>NC_090274.1:10643039-11843039 GCF_040414725.1 Anabrus simplex | reverse complement strand
CTCATTATAGAATGTTATGCCTCTCATCATTCAGTTTGTACGCCTGTGTTAATGACCCAAGCCGAAGCCGAACCAAGAGAGGGGGAAACAAGCAATAAATTTCATGGTTAGGCCTGTACTGATGGTGGAGAAGTAAGTATACACACAGTCAAATCACATTATTAAGACCACCTGATGCCTTTGCTGGCGAGATGTAGTGTTTACAGTGCACTGTGTCTTCCGGTATGGGCTATATCACGTTTGTTACTTTCATTGATCTGTCTCAGTCTCATCCTTGGCTTTGACAATATGAAAGTGACTGAGGTATGAGTGGTACTAGTAATACCATTGCTTATGCAGCCAGTCCGTTATGAAAGGTGTGAAAATATCGCTCATAGGGTCGGTTGGTGCATGCATTTCAGTGGGCTTGGCAGACTGATATGTAATAGCAACTTCTGGCTCAGTGAGGAAAGGAACGGGAAACTACCTCACTCCTCATTTCCCTAGTACGCCTCTTCAGTGACGCCTAGGCTATTTATGACAGCTGTTGGCGGAGCTCCAGGGGATCAAACCAGCCTTCGGGCTGAATACCCAACATACATACATAACCACCTGCTAGAAGTGCCATCTGTGCACAGCCCATGGCATGGGCTGGCTGTACAAATTACACTTCTAGCTGTCATGGATAAGGGCAGCGATTTAACCGAGTTACTAAAAGGTATGTTCATTGGCTTGGGCCAAAGAGGGCAGCATTTCGCAAACAGTGATGTGCAAGGGCCAATCAACAGGCTATAGGGGAACAGTTCACCATTCACACACATTTCTACCACAACAGTTCAGCGAAACATTCTGCGAATAGGGCTCCGGAGTACACGGAGGATGACTGCATCCGTGCTAACACAGGTGCATCTATGAAAACGACTCGAATTTGCTCGATAGTCCGGTGGCTGGATTGCTCCTGATTGGCAACGTGTGGCCTCCTCCTCCGAATCACATTACCAGCTGCAGGGAATGGATGGATATCAGCCTGTTCAGCGAAAAACTTCAGAGAACCAACACCTGCAACCATTGCTAGACAAACACAAAGCAGTCAGTACAGTGTTGTGGTCTGGTATTCTCCTGGTCCCATCATCCATGTGGAAGGTACCCTTGATCAATTTGGTTATGAATCCATCCTTGACGATCACGGACACCTGAACATGATATTTGTCTGTCTTTCCTCGGGAAGATGGGATTTTCTGGCACAATAAAGGTTTCATAGTTCTTCCTGACTCCCAAACATCCCCAATCTCAATCCAACTGAACATCTATAGGACCACCTCGATCGTCATGTTTACCGTCTGTCTTCTCCGCCACGTACCCTTCATTAGTTGTAGGACGCACTGCGGACAGCACGTTCCAACATACTCACCAAGACCTATTAGTAACTGAATGTGTCACTGCCATCAAGTCTAGCTGGTTACTCTGGGTACTAGCAGGTCATAATAATGCGATTTGACAGTGTATTTATAAAAATTTATAATTATGTTATACTTAATGATTTATAGTACAGAAGAAATTGAAAATTGGACCTGATGAATTGTGTCGTCGTAACTAAGATTTATGCTATCAATCGACTGAGGTGGAAAGTGATACAGAACAAAAAATTATTTCCTAGTAGCTTAACATTGCACTATCACAAAGAAGGTAAGGATAGCCCCAGCATTTGTCTGGTGTGAAAATGGGAAACCACGAATAACCACCTTCGGGGCTGCCGACGGTCGGATTCGAACCCACCATCTCCCGAACGCAAGATCACAGCACAGCGACCCTAACTGCAATAGTATGGACATGTTAAGAGAATGGGAGAAGAGAGGATACCAAGAAAGATGTTAGAAATGGAGTTGAAGGGAAGGAAGACTGAGGGACAGATGGCTGAAAAGTGTAAAGAAGAGCATTGAGGCAAGAGAAGGAACTGGATGACAGTAATAGGCAAGAAGAGGTGGATGGAGAGGCTTACGTTCCAAGCAGACCCAGCCTGTGGCTGGAAACTGCTCCAGATAATGAAATGAAATGGCGTATGGCTTTTAGTGCCGGGAGTGTCCGAGGACATGTTCGGCTCGCCAGGGGCAGGTCTTTCGATTTGACACCCGTAGGTGACCTGCGCGTCGTGATGAGGATGAAATGATGATGAAGACGACACCTACACCCATCCCCAGTGCCAGTGAAATTAACCAATGATGGTTAAAATTCCCGACCCTGCCGGGAATCGAACCCGGGACCCTTGTGACCAAAGGCCAGCACGCTAACCATTTAGCCATGGAGCCGGACGTGTATGTGGTGTCGCCAAGTGACAAATGTGACATCGTTGAAATACTAAGAAATACTCCAGATAATGATGATCATATTTATTTCTAATCCTGATATTAAAGTGCAAAACTAAACTAAATCTATATATTAACCGAGTTTACTAAAACAGCTTTGGTAAATTCGTCCGTACGTTCCACTGGACCGATTCGCTTCATTTTTGTTTTATTCTCTCCGGAATTACCTGCCGGTGAATCACAAGACATTGCTAGGCCTCTATGTTCAGCCAACTTTAAATAAAATCGTTAAATGATCACTCCAATAATTGCAGGCGCAGGCTTACCCTGACCTGCAACACATTCTGTACTTAACAGGTTACTAAGCGACTTACATTTTCATTAATATTCTGATATATGCAATTTTTATCCTAAGTAATGTCATTGCATGCAGCCATGTTTGATTACTATCTGTCAAGCCAGACAGTATACACTTCCTCTGATCATGGAAGAATACTATTCCCTGCAACATACTCTTTGATTCTCTAATTTTTCCCGGCTTCCAGTGACCAATGTTAACCATTTAGAATGAAGCCAAACACTGGCCAAGAAGGTGAAAACAGACAAAAATATTCAAAAATCAAAAATATTCAACAGATGGCAGAGCGTTCCTAACAACCTACATGCTGCTAAGAGACATAAGTCTAAGTACAAACACATCCCATGATGACATACGCCTTAGACATTATCTGGGAACACGTATCGAAGGATAACCTAGCTACACTAGAAAGAGTGAAGGTCATCTATCTTAAAAAAGTTCTCTGCCTGGCAAAAAACACTTATTCGAGACTAACCTATGAGCTCACAAGACAACCGTTCTGTACAGAAGAACTGCGATTAAAAATACCATTGCCTTCTAAGACACAATACCAAGCTTTACATCAAGAACTGCATGATAAAAAAGCTAATATATCGATAGATTTTTACCGAATAGACGTCATGATGAAATCAGAATGGATGAATTCTAACTACGAACTGTGACATACCGTAACGCGCTTCTTATTAAATGTCCCTAAAACCAGTGAAAATGGCGACTATGACAGGCATATCAAGACGAGTTATCTGAGCTATTTATAACGAATGCTGCAGGCAGTACAAGTCCTCTAATACAGTATTAAATTTCATAGAAGAATTTTAACTCGTATAGTAATTCTTCATTTAGGAATAATAACGACCAATTTTTGTCTGTTTTCACCTTCTTGGCCAATGTTTGGCTTCATTTCAAATGGTTAACATTGGTCACTGTGGCCCTTATTCTTCACTTCACTTCACTTCCAATATCGTTGTTCGTTTGTGCCTTCCTCGAAACTAAGTCATGTAGCCCCGGTGTACACATTGTTAATGTATTGTGTTCTTTCTTTAGTCTTCTCAGATATTAGTCTGACAAATGCATACTACTTGTCCATTCCATGGCAATATTTTATCCGATCCCATATTGGTCAAAGACATAGGCTATCTGTTTATCTTATTTGAGGGATGGGACATTATACTTCTTTATAACTCATGTAACTCAGGATGGACATTCCAGTGATGATATTATTCAAGATGATAATATTACCTGTGGACTACGTTTTTAATTCCCTTTAGTCTCTGCTTGTCCAGCATTTTTAGCAAGAATATACCTAAGTTTGATGTGGTTCATAGATTCGTTATTGAGATATTTTATACTGGATGTATAAAAATTCATTGCCCCATTTTATAATATATAGGCTATTTAAAATATGTCATTTTAGGATCTTGATTTGTTTATATTTGGACTTATTGACCAATACTTTAATATGTTGCTTATACAGTATTATATGTGCTTACTCTGCATAAGAAAGAAAAAAGAATTAACAGGTGACTTCAAAAATCAACCTTAAACTCGATTACTGAATGCAGCAAATATTCTAATTTCCAGTGAAGAGGAAGCAGAGGAAGAATGGGTGAGCTATGTACAAAGTCTATTTGGAGAAGGAACAAACCCAATTTCACCATTAGGCCTAGTAAGTACAGAGCCTGGACCTGAAATTTTGATCAGTGAAGTGCAGAGGGTCATAACATCATTTAAATCTGGAAGAGCATCAGGGCCAGATGATATTCACCCTGAAATTCTGAAATTACTTGATGAAAAGAGTGTTAGATTACTAACAAAGTTTTTAAATTATATATACTGGACAGGAACATCCCACAAGAATGGTTTAAGTCAGTTCTAATCCCCATTCCTGAGAAATCAAATGCAACTAGATGTAGCCAATACTGACTCATCAGTTTCACGAGTCAAGTTCTTAAATTATTTCTAAGATAACACATTTCAGAATTCATAAAAAATGTGAACTGAATATAGGTGACAAACAATTTGGTTTCCATAAGGGCTTTGGGACACATTAGACATTGTTCTGCCTGATGACTTTTTAAAAAAATTGTAGAGACCAGTCTAAAGATGTATAGATCTGCTTCATTGATTATGCCCAAACATTCAATTGTGTCAAACATTCCAAACTCCTATGAATTCCGAACACAATAGGAACAGATAGTGAAGATCACACATTTGTAAAAAAGCTCTATTAACATCAAGGAGCTTCCATAAGAATTGGAAACTTCGAGACTCGCACTACTACAATCAAAGAGGGCAAGGATGTGTATTATCTCCCCTGCTGTTTGATCTGTACTATGAGCAGATCTTCCGAACTACTCTTCAAGAAGTGGAAGATGGAGTAAAAGTTAACGGTAGGCTGATCAACAATCCGAGGTACGCAGGTGACACTGTCATCTTGGCTGACAGTACTGAAGAAGCCTTTCTCATGGACACTCGAGATTTTCTTCTGATGACGCAGAGCATAGTTCTCTGCGAAACGTAAAGAATTTCACCTTATTGCTAGGCGGGTATTAATTCCATTGTGGAGTTTTATCTCCTGTATGCAGTTATCAGACTGTGTCTCTTAAATAGGCTTCTGGTAAGTTCACCTGCATACACCCCAGCGTCAGTGGGTAGGGTCTGACACACCCCACACACCCCACTCTGAGGAGTCTAGTGTCAGACCTAAGACGAAACGCTGGTTAATAGAGTAAACGCCTGAAAAGCCATACATCTAATATTTTATCAGATTTTTGATATGCTCTATTGGTGGAAAAATATCTAATTCTCTCCATGGGAACTTAGAATTTCCATTCGGAATTGCTAGGCGGGCATTAATTCCATTGTGGAGTTTTATCTCCCGTATGCAGTTATCAGACTATGCCTCTTAAATAGGCTTCTGATAAGTTCACCTGCATACACCCCAGCATCAGTGGGTAGGGTCTGACACATCCCACTCTGAGGAGTCTAGTGTCAGACCTAAGACAAAACGCTGGTTAATAGAGCAAACGCCTGAAAAGCCAGACATCTAATTTTTTATCAGACCTTATTTTCTTGACACGGCATAAGCCCAAAAGCCTATATGTATCACGTTTATAAGTATGGGCCATGAAAGCATCAATGGCAACAGTACTGAAGGTCTTCAGCATCTGGTAAACAGAATCGTAGCAGAAGGGGATAAACATGGTCTCAAAATTAACACCGACAAGATCAAGGTGATGGCCATTTCCAGAACTAGTAATACATTCTTATGACCATTAATGGGGAACCAGCTGAACAAGTGCAGAAGTTTAAGTACCTTGGCAGCTGGATTATTGAAGACTTAGATCCAAATTTAGAGATCTGTGTATGAATAGAAATGGCTCATATTAGCTTTCAAAAAATGAGGAATCTTGTGTGTGACAGAAGCCTCAGCTTGGAGATACGTCCAGACTTCGTCAGATGCTATGTATATTCAGTGCTTCTGCACAGCGCTGAAACATGGACCCTGAAATGTAACACCATTAAGAGAAGATGTAGGTGTTCCGAAGGATGTTATGCATCTCGTGGACTGACTACAACTCAAATGCTGCCGTACTCAGACGCATGAGGAAGGAACGAATGTTGACGTGTATAATCAAGAAAAGAAAGTCAGCCTACCTTAGGCATATTGTGAGGAATGAAAAGTAAAACCTACATAAATTGATCATGCAGAATAAAACTGATGGATGCAGAGGTCGCTCTTGACTGAGGAACTTACGGGATTGGACAGGACTAATACTAGCAGACTGATGCTGACAGCCAAACATTGTACTGACTTTGCTGTGATTGTGGCCAACTTTCAGTAATGGAGAAGGCACTAAAAGAAGAATAAATCATTATCAATCTAGTTTTAATATGTTGTTTTAGCTATTAACTCTGAAGAAGGCTCAATTAGGGTTCAAAACATGTACTGTATTGAATAGATGGATTGAGCTTTGGTAATTTCTTTATAAGAAATTTTGTCTGACTATAGTGAAAGTCAATATGAATCAGATTATGAAGTTTATCACATGTGATAAAGCTGAAGATAAAGATTCTGTTCCCAGCAGATTTGGCTCCATGACTTAAAATGTTATATTTACCATGTCCTTTGTTTCACCATTCTCTCCATAATTACATCTATATTCATAACGTTACAAAAGAGATGTACAGAATAAGCTAAAAAAAAGTCCTTACCTTTATTATCCATAAAGACATAGTTGTCAAACTGTTCATAGAAGGTGAGCAGGTCTGAGATGTTGACAAAGTTGATGTACGCTCGTGAGAAAGAGTTTGCTCCCAGGCTCATGTCGGCCTTCACAAAGTAGATATAATCGTGTTCAGGCATTGGGGATACGTGGTCCACAAAGGTCTCCAGCGTCATGGTGGGAGGCAGCCTTCGAACAACCACCTGAACAAGAGGTAGCACTTCTAACTTTGCTTCCACATAGCAGAAGACATTCAAATTCCTTTCATAAAACTAGACAGCTGCCTGCACAAGCAAACACAGAGAAGGGGAAGTCATTCCATATCAAATCTATACAAGATAACCCACTATAATTCTACACATAATGGAATGCTCTCCAAGATATGAATAACAATATTTTCCAGCACCACATTTCAAACAATACCATAGATTGTCTTCAGGTCTGTAGCACGAAGAGTCCATGTCTCAGCTCCATAGAGGAAAGCTGAAAATACCAGACTGGATACTACTCTCATCTCAATGGGAGCACTGTTATCTGAACTGGGACTGACTGAAACAATTTCTGAGACGTTCTCGAATGCCTTGAAGATGTCTGTTCTGGCTAATTTCTCAGCAGCTAGTTCACATGAAAATTGTTACAGTTCAGGAAGGGATGAACTGTGACATGGAAATGATCAAATGTTACCAATTCACTCATAACTACACCATTTACCATACTCTGGTTCACTATTGAAAACCTACAACCTGTTTTCCAGTCAATGACCGGGTCAGGGATGGGATGAATGAAACCCCCAACTTGTGGCGAGGATAGGAATTGTGCCGGCTGCCAAAGCCTGTCTCACTCCTCTGGGGCAATGATTAATGACTTGACAGTTGAAATGAAATGATAGTGGAGAATGTTGCTGGAATGAAAGATGACAAGGAAACTGGAGTACCCGGAGAAAAACCTGTCCTGACTCCGCTTTGTCCAGCACAAATCTCACATGGAGTGACTGGGATCTGAACCACGGTATCCAGCAGTGAGAGGCCAGCGCGCTGCCGCCTGAGCCACGAAACCTATTCTGGTTCACTATTACGGATTGAATTATAGTTGTGTACATGCAATGAGCGTCATTTTTAAGGTCCATACTGACAATTCATTACTATCAAAGGGTAGAGAAGGGTCCACCTATTCAATACCATTAGCTTAATATAGTGTCCTATATAAGTTAATTGGTACCAGTTTCGACCCCACATACATTGGGTCATCTTCAGCCACTATCCAATTGGAAAACATATGCTCACATACAACCAATAATAAAAGAAACAATCTGGTAGGCCTATGTCTCAACTGAAAATCCAAGTCTAAATGTCGCCTATGAGATATACAAGGCTGAGACGTAGCTACTAATTTGCCGCTGAATAGACGGCCCGACCGGGTTCACAGTTTGGCCACTAGATGTCAGGATTCTGTTCTGTTCTTGGTGAACTTTTAACATAGAGATGTGTGGAGTAATTGTGATACTGTGTTGATTTTGTGCAATTTATTGTGAGTACTGATTCTATCGGAAAATGTCCGTGAGGTTGAGCAGATGGGGAACAGTTTTTTATATCTATGTACTTCGGGTACTGCTAAAAACAAGAAAATGTGATGTTTCATAGTTTCCCTACGAAGGCAAGCTATTTCGAGACAAGGTGATAATTCAACATTAAAAACTTCATATCTGGTCCATATTGAAAGAAGATAACATACAATAGAGGGAAATTTAATTGATCCACCTTTTTTCAATACATAATATGTTGTTGATATTAATCACAACATATATCAACAACATATTATGTATTGAAAAAAGGTGGATCAATTAAAT
The DNA here is from genome assembly GCF_040414725.1 of Anabrus simplex. NCBI lineage: Eukaryota > Metazoa > Arthropoda > Insecta > Orthoptera > Tettigoniidae > Anabrus > Anabrus simplex. The sequence continues at coordinate 11,834,327 of NC_090274.1, read as the reverse complement.
TTCCCTCTATTGTATGTTACAAGGTGATAAAGTAGGATCTCTTCAGCTACCTAACAATTCTTCCCGAGTGTGTAGCTTGCATTTTAAGGCGTCAGATTTCAGTTGCAAGCACATCAGTCAAACAAATTCTTCCCAACAAATTTTCTTCTGTTTTTAGTGTGTATCCTGTCACAAACATAAAATTGTCAAACGCAGGAGGGACCCAGTTCCCAGAAATGACGTATTGCCATCAAAATTTAGTAACATTTCCATCTTGGATAAAGATGAACATGCCATGTCTTCAGCAAATAACTGTTCTACATCAGCTACAAACGAAAAAGAAGTACAAGTCCCGTTTCTTTATCGAGGAAAGCGTACAAGTAGCTCTGTTAAATATAAATTGATGAGAAAATTAAATAGGCCCTACCAGATTAAGGAAAACAATCTTTAAATTGAGAAGTAAGACACAGGTATGAAATCAGAAAAAATGTTTTAGGGTATCTGTCATGATGATGTCTTCAAGAATTTCCAAACGAGACCCCTGAACCCAAAGTGCTGAAAGTGTGATAACTTCAATCTAATATTATGTACTGGTACATCATAGAAGATAGGTAATATTTCTATGAGATGGAATGAAGTGTCCTTGCGAACATTTGAACATTAATGCTGCTGAAATATTTGTCTTAATTTATCACAAAGTTTTCACGAATTACTTATTCTGTTTTAGCATACTGTAAGAAATACGTTGTAGAAAGTATGTCATACAATTGATTTTGATCTGTTTTTATATGATCTCTGTTTGGTGCCTTCTGAAATTACTAGTTTTAATGAAATTTTATATATGAACGTGTTGCAATGAGCAGGTGAGACGGCTCAGTAAAGAGAACTCTAGTGGCGGTAGTCAGAAGTATCTCGAGGCCGAGTCTTTAATGCACTGCATTTCCCGGCCTTCAATATCTCATAGGCAATGGTCTAAAACATTGACGAAGTCCGACTACATATCCAAAATTGAAATATGTCATTAGGTTTCAATTTTGGATGGGTAATACCAAATTGTTTTCTTTATTATTGGTTGTATATGAGCATATGTTTTCCAATTGGATAGTGGCTGAAGGTGAACCAATGTATGTGGGGTCGAAACTAGTACCAATTAACTTATGTTGTTGTTTGAGTCATCAGTCCATAGACTGGTTTGATGCAGGTCTCCATGCCACCCTATCCTGTGCTAACATTTTCATTTCTACGTAACTATTGCATCCTACATCTGCTCTAATCTGCTTGTCATATTCATACCGTGGTCTACCCCTACCGTTCTTACCACCTACACTTCCTTCAAAAACCAACTGAACAAGTCCTGGGTGTCTTAAGATGTGTCCTATCATTCTATCTCTTCTTCTCGTCAAATTTAGCCACATCGATCTCCTCTCACCAATTCGATTCAGTATCTCTTCATTCGTGATTCGATCTATCCATCTCACCTTCAGCATTTTTCTGTAACACCACATTTCAAAAGCTTCTATTCTCTTTCTTTCCGAGCTAGTTATCGTCCATGTTTCACTTCCATACAATACCACGCTCCACACAAAAGTCTTCAAAAACATCTTTCTAATTCCGATATCAATGTTTGAAGTGAGCAAATTTCTTTTCTTAAGAAAGCTCTTCCTTTGTGCTAGTCTGCATTTTATGTCCTCCTTACTTCTGCCATCGTTAGTTATTTTACTACCTAAGTAACAATATTCATCTACTTCCTTTAAGACTTCATTTCCTAATCTAATATTTCCTGCATCACCTGCCTTCGTTCGACTGCACTCCATTATTTTTGTTTTGGACTTATTTATTTTCATCTTGTACTCCTTACCCAAGACTTCATCCATACCATTCAGCAACTTCTCGAGATCTTCTGCAGTCTCAGATAAAATAACAATATCATCGGCAAATCTCAAGGTTTTGATTTCCTCTCCTTGGACTGTGATTCCCTTTCCAAATTTCTCTTTGTTTTCCTTTACACCCTGTTCTATGTAAACACTGAAAAGGAGAGGGGACAAACTGCAGCCTTGCCTCACTCCTTTCTGGACTGCTGCTTCTTTTTCAAAGCCCTCGATTCTTATCACTGCAGATTGATTTTTATACAGATTGTAGATAATTCTTCGTTCTTGGTATCTGATCCCTATTGTCTTCAGAATCATAAATAGCTTGGTCCAATCAACATTATCGAATGCCTTTTCTAGATCTACGAATGCCATGTACGTGGGCTTGTCCTTCTTGATTCGATCCTCTAAGATCAGACGTAAAGTCAGGATTGCTTCACGTGTTTCTACATTCCTTCTGAAGCCAAATTGATCTTCTCCCAACTCAGCTTCAACTTGTTTTCCCATTCTTCTGTAAATAATACGTGTTAAAATTTAGCAGGCATGAGATACTAAACTAATGGTGTGGTAGTTTTCACACCTGTCAGCACCGGCTTTCTTGGGAATAGGTATAACAACATTCTTCCGAAAATCGGATGGGACTTCTCCTGTCTCATACATCTTGCACACTAAATGAAATAACCTTGCCATGCTGGTTTCTCCTAAGGCAGTCAGTAATTCAGAGGGAATGTCATCAATTCCAGGTGCCTTGTTCCTATTGAGGTCACTCACAGCTCTGTCAAACTCTGACCTCAAAACTGGGTCTCCCATTTCATCAGCATTAACAGCCTCTTCATGTTCCAGAACCAAATTATCTACATCTTTACCTTCATACAACTGTTGGATATGCTCCTGCCATCTTTCTGCTTTGTCTTCTTTCTCTAGAAGTGGCTTTCCATCTGAGCTCTTAATATTCATACACCTAGATTTCCTTTCTCCAAAGGTTTCCTTGATTTTCCTGTATGCAGCATCTACCTTTCCCAGGACCATACAGCCTTCAACATCCTTGCACTTCTCCTTCAGCCATTCTTCCTTAGCTACCTTGCACTTTCTATCCACTTCATTCTTTAATCGCCTGTATTCTTTTCTGCCCTCTTCATTTCTAGCATTCTTGTATTTTTGTCGTTCATCAATCAGGTCTAGTATCTCCTGAGTTATCCACTGATTCTTAGTTGATCTTTTCTTCCTTCCTAACATTTCTTCAGCAGCCCTACTGACTTCATTTTTCATGACTCTCCACTCTTCCTCTATAGTGTTACCTTCAGCCTTTTCATTTAGTCCTTGTGCAACATGTTCCTTGAAGCAATCCCTCACACTCTTTTCTTTCAACTTGTCTAGATCCCATCTTTTTGCATTCTTTCCTTTCTTCAATTTCTTCAACTTCAGATGGCATTTCATAACCAACAAGTTGTGATCAGAGTCCACGTCTGCTCCTGGGAAAGTTTTGCAATCCAACACCTGGTTTCTGAATCTCTGCCTAATCATAATGAAGTCTATTTGATACCTTCCAGTGTCTCCAGGTCTCGTCCACGTATACAGCCGTCGTTTGTGGTGTTTGAACCAAGTATTGGCAAGCACTAAATTATGATCAGTGCAGAATTCAACCAGCCGACTTCCTCTTTCGTTCCTTTGCCCCAATCCAAATTCTCCTACTGTACTACCTTTTCTTCCTTGGCCTACCACTGCATTCCAGTCTCCCATCACAATTAGATTCTCGTCACCTTTTACATATTGTATTAAATCTTCTATTTCCTCATATATTCTTTCGATTTCTTCATCATCCGCTGAACTAGTAGGCATATAGACCTGCACTATTGTGGTGGGCATTGGTTTGGTGTCTATCTTGACGACAATAATTCTTTCACTATGCTGGTCGTAGTAGCTTACCCGCTGCCCTATTTTCTTATTCATTATTAAACCAACTCCTGCATTTCCCCTGTTTGATTTTGTGTTGATAATTCGGTAGTCGCCTGACCAAAAATCTTCTTCTTCCTGCCAACGTACTTCACTTATACCAACTACATCTAACTTTAGCCTATCCATCTCCCTTTTCAGATTCTCTAACCTACCACAACGATTCAAACTTCCACGCTCCGACTCGCAGAATGTCAGTATCCATCTTCCTGATGATCGTCCCCTCTCGTGTAGTCTCCACCCGGAGATCCAAATGGGGGACTAGTTTACCTCCCGAATATTTTACCCGGGAGGAAGCCATCATCAGTACATCATTCATACAGAGAGAGCTGAATGTCCTCGGGAGTTAGTTACGGCTGTAGTTTCCCGTTGCTTTCAGCCGTGTAGCAGTATCAACACAGCTAAGCCATGTTGAGTATTATTACAAGGCCGTATCAGTCAATCATCTAGACTGCCGCCCTTGCAACTACCGAAAGGCTGCTACCTCCCTTTCGATGAACCATTCGTTAGTCTGGTCTCTCAACAGATACCCATCCGATATGGTTGCACCTGCGGCTCGGTTATCTGCATCATTGGGACACGCAAGCCTCCCCACCGCGGCAGGGTCTCATGATTCGCAGAGGAGGCAATTAACTTATATAGGATACTATATTAAGCTAATGGTATTGAATAGGTGGACCCTTTCGTACCCTTTAATAGTAGGCTATTGAATTATAGTTATGCATATGCAATGAACGTCATTTTTAAGGTCCGTTCTGATCGATATGATTTAGCTCTCATTGAAGGGATTTTATAATCCAACTATTCAAAACACTGACATAAACTGATTGTCATTAATTCATTTAGGACTAGTTTCGACCACTGAAATGGTCATCTTCAGCTATTTTTAACAAGATAGAATCTAAAAAGGGATTCAGCAATCTTAAAGTTAAAATAAAACATCTTATTAAAAAGTCAACTAGGACCATAAAATCTTCAAAGTTATGAACACACTAAGTTGACCTAAACTGTCTATAGTTACCGAACATCAACACATTGATTTGTGAACAAGTTTGTCCATTTTCTCAAAACTCAACAGTAGATATCAGGGTCTACATGTGAGTAACTTATTACAGTAAGTGCAGTAATAGTCTTGAAATTAGGAACATTTTAAAAAAAAAGCATTTACAGCCTTATGTGGCTGTGAAACGTGGATTCTGGGGACTGAAGATGAGAGGGAACTGTCATTCAAGACATAATGCGTACAATTTTATTTCAGGACCCTAAAGCTAGTTGCTAGATGCTCCACTACAGTGTGTTTCATCTTGCTGCTGCATGGCTGTCTATTATTGCAAGACACTTAGGGTCTAGTTACCTCCACGAACTGTTCTGAACTGCAAAATGTGACCATAGAACTGGCTAGAGGAGGGTGTGAGTGTGTGTGTGGTTTTTTTTTTTCAACAACATAACAATGTTCTTTACTAGTCTGTGCATGCCCTGGATAGTGACAAAACCCATTGGTCTAACATATCAGCGGTGCATAGCATACAGCTTGTCGAAGAGTGTGTTTTGTGTCAGTGGTGGTGGTGTCAGACCATTTGCTTACAACAAAGGATCTTTTACTGTTCAGTAGTTAGTAATGAAATCTATCTGTATTGAATTTTGGGAGTGACACAATACGGTATTTAATATATTTCAGCCAATAGCAGTGGTTCTTCACCCAGGATGTAGCCTGAGGAAAATGTTGCACAACTTTGGATATTTTGCTATAAAAGTAAATACCTTATATATTACTGGGGAGAACTGGTGGGTCCCTAACATTTGACAAAGAACACATCTCTCTCGTTCTAGATGTTATATGACGAAGGAATTCCAAACTTCACATTTCTAAACTGTGTATTTCATGCTGTGTGCTTTCCTTCAAGAAGGGATTGCACACCTTTACCCTTTGGACTGATCACAAAGAAGAAGAGAATGATGTGCCGAAAGAGTTAGGTGACAGTGAAAAGAAGAAAGTAAAGTTTGTTGTCACAATTTGAGAGGAAGAACTGCTGGAAAAAGCAAAAAGTATTTTATAATTCCTCTGTATGAGCATGAAGGCTCATTGGAACTAACTGAAATAAATAAAAATAATACAAATCGTTAGCCTATATACTATGACAGATCATTGACAGTTAACTCAAACGACTGCATGATAACCTAGGCAAGACTTTTGTAATAAAAGTAAGTGCTTAATATACAGATACATCTTTCGATTCCATTGCCTTTTATGTTGATCAAATAATATAAGAGATGCATGCAAACCTTTGTAGGTGGACGTACACGTTCCTTCTTTTCTCTATTTTTCTCACTCTCATTGGTGTCATTTTTTGTTGAAAGTCCATCCGAAGTCTTGGAAGCAACTTTATTTAATATAATAGGTTTGTCTTGAAACACAACGCGTTTACTTTTACTGACGGGCTCTTCAATAATAGGGTCTTTGGGCTTCTCTTTATTTTTTAAGAGAGAGTTGTAAGTATTTTGTTGTTTTACTTCATCCACGTCCATATCACTCATTTTGAACAAATAATAAATTACTTCAGCACTATAATGACAGATTTTCTTTTTATTTATTTTCTCAAGAAGGGCTTGAAAAACAAGTAACAGTCAAGGTCTTTCCAAAATACTGTAATCCTGAAACTCTAGTAACCTCAGTATCTCGTGTACTATGGTCATTACACCGTAATAGGATTGAGCACTGATGAATGTGGTGATCCACATGGTTCACTTCAGAGGACACGGAACAGCCGCAATTCGTCCAACAGCAAGATTAAGCACGAAAATGGTCAGCGGGAATACGTTAATTCATGAATTAATACATTAAATCTTTTCAAATCCTTCACACAGTAACATCAAAGATGTGTACGAAAATTACACGCCTCCAGTCTTCACTTTCAACTCAGTCTAAAAACATCCATCGTATTACAGCACATTTTGTGTGGAAGAAGGAAATTGATACTATCATACTCACTATACTTCAACACGGTGTTGGAAAGTTTAAATCATTTTCATATAGCATTGATAAAGAATCTAACATTTATTTATCTATTTGTATGGGTAAAAGAAGCTAATTTTTCTTCAAGGTTTGCTAACCTTTCCATTATAAAACAATTGCACAAAATATCAATACGGAAAGTAGAGTTTACTCGTCAATGTTACGCGTGTTACGCTTTGATTTACAAGTTCACGGTTCTGTAAAATCTTTCAATTGAGGATCACATGTTTTTTTTTAAAATAAATTATTATCTCGGATCAACAAGAACGAAAAATTGCATTTCTCAAGTGCTTTACTGTCAAATAACTTCCAGTGGTGGCAATGGCTACCTCCTGTCACTTGTCACACAATTGTTGCCAACTGCTGGATAACATTGTTGATATATCGTCAAAATTATATCTGCCATTCAGAAAACATTATCCCTTTTCAATTCCCGACAGATCCAGAACAGACTCGACAGTCGAGAAACAGCTTACAGAGCATTTTCTTTTCTGGGATGATAGTGAGTTTTCTCTAAGGCGCAATTTTTTTGTAGGAAATTAAAACCATTAAACCGCGGTCACTCGCATGTATTTTTGTCACGCCATCGCTCCTGTGCTAGATTTTTTCTAACATACTTTGATCGAAATTATTTTTAAGTGTGATGAACAAATGTGTGGAGCATTCCTAGATGTACTATATCGGAATTCCTGTCATCAACTGAATAATTGCCCCGGCATCATCTTCTAACCACATCAATATAGGCCTATATATTTTTTTCTGACTTTACTCTGCGACACACGAGAGAAAAGTGTTGGTTTATTATGGCTTTTCCTCGCCATCAGGGGCATACACACAGGGGGATTAGATGGGTATATCCCACGAAATGTCTTGATTTGTCATTCCTCTCCCCCTATGGACTGTTCTGGTGCAAGTTTCTACATATGGCAGTTAAATCCTCCATCTCCACTGACCATAATTATTTTTTGGGTACACCCCTGATCATCATCATAATCATTACCGTATGTAAGGATGGAAACAACACATCATTTGAGATTTTTTATTTAATTTTTTACTATTTACTTTACGTCGCACCGATACAGACAGCTCTTACGGCGACAATGGGACAGGGAAAGCTTAGGAGTGGGAAGGAAGCGGCTGTGGCCTTAATTAAGGTACAGTCCCAGCATTTGCCTTGTGTGAAAATGGGAAACCACAGAAAACCATTTTCACGGCTGCGAACAGTGGGATTCGAGTCCACTATCTTCCGGATGCAAGCTCACAGCTGTGCGCCCGTAACTGCATGGCCAACTCGCTTGGTATTTGAGATAAAATTATATGGACTTACCTATTGCACACAACACAGATTGGAAGATACAGTTAATAGAAAACAACCATACTGATAAACAATTTATATCATGATTCTACAAATAAGCAAAATCTTAATAGAAATTTATTGTACACAGCACAGACTAACTTCAAATGATGCCAGACTGTGATTATTGCAATCTTTTAATTTTAACAGTCTGCTTTACGTTGCACTGACACAGATAGATCTTATGGCGATGATTGGATAGGAAAGTCCTAGGAGTGGGAAGGAAGTGGCCATGGCCTTAATTAAGGTACAGCCCCAGCATATGCCTGGTGCAGAAATGGGAAACCCTGGAAAACTATCTTCAGGGCTGCCGACAGTGGGGTTCGAACCCACTATCTCTTGGATGCAAACTCACAGTCGTGCGCCCTTAACCACATGGCCAACTTGCCCAGTATATTGCAATATTGCGGAACCTGACGCCATCATTTCGATGGTAGATTTGATTTAACAAGCTGCGTGGGTGTTCGGAAATTTGCCTGTTGATAGCCTAACGACTTCCTGCAACAACTTGAAATGATAACATATGCTGATATAGAGGTCAAAGAAAGTGCATCTAATACATCAAGGTGGGGTTTGCATAAATGCACCAGTTAATCCTAGAAATATAATGTTAATTTTCCTAATGGCATGAGTGATCGCGGGTTAGTCATAAATCTATAGGCCGACCAGCCACCAGTAGTATTGGAAACTGGTGTGCAAAATCTATGCAAATCTCAATGTTCATTGATTTGAGGAAGGAATATTTTAATCTGATGTAAGCTAAAGAGAGCACAAACATCTTATTGCAACTGGATAGAGGAAAACATGGCAATAAATAAATCCCGAGTACTTTGACTGAGATCCATTTCAATCTCTCTCATTAGCAAGTGCATGGATGGTTCTTTGTAATCACTGTTTCAAATGACTTAGGCCTAATTGTTCTTAGCTTAACAATTTAATCCATCTGGAGTGTTCCCAAAAACAAGAAAATAAATGAGAAACCAAAAGGGCATAACACATCCTGGATGCCAGATTTCCCTGGTGTCTAAAATTAATGGATTACAACTAGGGAGCAAAATATGCCTTCCATTTGGCCCAAATGAGGGATACAGAAGGCATTTTAAGGTAAAAAATATAAAACCTGTATTTTAATGCACACATTTAAACACAAAGGCTAGGAAAGACACTAGTTTAAAAACCTTATTTCACTTACACAGTATGGGCAGTCTTCTGCTGGACCTGGTTCCTGTTTTGATTTGTGATCCTGATCACCCTTCTTACTGGAACAAACTCTTGCGTTGTTGTCCATCGCAGTATGGTGATTTTGCAGCCAATCTTCATTTTCTTTTATCCAGAAATTTTGTGATTGAGCATGTATTTCTCAGGCTTAAATCGGTAAACTGGTGGAGAGTTTGAATGACTGAACATAAAGCTGGAGATGTTAGTAAACAACAGTGATGACCTGAAGTCAATGATTGTTATTCATCAAGCTGAACCACTGCTCACATTCTGCAGTTGAGCATGGCAATGTGGAATTTATTCTGGGATATTCTTGATTTCAGGGTTATCTATCAAGTTCTTTAAGCCTGGTATTGCAGAGGATTCATTTAGATTAAATGGTCTGTATATTTTTCCTACTTCATTTTTAGTGACACACGTCTACTTTCTTGATTTTAGTTGTATGTAGTACTGCAATGTCTCACAACAGTTGGTCATTTTCAGAGAGTTTGAATCAGTACATATCCCGCACCCTATTCGATCTATTTGTAATGCTCCTTTTTTTTTTTCTTTTTTTGCTATCTACTATATGTCGCACCGACACAGATAGGTCATACGGCGACGATAGGACTAGGAGTGGAAAGGAAGCGACCATAGCCTTAATTAAGGTGCAGCCCGGTGTGACAATGGGAAACCACGGAACACCATCTTCACGGCTGTTGACAGTGAGGTTTGAACCCACTATCTCCTGAACGCAAGGTGATAGCTACGCGACCAAAAGCGCAAAGCCACTTGCTCAGTAATGTTCTTTTTAATGTTCTAAAACTTCAGGTTTGGTTCCTAATCATTGCTTTATAACTTGATGTTTATGCTTGTTGTTTAGAGGGCCCAAACATCTAGGTCATCAACTCCGCTTTAGAACTTCTCTTCTGTGATGGAAATAAGTATTTATTCAACTTCTGGATCCATGCGGTCAGACTTCTGTATCTGAGAAATATAAATAAAATTATTGGCATTCATTGAGATTCATATGCAATTATCTTCATATTGGACTGTATTGATACAGTTATAAATAGAATTAAGGATTCCACCTAATCAATACATATTTATTTGTATGTGACTATATATATATATATATATATATATATATAGCCTCTGTGGATCCGTGGTAGAGTGTCGGCCTCCGGATCCCAAGATAGTGGGTTCAAACCCGGCAGAGGTAGTCGGATTTTTGAAGGGCGGAAAAAAGTCCATTCGATACTCCATGTCGTACGATGTTGGCATGTAAAAGATCTCTGGTGACACATTTGGTGTTTACCTGACAAAATTCATTAAATCTCAGCCATAGATGCCCAAGAGAGATCCGGTTTATTCTGTCAGCCATCTAGTGGGCCTAGAGTAAAACGGAACATCGAAATTGACGAGCAGACAGCCAGATGGCGTCAAATCGAAATGTCTGCACACGGTAGCTGAGGCCATACGATAATAATAATTATATATATATATATATATATATATATATATCATTTTGGGACTAGTTTCAATCATAATGATCATATATAATGTGCTCATGAACACATCACCCAATTCTTAATGTAAAAGTTTTGTCACTGTCTTATGTATATGTACAGAGCCTAAAGCTTTGTCAATTTTTAGTTATAAGTGACTATCTGCCTCCGTAGTGTAACGGTTAGCACTATTACTGTAGGTGACGTTGTCAGAGGCCCAGGGTCAATTCCTGGTACTGCCAGAAATTTAAGAATGGCAGGAGGGCTGGTATGTGGTTGAAATGGTACATGCAGCTCACCTCCATTGGGGGTGTGCCTGAAAAGAGCAGCAGCACCTCGGGATTGAGGACAAGAGTTTACTTTTAGTTATAAGTGGCTGAGGAATGATCATTATATGATTGAAACTAGTCCCACAATGTGATATATATATAAGTTTAATAATTTCGTGTGGCTATTTCTGGCTGAGTGCAGCCTTTGTAAGGCGGACCCTCTGATGAGGGTGGGAGGCATCTGCCATGTGTAGGCAAATGCATGTTATTGTGGTGGAGGATAGTGTTGTGTGTGGTGTGAGAGTTACATGGATGTTGGGGACAGCACTAACACCCAGTCTCCAAACTAAGGGAATTAACCATTTAAGGTTAAAATCTCAGACCTGGCCAGGATTCGAACCCGGGATCCCTGTGACCAAAGGCCAGCACGTTAACCATTTAGCCATGAAGTAGTCACATACAAATAAATATGTATTGATTAGATGGAATTCTTATTTCTATTTAATGTAATTTATTGAGATTGTCATTGGGTTATGCTTGAGTACAGCATTTTGAAACACACCACGTGTATTTGGAGTGGAGTTAAGCAGACAGCGTACTTGAAATAGATGAGATTATTTATTTCTGCAAGTTGTTGTTTATGAACTGCCACACTTCTGCAAAACCCTATTTGCACTTATATTCTATTCCATTCCACTTATATATCAAATTCATCAACCCATTAATGCCCAAACTAAATCATCCAGTATTTTATATTTTATTCTGTAATGAAACTCTGGGAAATGGAATCATTTTTAACACAAAGATAAGAGGTACAGAATTGCAAACTAGTTGTAAATAGAGTATTGTGGCAACATTAAGTAAATTCACAGAGGCTTGCAGACTGAACGCTGAAAGGCATAACAGTCTATAATGATGTATGTATGTATTTATAGAAAATGTGAACAATGTTGTCAAAAATAGATTTTTGTTTGTGGCAGTGTCAGGGCTCACAGGTGAAATCCGTCATAAGGCACTGATGTAAATGTTTTAGTCTGGATTCCCCACCCACCCAGTCACATTTTGCTCAGAAGCATATCTCCATTTCACCATATTGTTTCTGTACTTTCAAACCTTAGTTCTTAGGCAGTACTGTATTTTCCAGGATTTAGATGGCAGCTGCTGGCTATGGAAAGGCTTTTCAATGAATTGAAAGCCTACATTTTATAAGGTGAAAAGGAAATCAATAATCCACAGCCCAACTAAGGTTCTCCCTGGACAAGAATAATGGAAGAAGGAGAAGGACTACTTTCCTTTACGGTCCATTGGAACTTATTTCCTGGATGGGCCTTGTAACACAGACTATGGGTGGAGCAAATCTACAAACAGGAAATGGAGGCCATAAACAAACATTCAGTGAAATAAAATCTTTATTGTACAGTCACTGATTGGCTCCATATTAATAATCAGGCAGAAAATTACAAAAATCTATTTCAGTTCATTCTGTCTTGATTGTGGTTTCAAAATCAAGATAAATGAGTAGGGTTTCTTTCCTGGTACTACGTTAATTTCTCCAACATTAATCAATGATGTGATTTACATTTCATGGACATTATTTTATGCACTGAAACAAAGCATAATCTTGTACGTACGAAGTAAATGTATACAGCATTTCTTTGGAACAGAAAAAGAACACCATCCACACTATCACATGTTGGGAGTTCTGTGGTAGTCAGCCACAGACAATCGTCTTCAATATGAAATGTATCTTAAGTCATTATAATTTCCTCTCTAGGAGAAAAATAATCTTCATTCTCTTTCCATTTAAATAGTAAACAATGGGACAATGCACTTCTTGATACTTGCTAGTGATGAGTGCTAGCCACCCTTAGCAAATAATCAAGTCATACACCAAAAGACAGGATTATGAAAAGGAACACTTAATAAGACACAATGACAAGTCAGATGGGTTCTCTCCTCATCAAACCCATCTCTTCTCAACCCCTGAAGGGTCCTTTCTACTTTCCAGCTTCAACAGAAGGGCAGGCTTCAAAACTCATTCAGCGGCCATCTTGACAGATTTTTAGTTTTCATGTGGAAAGTGCAGGATAAGAAGACCGAAGACCTGGCCGTCAGCAAGTGTCGATTCTTGTCCTGATGAAGATGGGGAGCAGAAACAAGCTCATCAGGGGTGGAGAAGAAATGAATGTAAAAGAACTAGGATTGGTAAGGAGAGAACTACGTGAAGATTCTGTTTGTTCTTTTGCGTCTCCTCTTCCTGTTGCTCCTGACACGTCATTGTGCTAGTCTTATAACAGGTTTCTTTTCAGGATCTTTCTTCCTACGACTTGAATAACTCAACCTTGCTTATCCAGACATAATAGGATCAGAGTAATTTAAATAAGCACTCAAAATTATGGAAATAAGGTATACGAAATAACCTAACCCCATAGCACTACAGCCCTGAAGAACCTTGGTCTAGCAAACGACCGCTGCTCAGCCCGAAGGCCTGCAGGTTACGAGGTGACATGTGGTCAGCACAACAAATCCTCTCGGCCGTTATTCTTGGCTTTCTAGACCGGGGCCGCTATCTCACCGTCAGGTAGCTCCTCAAATCTAATCACGTAGGCTGAGTGGCCCTCGAACCAGCCCTCAGATCAAGGTAAAAATCCCTAATCTAGCCGGGAATCAAACCCGGGGCCTCCAGGCAAGAGACAGGCATGGTACCCCTACACCACAGTGTCAGCAAAGGTATAGAAAATACTTAACAAAAATTACTATCATTCAGAAACACACTATCACCCATTTAGAATGTGATAGATATAACTGAATAATAAACCAGTAGAATGAATGACAACCTCAAATAGTTTGGCTTCTCTCTATCATTTGACAGCAATACAGCTATTGATTACATTGCAAAATTTAACAAACTGAAATATAAACTCGGTAATGGAACTGTCTTCGGTCTAAAGAACCACAAGACTATACATTTACAGAACACTAGCCAGACCATTTCTCTTGTACAGCACTGAGCATGACAATCAGGAAAAGAGATGAATGCAGTGTCACTACTGCAGATATGAGATTCATGAGATGTAGAGGCACAAAGAAGTGATGAAAGGATTGATGATAGAACCAGTGTTAATAACCTGGGAAGGTACCAGAAAAACTGCAAGGACCACGTCAAGAGAGGGAAAGAGAGAGATGATATGATGCCAGCCTAGAGGAAGTCATTCTATTGGACACCCAGCTATGACATGGATTGAGATTGTAACAGGGCATTTGGTCTAATACCTCCTTGGATGGTGACCACATTTTTAGAATATACAAGTCAAATGTTTTCAAAACTCGATGTACGAAGAGAGACCTATTCGAGCAATGCCAGCAGAGAAGGAAGTTCGCAGAGCAACATTCAGGAGGTCCAGACCAATGGCCCCTTTAAACAACAAGCATCATCATAATTAAGAGGGTCCATGTTTCAAATTTCTGCCTCATGCTCTCTGCCATGCTCAGGCAGATCTAACAAACAACTGTTGCATGTAAGCAATCAGACAGACGACAGTGACTCATCAGATAGGAACGTACACTTTCCTCGACATCAACATGTGCCCACAGGACGGCACAATCAACATCTGTACCTCAGCCGGGTACTTTCAATACATCTGTACTGCATCTGAGCATTGCAGTGGCAGAATATGCAGCACCAAACGGGAGGCTTTTGATAATCTGAAGCACGTCATGTGACTGCCTTTAAAAAAAAAAGATAACTAACATCACCACTTGTTGTACAGCTACTAATTACCAGATCGTCACCTAAGTTTGAGATAAGATCACAAACCCTCAAAGGCTTCCCAAGAAAACAGTTGTAAATGTAAGGCCAAATCTAGACTTGCAGTCAGACAAAAAGAACAAACTCCCTTGGAAAAGACCTCTCTTGGGTTGCTTGTCTTGGTCTCCTTTTCTGAGGCTGACCTATCGGTGTGTATTATATATCCTTTTCTCTTTTCCAATGACAAAGACTGTACAAGTAATTTTGGACCAAGTGGGATGCTTTTTTTCTATATAGGTATTATCTTAACTGGTAAGCTGCTGCTGTAATAATAATAATAATAATAATAATAATAATAATAATAATAATAATAATAATAATAAAAAAAATACAGGAAGGCCAATTTCAAGGAGTTCAACCTCAATATCGGTAAAATTAAGACAGTGCTGCTGATGGCGGTGATTAGAAATGGCCGACCAGCAAGCATCAAACTAAACTTACAGATTGTCAATTGGAGAGTGTGAACAGTTTCAACTGCCTTGGTAGTACAACTTAACATATGTTCCATATGTTCTACAGCCACTTCACACCGATAGTGTCGAAACATACACTTTTTTTCAAGAGACACGACAAGCTCCTGAGGTCCACTGCCCAGGACAGACAAGTTAAGAAATGAGGTCGTGCGGAAAGAAGCTGAAATAAAGACATCTCAATTGCCAGCACACGCAGACTAGGGTGGTTTGGATATGAGCCTACAAGAAGAGCCCGAGAAAGGTAGAAGGGAAACGATGGTTGGAAAAAACCGCAGGTCAAGACCGATAACACAGCTATGGGAAGGATACTGGATGATGATGTGAAGAACAAGTGGAAGAGGCTTACGAACAAACTGGGACTGTATAATAATAATGATGATGATGATGTAGTTAAGAACACACAAACTGCAATAAGTTAATTATCAGTCTGCACCAATGAAGGTTGAATAAACAAGGTTCTAGAATTATAAATTATTTCCCATCCATCTAAAGTCCTCTTTTTCTTAACTCCTTGATTTCCAATGTACTGAATTCTAAATAATAAACAAAGATAGAATACAGACAACAGCCGAGATGGGTAGGAGAAATATAGGGAAGGACAGAAAGACATACATACATCGACGAACCTATCCCATTTCAAGGCCAGAAAAGCATAATGTTGTTTATATTCACATATCTCGTTCATACATGCAATATTAGCTGCTAAATGTTAACAGGTGTTAAGACAGAGAGTTTACCTTTGACTGGACAAAAGATATATGCCCCTAAATTGGAAGAAAGGAGTTTCAGAGAGTAGTCTTTAAATTGCATCGTGAACAATGAGACACTGCACTGATCGCTAAAGTTCACTCCATTTAAATCAAGAACTAACTCCTATGGTGTGGTAAACAATTCAGGTCGATCATACCTCTATACTAGTGATACACGTTCTCGAAGAGTGAACGAACATTTATATATTTATTATGCACATCTTAAGATTGAGTTGATGTTGTAAAAAAATTACAATCAAATTTTCTTGAATTCTTTTGAAAAGATAGAAACAAAATGAATCAACTCAAAGAAAAAAAGTTATATTCAAAATTCTGTAAAGAAAATACTTTCTTCATGTAATGTACTTATTAATAATTTAAAGTACATTAACTGCTGACATCAGAACCATACAGAAGTCTTCAGAACCAGTCATGATGCATGATGACCACTTTGTAACTCCTACCTCAATACTATATGGAAACAAGTGAACAGAAACATTTTTCACCAATGATACAAACTTGGTGTGGAGTGAAGATGTCCCTCAAAACAGAAAAAGTGTGATATACCACAATCTGGGTAATGAGCAGAGGAGAGAAGAACAGGATCCAGGTCAGTAAGATGACAATAGAAGTAACAAACATGGATAAGATGGGAAATGAGTAGGTTTGCAAGTGAACCCATTACAGGGTAGGATCAAGGAATTATGGCACAGATGTTATGGACATGTGAAGAGAATAATGAAGAAGAAGATTATGATATCCACAAAGATGCATGAGATGGGAAACCAAGGGACATATAGCTGTACGGAGTGGAGGACTGGACCAAAGTGACGACAGAAATATGATGGAGAAGCTAATGTTCTAAACAGACTAGCAAGTGGCTGGAAGCTGTGCAAGGTGATTATGAACTCCCATCCCCCAGATGTCTTCAAAGGTAAACTTTCCATAACTCTCCCGTGGATAATGTTTTCCTTTATCAGCTAATATCGTGTTTATCAACTACATGTTGTGTGCAGTTTTCAATGATAAGAACATTATACCTCCAAACAGGATATGCTCCTCATTAATAGAATAAAACAGTGCACTATAATATAATAAATTATCACTGGTCAACAAGGAGGAAAACCTCCCACCTGCCCATGGATGTCATGCCATTTTATTCTACTAAGTCTGTACATAGAATCTGTGAAATGGCAGTGAAAAAAACAAGTTTTCTGCGGCTCGTCTTGCAAGAGCGAACATCACACAAGTGGCTGTTAGTCCTGAAGTGCAGAACATGTCAAAATACAAAAAAAGCATGTTGCATACTGAAAATAAAAAGCTGCACACTAACGTTTTTAAATAATGGTAAAAAGTCAGGAGCAGCACACCAGAGTTTTTGTTGTGTGTTGTCAGACCCTTGTCTGCTTCCTTCTTGAGACTAGTTTGGAAAGTAAAGGGAGCACGTGATGTCAGGCTCTGTCCTTTCCCGAGCAATGCCATGCCTGACCATACTTCACAGATGCAGTGTACTGTACAGACTTGACACATGTGTGCCTGCCAATACTATCCTTACACTGATGGAGAAATTTATCACATGGATTTTAAAAGAAAGTATCAAGCTCGAAATCAAACAATCAAACAAAGAAGCATGTTGTCCCATCTCAAGTGCATCAATAAATGGTCAAAACCACAACTACGTTTTAGTCTTGGGAAAGAGATAACATCTTTGAAAGATAGTACATGAAACACTGCAGTGGCATAAGTCTCTTCTCTTACTGCAATAAATGCTTATCAATTTATTACTCAACAGTATGATACAGGACAGAAGAGTTGATTCTAGTATTTATGCTTGTGCTTGTGTTTTCTTGGTGGCGTAGACGGCGATGAAGTTCTGTGTTTGGAGCGAGGTGATAAGGAGGGTGACGATCCTCGTCGTTTGCTGCGAGGCGGTGACGAAGGAGAATTAGATCCGCCGCGACGCTTGGAACGAGACGAGGGAGGACTAGACGGAGAGCTTCGTCTCTTGATGCGTGGTGGAGACGGCGGAGATATGGCTCGGTGCTTCACCCGCGGAGGGGACAACGACGAGGGCCCACGAGACTTCTTACTGCTGCTACTACTGTGCGGTGAACGTGACCGATGTGACTTCCTACTGGACTGTGGACTCCGGCTGCGAGATCTAAAAATATACAACCAATTTCAGATAAGAATAACAGAACTTTCTACTGTATCATCAAGCCATACAGAGCGATAGGAACAGGATGGGAATACACAATAGGATTAATACAATGCCAAGTCAATGTGGGAAGAGAAGACAAGGACAACCTCCACGTCTCATCAATCCCAGTTCTTCTACCATCGGCAAAACTTTTAGTGACACTTCGTTTTATGGAGGTGAGGAGTAAGGAGGAAGCTCAACTCTTCCAGTAAAACTGCCAACTGAATGAAGTGAAATCTGAATTGCATCGATAGTGTGATCGATATGAATTTTCCAAACCTGTATTATCTAAACTCCACAATTGCATCAGAAACGCACTCATGTATATAGTCTTGTTGTGACAACTTTTGACGACTGAATGCAAGACGACTTCCACGTTTTCCATCATACAGATTAAATCAGGCTTAAAATGTGCTTTGTGAAATCATAATTTTGTTTATAACAAATTTCAAATTTTTTAAGGAAAAAATAGACACACAAGTATCATGTACAACCTACCTACTTCCTTAATCACTTTCATTACAGATATCTGATACTGCCTTTGAAAGTTCAGGGAATTCCTCTTCGCATCGCATTCATGTTATGGCAATTCCGACCTTGCGTTTTTTGTGCACATCTGAATGCCTTTCTTGTACTGTACACATTTTTAGATTATCTCTGTTTTCACGCCAACGCCGATCGTTGGCTTTAGTTATGCTGTATTTTCTTGCAGCTGCACAATTATTCTTTATTTCTGCGTGTTTAAACCATTAACTTAGAACTGGCATCATAATATTGACGAGAACCCATTAAAAATTTGCCCACAATACCTGTGCCACGTGTCTATACAATGATCCATAACAAAAATATTCCTGCTCACTCACTCACTCTTTATGCTTTTGAGGGATGTGAAGTTCTCGGCCGATCTCACAATCCTCTTCCATCCTTTCGATCTTGAGCCTGCTCTTCCCACTTTTCAGTTTGGAGGGTCCGGCTTACTTTGTTGATCTCCTTCTTCCAGGTGCTTTGGGGTCTTCCATTGAGAGATCTATTGTATCGATCTACTGGTGCTCTATTATCCTGCATCCTCAGTACATGTCCAGCTCAGCGCAGTCTGTTGGATTCTATCACACCCATTATAGTGTGTTGTTGAGAGAAGGTATAAATCTCATAATTACTGTAGATCTTTTCTGTCAGCTTTGAGAGATAGGATCGAGCCATGGGCCAAATATTTTTCTATAAATTTATTCTCGAAGACTTGTAACTGCTGCTGCTGCTCTTTCTTGTAGTGATGGGACATTCGATTCATTTGATTCCATTAACGTTACTGAATCGATACAGTGATCCGATTCACGGCTCATTGGTCACTGCTCCTACTGCATCTGTGTAGTATGTGCTGGTAAGACAGCAGCAACAGCATTCAGTGCTCGCAGCTACCATCTGGTCTTCATACTATGAACTCCTATCTTAGAAAAAATGCTAGATGTACAGTAGCCCGCTGGTTTTCTGATTCAACATACTGTTATTGCGTCTGTCCACATATGATTTAAGTCTTGTGCAACGATGTGACATATGAACTGAGAAAATACTGAGCCGTTCTTCCCAATATAAAACAGGTACTTTTGAGTGGTCATGAGCATGACCCATAGTCATAGGGCAGGCTAGAGTCTAGTTTAATTGTCAAATGTCAACTAAGTTATAATACTAAGATTCATTAAACTAATAAATAGTATAACCTAATAGCCTACCTACTTACTAGCTACTTCAGAATTATGTTGTGACTACCTTTTTTTAATACTGCAAATAAATCCATCTATTATTTAAACCTCGCTGTAAGAAGAGGACAGTGAATGCAAATGGGTATTATTTTCAAATGAGCTGAGCTCGAGTGTCCATTATAGCATACGATTCTTTCAGTGTAGCATGGCTCACTGTATGTCTCGCTGCGGTGAGCCGATAAGGAGCCGTGCGTATCTTGTGTCTTATTGAGCCGGCTCGTTCACGATTCTTTCCGTGTGCCATGGCTCACTGTATGTCTCGCTGCAGCGGAAGCTCGGCTTTCCGCGTGTCCATTGAGCCGATAAGGAGCAGTGTATCATGTGTCTCAGTGAGCCGCGCTCGTTCACGATTCTTTCGACGTGCCATGATTCACTGTCTCGCTGAAGTGGAAGCTCGGCTCCCCGTCAACATCCAGCGAGTGCGCCACTCAGCACTGTCCGCTGGGAGTAAGCTGAATCGTGTGCCGTGAGCTCGCCATTCCTGTGAATCGATTCACTAGGACACTTGAATGAATCGATACACTGCTTCGAATCATGCATTCAGTAGCCAACACTACTTTCTTGGTTATACTCTATGTCTCGGAAGTACTGGTCGAATGATTGTATTGTAGATAATCATTTTTGCATTCCTTGTTAAAAACCTGGGGCCTAATATAGGG
Organism: Anabrus simplex; assembly: GCF_040414725.1. Classification (NCBI taxonomy): domain Eukaryota; kingdom Metazoa; phylum Arthropoda; class Insecta; order Orthoptera; family Tettigoniidae; genus Anabrus; species Anabrus simplex. Next base: position 11,813,540 of record NC_090274.1, on the reverse strand, counting down.
CTCATAGAGTAAAATGCCTTATTTGCATTCTTAATTCTAGCTTGGTGTTTCTGTTGCCTTCGGTTTTGCTCATTGATTAATACACCAAGGAATTTAAGCTCCTCTACTCTTCTACATATACTGTATATTTCCCAATTTTCAAAGCCAATCTGTCAAGCTCCTCATGATTCGGTCTCTGTACAACCATGTAATGTGTCTTTTTATCATTCACCCGTAAGCCAATTTTTGCTGCCATTTCCTCTAGTTCCACAAATAACAGCCTAATTTCTAATTCACTGCAGCCAATAAGAACAATATCATCCGCATATGCAAGGACTTTATGTTGTCTCCCAAATATGATGCCAGCAGCTACAAGAGCTAATTTCCTGATAATCTTCTCCAGTGCAATGTTGAATAGAAGAGGAGATAGTGCATCATCCCCTTGTTTCAGACCAGTTTTATTCTGGAAGGAACTTGACTTTCTGCCCTCTTGATTCACTCTATAAATCTGTTACTTTTACTAAATGTCAGGTACAACTGGCTGCCACTAGATGCACATCTCGCTTGCCGGCTTGGATCGGCTTCAATGGCTAATGATCAACGTGCTAGACTTGGATGTTGAAAGTTAAAGAGGTTTGTGCACCGTGTTATGGCCTTTCTTACCTTGCTTTTTTTTTTTTTTTTTTGGTGCACATAATTCACAATTTCATCCTCGACTTCTTTAAAGCGTCCTTGTTGCGGGCCACTAAATGCATTTTTTGTACAGCAAGAATTTCTAAGCCATCTCTGTCTTCACGCTAACGCCGAACATTGGCTTTAGTTATGCCGTAATTTCTTGCGGCTGCACAATTACTCTTCATTTCTGGGTGTTTAACAACCAAACTTAAAATTGGCATCATAATATCTATTAGAACCCGCTAAAAATATGCCACGTATCTCTACAATACGAAGATCCATAATGAAAATATTTCTGCTCTCAATAAACCTGTTACTTTTACCAAGCGTCAGATACAGTAGATGAGTTATAATTCTGCCAGTGAGTAGTGGTGGCCTTTCTAAGAATCTGACGGGTCGCATCCATGTTACAAGATATTAGAATCATTCCGCATTGACGGTTTTCACTTTACAATGGCGAAAAATGAAAGTATCCTCCAAATCAATACATCATATATTCCGTCATTAGACGGAGTAAACAAGATCAGACATGTTTCGGCTCGTTTGAGCCATCTTCAGTGAAAAAAATTAGGGGGGTTGGAATAATTTACATAATATGAGTTGAAAAAATGCTAAAAAACATAATGAAAGCGCAAATGAAAAAACAAACAAAAGAGAGCCTATACGGAAACAAAATTAGCACAAATATACAATATTTACATCAATATGCAGAGCAAAAAACAACTTATTGTGACAAAATTCAGTGAAACAGGTGTTAATTTGAAATAATAATAGATACTAAAAACTGCGTTAACCTAAGAAACAAGGGAATGAGAAAACAAATGATGTAGATGGAAATGAATGATAGTAGCACATGGTGAGGTTGTGGACCTCATAGTTTACAAACTATTGGTTTATAAAAATCACAAAACAGTTTGAAATCGCTGTCAAAATCATCTTAGTGGAAATCCATCACATCAAACTGGTCAGGAGGAGAGCGGGAGCAAACATTTTGAGAGAAACCAAGCCTGAATTAACCTGCAGGCGAAAAGCCTGTGATAAGGAGAAAAAACACCATGAAATTTAAGGCTTTAGAAATAGCAGCATTCTCAATATCTTCTCAATATAGCGGTCCCTTTCTTCATTATTGTTTCATAATGTTGGCTGGTGTTTTGCCTTATTATAGAGGGGTCAGAAGAGCCGCATATAGAAATATGAGAAGCTGTGTTAGGTGGAAGATAGATGCATAGTCCACCTAACACAGCTAACACAGCTTCTCATATTTCTATATGCGGCTCTTCTGACCCCTCTATAATAAGGCAAAACACCAGCCAACATTATGAAACAATAATGAAGAAAGGGACCGCTATATTGAGAAGATATTGAGAATGCTGCTATTTCTAAAGCCTTAAATTTCATGGTGTTTTTTCTCCTTATCGCAGGCTTTTCGCCTGCAGGTTAATTCAGGCTTGGTTTCTCTCAAAATGTTTGCTCCCGCTCTCCTCCTGACCAGTTTGATGCGATGGATTTCCACTAAGATGATTTTGACAGCGATTTCAAACTGTTTTGTGATTTTTATAAACCAATAGTTTGTAAACTATGAGGTCCACAACCTCACCATGTGCTACTATCATTCATTTCCATCTACATCATTTGTTTTCTCATTCCCTTGTTTCTTAGGTTAACACAGTTTTTAGTATCTATTATTATTTCAAATTAACACCTGTTTCACTGAATTTTGTCACAATAAGTTGTTTTTTGCTCTGCATATTGATGTAAATATTGTATATTTGTGCTAATTTTGTTTCCGTATAGGCTCTCTTTTGTTTGTTTTTTCATTTGCGCTTTCATTATGTTTTTTAGCATTTTTTCAACTCATATTATGTAAATTATTCCAACCCCCCTAATTTTTTTCACTGAAGATGGTTCAAACGAGCCGAAACATGTCTGATCTTGTTTACTCCGTCTAATGACGGAATATATGATGTATTGATTTGGAGGATACTTTCATTTTTCGCCATTGTAAAGCGCATCCACGTTAGTACAATTTGAATCACATTTCCTGCGCAGCTGGGGCTCCAAGGTATATTTTTGTTCGTGTGCGGTAAAGGAAAGCAGTGTGGTTACCGCGGTAGCTGCCAATGGTGTTCATTAATGTTAGGTCGCGAATGCAAGATGACCCTTTTGATTTTTCACATGAAATTCGAAGGGAAAAAAAAAGTCTTGAATTTAGAGAAATACGATATTTTTTCTCAGCCCTAATGAGTCCTTTTTTCTTTTTTATGATTTGCTTTGTCGCACTGACCGAGATAGTCTTTATGGCGACGTTGGCATAGGAAAGGGCGAGGAGTGGGAAGGAAGCAACCGTGGTCTTAATTAAGTTAAGAGTCCCTGAATTTGCCTGGTGTGAAAATTGGAAACCACAAAAAAAAAAACCATCTTCAGGGCTGCTGTCAGTGGGATTCGAACCCACACAAACTCACAACTGTGCCACCCTAACTGCACGGGCCAACTCACTCTATTTGAGCTAGTTTCTGTTCCCAGGTTCATGAGGAGGGCAGCCATCAACAATCATCGAAAGGACATCTTGACAGATTTTGATGTGGGATGTGCAAGAGAAGAAAGCTGGATAGAGACAGGATAAGCAAAGAGAATACACGGGGTCAAAGACTAGGAACAAAGGACAAACATAGCAGGTCAATGTAAGTGATGGAAAACATCAAATAAGTGACAAAGCAAGTTGCATAATGATAGATACAAACAGAAGACCTGTCCTTTTGTGTTTTCATGTTTGTCCGCATCCCCCTTTCCCATACCGATCTGTCATTACACTACGTAACAAAATTTGACAATGTTTTTGTTTATTTTATTTTTTGTGAGTTTCTTGCTTAAATTGGTGATGCTGATTATGAATATATAAGTAGTTTTTCTTAAGTGTCAATATTTTGGATGTGATAATGAATTTTTTGATTCTCTTAAAAGCTACTGATTTTGCATGCTTATTTAATACAACTAGAGTCCTACAGTAGAAATCTAACATATAGTACCTCAAGAATTGGTGGGAATATGTGCAAAAAATTTGAATAACAATGAATCTTCATACAACAATGATGACATTAAAAAATGTACATTATAACGGCTTTTCCCCTTATGTTCTTCTGACCCTTCTGCTCGTACTGTACTCTATACAGGGTCTCCCATCATAGCATGGTCCCAACGTCCCTTGTTACCTTCTTTCCATGCAATGAATGTCCTGGTGAAATCGTTCACCGTGCTCTTCGCTTACAGCTCCTAAATTTTGCCTAAAGAAGTCAATATGAGAAAATAAATAGTGAATTTTCACCAACATTCTACATCCAAGTACATGATAAATCTATACCAAATTTTCTATCAGTTTCATGTAATTTTCACTTCAATTGTTGCCCAGAAACTGTTGCACTACCATTCTAAAAGCACCCCATGCATTTTGTTCATCAAGAGTCATTGCATCTAAAAGTTCTTTTCGTTTTAACATCATACGAATCTGAGGTCTGGTGAAAATCCCACCTTTTATTTTTGCTTCATATAACTTAGGGAACATTCATCTGATGAGGCTCAGAGCCCCACTCTTGCTATCTAAACCTTCAATAAATTGTTTAGCAAGTCCAAGTCTGATATGGAGTGTTGGTAAGAGAATCTTCTCCCTGGTCACGAGGGGCTCATTACTTACGTTGTGCGCACCTGGAATGAGTTCTTTTCTTTCTGGCCATTCTTTCCCAGTGTAACGGTGATTATCTGCTCTGCTATACCATAGGCAGAGGGGGCAAAAATATTTAGGAATGCTCAGAGAGAAAGGGCTCAATTAGTGAATTTGTTAAAGACTGATAGTGATAGCCATCTCCGCTTGAACTAAGCAGGTGCGGATGTATATATGTCACTGTATTCTTGTTTTATGGCCAGTGGCTGCATTAAAACATTATTATTATTAATCTTAAAAACCCCAGAAGAAATCCCAAAATCTTAAAATCACCATAAACATCCCATTTGTAACATCCGTATTTGATTTTCCAAGAGCAGCTTCATATTTTCATAAGTCTCCTTAAGTTGTACAGAACAAGCTTCTTGTATGGAAGGAAACATGTTTCCATTGCGTAGGAGGACAGCTTTGAGACTTTTACTTGAACTAAAACATATATAATTAATGTTATTTCAATTAAATCAAATTTTCCTATCCATCAAATTTTAAATTGATACTTTCAAAATAATTCGAATCGCACGAACATCCTCTCAGTGTAAATGAAATGCTTTACTTTAAGCTTTATTTTGCATTCTAGATACACTTTCCAGTACATCTACTATGTTACGACTTATCTCACCTTATAATGAGAGCGACGGGCGATGTGTACATGTTTTAGAGCTAAAATCATATTATCATAATATAACAATATTACTTTCAAATCCACCTTCAAACGCACTACTTTTCAATGCAAGATCCATTTAAATTCTTTTATTGTAATCCATCTCTTACTTGATCATAAAATAGATGACATTGATATCTGGTTCATGAAGAATCTTAATGTGTTCAGAGACCATTAACATCACAACAAAAATGAAGATTTTCAAACATTTGGTAGAACTATAATCTATCAGCTATCTATGAGCAAAGGACCTAAACAGAATTGGGAGAACACATCAACCTTTCATAACCTCATAACCATCATTGCTGAAACCGAAAAATGCTCTAATTAAAGTTCCTCATGATTTACGTGATGAGATCAGAATTAAGGTTAAGAAGAAATTATCGCAATACATTAACAAGATTAACAACAACTATAGAAGCAAAACTGATAATATCCAACTCAGGAAACTCAAAGACAAAATCAAGCATAAATATTTATTTATAACAAAGGCAGACAAAGGTAATACCACAGTCATCATAGACAGAAACGAATACATCAATAAAACTAAATAGTGTTTCTCGGGCAACACCTTTCCAATTAAACGAAAAGATCCACCAACTGCCTGATTCCAAAGAAAATCTCAAAACATTACTGAAAAACACCCATTTTCTCCTTAACGAACAAGAAACCATGAAGCTGACTATAATGAATCCCAAACTGCCGTCTGTGAAAGCCTACCCTAGAATCCACAAAGATGAATTACCCAGGAGACCGGTCATAAATTATTGATCAAGCCCGACGTACAAATTATCATGCTTCATACAAACATTTCTCAAAAACACTACAAATTCTTAGCCAAGAAATCAGTACGAAACTCAATAGAATTCTACAACATCATGAAAGAGCTGAAAATCGAACAACACCACGCTCTAGCATCATATGATATCATAGACATGTACCCTACCATACCCACACAGAAAACAATAAGACTAATAGAATCAAATTTAAGAAATCACAGTAATCTAAGTGTCCTTGAAATAGATGAATTCATTAATTTACTTGAATTCGCCCTCAACAATAATTACTTTAGATTCCACGACACTATCTACAAACAACAAGGCCTTCCCATGGGTTCACCAGCTTCAGGAATACTAGCAGAGATCTACATAGATCACTTAGAACACTCAGAAATGAGCAAAATTAACAATACATCATTCTGGTGCAGATTTGTAGATTATATTTACGTTGTTATAGACTGCAGGTTTACAAACGAAAACAACATACATGAACAGCTAAATAAAATAGATCCACATAAAAAATTTACGACGGAAACTGAGAAAAATCACACTCTGAATTATCTTGATTTATCCGTCACCAAAACTGAAGACCACTTGACATACAAAATCTATAGAACACCTACACAAACCTCCAATACTATAAAAGTAGATTCCACTCACCCTAATGCACTCAAAAAGGCGGCATACTACAGTATGACATACAGAGCTTTCAACATACCCCTGTCCCCGGAAGAATTAAATAATGAACTAAACCTAATTCACAAAATAGCGGAGCATAACGGATACAATAGAAACACGATAAACAATACCATTCACAAAATAAAATATCAACCGAAATCCAAATTAAGTAGAAACAACAAACCTAAGAAATACTATGCACTTTTACCTTTAACAACACCCACATCCACTCCATAACTAATATTTTCAAAAGACACAATCTAAGAATAGCTTACAGAACCACATGTAATAAGGCTTCCATTTTACATAACACTAAATCTGTCAACGTAAACAACAAATACTGCCACTCAGGAGTGTACCGCATAAAATGCAACGATTGTGAAGCATCGGATGCACTGGCAGATGTTTTTCTATTCGCTACAGCGAACACGTCAATGCCACTAAATATAATCGCTTTTCATCCATAGGGCAACATGTCGAAGAGCACAAGCATAAGTTCACTAATATCGAGAATGATATGGAAATTTTAAATACGAACCCCACAGGCCCATTGCTCAATATAATGGAAGATTTTTATATCAATATGGACCAATACGCTAATCCCAACTTCAACTTAAATGAAAATTTACCTGAGCATAAATGTATGAAGAGGGGAGCTCTATCAACCTACTTTCTTTGCTTTCAAAATTTCATCTATAACATGATATGCCTCAACAAGGATCCTGAAAGCTAGCATGTATCAGCAACAACATACACTAAGAATGAACATAGTACCTGTCAAACAAGCTACAGAACCTCCGTCTACTACGTTCTCCGAAAAATTGAGGCCCAACAATGCACCTTGATTGTATCTATACAACAGATGGACATAATGCTGGCATACTGCATAGATATTTGAACTTGACACCAAAACCTCAGTGATCCTTTATTCTGTAAGAACTATATTTTCAACCTCAGCTATACAATTTTTGGAATATGTGGCATTCTAGGGACTCCAGCATGCCAAAGCCCTTCATTGTACCATTGTTTGATGTAATGTTGGCAACAGTATAGATTTTTGAATGGAACTCCAACAAGTCAAAGCCTTATAATTGTACCATATGTATATATCTTAACGGTAGTATTATATTAGAATAAGGCATTGCTTAAGAAAGACAAATGTACCCAAAGGGCTTATCCAGAAAGTTAAAATGTTTTACAAAGACTGCTGCAGTTGCGTACAGATAGGAAACGGTAATTCTGATTGGTTCCAAACCACTAAAGGAGTGCAACAAGGCAGTACCCTTTCACCTTTACTTTTTATCACTGTCATGGATGAAGTCATGAAAGAAATTAAGCAGAAGAACAATATGGACATCAATGCATTTGCATATGATATAGTAATTTGGGGAAATACAGAGAAGGAAGGAAGTCCAAGAGAGGCTGAACACCTGGAATGAACATTTGAAAGCACACGGATTAACAATAAATAAATCGAAAACTGTGACTATGTCTGTCAACAGGCAGAAGAAGAAAGGAAAAATAATGCTGGAAGGTACACAGCTGGAAACAGTAGACCAATATAAATATTTTGGGTGCATCATTTCAAGTGATAACAGAATACAGCATGAGATTAACAACCGCATTCAAAAATTAGCTCAGTTTTACCATCAAGTTCGGAACCTCCTCTGGAACGAACAAGTTCCCTTAAGATCAAAGCAGATTCTATTCCAATCATACTTCACCCCCATAATAACATATGGCCTAGAAACCTGCACAACCACCCAACAAATGGATAGCAAACTACAAGCCGCAGAAATGAAGTTCCTATGAACTATGATGTTTTGCTTCCCCCTCCCTTCCCCTCCAACGCAGGTGCATTGGTCACGGTGTCTTGCGGCTCTCAGTGTCTTCCCTAACGTTTAATAACACATAATATATACGCTCCCAGAGGCGAGTCTCTTATTCACGTAAATTTTTACGACAAGATTTTTAAAAAAAGCCTTTCTTGATATTCTTTTCTTTTTTGTTTGCTTCAGGTCCTAGTTTGAACCGAGAACAGTACCCTGGAAACACGGCGTCCGCCAACATTTTTACTTAAAAAGATCTTGTTATCTAATACTGAAAGAAAGCGGCTAAGTTAGAGAAGACATATGTTTTATCACGCAAAATCGGAAGTTATGTCTTTTGACTGGCTGTGTTGTTTTAATGAGAGCCATTTTTAACTAACAGAAAAATGGTTTCTTAATTCTTGCACCTTTTACACATATGTTCTTACAAAATTAAAATTATACTCTTGGACTTTTATGATAGTGAAACATTGGTTTTTGTCCGCACATAGTTTAATGTTTTTAGATTCAGAGGACGTATATTCATAGTTTTAAGACAGTTGGTGCTATTTTTAAGTTTAGGTCATAGGTTAATGTTTATGGATCCCGTTTTTAATTAGGTCTTGCCAGTTTTGTAAAATTTGTATGTACTTTATGCATTGTTTATTGTAACCTTGTCTATGTATATTTTTCTTATTTTTGGCTGATGATGATTCACACCAGCATCGAAACCGGTACCGAGTATAATAAAATGTTATAATTTTTCTTATAACATTATATGGTATTGAATAGGTGGACCTCTCTTGTTTTCATTAGGGTAAGGAATGAAAGAATAAGGGAGGAAGCTGGTGTGTACCCATCCCTGAATGAAAAAGTGACAAGGGCCCATTCAAAATGGTTTGGCCATGTCAAACGAATGGACGATAGAAGGACAGCAAAACAATGGCTACACACAGCTGTGGCCGGAAAACGACCGGTAGGAAGACCTAGGAAGAGAGATGGCTGGACCAAGTGAAAGAGGACTTATGAACAAGAGGAGTCAGCTGGGATGTCGTCTTGAGTGAAGAGTGGTACATGGACAGACAGAAGTGGAGAGTGCTCGTAAACCACACCCGGGCAACTGGAGTGGAAAGCTGATGATGATGATGATGATGATGATGAAGGCATTCTTGTTAAATTAGTTTTTAGTAATGTTTTATGTACAATCGCTATTAAGCAGGTTCACCAACAGCTGATGATGACCTATCTACGAGTCGAAACCAGTACTGTTTTAATGTAGATATTTTAAACATTTTGTAAATAAAGTATTGATTAGGTGGAAAACACATCCTTCATACTTGTGCATTTGGTAGAAGCATGCAAAATCCTCATACTTTACCCTATATTTTGTTATTTTAGAGGATTTATCAAGCAAGTTATCTTGCTTTAGATGGGATACAAGAAGTGCAGCCTTTGGTTTGGTTAGTTGCAACTCCGTAACAAGGTCATCCAATTTCGGCTGAGTAAAGAGCTGTGGTTCCATATTGCTATCATCACTAAAACTGAAATCGCTGTTATCACTTGAATTGGTCCCTATGACCTTTTCACTAGTATTTTGTTTTGTCGGTGATGGAACTGGCAGCTCTTCACTATGTGGTTATGGGGCAACAGATGGCGGTATGTTAGGATATGGAATATCTTTTCTCCTCTTGGTACTTTTGTAACGTGTAAAGTCCACCATACAAAAATAACAGTTGTCGTGATTATTTGTAGGCTCTCCCCATTTTCGGGGAATTGCAAACGATATACATTTTCTTGTTCCACGTAGCCACCCCTCTAAAGCAGACCGGCAGCTGCCACAAGTCACATAGGGAGCCCATGTAACATGTTGGTCTAGAACATGCACACCAAAATAAGCGCAGTACGCCTCACAGAACTTTGTACCGAGCACAATTTTATGTTTAACTTGTTTAGAGCAAATGTATTCTACACAAACATAACAAAACGTGTCTGCTGGCAATTTACAACTTCTGGATGTTGAATATTACACTAAGGGACAACAATCAACATTACTTATAATCACAGAACTGCATCTACATTCACAAACGACAGGATTTTTTTGTGTGAAAAATACAGATACATGTTGATATACAATTAGAAATAGGAAAGGATTTCCACCTATCAATACTTGTTTATTGCACTTATTATGCTACAGGACCAGTTTCGACCCCTTACGTAAGGTCATCTTCAGCTGAACCATACATTCATATCTATGTTATAAAGCTATGATTAAGATTGTGTTGTCTAAGGAATGCCACATGAAATAAACATTTGGTCACATCCAAATGGGGCATGTCGTAACGGGAACTGGCGTATATGTCACTATGTGCAACAATGCAACTGTATGTCTAAAATATTACGATTACGACATGTCGATATATACAGTTGGATTTTGAAATAAGTCTATATATTGAATCATTCCAGATGTATACCAATAAAGTTGGAACATCACATTAGAGTGATCTAGTGGTGATAATCTCGAACATCTACGATTGCCGGAAAAAGTGCTAAATTCACATTTTTTTCAAAAACTGTTAAAGTAGCAAAAAGTATCAACAAATGGAAACAACTAACAGCATATTCACGTTCAGCACGTTGGTTTTATACAATAAATACAGAGAAAAATTCATAAACAATTTTTTGTTTCGTAGTTTTATGTTTACACTATTTTACTGCAAATTACTTGATTTGTTATTTGCTTCCTTTCCATTACTCATGAAAATGAAAACCTACAACCTGTTGTTGACCGGGTCATATTACTCATATTACTTCCTAATTTGTTAGTTTCAACACTTTTCAGCTCTGATCTATTTTGGTAATTTTTTAATTTATTATTTATTTTACAATTGGTTTTACGTCGCACTGACACAGATAGGTCTTATGGCGATGATGGTATAGGAAAGAGCTAGGAGTAGGAAGGAGGCGGCCTTAATTAAGGTGCAGTCCCAGCATTTTCCTGGTGTGAAAATGGGAAACCATGGCAAACCATCTTTAGGTTTGCCAATAGTGAAGTTCATACCCACTCTCTCGAATGCACGTTCACAGCTGCGCGCCCCTACCCGCATGGCCAACTAATTCTGTTGGTGCAGTTTTTCCTGAAGCTTGAAATAACACAACTGCCTACAGAAGAGCTTGAGATAGAACACACTGCCTCGGGCTCTGACATTATTATGCCAGTGCCGCTTGGAGTGCTGAATGTTTTATGCTGAAGTAGTATGCACGAGGTGTACAGCTAGCTGCCGGCATCTGCACATGCTGAACCACTCTGGCATGTGCGTGTCAATTTCTCAGCATAATAAGATGGATTGGTTACTGACCTGTACGAACGTTTGCTGGGCACTGGGCTGCCAGACGAGCTGCGAGAACGCTTGGACTTCGATCTTGAGCTGGATCTACAAAAAGAAAGACAAATGTGCACCAGAACCATCTTCACAGCAAGTAACAGAGAAACCTACAATAGGAACTACACGGAGAAACTGCCTGACGCTGAGATTTATACTATTTTCATCATGTAATTATTCCCATGCTTCGGTGATCGATATAGCAGGTTTCCCAGCATTTGGATGCCATCAAAGGGAATTAAAAGCAACTATTTTTAACCAGTGTTTTAGAACTTCTATATATGTGCTTGTCTGCACATTCCCAAGTTACATTGAAGCTGATCAATGAAAGCAGACATGACTAATCATTACCATATACAATATAACCCAGATTTTGCGTGACCTCGATTTAACGCAAACCCGCATTTAACGGAAGAAATTTTCCATTTCTGAAAATTATTCCATAAGAGCAATGTAATTTTATATTCAACTGAATGTAATTCACAATAGAGCAAAACCTGTATTTAGCATTAAAGAAATGTTAAAATTCTCAAATATTTATTTCTACACGTTTTGGTTATGGGACATTAAGAACCTATGAAAGAGATGTCCTAAGCTTGTTAAGGGCGATTCAAGGTAGAAGAGGAATTTAGAGCATGGGCACTTAGGGCTAAAGTGAGATGTTGGACTCGGATACACATCTGACCGCGGCTGCTGAAGTAGAAGAGAAGCCCTGTTTTAATGACAATGTTATTGTAGCCTTCAAAAATACCTGTATTAAACTGTGCAACATCCTTCGGTTACAATGAGAACCCTTTTACTGATTCATCCGTTATTACAGACAAATTTGGGCATGAGAGTTTTTATCCATTACCAGTATTCATACACTCTACTTACTGACTTACTTACTGGTCGGCGCTACAGTCCTTGTAGGTCCTTGGCCTCCTTTATCACCTGCCTCCATTCATCTCGGTCCTCAGCTTTTCTTCTCCAAAGTTTAACTCCTAACTTTCTAAGGTCATCCTCAACATCATCAATCCATCTTTTCCTGGGTCTTCCTCTCCTCCTCCTTCCATCAAGTTTCCCTATAAACACCTTTTTTACGGTGCAGGTTTCTGCCATTCTCTGAACATGACCGGCCCACCTAATTCTTCCCTGCTTAATTTTAGCAACAATATCTGGCTGGCCAAACAGTCCTTGCAGCTCTACATTTGTCCTCATTCTCCACCCATCCTGCTCTCTTACTGCATCGAATATCTTTCTCAATATCTTCCTTTCCCACCGTAACAGCCACTGTTCTTCTCTGGCGGTCATCACCCAGCATTCTGAGCCATACATAACTATTGGTCTTAGTACTGTTGTGTATATTTTAATTTTTGTATTCCTGCTGACATTCCTGGATTTAAACATATTTTGCAAGGCGTAAAAGCATCGGTTTCCACTTGTTATCCTCTCCTGTATTTCCACGGAGGTTTTATTGTCCTCTGTTATTATAGAGCCTAGATATTTGAAAGATGTGACTCTTTGATATTCCTTCCCATTTAATCTTACTGGGGTCCTTCCTCTTACTCCCTCTGTATCTCCCATCTTCATATATTTTGTTTTGTTTATATTCACTTCTAGTCCTAGGTCCCGTGCTTTCCCTTCTAATACTGAGTAGCTCTCTTCAAGAGCTCTTTCATTTCTTGCAATTATTGCTACATCATCAGCATATGCTATCACTTGTACTAATCTGTTCAAAATGGTTCCCCCTGGGTTGATGGGCAATTCACGGATTACTTTTTCCAATGCTAGGTTAAAAAGCAGTGTGGAAAGTACATCTCCCTGTCTTAGTCCTCTCTCCACTAAAAACTCCTCTGACAGATCTTGCTCCACTCTCACCTTGCATACCGTTGTTTTCAAAGTCATTTCTGTTAATCTAATCAATTTCCTTGGGATTCCAAATTCTTTCATAATCTTGTAAATTTTACCCCTATCTAGACTGTCATATGCCTGTTTAAAATCAACATACAGCTGATGTAGCTGTTTGTCATATTCATAAAATTTCTCTAGCACTTGTCGTAATATAAATATCTGATCCAGAGTAGAGCGATGTTTTCTAAAACCTGCTTGGTAATCCCCTAATATTCTTTCCATCCATAATTCCAATCTTAAGGCTAGTACCTTACCAAAAACCTTGTACGTTCCATCCAGCAAGGTGATCCCTCGATAATTTCCACATACTGCCTTATCTCCCTTTTTATGTAATGGGTAAATTATACCCAATGTCCAATCCTTGGGTATTTCCTCCTTTGTCCAAACCTCCTTAATCAATTCATAAACAGCCATTTCTATTCCCTCTCCCCCATATCTCAACAGCTCTGACTCCATTCCATCTTCACCTGGGGCTCTATTATTCTTTAATGCATTAATTGCAGCTTTGACCTCTTCTAAGTCTGGCTCTTTTACTGATTCCTCTTCCAATTCTCTTTCTTCCCGATCAACATTTATATTTTCCTCCTCTCTATCATCTTCATTATTTCCATTGAGTAACTCGTAAAAATACTCCTGCCATCTTCCAAGCACTTTGCTTTTATCACCCAGAAGGTTTCCATCTTTATCCTTGAAGAAAACAGCTCTTGGTTGAAACCCTCTCTTAATGTCTTTTGTTCTTTCATAGAACTTTCGTACCTCGTTTCTATCCTTCATTTCATCCAGTTCTTCGATTCTCTTTCTTTCAAAAGCTCTTTTCTTATATCTACATATCTTATCTGCTCTTCTTCGTTTCTCTCTATACTCTTCTACTGTTTGTCTTGTTCTCCTTTGAAGCATTCTGTTCCTAGCATCATTCCTCTCTTGGATTAATGTTGAACATTCCTCATCAAACCATTCTGCTCTCTTTACCAATTTCTTCTTTCCCAGGGTACTATCTGCAACTTCACTGATAGTTGTTTTCAGTATCTCCCATTTATCTTCCACTTCTCCTTTCTCCCATAATTCCCTTTTTATTGCCAAAGATTCAGCTATTTCCTTTTTGTATTTCTCTTGCAATTCCTCATTTTTTAGTCCTTCAATATTGTGCTTTGCCTTTCTTGTTACTTTTTCCGTTCTTGCCAAATCTATTTTTTGTCTGTACTTGACTCTAACAAGATAGTGGTCTGTATCAGCACCTCTGCAGCTTCTAACATCCATAATATCTGAAGCATGTCGCCTGTCTATGATAACATGGTCTATTTGATTTCTTGTCACACCATCTGGTGAAATCCAGGTCTCCTTGTGAATGTTTTTCCTAGGATGCCAAGTACTTTTAATTATCATCTGCTTTCCACTCACAAAATCAATCAATCTCAATCCGTTATCATTACTTACTTCATGCAGGCTTTCTTTCCCTACTAAGTGTTTGTACACTTCTCTTCCAATTTTTGCATTTAAATCTCCAAGGATAATTTTCACATCATGCCTTTGAACTTTATTAATTTCTTCCTCCAATTTGGTATAAAATGCATCTTTCTTCTCATCTTCTGCCTCCTCAGTAGGGGCGTACACACAAAACACAGTTACGTTGAAGAATTTTGCCCTAATTCTCACAGAGCACATCCTATCATTGATTGGAGTAAAGTTGATCACGCTTTGCTTTACTGACTTATGTATGAGGAATCCTGTGCCATTACTGCCTGCTTTTTCTCCACTGTACATCAAAATATGTTGTCCAGACATCATCATCCCTTGCCCTTTCCATCTTAGTTCCTGTAGAGCTGCTATTTTCACTCCATACTTATCCATTTCATTCCTTAATTCTTTCAACTTGCCAGGTCTCTTCAATGTCTTAACATTCCACGTTGCTAATATAATATTCTTTTTCCTTCTCTTTAGCCGTTTTTCTCGCCGGTTCGTCACCAAGTTTTCCAGTCCTGCATTATTCATTCTTAAGGTATCCGTAACAGTTGGTTTTTTACGAGGTAGGGGAGTTAACCCTACGCTCAACCCCCAACCTGGAGGACCAGGGTATCACTCTTAGTCTGGATCATCATCTTAGACCTGTCCGGCTTGGGTGGCCCTACCAGGAGCAGATGCTCCTGCCGGCATAGCTCTAAGGATCATTTGACCACGCAAGCCTCCAATAAACACCCGGCAAAATATATTTTGCCTTCGTCAAGGTGGTGATACCTTCGGGAGGATTCATACACTCTACTCCAGCATTTATACGGAATGCGATCGATTAACTTCCGTATCGATTCCTCGCTACGCGCGAGCGAGTCAAACTTGAGTTTGCCTGAGGGCTCCTCACAACTCCAACTGATGTAAACAAACATCGGGATAATATGTTTTCCAATAAGTGCAATGACACCAGTTGTTAACTCCTTAGAAATAAAGGCTGAGGTAAACGCCTGTTTAATTTTAATACTATGTACTAAAATAAAATAAGAATGGGATACTTCTTCTCGAAATACAGAGGTGTGCATAACTAATTTCAGAGGTTAGGTTATGTACTTTTGCGTCTTGTTAAATTTCAGAAAGGCAGTTCCTATGTAAATTTATAGTGAAAATGTTATTATAATTATTTCACAGGGAGCTTGAAATATAGACACATATATAATACCGTATTTACGCGAATAATACCCGCATATTTTTAAAAAAAATTGAGGCACGAAATTGGGGTGCAGGTTTTATTTGAGTCAATGTTGGCATTTTTTAAAAACCAGCCTTCCTAAAGCTAGGGTGCGGAAGTTATTCGGTGGCGGATATTATTTGAATAAATACGCCGTATTTCATATTAAAAAAAAAAATTGAGGCACAAAATTGAGATGCGGGTTTTATTTGAGTCAATGTTGGCATTTTTTTCAAAATCAGCCTTCCTAAAGTTAGGGTGCAGGGATTATTCGGTGGCGGGGATTATTTGCGTAAATACGGTATAGGCTTATGCTGCGTCAAGAAAATAAGGTGAAATTCTTTATGTTTCGCAGAGAACTTTGCTCTGAGTCATTAAAAGAAAATCTCGACTATCATAAGCCCAAAAGCCTATTATCATGTCTACAAGTATGAGCCGTGAAAACATCAATGGCAGCTTGAAATATGTTTTCATAATACGTGCGTGGTAAACCTAGGTTACAGCTTATAAATTTCATTCCACAGGGAGCTAGGTTAGGCGACACCGTTTGAATTAAGAAAATGGAAATGTTTGCCACAAGCCTCTGGAGTGATGCTTTAAAAATTTTTAAGAATGAAACTGAATATGTGCGTTCAAACTATTGGAATTAGTAAATATGAGCTAATGAGTAAGCCGCTACATAGAAAACATCCGCGAAAAAGTTTAAACAAACCGATTGCTGTTTCATACCGATTTTAATGTGTTTTTTGTGCGAGTTTGGTATCTTTCCTTGACTTTTATGAAAAATCATGTATAACGTTAAAGAACCACCTCAAACTGAAGCAGTTTTGCATTCATCAACAAAAATCTGTCAAAATGAAGCACAAACCATAACTACAGTACAGCGTGTACGGTAGATATCTGCTTGTTTTATTGCTGTCACTGTGTAAATAATGTATGATGGTAAAATTTATGTTAATACAGACAAAGATCTCTGCAAAAGGTGTGCTTTCTATGGAAACTTTGATTTAGGATAAACCGCCATTTAAGGTTAAAAAAAAAAATCAGGTCCCTGTAAAAACGTTTAATAGGGGTTCAACTGTAATATAAACACTTACGAATCTCTGTGGTAGTAGGTTTCTTCAGGAGATGAACTACGGCCACGATTACTTCTTTCTGATCTTTCTGATCGTCGTCTTCGTTCTGAAGTGGGTCGTTCACGTTCTCTCTCCACAGAGTCCTGGGATTCCTTCTCTATTTCTCGCTCTCTCTCACGCTCCTCTCGTTCTGAACGTTCCTTCTCGCCCTTCTCCGCCTGTGAAGTTCAGGAGAGCATAACAGATAGTGTTAGAGTACAACTATGAAGGAAGGAAGAAAAGAAGAAAGAAAGGAAGGAAATAAGGAGAAAGAACATGTAAAACTGACTTAGCTTTGAATATTAACACACTGGTGATGGACTATGAGAATTATAGTTTTAATGCACTTCGTAGTTCTTTTATATCTATGCCATGTGTTAGCTAGGTTAGCTGGCTGAATTATCTACACTATTACATTATAATGCATATGGAGGGTAATTTTGAGAACCATACAATAGATTTCAATAATTCTTCTGTTAAAGGAAAGCTTATTTCTTCCAGAATATTGTAGGCTAAATATAATTATGTTAGCTTATCAGAGGAGCAGACAGTTCAACATTTAAAAAGAGGTCATTACTGTAATTTAGTAATTATATTTTAAAAAACTTCCCAGAGTTTTAAAAGATTTTCAGAAAGGGTGCTGCCTATACAAATCTGTTACATGCATGAGAAAACATAAAAGATCATAATAAAAATGTGTAGCATTTAACATGAGGAAAAGATCACCTTGCGCAGCAGCTTACGACGGTAGTGTTCAACCTGCTGCTGCACGGTCCACCCACTCTTAAGAGAACGCTGTCCACTCTCCAGCTCATCCTGGTACTGAACAGCCTTCAGCTCAATTTCTCTCAGGCGTTGACGACGCTCCTCGTTCTGGTCCCTGAATAACACACATTAACTTATTTAGCATATGGCTATACACACATTTAAAACAAATACTAAACAATATTTACAAGTTTAGACTGACCAGCCACTTTACGGCAAATGTTGAGACAATGACTGACTAAATCATAAGTAAAACTAGGAAACACCATCTTTGAGCAGTCGTGGGCAAAGTGTTGGATGGATCGGTTAAGTTCTCTACAGTCTGAGGAGGAGGAAGATTGTACACCCCACTTATAAACGAATGAATCACACTGGCCATGGCTGGTTCGAACCCTATTGAGAGTGATCCAGGTTTCCCAAAGCAAATCAGAACCAGATGGAGCCATGGAGCCCTAGTGGTCCATTCCTCTTTCCACTCTGGCCTTGCACTATAGTTCTTGGCTGTAAGCTGAGGTGCTGTAGGTAGTGATAGTTATCTAAATCTGAGATGATGGAATCCAACAGGTATGTCATGACTGTACAGCAAAGTCTTGACATATTTTAAGGCCCGGTTTCTTCTAGTCTGTTGCATTTTACTCAACAAATGTTAAATAACAATTGTTATTATTTTAACACTTTGGTTAAAAGTACCCTGTTTCATGAACATATTTCCAACATTTGTTAAAGACAAATTAACGTGTTTCAGTGGGATTTTTGAACGCGCCTGGCAGTGAGCGGTTTTTTTTTTGTTTCTTTACATAAAGCACTCCTAGCGGTGTGTCGAAAGAGTATTTTATCACATATGGTTGACATGATTATAGGTTATGGTTAGTGGAGATCGCTAAGACGTAACCATGTCAAGTAAAAAACAAAAGCGTTATTATGATGAATAAAAGACAAATGGTGTTATAGATTTAATTTGAAGTATGAGAGTGTGCTTGAAAAATGAAAGAACAGACTGCTACAGTATATCACAACATTCAATGAAATGAAATGGCGTATGGTTTTTAGTGCCGAGAGTGTACGAGGACAATTTCGGTTCGCCAGACGCAGGTCTTTTTATATGACGCCCACAGGCGACCTGTGCGTCATGATGATGAAATGACGATGAAGACGACACATACACCCAGCCCTTGTGCCAGTGAAATTAACCAATTATGGTTAAAATTCACGAACCTACCGGGAATCGAACCCGGGATCCTTGTGACCAGCCATGGAGCCGGACACAACATTGAATATAATTATTTTGATGAGTGCAATATAAGGCCCCTAAATCACCGGGAAAATGTGATAACTGATATGTCTCGAATGGTTTTTGGGCATTCTTTTACTGCGGGGAAAACTGTAATGCCCTGTTAATGCTGCAGTGGCAGCAGGATTTCTTTGCAGAAATCTACACATTCTTGTCTTGCACTCAAGAACAAAGTCGCCTACAATTACAAGAAAAGAGTCTGAAGCATATAATATCTAAGAACAATAAGCGATTGCTGCACTGGAGACACTGGTAAGTTTCCATCTGTGGGAAACTCTAATCTATTTTCAATTTCTTCTAGTACCTTGTTCCTTACAGCTTTGGTTATTAGATAGCTTTGTAGGAAACTTTCTTTAGACAACTCTAGAAAGGTTGTTTTTTCTTAGTATGAGTCGTACTTTGCCTTCTTCAGCTGTTAAAATAGGTTTAACACAGGGCTGGTGCCATGTTCATTTACCACAAGTATTAACAATTTGTTAGAGTTAACTATTCTTGAACAGGGCGAGTTGGCCGTGCGGTTAGGGGTGCACAGCCGTGAGCTTGCATCCGGGAGATAGTGGGTTCGAACCCCACTGTCGGCAGCCCTGAAGATGGTTTTTCCATGGTTTCCCATTTTCACACCAGGCAAATGTTGAGGCTGTACCTTAATTAAGCCCACGGCTGCTTCCAACCCACTATCTCCTGGATGCAAGCTGACGTGCTGTGCTGTGCTGTGCTGTGCTGTGTACAGCCAATTTCTAGTTACTTTTTCCTTATGAGTGTGATATGAAGTGTTTTAAGTATGGTTGTGTTGTGTTGACTGTAGCTTCGGATCTGCATCGTGTGGGATTTTAGTTCAAAGGATGTATGTTTCCATCCTTGCATAATGATAATGTTTGTGTTGATAGCAACCATGGCATACCCAGAAAATAATTTTGGGATAATTTTGGGAGGGGGGAGATGGGAGTAGACTGCCTTATGTAGTAACTCGCACCAGGATTTCCCATAGAGTGGGGGGGAGGAGAGAGAGTGGATGACAAATCAGACAGTTTGAGAGGGAGGGGGCAATTATTCAGTTGATGACGAGAATTGTGATTCAGATGCACCTTAAAAGTACATCTAGGAACGCTCCACACATTTGTACATCTCACTTGAACAAGAATAATTTCTTTCAGAGTATGTTAGATAAATCTAAAATGGTAGTGATGGAGTGATAAAAATATACGCAAGTGATCGTGGGTTAAATAGTGTTGACTAGAGAAGAAAAAGAAGAGAAAGGTAATGTGAAAACTGAGGAACAAGACCTTCAAGTACTTGGGAAGTGACACTGCTGAAGGACTGGACATGGAGATCAGTGAAAGGATGCAACCCTTTATCAGAAGAAGGAACTGTTAAAAGGTGATGTGTATTGACATATGCAGCGGAGACCAGGACACTGATGAAAAGATGGGTGAGTAAAATCCAGGCCAGTAAGAATCATAACGAAGACAAGAAAGGACACAGTAAGAAATGAGGATATCAGGAAGGAAATTGGAGCAGAAAAGCTTTCAAACAGAATGGAGAAAAATAAACTGAGATGCTTTGAGCATGTAAAAGAGGAACAGAGAAGGATACTGAAGTGGAGGAAGGTTAAGATTGAAGGAAGAAGAGAAACAAACAGACCCAGACTCAATTAAGAACCTGGACTGGAACAAAGCAATGGAAGTGTCATTAACATCCCATCCCAACTGGCGCTGAAAAAGGGAAAATGATGACGATAGTTTTATAACAAGTGACAATTCTTGTAAGATCTGCATATCTCTTAATATGTATTTTTTATTTTTCAAAATCTTCCTCCACTTGGAGGCTACCTAAGACAAAGAATATACATACAATTTCATTAAAAAAACACCCCACCAATACAAGTGATGTCTGAGTATCAAAAGAGAGCCCCTGAGCACTTTCAGCCCCTAGTCAATGAACTACAGGAATGGAACAAAAGAGCAAGTGATGAGCTTTTCAATTTAGTGTATTCGTATACAGACCTAGCTTCATATGCCTGGTAGTCTCCATCTTGCGAGTCATCACCAGCAACACTGTCGCCCTGCTCGTCCATGTCACTGTTGCCAGCAGGCTCCTCTGTCTGCTCGAGCAGATCCCACTTGCTTGTCGTCATGGCCTGAGCCTCCACCTGTTCTGGGTCTACGGTCTCCCAGCGTGAGGGCACAAACCCGGCTGGCATTGCGGCTTTCGGCGTCGACTGAGACGACTGTGCAGCCAGGGCTGCCATTCCTCCGCTGTCAAACTCGCTCAGAAGTTCTTCATCCAGTGGCTGCCCATCAATGTCATCATCCACTGTAACAAGTTATTTGAAGTAAAATACCTCTACAAATAAAACATGTAGTACATTATGAGAATGATCACTTTGTTTCCCTTAAAATACATATGTATTTACTCGTGTATTAGACCCCACTTTTCCTCCCCACATTTACAGCCAAGAAAAGGAGGAGGAGGGGGGGTCCAATATGCGATAACCTCAAATTTTGTGCAGTGAACAGATGACTTTTAGGCCTTCATATAAAGTAAATATAGCCAGTTTTAGTTAGTTTTATATCACGTCATTCGTTTCATCTCATTAACTCCTCTGATGAGGTTGACGCCCACCCGCGCGCACGCCCGAACAAATTCTCTTCTTCAGCTTGTTGGTAAAATCACATGTTTCAAATATCTTATTTAAAATGAACTATGCGCCAATAGATTGCTGAAAAGATGACAATACAAAAATACAATAATAAAAATTCAAACATGAAAATCTTTCATGTTATGTCCCAATTCTATGAAATAGTCATAGTGTCCACACACCCGCAAGATCTCTGCATCTATTACAAATGAAAAAGTCCATTTTAACCCGACAGGCTTGATCTACAAATACAGATTTACTTTCCGTTAAGATATTGTAATGATAAGCAGATGGTCTCAACACCAAACGGTGGGACTACGAAAGACCATTAACAATTTTTATTATTGTTGTATTGTCATCTCGTCAGCAATCTGTTGGCACACAGTTCATTTTAAATGAGGTCTTTGATACATGCGATTTTACCAACAGGCTGAAGAAGAGAATTTGTTTTCTTGAAACATGTACTCGTGAGTGTATATAAGTAAACGATAGTTAAAATAATAATACATTCTGAAGTGTACTGACAAGGCGGAACCTGGACATAATTAACTATAATATATAGTTTAAACAGTGAGAATCTATTCGCAAATGGTTTCTGGAGATTGTCTCTGTTATTCCCAGTTGGTGTACGTGTAGCAGAAGTCACCCCTTCTTAATAAAGCGGCGCTGTAAAAAGCGTGCCAACCCACCAGCTGATAACTAGCTTATGTTAAGAGTTGTAATTCAGAATGTAATACACAGTGACTGGAAGCATTCTTTGGATAATTGCGGCTATTAAAAGCCAGACCTTTATTTCTAAGTATATTTCATGCTTGTTCTCTACATTCATCACATCAGGATTTACCTAAACAGCTGTAATTGAGATAAGAGAGACCACACTGTTATGCTACTAAGTGTGTCGAAGTTCCACAATGGAAAGAATAAAAATAAATATCAGGAAATCTTGTCACATTTATGGATATCTACAGGTGTGACGGTAATGCGTTTTATTATCATAACATTTAATTTTGCATGTTCGTTGCCTCCATATTTTTTAATTAACGCATAGTATGTTATATTTGGAGTCTCCGAAAATCGTAAAAGTAGTTAGTGGGGATGTAAAATCAATACCATTATTATTATTTAGGTATGTTGGCGAGTTAAACAATCCTTATGATTGGATTGTTTATATCGAGTTTTAAACCTACATCTCTCCAAAGATTACGAAGACTATACTGGCCTGAGTTACGAGATATTAAATGATCCCCCAATGGAGGGGAGCTGCATGTACCATTTTTACCACATATCAACTTTCCCACCATTCTTAAATCTCTGGCAATACGGTACCGGGAATTGAACTCAGGCCTCCTAGACTGGCAGCTAACTGTGCTAACCATTACGCTGACGGATATTCTTAACTACAAAAAACAGATGCATGCTTTAATTGCGTAGGTCAGGCACAAAACTATTCACCTAACTGTACGACGACATCAGAGCTGCAGTAGGCCTACGCTACGGAGGCGACATTTCTTGACTAAGAAACACAGATGTACCGCATAACTCTGACGTGTTTCATTGCGCGGGTCGTACAGACAAAAGATTCACAAACTTTTGTGATGTCATCGGAGCTGCAGCAAGGCTTGTACCCGCTTTGAAGCGGAATCGCCGTTCTTCTCTGACTAATTACATTGGGGAGGGTCTTGTATGCAAGATTTTTTTTTCATTTTCTTTGTCCCAAAAGGCCGGGGGGTGGGTTCTAATACGCAGGGGGTCTAATACACGAGTAAATACGGTATAAAAAGTAAAACTTCATTAAGACATTTCTGCAGGGGAAAAAGAAAGAGAATGTGTTAAGCGAGGAAACGTACTATTGAATGCACGAATAAAAGCTACCTAATAAATATGTAAGCACTTGGTATGGTTATTGCAACATGTGTATTTTACGTCATGTACGTATGGGTACAGTGAAAGATATAGGCTATCTTTCCTCAAGCTAATGGCTTGCTTCCCGGAGATATAATTTACCCCCTCAGTTAAGGAATTCAAGGCCATTTCCCATTTTTGAGGAACTTCCCTCGACCTGCCTGCCCTATGAGGTTTTACTGTATATCTTTCAATGTCATATCTACTGTTAAGGCAATGGAAATATTTAAGTTACCAGTGAACTTGTATATGAATACAGTGGAACCTCGATTATCCGTTCCCGGAAAATACGTTTTCCCGGAATATGCGTTCAAATTACGTGGTCCCGCGAGCATCGTAATTAAATCACGTTGTAAAAGTCCCGCATTATCCGTTCCTCGAAATAACGATTTCCCGGATCAACCGTCCAGAAATTCCAGTCCCATCAACGCTAAATCCTCGATCAATCGTTTTTTAATAAACTGCATCTCACAAAAGGACGGCTATGCCATATTTATGGATCTTGGCGTTAATTAAAGCAAGTACTGTACCGGTACTGGAAAAGCGATCGGCGGTGAACTTGCATAACGGACCATCTTAGCATCGCATTCGGGTGGTACTGTTTAGAGAATCTCGGAAATCATAAAGCAGAGAGTGGCGACAACAATTGCAAGGAGACACGGAGCATTTCGACAGCTCTGCTTGAAGACGGAACGAGTTTCGTCAAATGTTCGCACTTATAAAACGTCCACATTATGTCCAGGGTTAGATGTTTATATTTTTACTTTTTTCGATCGTACTGCCGAAGAGGTTTTTGGCACTTTGCTCAGGGCACTGCAGAGTAACTGGGCTTTCAGGCAGGAATCGAAACTGCTTCTTAACACAAATTCAGTATTTTTGATATCGTACATGATTATGTTAGCGAGACCAAAACACATGTTGCACCTAAATGTAATTTTAAAAAAAAGAAAGCCATGGGAGGTCTTGGAATTGCCTATTACTGTTTAGGTCCTAATGTAAGACTGGAAATTTTACGTTTTCGTGTTAACATACCAAAAACCGCAGTAGTTTTATTTGCGCACGTTACATTTTAAATAGTTGGTATAATTTGAAACTCGTACTGACATGTGCAGCGAGCGCGCTTTCCAGATGATCTCAAGGTCACGAATAACCGTAATTTCTGAAGTTTTGATATTTCTTTTATCTTTCCAATTTGATTGGATTTGTGACGCGCAGAACTGAATATAATGCATTCGAGAACTTAAGAATCGATACTTACATTCGAAACCATGTTTTCGAGTTCAACATAACCTTTAAAAGTCGACGTAGGCCTAATTTGCGCGGTACGAGATTTCCAGAAACTGACTACGAATAGTATACCGGAGACCAAATTACAATGAAAGATTAAGAAATGAACGGATTTCGCATTCATTTTGGGTGCTTTCGTATCTAATGTGCTTTATTTTATTAGATGAGAGAATTAAAAACTACCGTACTTGTGGTCGATTGTCGTTTGGCTTGGCGTTATTAGATTTTTCGAAGAGTTTGGCTAGCCTAATCAAAGTCGCTGAACTGAAAGAAGTTTTCACGGGAAACTGACGAAGATTCCCCTGTAAAACTGAATATAAAGTATCGAGATTTTGAACTCGCGTACCGGTAATTAATGCGGTTTCGTGGTCTAACATGCCCGCCTCTCATCCAGAGGCCCGGGTTCGATTGCGACCAGGTCAGACAATTTTACCTGGATATAAGTCTGGTTCCAGATCCACTCAGCCTACGTGATTACCTTTAATTGTGGGGCTATCTAATGGTGAGATGGCGACCCCAATCTACAGAGCCAGGAATATCGGCCGAGAGGATTCGTCGCACTGACCATGCGCCCCTCGTAATCTGGAGTCCTTCGGGCTGAGCAGCGGTCGCTTGGCAGGCAAAGTCCCACTGAGGCTGTAGTTTGGTTTGGTTTAGGAGTTTTGTAAGATTATAATTATACATATTTCATTTTTGTGATGTTTAGCCAAATTGTTGATGGTTTTCATTCATTCCCGGATTTTCCGTTTTCCCGTATTGTACGTTTTATTTTCATGGTCCCTCGAAAAACGGAGAATCGAGGTTTCACTGTAATTATGGAAAAATACTGGGGGAAAGGAAGGGATATCACCTTTGTTTCCTTGGATATAGAAAAGGCTTGTTATGAAAGCTTGCCTAGGGACAAGATCTGGGAATGTCTAACAAGAAGATAAGTACTAGAATCTCTTAGCAGGAAAGTGAAAATGCTCTATAGCCACTGTCAGAACTGTGTCCAAATACAGTATGAATATTTGGATTGGTTTGTCGGAACTAAGGGAGTGCAACAAGGCAGTGTATTGTCACCATTATTATTCATCACTCTAATGGACAAAATCATAAAAAAAAGTGAAACATCAAATTTCCCAAATTGATTTTTCAAACATTTGTTTTTACAGATGATGTAGTGATATGGGGCTGCACAGGCAATGAAAGTGAGCAGGCAAGGAGGGCATACGAACATTACGCTAGACGGAAAGAACTTAGAAGATGTCGAACATTTCCAATACCTTGGGAGCAATGCAACTCAAGACGGCTGCTGTTCAGCTGAAATTACCATCAGAGTTTAGAAAGGCGCCCATTTTTACCACCAAGTCAGGAACCTCCTTTGGGACAGTCAGTGACTTTGCTATCTATGAAGACTCTGTATAAGGCCTACTTCGTACCAAAAATAACATATGGACTGGAAACTTGCACCATCAACAGAAGGGATAACAGCAGACTTCAGGCTGCAGAAATGAAATTCCTGAGGTCAATGCTTCAGGAAACAAGGCGAGACAAGATGGATATCGCAAATAAAAGAAGATCTGCAAGGAAGAAGCATAGAATGGTGTACAGTTGAAGAGTAGGGAATGTACCTGTGCAGTCTGAAATGGAAAGTGCTCTTACACCACACCCGGGAAAATGGAGACAGTTGAATGATGATGCATAATCTGCTTTGATTTTACTTTGTTGTCATACCACTAGAAGCAAGCATTGCCACTGGGATCTCCCAGTCACAATCTATTTGTTAATAATAGAAAGACTTTAAAAGATAAAAATAGGAATGACGACGTCAGAGAGGAGATGCACAGCTTGAGTGGTTTTACATGTGAAGAGGGTGAGGGAAAGCCGAACACCAAGACAACACTTGGATAGGAATGTACAGGGGAAAGACTAATTGGACGACCCAGGAAAAGGCGGTTGGATCAGAGGAAAGAAGATCTACAAATAGAGGAGGAAACTGGGATATCGCAAGACATGAAGAATACCAAAAGAGCAGAATGGAGGCAAATCATTCATATACAACCTACTGCCTCACTGGAAGGATACAAAGACAACGAT
Source organism: Anabrus simplex (assembly GCF_040414725.1). Classification (NCBI taxonomy): domain Eukaryota; kingdom Metazoa; phylum Arthropoda; class Insecta; order Orthoptera; family Tettigoniidae; genus Anabrus; species Anabrus simplex. The sequence goes on along the minus strand of NC_090274.1, from coordinate 11,786,221 downwards.
GGTGATGATCATTATTATTACATGAAGCTGGAAGCAGAAATGAGCCCTTAAAGACAGAGTAGAAATGGATGTAGAAAAATAAGGGATTTAGGAAGTCATCTGTTCTAGCACAGTGCAAATAAGGAGAACAATACTAGAGATGAGAAGTGTTACTCACTTGGAATGCCATCGATGTCATCCTCAATGGGCCTGTGTTTGAGAGCTCCTTTAAGAAGGGCAGCACCATCCAATGGCACACCATCCAAGTCCTCGACTTCCATCTCAGCCCCCTCGGAAAGTGGTGCACCGTCGATGTCGTCGTCTCTTGCTACATCATCTTCTTCTTCTGCCTCTCTGCTTGCTTCCTCATCAATCTACAAAGTAGATCAGATTTTTACATATTGTTAAATTACACTCAAATTTCTACTATAATCCCCCATTCCTGGTTACATATACAATCTCAAATAACGACCTGTAAGAACAAACAAAAGAAGATAGGGTGAATGTGCAGGGAAAAAAAAAAAAAAAAACAGGATGGACTGGCCACACTGTTCACAGAAAAAGCACAATTATGAAGGAAGCCCTAAAATAGAATCCCCAAGACATTTATATTAATGTTGTATTGAAAAGGTGGAACTGTCAAAACTTATTTAAATATTCATGTAACCGAACACAAATCTATTGATCTATATGTCACCCTCTTTAGGAAGGGATTTTTTTTCCTCAATCTGAGACAGCTACACTCGATAAATTGAAAGTCTTTGTAATACAGAAATCAGACTTCCAATTATGTGATTTAGAATTTAGAACACAAACTGTACATGCTGAGAGAATATTTTGGCAATTATTAATGAAAATAATGGTGTTGACTAGAGAAGGAGAAGGGGAAGGATAGTGAAAATTGTTGGAAAAGACCTTGAAACTGTAGAAAGACCGAGCTCGATAGCTGCAGTCGTTTAAGTGCGGCCAGTATTAGGGAGATAGTGGGTTTGAATCTCACTGTCGGCGCAGCCCTGAAGATGGATTTCTGTGGTTTCCCATTTTCACACCAGGCAAATGCTAGGGCTTCCTTCCCACTCCTAGCCCTTTCCTATCCCATCGTCGCAATAAGACCTATGTGTTGGTGCAACGTAAAGCAATTTAAAAAAAAAATTGTAGAAAGCTTCAGTTACTTGGCAAGTGAACTGATGCAGATTCAAACTTAAGATCAGTACTCAAGAACTTGATGTGGAAGAAGGCAGTGTAAAAAAAGTTATGTGGACTTATGGTTGCTGACAAAAACGGTAGGGAGTAAACTCTAGGCCAGTGAGATGATAGGAAATACAATAAAGGACAGAGTACGAAATGAGGATGTTAGGAAGGAAATTAAAGTGGGAAGGCTTTCAGACAGAATAGAGGGAAATCAATTGAGATTTTTTTTAAATTGTGTATTCTGCTTTTCCGCGTACTGCCTGCTACGTGATATTGTGGCTTTCTTCAAAACGCTGAATACAAAAGAATTACGATTTCACTCTATTTTCAACTACTGTGAAACACACTATATACACACCGAAGTGAAAGTGCGGAAAGCTACCCCTGCACGTTCCGGAAGACGCGTTCTATCGTGACATGGAGAAATTTTGAATTTAAATTACTCGTAAAATACGGTACTATTAAAAAAAAATGTAAAGTCAGTTCAGAATTAAAAGTCTGAATGGTTTTCTGTTTAAATATGTCATATGGGGACAGTTTTCTTCCATCTACGGTTGCACAAAGCATAACTGTACACTCAGCATCGAAAACTAGGCGTGTTGGTAACCTTGACGCAAATAAAACCCGCACCCCAATTTCTTGCCTCGAATTAAAAAAAAAACATGCGGGGATTATTCGTGTAAATACGGTATATATGGTTTTTTTTTGCTATTTGCTTTACGTCGCACAGACACAGATATGTCTTATGGCGACAATGGGATAGGAAAGGCCTAGGAATTGGAAGGAATCGGCCGTGGCTTTAAATAAGGTACAGCCCTGGCATTTGCCTGGTGTGAAAATGGGAAACCACGGAAAACCATTTACAGGACTGCCGACAGTGGGGCTCGAACCCACTATCTCCCGATTACTGTATACTGGGCGCATTTAGGCGACTGCAGCCATCGAGCTCGGTTCAAATATATTTGTGTAATATTGAGTGGTGCCTTTGGAAGGCCTTAACTTGTAACCGTTGGAGCAAAGTGCTCTTGAAAATTGTGTTTTGGGAGATTTCTCTCCTTGTCTAACTAAACGCAATATTAGTGATTTTGGGACCTTTGTAAATTATGAGCTTGAAGCTCAAAATTGTAATTTGCCAATTTTTGGTTTCCTTGTTTGTCGATTTTGTACCAAATTAGCTCTGTACCTGAAATCTTGTTCCTTCACCAAGTGAATAGTTTTGTTCGAATTTAATATCATATTTGACTATTGTAGATAGACCCATTCCAACCTGCACCTTCCTTCACGTTTGCGTTCCACAGAATACCCCGGAACATTGTCGATATTTCATTTGAAAGTAGGTAATGAGCGAAGGACAGACGGCCACTGGTGTACTAAGCTGAAATGGCGGGATTTGAAAACAAATGTTTGAATTTCACCAAAAAAATAAGCTAAAATCGGGAGAAATAATAGAACAAACGGGTAGTGGGAAAAACTTAAAATCGGGAGTCTCCCGCCTAAAGCGGGAAAGTTGGCAGGTATGAAAATAGAAAGAGGCACACCCAGCTTGCTGCAGCAGATAAACAATAATGAGACAGATCCAGCAGATAAATAATGATGAGGCAGATGGCTCCTTTCACCAAGTTTGTTAATGTAATTTTACATTGGCAGGCAAAAACTTAATACTCACAGCATTACTCAGACCGAGGAAGACGTTCTGCAGCCGGATGAGAAATTCTTTGGGATAGACGGCCCACTCTTCCCAAGCTCTGAACATCTGCATGACTCGGACCTTGAAGCCTTCTGCCTTCAGTCTGCTCTCTAGGCTCATATAAGCTGAGTGGACGTCCTGGAAAATCTGTAGTAACCGAGACTCCAAACTGAAAGAGAGAAAATCAAACCATCAAACTGTACGTAAAGGTAGAGCTCAAACTCTTACTAGGCAATATATATAAAACTGGAGTTGCGTGTCACAGAGATATGAAATTCACTGAAGACTAAACTTCACCACTTCTACAGCTATGGGAAATACGAGTGTTTTTGGAATTTAAGTAGTGGAAACTACCGAGAAAGAAACATGAGGTAAGCTGCTGCTGGAAAAAAAAAAAAAAAAAAAGAAACCACCTGCAAAAGGTTGGCTTTGGAGTGAATGAATTTACACAAAAAATCACAAATTTAGAAAAAATACAAAAATAAAACAATTGGGTTCAAGCAATTTAGAAGCTCACCTGTGCGAAATGGTTCAATGCTAACTACCACAGTATATTCTACAGTGTGTGAGCTGACATGGTAGAGAGCACTTTCCTTGCTACTGCAAATAATAATAATAATAATAATAATAATAATAATAATAATAATAATAATAATTTACTGTTTTTATGTCCCACTAACTACCTTTATGATGGTTTTCGCAGACGTCGAGGTACTGGATTTTTGTCCCGCAGGAGTTCTTTTACGTATCAGTAAATCTACTGATAAAAGGCCGGCATATTTCAGCACCTTCAAATACCACCAGACTGAGCCAGGATTGAACCTGCCAAGTTGGGGTCAGAAGGCCAGCGCTTCGAGCGTCTGAACCACTCAGCCCACCACTGTCATAAAAGGAGACTAAAAGGGGCCCCACAGGTTCTTAGGAGCATGGGTTGGCATCCACGGGGCCCTTACAGCAATCTTGGCATTGCTTCCATTTACTTGTGCCAGGCTCCTCACTTCCATCTATCCCATCCGACCTCCCTTGGTAAACTCTTGTTCTTTTCCGACCTTTATGGTATAAGGTAGTGAGGTCAAGGGATTCTTTCATTTTCACGGTGTTCGTAGCTCTCGTCTTTCTTTGGCCGATGGCTTCAGTGTTGGACTCTTCCACTTTTTCCTCTCTAATTAGCGTTTGCAATTTGCTTTACGTCACACCGACACAGACAGGTCTTATGGCGATGTTGGGATAAGAAAGGCCTAGGAGTGGGAAGGAAGCAGCTGTGGCCTTAATTAAGGAACAGCCCCAGCATTTGCCTGGTGTGAAAATGGGAAACCACGGAAAACCACCTTCAGGGCAGCCGACAGTGGGGTTCAAACCCACTATCTCCCGGATGCAAGCTCACAGCGGTGCGCGCCAAACCGCACGGCAAACTCGCCCGGCCTGATTGGTGTTAATTGAGGGTAGTTGACCAGTTGTACTTCCTACTAAAAGAACCACCACCACCTCCACACCTATAGGGTCACACAGAACTGGTAAAAGACATTACATTGTTTCGTCCTTCCTTACACAACATCCTCATTCTTCCAAGTGTCGTTGTTTGACCTATTTTCACAATGGAAATCTTAGATTTGCAAAATTTTGACAACAGAGAATCAAAGAAATGACACTTACCCTTTCCTGTAGTAAGAAGCGTTTGTTATTTTCACTCCGCAGTTATGCAGTATATCCGAGATCAGATACAGACGTGCAATCTGAAACAATAAGGAGTTCACATCATGAATAAAGCCTGCTAACCAGGAATGACAACTGAAGGTAACACAGTACATTTCAAATTCCTCATTTTTACCACTGCGACTTGGCCATTATTTATGACTGCTGCAATTCATTATCAAGTACTTCTGCTTTTGAAATGTATTACAATGTGTTGGACTCTTCCACTTTTTTCCCCTCTGATTAGTATTTGCAATTTGCTTTACGTCACACATGACATTAAAATCCACAGAATACCTATTTTATAACAATGAATAACACAAACAATATTGTGACAATGAAGGCCAAGAGTGCAGAACGGGGGTTGGGAAGGGGTACACTGCTGGTGGAGCAGACACACTGTGAGCAAAACAACAGCCCTAGCATATTGTTGCGGCACATGATAAAGAAGCTGGAAGGTGGCTTACAATGTAGAAGGCATCCAGAATGATCTGGAAGTAGAAATTGTGAGTATCTTTCGCTGGCCTATATAAAGAGCAAAGCTCAGAGCCAGTGGGGAGTAAGACGATTTTGATTGTGAGATTTCACAACAGTGACCGAGTGAACTGCTCTGGAAACTGCACCGTACTTTGACAGCCAGAGCACCATGTGTTCAAACACATGCACACCTGTTAATAAATGTAAATAGTAGTTTAACAAATATTAGACGACAGAAAAAGACTGCCTCTCTGAGTAGTGATTTCAGTTTTAAGGACCCTGAGAACCCATCAATATATTTTATTACCCAACTTGACTCTCCTTTTCAGAGGAACTTCCTCTTATCCCAAGTATTAAGCTCATATTTTATTTATATATTAAGAGTTTACTAAAAACAGTTTTGGCATATCCGCCAGTCCGTTCTACTGAACCGACCTGCTTCATTTTTGTTTCATTCTCTCTGGAATTACCTTCTGGTGATTCATGAGACATTGATAGGTCTCATAAGTTCAGCCAACTTTGAGTAATCATAAAATCAAATCATTAAATGATCACTCCAATAATTGCAGGCGAAGGCTTACCCTAACCCGCAATACATTCTGTACTTAGAAGGTTGCTAAGAGACTAACACTTTCATTAATATTCTGATACATGTGATATTCATTCTCAGCAATATCATTAGAAGCAACCATGAAGCCAGATATTATATAACACAGAGGAAGTGTACACTCTTTAATTCTCTGAGCTTCTGCAGCTTCTGAATATACTCAACAAATGGCAAAACTTTCCTAATAACAAACATGCTGTTAATAGAAAACATCGACATTCGCACAGATGGGAAGGTATCAAATATCTGTATGACTATTAGCAGTAATAAAGCGCAGGGACAACTTCTTGAGAAAGTGGGCGTCTACTTACACGAGCCAGTATTCAGTCATAGCCAATTCTTTGTTGCACTATCTCGGGCAAGATCGTTTGAAAATGTTAAGATCCAGATATGTCCGAATGGTTGACGCACAGTGAATATTGTATGGAAAGAAGTGTAATAAACTACTTTACGAATGAATCAATTATGTACAGGTATTAAATATTCATAAAACTATTGAAAAGGGCAGGCAAAAACAATATGACTGCAACAGACACATCAAGACAAATTACCTGACCTGTTACGAATACTGCAGAGCAGCACAGGTCCACTAGTTATTTTATTAATATTACCTAACTATTTAAAATGTGCTTAGAATTACTACTACTTTATTATAATAGACAATCATTTTTGGCCCTAATAGTAAATAAAATGCACAAGTAGATAACAAAATATGTAATTAACATCAAAGAGATTAGCAGAGAGATGTCGCTAGAAGAGAGGCGAGTGGAAAAATGAAAGAATCTATATGATTGGAGTGAACCCAACTTGTCAGATTATGATGCAGTTTAAGACAAATTTATATCTTACTCAGTTATGGAGTACATCATTAGGTAGAATTCATTTCTTGTAAATAAAGCACAAATTATTGCCAATTTCCTGTGTAATATTTCCTCAGAAAGAGACTTTAATGTCAACATATTAGAAGCAATGCAGATGTTCAGTGTGGCATAGAAATCACTGAAAGAAGAAATCATTGCAAACTACTTTGTAAAAACGGGAGTGGTTTATGCAGAAGACTACATTACAGAAATTGAAATGTTGGATGTTCCGACTATATGAACGTGGACTGTGATGCGCTGGTGCAAAAAAAGAAATCACTGATGAATTAAAATATGGCAGATATTGTGGGCGATGGAAATCCACGTGGTGATGAAGTGGAAGAGGAAGATGTTCGAGAGAGTTTGATGCTTGTGCAGGCAACAAACATTGCACGTAGTCTTTAAGATTTTCTTCCGTTATGGAGTGATGTGCCAGAATCTGTCTTAAATTCATGTGCAGTGGGGTTGGTGACTGCATTGAATGTTCTTTTTGGTCCACGAGTGTTCAAAAGAAAATCACACACTTTTCAAATAATGAAGTGCATCGGAACAATGTAAAATTTGATGTGCTGAAGATCCACAGAAAACGCCTTGCAACTACTGTATATGATTATTTTGTGTACATATACCCTAATTTTTCTATCATCTAATTGAATTGAAGAAACAGGCATGGAAATAAGTTTATTACGAAAAGTGAGGTAATGAAAATCAGTAGAGAAAACAGAAAAATGAAGGATGTTAGGTGTAAGGGAAAATTCTTTAAGAAATAGATGCTTTTAAATAATTAGGAAGTAAGCTAACTGGAAAAGGAAATATCAAGGAAGAAATATTGGAGAGGAGAGAAAATTGCTCAAACTTTAATTACTGTGTATCAGACATAATTAGAAATTGGAAATTACCTACCAAAGCAAAAATCATGATATATAAATCATCATATTATATTATTTGCCAATACTGACCTATGAATCAGAATGCTGGACTTGGACAAAAAAGATCCAAGTAGATTACAAGCGACACAGATGCCCTTTCTGCGAGGGATCCTGAGTAAAATGAGGAGGGACAAGATAAGAAATGGAACAATACAAAGCACGCTACAGGTCAACCCCCTAAAAGAAGCTATGGAGAGAAACACGCTGAAAAGAATGGGACAAGAAAGATTACCAAGAAGAGCTCTGGAGTGGACAGAAACTGGAGGAAGACCAAGAACAAGATGGAGGGATCAGGTGGAGGATCATGTTAATTGGAGAGGACTACAATGGAAGACAGTGATGAACGATTGACTGTGGGGGGAAAAAAAGAGAAGATTGGAAGAGGCTCTGTAAATGACCTGCATAAGCAGAAATGATTCAAGAAGAACAAGATCTGTAAATTCATGCTGGAATAAAGTAGATCCTGCAACGGATATAAAAACAGGTTAGTTTTTAGTAATTCACTTATTTCAGTACAACATTTCACTATAAAAATTTAATTTCTGAGTTCCCCTTAATTTTGTTACACTGGTATTTTACTGTACCTGCAGATCAGTTATGGAGGTTATGCTTACCTTTTTAGGAATCTGTGTCTGTAGGATGGATAGAGACTCGGCGATGCAGTCACAGATCTCCTCTGCGGCTTCACTATGCTCGATACAGAAAACCATGGCTTCGGCCACTTTCAGTCTCTCTGGGGTCATGTTGCGCAGCAGGTCTTCCAACCGATCTCTTTGTCTGCAGGAGGAGAGACAAACTGAACATTATACTTGTTACAGACACGAGATAAAAATAAGTTATCTTCAAGAGCTTGACTTACGTGTTGGACAGGCTGCCTTTCCTAGGTTCCTTCTCCTCGGCCTCCACCAGCTCATCTGGCATGCCTTGTGTATATGGATTCATAGGTGGTGGTCTCCATATTGAACCCCCTAAACAAAAAGCAATAGTTAAAATATTCTTAAAACTAATGGATACAGGTTCTGTTATCTGAATGACACTAACTTGGTTAATTCCCACCTTTTTAATCCAAAGTTCTCTGTGGTCTCTTGAAATTCCAATACAATAAACAGTTTAAAGCTTGTGTTTAGTTTGATGTAAAAATGCCACTCAGAACTCTCAAATTTTCAGAATGATGTATAAGTATGCTGGAACGCTGCTTGGACGGAAGAGAAAAATACTGTATAATTGTGTTGGCCCTGCAAATGGGAGTTTAAGCTAAGAAAGGGTTGAAGCTCTTGGCCACCTGAGGTTGTGTTCTTTGAACAGTCTTCTCGGTAACAAACTTTCAGTTTCTGTAACTAGGAAAATCTGCTCATTAGGTCTAAACTCAGAACTCCATGTAGAGTTTATTACTGACAGCTGTCAGCAGATGAAATGAGACATTTCACTGGCTACTGAAGACTTGGAGGACTCTTGGTAAAGTATCTGTCATTTGGTAAAGTATCTGTCATAAATTGCAAATGGATTATGAGACAATGGCTAAGCTTTGCTACTGACCCAAAACTAAAAAGAGAATGCATACTGCTTTTGTTTACAGGAAACTGCTAGCAGTACACTGTGCCATGTCAGGATACCATCTTTTGATTTTTCAGTATGGCACCGAGGCCAGCCTGGTTCAGTGAAACTGCAAAGTATGGGTCATGCTGAATTTGAGATTCGGGCAAGTGTGGTGTGGTTACTTAATTTAAATTTGTGGTTAATTTACTATTCTTTTCAAGACCCTTCTGCTTCAAATGAGCAAAGTTCCACTTTTATTCAGGAATGTTCTTGTTACTCCTCAGTGTTTGTGTCTGCTAGTGGCACTGCTGTCTCTATTCTGATTCAATTGCCATATGTCAGCAATGCCTCCACTAGTTACGAGGAGATGGTAAACAATTGTCTTTTTTAGGCACAGTCTTTGTAAGTATACCTAGTCCTAAAAGGGGTCAGAGATCTTAAGGAAAACTTGGTGCGAACTGTAAGCGAAGCAAGAGCCCCCTGTGGATCAGCAGTAAACACTCACTGCGAGTGACTGATTTGTGGCTGCAGGCCCAATAAACTTCATCGCCTGAACACATTACCTGGGCATTTTTATAACACATTTAATCGTAAATGCTATTCCTCCTTTCAAAAACTTCCTCAAATGCAGTGGGAAAATCATATCTAATCATATTCAATCATTTTGAAAATCACATTTGGTTCAATTTCTCTGCACACAGAAGTGTTACAAATAGCAGCTCAACACACCATAATCTAGTGAAAACATCACTTTGATTAGAGGAAACATTGGGGTGTCAGCATTAGCTGGACCACCTGGCTTAACTCATTGGACCCGAGCCACAGAACTGTTCCGCTGTCTCACTTTACTACGTAATTCAACTTTCCCTCAAGAGATGGCCCTCTCCAATGTTAGATGCTCTTTGCTAATATATATTGATAATGTAGCTTGATAATATTAGTTTGAAGCGAGCAAAGATGGCAGGTAGTAAACGACTGAAAGTTACCAATATACAACCCCTTTTAGGAAGTAATGATTACGAATGTAATTTTTTCAGTGAAATTATTAGTAGTGTTAATAACAGTGTGAGTAATGCTCCTAACGAACAAATAGACGTGGAAATCGACAAGGAAGTGCAAGGAGATGACCGTGTTACAGCTCCGCATGATGCTAACAAAATAAAATATATTTAAAGTACTCCTTGTTCCGCGGTTTATGGTATGAATGCCGTTTGTTTTTGTGTATATTTAAATCTTAAATGCTCTTGTAAGTAAGAAGTTTCTCATCATGCGAAGCATCACTAAACTTCCTGCCCCAATGCAGTTTCAATCCAACAGATATGCAGGGCTCAATGGGTTAATGTACTGCGTTAACCAAGAAAATATTTATGTGTGGGTGAAAGGAAGTTATCCAACTAGGCAACTGAAGCTCACCAAAATGTATTGTATAAATAATTCTTCAAATCTCCCCATTACTACAGTAGCATACTTTCAGAAAATGTAAATACTTACCTTTGAACATCCGGAACTCTAGAGTTCGCCAGCGTAACTGCAAGTCTCCTTGTAAGAGAGAGTAAAGTTTCCACCGGTAATACACATGAGCTGGACTTTGATTCTCGAACAGAAATCTGAAAATAATATGTTCACCAGAGTTTAGTGAATGGGTGAATGACTGTTACCATTTTCATGGCCAACTTTTATTTCCACACACACCAGGACGAAAGTTCCACTTACCGGAACATGGGGTTGTTGATCTCCCGATTCATAATCATTGCTTCGAACATCGGTCCTTCCCGTATGACAAACTCGATCATGCGATGGATCAGCATGAGAAGGTTTCTGCAATTCAAGCAAACACAACACATATTGCCTCCCCTCCTTCCCGCGGCCGATCCACTCCCAGCGAGAGAACATTGGGGCCCCCTAGAGGGCCCCTCCCCGCTCAAGTGCACTATACTAGACACCCTGAGACTTTAAAATGAGACTCGTCTTCCAGTAACATTTAAACGAGTTCACAGTGGCTCTGCAAATTGGAAGACATGAAGATTTCTAAAAGGAATGAAAGGGTCACTGGGAGAGGCAGGGAAAGAACACGAGGAAACCAATACTTTTGAACAAGATAATTCAGGACACCTGAATGTGAAAAGTCATAAAAAATTTGGTCAATTTACATTTTGGTGTTTCACTTCTATTAGAGTAAGCTTTCCTGAATATGTTTATGTTCTTGCCACAAAAGTGTATCCTAAATGTATCCAATATATTTCCTTAATTTTTCCCAGGAACCATAAAACTAGAGCCCTCAGTACTCTTCTAGAAGACCTGCAAAAAGATTTTCCCCTATTTATGATTCCTTTCCAATATTACGGGTTACCATTTTGAAAAAAAAGCCTAAAATACAAAATTTGTAATTTTAAATCGTAAATATAGTACTTCAAAATTAATTATGTTTAATGAGGATTACACAGATAGATCATTTCTAAAAATCTGAAGAGAGCATTTTATAGCCAGCAGCACAATTTCTAGTCTGCTTCCCACGAGCAACCCTGTTACCGTAACCATATGGAGATGATAGTACTTGGTCTTAAAACACTGTATTGTAGGCCCGTAGATGTTCTTTCCCTCAGTGATCGACAGTTGCTCTTTGTCCATTTCAAAATGGACGGTGGGATCAATAATGAAACTAGTTCCACTGCTATGATGTTAACTCTGTGGGTACTTCAGTTTCGAGCATTACAGCAGACCTCTTTGTACGCCTCTTAACGCCCCTCAGTCAGGGCTGACGCTATTTTACATCTTATGAGATGAAGTTTTCTTCATGTTAGCAAAAGCCAGAAACCTGTGTGTGTTTCATTCTCGTTGCAGTGTCTGCTACAAGTACCATCATGACTTCTTCCATGGAGTATTGCACTAACCAACTCCCGAATTATTAAAGGAAAAAAAATGTTTGAGAGCCCAATTTAATTAGATACACTTTCCTATTGGTACAAGTACTATTTACATCCCTGTCGATGAACAAAAGAGGCGAGCAGTTTGGTAGTTTCCTAGATATGAACATACAAAATATGCAGGTATCACATCCAGGTGCCCTTAAAAATTTGTGTGTTCACATCATTCTGCATTCCCTGAGGCTAACAAACCAAGCTTTTGGTTTTAATCAAGTGTTGATTTCGTGATCATAGCCCAGGTCAAGTTTAATGTGAAAAATCCAAACGGTAGGGACGCGACATTCCATAAAAAAAATTCTGCATGCATTGGCTGCGATTAAAATGGGCTGCCTTGGTGAGAAGCCAGTAACAATGTCATTCAACCTAAAACAGATAAATATCCCCCCCAAAAATACAAAAGAAACTAATGTATAAACAGCGGAGCACCAACAATTTTATTTAAAGTGGACACCCTCCTAACTGGCCTACTCGGGACCGGAGCCTTTGTTGGATCACTAAATAACTCGTTAAATCAACAAAATTAAAATCAAGAGCCTATCTACATAATCCATTGAAACCTATTATGCTTATAAAGTTCTTTTAATTACAGTAATCTGCAGTACTACAAACTGTTTGAACATGAAAAGATTAATATAGGAGAACAACACTACATACACTACAGTCATCCACCCGGAGGCTCTGTATGCCATCGAGTGTCTGTGACTAAACAGAAGAGGTGCGATTGAAAAACTGGAAGTCAGAGAGAGAAGAATTCTCAGAAAGGTCCTAGGCCTCGTACTAGAAGATGGGGAGCATCAGAGAAGTGACAATTCAGATCTCTACTCCTGGACAGAGGAACTCTCAGTCTGAGCTAGGAAAAGGGCAGTTTTATATGGTCACGAGGCATGTCTGTCTCCCAACTGCCTGTTCATTTTCTGGCGAAACATAAAAGTCTGAACCACCTGGCTGACAGAGACTGAGAACATAAAAGAACTGGGAATTACATACTTAAAAAAACAGATAGCCTGTGAGATAGATTTAGAAGCAAGGATGACGAACAAAGATATCCCTTGGTCACCAGAGCTACAGTGGGAGAAGATGTCACAATACTGGGCAAAGATCAACACTCCAATAGTTGAGCAAGCATGGTCCTAAGCAGGTCTTCTATTGAGAAGCAGAATAATAATACTAAGAGTATGTTTATACCAACGTGACTACCTGCCATGATACAAAATATCAGGTCCAGTTCATCATTGCGAATCCGTATTGAAAGTAATCTTATGATAAATGTAAGAAATTTATTTCTCCTCAACCTATTCAATACAACTCAATATGTTGAAGTTAGATTATATACAAAATAATAAGGAAATGCATTCCAACACTGTGCCATTTTTCATGATCTTGGACCTTCGCATGTGTTCTTAATATAATCTTATTCAAAAGTAATGAATAAGTTCTAATTTTTTAGTTTGTAACTAGCTCAGAAATACTTTATATTTTTATATTTATGTCGTTCTACTCGAGCACCTACGTTGAACAATTTATTAGGGAACAACTTAATGAGGCTGTTGTTGATATGTCATTAAACCATGTTCTTCCATACAAATGATCATATAAAAACATGTCATCAGACCTTCTTCAGTACAAATGATAAAAACATTTCAACAGCCTCATTAAGTTGTTCACTAATAAATTGTTCAACATAGGTGCTCAAGTAGAACTACGACATAAATATAAAAATATAACGTCTTTCTGAGCTAGTTACAAACTAAAAAATTAGAACTTATTCGCTACTTTTGAATAAGATTATATTAAGTACACATGCCAACATCCAATATTATGAAAAATGGCACAGTGTTGGAATGCATTTCCTTATTATTTTGTATATAATCATTTGCATTGTTCTATACTCACTCTCATCATTTTGTAACAATATTTCTAAACTTTCATTCATATTAAACATTGAGCATGGCCATCAATATTGTTAATTTTCACTCGTACCTAAATCAAGTTACTCATATAATGATGGCTTTTTAAAGTGAATTTTTTGAATGTATTCAATACTTGTAGTAGATTTTAGATCAATTTTAACCAGGTACCTGATATGGTTTGAGGTAATGATACGGCTAATGATGCCACATATGAAAGGGTGAAACATATCCCAATGATTATTTTAATGAGGATTTAACTCTAACTTTAACATATTGAGTTGTATTGAATAGGTGGAAGAGAAATAAATTTCTTACATTTATCATAATGGTGCTATTAGCCCAAAGTGAACAGACTCTAAACAGCTTGTGAGGAGTATGGAATGAGGATTAATAAGAAGAATACAAAGAGTATGGTAGATTGGATCAAGATTGCTCATGAACGTACTGAATTCGTATTTTGACAGAGCAATAACTGAAGACCAGGAGATGAAAACCACACCTCGCTCTCACTAATGAAGTGAAAAGGACAGCTGGCTAAAGGACTGAGGAAAAGACCTGTCAAGTGCTTTGTCTGGCATATGGCGCTCTATTGAGTAGAGACATGGGCGCTGAAAGGAGACTGGAAGCAGGTTGAGATGCAAGTCTGGAGGAGAATTGAAAAGATAAGCAGGGTAGATAGAGTGAGAAATGCAGAGGTGCTAGAAAGAGTTGGAAAAACGAGACTGTTAAAGAAATAGGAAGAGACATTGGATTGGACACTGAACGACACAGGATTGCTAGTTAGTAGATGCTCTTAAAGGGTTGGTGAATGGAAAGACAGATAGACAGTATCAAATGGTAGAGAACAGAACTAAACTACGTCACAATGGAGTAGGGATAGAGAAGAATACGTGGAGAACTACCTGTGAAGACCTGCCTTAGGTAAGAACATTTACTATTATTAAATGCCTATTTGTAAAAAAGAAATGTATACACGATGGGTACCAAGCCTGAAGGTTAGTTGGATCCTCAACAGCTCTGTCATCAACTGTTATAGATGGCCTTGCCATCACTCAACAAGGCATTCTCAGGAAATGAGGAGTTACACATTTTTCCGTTGCTTTCCTCACAAAGAATCGGCTTGCCAACCCCACTGCAATGCATGCACTAACTGACCCTATAATACATTTGATACTGTCAATGAGATTGAGACAGGTCATAGAAAGTAACAATTTTGTTCTAGCCCAAGCCACTGTAAACACACTGTCTCACCAGCAAAGAAATTAAATCAGGCAGTAACAGTGGTTCTCTGTTATAAAAATGTTCCATTACATTTAAAAGATATACAAAGCTATGGCTCATCCAAGCACGAACGTTGGGCGACAAAGGAAAAGGTTGAAGAGAAACTTAACGTTGCTGAAATGAGGACGCTATGCTAAGCTCATGGTGTGACCAGGCTGGACAAAATCTAAAATGACATTTGCCAATCTCTGACAGTAACACCAATCTCAGAAAAATTGAAAGAAAGCTGTTTCAGATGGTTTGGTCATACTGAAAGAAGACCAGAAGACTATGCAGCCCTCCCAATTGAAAGTATAGTGCTACAGGGTAAATTTAGCACTGGAACGGCAAAAATGAGATGGAAAGCAAGAATTATGAAGGATTTGAAAAATTACGGTGCTGATTCTGCTAGGGTCCAAGACAGGAAAAATGTTTTTTTTTGGTTACAATTGGCTTTACATTGCACCGACAAAGAAAGGTGTTATGGCGACGATGGGATAGGAAAGGCCTAGAAGGAAGGAAGGAAGCGGCTGTGGCCTTAATTAAAGTACAGCCCCAGTATTTGCCCGATATGAAGAAATACTGGAGTAAGAGTGACCAGAAAAGCTGAGTACAGTAACAGGAAAAAGGTGTGAAAGAAGGAGAATCCATTCAAAATATTACGAGTGGCAGTGCAGATCTTTCTCATCCACCACCATAAATTATAGGCTCAGGCTGAAATGAAATAAATTTCTGCTATCAGGCTCACAGGTTAACTGGGGGTAAATCACACTTCCTACCACCTTCATTCTTTCGGTTTTGCACATTTTGTTCACAAATATTATTATTCGCAGTGAATGCATGGTCAAACAAAGATGTCACACTGTGTTGTGGCTCTCAGCGAACAGCATGATGTCTTCGAGAGTCTCACTCTCGCCTTTTATCCGCAGGCACCCCTGTGTTACCAGCTATAAGATGGATGCAAGTTGAATAGTCGAGGCCTTCAAGCGTAGCAACTGTTGAACTGTCGCAGAGTGGACATCCCATGTGAGGTATCAATGTGCAAGAATTATCCACATATACGGGTCTTTCCGTGTTTGTAGACTTGCGAATTTTACTACAGGACTGCAGATTTGTGTGCACAATAAAAACAATTTTTGTTTCAATAAATTCTGATTTCCGTTGCCCCGTGCCATTAGCTCTTCTATCTGGGCCCAATCTGGTGCTAGCACGTGCAAGCCGCTTTCAAACACATATAGTGGCCTTACATTGCTGCTGCTTTATTGAAGATATAACACAGTAGCGATGACGATGACTTACAAAATTACCCTTGAATTATTGTCTGTTGAGGACCAAATGTCTAACTCGCTGCACCGAGACAGGTGCCTTCTCATATCCAAGGCAAACAAATAAGGTGAGAGAGGTAGATCTAGAGATCTACGCTCTTTCTTTTGATGTTACACAACATAACATATTAACATATGAGCCAAATCCAGAAATGAAAGAAAAGGACTTGGAAAAGGGATCAAAAAGGAGTATACTCAGAACTTCACATTTTACTTACCTGTTTTAAAATAAGAATATGAACATCAATGTTCAAGAAGTTGACTGTTTTTATTGGGGACCCGCACAACTTAGGCTTACATTCAGACATGTTTAGTGGGCCACACAATGGTCTTAAATTCTCTTGCTCTTACAGGCATCTGTAAGGTCCTGGGGATGATTTTATCTGTTATATGTCCTACTATTTTTATGGCTCTTTTTGAAAGCAATGAGGTGCCATAATTTTGTTCCATATAAGTTCTTTTCCTTGCCAATAAATCTACCTACATAAGGCTGGCATATTTGAGCACCTTCAAATACCACCAGACTGAATGTGCCAACTTGAATTCAGAAAGCCAGTGGTCTACCATCTGAGCTACTCTGGCCAGTAGGTTTTAAGAAGGTGAATCCAAGGATATGGTCAGAAACATTGCAGACTACTTTCTTTCTGAATTGTCCATGGTTAGCACACGACTCTGTGCATAAGAAACGTGATACTAGAAAGCATATTTAAGAAAAACCAATTCCGTCCAAGGTATAAGGTTGCAAGGCCTATGAAGTCTTCCACTTTCACGCCCAGCTATACTTCCTCTTAAAACAATAACCACCACCTTACTTGATATATGTAACTCCAATGAGATTAAGAAATTTACTGATGCGCTGATAATAATCCCAATGATTGGTTTATGAAACATTTTCTATGCATGAGGACTCAAACTGAATCTGACTGATGGTTCTGCTAGCACACAAGCTTAAACTTCAAATAACTTTCTGGCCACTGCTTATGAAACATTCTTGCTACATTCTGAACCATGTAATGCCTCATTACAGACTTTTGTTACCTGTTATGTGTATGTCTTATCTTTCTTCATCTTCTTCCTCTTGATATTGCATGTTAGTGAGAAACAGCTTATACAGAATGTACAGCAGCTTGTTCCAATGTACTATTTTTCATCAGCCTTGTTCCAAAGCCTCCTAGTCTTAGACCATTATTGCTATAGATATAAAGCAAGCGACTTGTGAGCTTGCATTCGGGAGAGAGTAGGCAGCACTGAAGATGGTTTTCTGTGGTTTCCCATTTTTACAACAGACGAATATTGGGACTGTACATTAATCAATACCACGGTTGCTTCCTCCCCATTCGCACACCATTGTCGCCATAAGAGCGGTCTGATGGTGAAACGTAAAACAAATAGCAAAATTATTATATACATCTCCATTGTAGTAGATTGATATGCCTTTCAGCATTCAGTTTGTAATCCTCTGCGACAAACTATCTTCTATTTGCTACTAGCCCTGACGATTTTACCCGCCCTATCCTTAAATAATTACAAATAGAGTCTGACACCTTGGTCTCCCTTTGCCTCTCTTGCCTTCCACCGCCGAGTCCCTTATTCATCAGTACCCTCCTGACATTGTTCCCATCTGTTTTTTACCAGCAATCTCTCTCGGTACTTACATGTTTGTTACTTCTAACTTATGAATATAATATCCTGAATCCACCCACCTTTCACTCCCGTAAAGCAAATGTAAGTCTCAAAACAGACCCATGTAAAAACTGTTTGTCCGGGAGCCAACTTCTTTCTTACGGAATACCGCTGATCGCAACTGCAAGAGCTTTGCTGCACGTTCATGCAATCTCGCTGTACTACCATCCTGGAAGAATACACATCCTAAATACTTGAAGATCTACCTGTTTTAGTTTGGTATTCCCAACCTGACATTAGGTTTCTTCCCTACTGGCATCACTTCAGTATTGGAAACAATTTTCAAATCATATTCACATATTAGATTGCAGGCAAGTCACACCGACACAGATAGGTTTTATGGCAAGAATGGGGCAGGAAGGAGCTAGGAGTAGGAAAGAATCGGCCGTGGTCTTGATTGCCTGATGTGAAAATGGGAAACCATGGAAAACCACGTTCAGGGCTCGAACCCACTACCTCTGAAATGCAAGCTGACAGCTACATGACCCAAACCGTGCAGCCACTCACTCGGTAACTAGCCTTATTTTGATCGTTAAGATGTTAGTATTTTAGTACTTTTCATTAAGGAAAAAAAAAAAGCTCTCTATAGATTTTAATTATGAAGTTACTTGTGCTTTCTAATTAACTCCTCTTTACACTAGGAGAATACTTTCCACTGAAGGCAAGCTGTTACGATGACTGAACCCATTACATTCTGTCAATTTGGCGAGAGAAGTGCTTCAAAATGGGTGGTTGTGTTCTACTCACTGCCTGGTCCACAGTAGTCCGCTCCAGAGAAAAATACAACCACTTTCTTCTGGAGTATCAGAGTATGCTGAGAATTTATAAGATAAAGATTGCTTTTCACTTAATAATAATGCAGAGGTGCCAACATTTGAAATGGCTTTTCCGTAATTCCCCTTCCCTACCCTCCGAAAAATGTTGGAGTCAAATCCAAAGCACAGTCATCACTTCTGGATAATGAGACCTTCTTTGCCCTTCCCGACAACGATCTATTACACAATACATTTGCACATTACCAGTTCTGTCATAAAATATTCTTTGTAGCTTGTTTCACACGCAGCAGGTGCTTTTGTAGCATCCTTCCTCCTGTGAGTACATTTTCAGCTTATGAACAATAAACGATTCCAGTGTAGATGTGATTATTGTAGGCCTGAAGTCCTTTTTTTTTTCCTATTAACACTGAGAAATCTTTCTGTGGGACAGTTACTGGCAGGTATACTTAATACGGCAATAATACAAGATTACATTTTATAGTGAAGTATAGCAGAGTAGAGCTCCTCACAATGAATTTCACGACGCTCACGGGTATCGAAAGGAAGTAACGATTGAATAAGTATCGTTGCCAACTCACAAGCATTGAAACGAAGAGAGTCGAGCATTAATGCTTGAAAAGATTCATTTTTCCTTCTTTTCTTATTTTTTGCTAGAAATTTTCATCATAATGTCGCTTTTCCATAATAATTTACCCTCTGACCATAATCCCGTAATCGTGACGGGAAATCCGTAATAATTACGGATAATCCGTAACATTTGGCATCTCTGATAATGTTATTGGTTTTACGTCCCATGAACTACTTTTACGATTTTCGGAGATGGAATTTTGTCCTGCGGGAGTTCTTTTACATGCCGGTAAATCTACAGACACGGGCTGACGTATTTGAGCACCTTCAAATACCACCGGACTGAGCCAGGATCGAACCTGCCCAACTTGTGCACAGAAAGCCAGCGCCTTAACCATTGGAGCCACTCAGACCGGATGCCTTTTTCTTTTGATCCACACAATAAATTCTTCACTTTTCCAACAAATCTTCACAAAACTGTCAGGATTTTAATAATAAAACACTTATTAAATCCTGAACAAAAAAACCTAGGTGATATAAGAACTGGATATACATCGTCCAATGATAAATAGTAAACTGTTCGAACAAGGGACAGTTGCAGAGAATCTCTACAAAACTCAGACATAGAACAGTGATGTCTAAAGCAATGAACAAGGACGAAACACCTGGAGTGTGCGCACAACAGAACCACCCTCTAGAAATGCTGTAGGGAATACACAGCATCGCCCTGGTTGCTGTAGTGAGACGCTAACGTTAGTCTGTGTTCATACAAAGATGGCATGCAACCTCGAGAGGAGTATGGTCGACTGTTTATTTTATTAGTGTTTACACGAACGCGTGTTACACAGACGTTCATTAATTCCAAGTCTTTAAAGAAGTGACTATGCTTCTGTCTTTAAAGTTTAATATCTCCATTCCGATGGTTCTGTTGGTTCTTTTAGAGCAAAGAAAGGGTGTGAATTCTAGATGCTTTACAATTAAACCGGTTCATATAAAGCTATCTCTGTTACACGATTATGTATTCTCCACCACAATTTCTGAGCGACACAAACCAGTAAACATATTGTATGTGTTTCTTGTGAACACACGTCACTTTGAGTTCGCAAAAATATAGAGGTATTATAAATAGTATATTCGATAGTTAGTTGTATATATTATCGGTGCCCCACCTCCCCAGTTTCTGACGGCTACATCAGGAGCTAAAGGCAGTTGCGAAACTCAATACCTCACATATACTGCCCTGGAACCATTATCGTCCTAAACTGCAAGTTCCATCTCGTGGACAACTCTGCAACTCTCCCTTGTAAAGGCTCATTCTTATTAAAACTTTACTATTACTAAGTGTAGGTGTAAATACATAAGAATTTGATCGTCTGATTTTTACTCATTCCAAGATTTTGGTTGAGCTGTTTTAATCCTTGTAGGACTGGGAATGTTACAGAGTTTAAGAAAACCAGCTGATTACCAAGTGATGTGGCAAAAACGAACAAGGGTTATTGTAAGTTTGCCCTTTCAACAATTGGTAACATTTGTTGTAATTAAGATTTTGATATTAATTATATTTTCCAAAATGTTGAGAAAATTATTTTTCACAAAGAAAAATATCTTGAATAAAAAACAATTTAAAAAATATTTTTGATTAAATTATATTAAAAAATATCACCAGATGGTCTTGGTAGCTAGGGTGTGGTCACTGGCAATAAATCATCAGTAGCTCCCACCCCCCCACCCCCTTTTTTTTTAAATTTACAGGAATGGTCACTGATGATGTATTGTCAGCTGGTGCATAAGGGTTAAATTAACTGCTTAACCAACTGACTTACATGACTAGTACCCAAACTGGAAACCAATTTATAAATAATTACTTCCTGTCTTTCTATTTAAAGTCATCGTAATAAACTTCTTAAAGAAACTTATCCAAAATGTATGTGAATAAGGTTTGGAAAAGTATTTTAATTGCTGTGTTTTCTTTCCTGAAAGCTGAAAAATAGCATTCTTGCCATACTTAGAAGAGAATGATGGGTGATAACTAGCAAATCCTAGATCAATCTTATGCTGCCCTACTAATTTACAGAACTGACAGGAAAGTTCTATTTCAACTATGAGATAACAAAGACCTGTATTGCACTCTGCAGTTTTAGAGGATGCAGCTGATGTTTCTCGTTCATTAACACATCTGTATGTGCAATGTGTACACACAGTTCATTAAACTACTAAATTACATGTTTATTCACTACTTGAAATTATTAAGTCATCAGTCCATAGAATGGGTTGATGCAGCTCTCCATGCCACCCTATCAGGTGC
The DNA here is from genome assembly GCF_040414725.1 of Anabrus simplex. Taxonomy (NCBI): domain Eukaryota; kingdom Metazoa; phylum Arthropoda; class Insecta; order Orthoptera; family Tettigoniidae; genus Anabrus; species Anabrus simplex. Next base: position 11,764,513 of record NC_090274.1, on the reverse strand, counting down.
TAACTTTTTCATCTCAACCTAACTGCTGCATCCTACATCTGCTTGTCATATTCATACCTTGGTCTACCCCTACCGTTCTTATCCCCTACTCTTCCTTCAGAAACCAACTGCACAAGCCCTGGATGTCTTAAGTTTGGAGTTTACAAAGAAATTCTTTACAATAGGTACCTTTTCTAAAATGCAACATGCACAGGACTTTCTTACTCTCATAGTATGAAAAAACTCAATATTGGATATACACTAATATATGCAGAACTTTACAGTTAAAACAGAACCACTTTTTTAACAACTCTCATGTTAAGTACAGGTAATATTAACCTTTCCTCTTTCAGCCCCCTTAATGTTGTGCCACAACATACTAATTAAATAATCTGTAGTTGAGCACACACCTCAGCAAACCTTCAGGTTAAATACAGAGTTTCAAGAAAAGTAAAATATAAAAGATTTAAAATTCTAAAAATCATCACCTCTACCACATATAGGTGACAGTATTTTACAGATTTTCATCTGTGCAACTTACAGTATGTTGTGATCCATGCTACTCCAAATAATGATATGTGCTGTTGATATAAAATTCAGGATCTCTGTGAACTGATGTTGCCTTGGAGATTCTAGAGTATGTTGTTGATATAAGTATTCACATAATTTCAACAACAGAATCATTCTAATATTGAAATAACTAGAGTATTTACAAAACAAATCCCATGGTAATGAATGTATGTTAAACATACAAAATTTTATCGAAGCAGCATCTGTCATCGATGACCAATACGAAATTAAATTTTTCTAAATACCAGGTATCAAACACAATTTAATATTAAAAATGTACAAAGTTTCAAGAAAACGTTGAGGAAAAAAAAAAAAAAAAAAAAAAAAAAAAAAAAAAAAAAAAAAAAAAAAAAAAAAACAACCCACTTCAAATCAAACTCCCCCCCAAAAAAAATTTTCCTTAAAATTTTATAGTTATATTGGTGTAAACTTAAACCCCTGTGGAATTCATCCACAGAATCCTTTGCCTGCCGTAAGAGGTAAATGAAAGGGGCACGGGCTATCAACTTTGGAGCGTGGGTTGGCAAAAACTCTGACCTCCCTGGTCAACTCTTGTTCCTTTCTGACCGGGATGGTATAAGGTTTTGGAGGTCTAGGGAGTCTTTAATTTTCATGCCCTTTGGGACCCTTCCCTTTCTTTAGCCGATACCTTCACTCTTCCATGTACTGGAACTCTTCCAATTTTCCACTGAAACTTGGCAGTTAGCAATAGAATGCCTGCGAATGTGGCGAGCGAATATGAAGCATTAAAGCGGTTTTGAACAAAGATCTGAGTACCCCTGTGTCTCCTGGGAGGTGCGAGAAATGGATGGAGGTCAATGATCCACAGCTCGATCTAGGAACTCCCTGCATAAGGAGGATGGAGAAGGAAGAAGGCGTAAACCTTGAGAAAACACCTGCCAAATTAAAAAGTTGTAAAAACCTACCGAGAAGGCTAACTGCAACGTCATCGGGACTTGTACTCTACAGGGGTATGGCTGGACACCTCACAGACACTACTGTCAAAGGCAGCCCAGTAGCTAGCAGCAATAAGCACATTAGAAGCCAACAAGCTGTTGCCTGTTTACAGTGCAGAGTCTGCAACAATAAGCTTTCCTAATTCACCAGGACACTGATTTCCCTCAAGATTGCAGTCTAGCACACCCCTTTCGGAAAACAGCCAGGGAACTAACATCCAGTGGCCTAAGGTGACATCCATGTGGCATAGTAAACATCAAAGATCATAAAACCAAACCACCTGGTTTTAATGGCTCACTGTACCTACATAAATGGGGCTAGATAGATTCTGAGGAACCAACTCAAAGACCATCAGTCATATTGTGGTTGTGGACGAATGCCCGCTGAATTTGTTTCCTGGCTCGGAACAAGACCTTTCATGAAGCCACATTCGAGGCAATCTTTAAAATGGAAGAATTAGACATACAATTGTAAACTGCATATGATTTTGTTACTTTGTATATATGGGAGCATATTATTTTATGTACCGTAAATATCTGATGCATCATACTATAAATAAATAAATAAATAAATAAATAAATAAATAAATAAATAAATGTACAATTTCAAGAGATGCCAGAAAGCCAGAATTATGCCTCAACTAGGGGATCTTAACGTAACCTTAGAGGCTGGATTCAAACACACTTGAATGCTAACCAACTGACCGAGAATTGGGAGTTTGTTAAAAAAGGGTTCTGTTGTATATGAATTAATTTCTTATACTTAATAAACATGCATGAAGCATAACCTTCATACATCTAGAATTAACCATGCACTCAAAAAAAATGTGGACAACATAATGATGTTTCTTACTTACAACCTAAACCTGGGAATAGTGGTTTCTTTTAGCCCGCAGTCCTGTGATATCTTGGAAATGCCCTCAGATCTAGTATACTCTAATTTGCCTAGGAACTGACAGTGTTCCCATTCTTCTGTTGGTCTTCCCCTGCAATGACCTGCCTTCTGGAGGGGACGACATTGTCATGGGCAGAAAAATAGCTCAACACTAGAAAACTTTCTGTATGTATCTTTGGACCAAATTTTCACATATCAGCAGTAAACTCAATTTAAAAACCAAACAAACCAACCTGTAACGGAAGTAGGAAATGTTTATAACATTTGTTTTGGATTTGAAAGAAGATGTTTTTAATATTCAAGGCCTTGCTTCAAAATTAATTTCAGGGCCTGTGGGCACTTCAACTGGAAGTTTTATCAACCTCTTGTCATAGTGAATACTGGGAATTACATGTTACTCTGGTGCTTGTACTAGTGAGTATAAACTAATTATAGCAGACTTCAACTGAAAAGATTCTGTCCCTAGTTGTATTATTGTGGAGTGGGAAGCACTGTATGGTCCTGAATATCTGCGCAGCTTATGGCAAGTACTCGTTACGACAAGCAACATAATGGTTGCAATCACATTTTTCTAAGAGTTCAGCTTGAACTCCATTGTCGCAACCGAATGCAGTTAGGCACTCTATGACCCATCTGGCTGTCTGTATTCTAACATTCGTTGTATTCGTTGACATGTACAGACACATTTCATAGTCAGAATGAGTAATGGTCACAGTGCAATGAAAAATATTACCTTTACAGAATTAAATTATATTGCAATTCTACATTGCAGTATGATCCCCAAATTATTTAATAAAATAACTCAAAAGCCGATGTTTTGCAGATGAAATATTCGAGAGAAAAATGACCACTTTATCATTATTCCGAAGAGAGAAAGCCAAAACCAAGAAGGAAAAAAAAAAAAAAAAAAAAAAAAGATGTGCCAACTTCTCTTAAACGTACAGGTTTTTATTTTTGGTCCCATCAATACTCGAAGTCAGTCAGTAACAAATGAGCGAAATTTAAAAATTGTCCATTTATTAGGTATAATAATTTCAAATCTAGGAGCAAAATTGAATTAGTTTTGCTGTTGTAAAAATCAATGAGTAATGACAGGGATTTTTTCAGTCCTCGATTAGGGAATGCAGCAGCAATACATACAACATATGCGAGACACTCACCAGATGACAGGGTTATATGTCTCCGCAATAAACACTGCGAAACAACTAGCATTCGCGAGCAGCACTCCGTAGTCTGCACTATATAATGAGGTAGAATTACACCACCACTTCATTCCACTGTGAGCTTCACTGCTATCGAAGTCAGTCAGAAATCTTGATAATGTCAAACGCAGTCTTTGGTGAAACGTTGGAACCACCACATGTGCCTGGACCACGGCCTACAAGCCCGGAAAACACCGAAATGATTTTTGATGGGATTAGGTTTCCGAGGCCTAGGGAGTCTCATTTCCACGCCCTTTCCCTTTGTTTTCCCAACGTCTTCAATCTTCCACATCTTCTCTAATTAGTGTTAAGTAAGGATGGTTGCTTGGCCATATTTCCTCTTAAAACAGAAATCGCCACCATACTTCTTCCTCGAACAGCTTACAAGGGGCTATTAATATGGTTGTTCTTATCCCTTAAGACAAGGACAATTGGCGTGAGCAGCAACAAAGCAATGGTCCTCCAGGCAGATTCACTGTAAGGCACACTTCTCAAACTAAGCAGCTCCCTTTATAAACATCACAATGATGGGTCAATTCCGTTTCAATCCATTTTAATAATAGTAAAAAGTAACTGTATGGCCTCAGCTGCCATCCACAGATATTCCAATTTGATGTCATTTAGGCTGCCAGCATGTGAATTTCAACATTCCATTTTACTTTACCAGATGGCAGAGTGAACCGGAACACTATTGGACAATCTATGGCAGAGTTTTAATATAATTTTGACAGGTAAACACCAAACTTGTTCCAACAGATCTTTCACATGCTAACTTTCTTCAACGCTACCTCCGCTGGACTTGAACCACCAATCTTGGGATCCAAAGGTCGACACTTGACCACTGATCCATGGAAGTAGTTAGTCCTATTAACTGTAATGAGAGATTACAAGACAGGAACAATATTTGACGAATGATCAGAAGAAAGAGTTCCAGAACCAACTTGTTCCCGTGTATCCGATGAACTTTCAGGCCTTAATGTTTTCTTTTTTCTTGGGACTGTTTGTGTATGAGTGTACCACCGCTTCCTTAATTAACCTCTTCCTCCTTCTTCTTCTAGCCTTTCCCCTCAAATATTTTAGGGTTGACACTTTGTGTGGATTTGCCCGAATTTCTATTTTGGCCGGACGCCCTCCCTAACGCCAACTCTAAATTGGGGAGGGGGGACATATTCACTATTACGAGGTGGTTTGTAGTGTTGTGCGTTGTATATAGACGAAGGGAAATGTGTAAGACGAACCCAAACACCCGTCCTGAGCAAGAGGAATTAACCGTACTAGTTAAATTCCTGGCTTGGCCGCGAATAGAAGCCAGGGTCCTCTGAAACAAAGGCTCCTATGCTGACCATTCAGCTACGAAGCTGGACTTCCATAATCAATTATCTATCAGGAAAGTTAGCACTTGTTCAACTAAGAAAGACTACAGATATTAGCCATCCTTGGAGATTGAAATAATAACATTAAGTTATTTATTAGACCACCTAATCAATACAAAATCGTCTTGGATGATTTACATAAATTTGTTAACTAATAGTGGTACATGTTTCGCCTTCCCTGAAGGCATCATCAGCCATAGTCTTAACCTTAAATTAAAAATAAGCATCTAAATAACATGTAATAATGAAATGAATTTTAAAATCTTGAAGAGAATTGAAGTAAAATAACATTAAAAATAACAATGATGGTTTAAAAATACAATGTGATGAGATATAATAGTGGAAGTATTAATAAAATTAACATTAGAAGGCTGCTAAAATAAGTGCAATGGATAAAACAACAGATTGTTATACAACATGTAGTAAGATTGCATAAAAGTAAAGTTGATAGTCTGGCTCAAAGTTGAGCATCACTTCAAATTTTGAGATGGTCCATAGTGATCCTATTTGAAACCGTTCAACTTCTATTCACCAACTTCATATCCTCAACGTGTTCTACAACTTCACCATATGCATCTGACTTTCGTCTTTTATCTTCTCATGATTAACTTCGGATCTCTCGACTAACTTTGACTTTTATTCTCTCTTCTTTACTTTGATTATATACGATTTTTCGCCATCGTCTAATTATAACCGCCAGACTATCAACTTTACTTTTATGCAATCTTACTACTTGTTGTATAACAATCTGTTGTTTTATCCATTACACTTATTTTAGCAGCCTTCTAATGTTAATTTTATTAATACTTCCACTATTATATCTCATCACATTGTATTTTTTAAACCATCATTGTTATTTTTAATGTTATTTTACTTCAAATCTCTTCAAGATTTTAAAATTCATTACATTATTACATGTTATTTAGACGCTTATTTTTAATTTAAGGTTAAGACTATGGCTGATGATGCCTTCAGGGAAGGCGAAACATGTACCACTATTAGTTAACAAATTTATGTAAATCATTCAAGACGATTTTGTATTGATTAGGTGGTCTAATAAATAACTTAATGTTATTATTTCAATCAAATATCATCAATACGGACCAAAAATGATATTTATTACATGTAATAAAATCCTTGGAGATGACGACATATTACAAGAGCAGGATTTAACGATTAAAAATAATCAGTATTACTGTATTTGCTGTCCAAAAGACAAAAGTTTGCTTCTAGGCTATGATTGTATTTTGAGGAATGTTGATAGTGACAAACATTTTCTCTACTGTGTGTGACTGAACAATTGCAGGATAGGAAAATTATAAAGAAAGCCATACAGGACACTCAAATGTTTCGAGCCACTCTTTAAAAGGAGATTTATGCACAGCAGGAACTGCCTGGTACAATATGATTAGAATATAGAACATGTACAGGTTAAAAACGTTTTATACAGAAAGTTTTCCAGTGATGTTCCTTAAGCGTCACTTCTACTTACCATAATAAGAAAACAAAGTGGGTACTGTCTGGGTACATTACCTTTCAGTCGGGATAACCACTTTGACAACAGCCTGGGATAAAATCTGTAGGAGAGCAGCAGCAACATCAAAACACATCCTTGTACCGAACATACACATACCTAACATGTGTGGCCACATTACAAACAAAACAACAACAGGGTTTACTCACTGTGCTTGCAGTGCCACGGTTCACAAAACAACACAATATCCTCTCTTTAACATCAACATTAATTCATCGAGTATTAACTCCGTGAGAGTGACTGACAAACTATAACTAAAGCACACAGCATTTTTATCTGAAATCATGCATGCGAATGTAATTCCTGTTCTCCACCCACAGAATATATATAATATAAAATTTGCACGATTCAAACCATAAACACACACATCTCCATTACAAGACTTATACCTTTCAGCAAGTTTCTGAGATTTAACTATATACTTCCAACAAGCACTGCGTCCTCATTAAATTTCACACCTTCTTCCTATGAATAATTAAAAATCAAGTCTAAAAATTGTGATTTTGATCCCCCTTTATACTTCTCTTACCCTCCATGACCGAGCTATCCTCCTCCATTTGCCTCACATGATCTTATCAAAAAGGCCGGTTCATTCTTAACTTAGCCTTTTGTCTCCTCATTCCGGGTACCTTCCTACAACCATTCCCACATGTTTGAGCCAGCAATCATTTTTGCTACTTTGTCTGTTGCTTTCAACTTATAAGATATCCTGAGTCCACTCATTCTTTACTCCTGTAGAGCAAAATTGGTGTGAAAAGAGACTGCTGTAAAAATAGTTTTATCTTTCCTAGAGAATGCCGGTGATTACAGCATTCACTTTGCTTACTACTCTTGATTTAACGCCACTGCAAAGCTTGTGTAATATTCTACTCTACCACACTACAGGGGAAATGTATAATTTTAATACATTTTGTCACACAATTATTGAAAGGGTCACCTGAGATCTTTCACATGTCAACATCCTATGAAGACGTACAGTGTTGAATGCACTTTTTCTCCATGCTAAAAAAATCAGATTACCCCTCTCCAATTTGATCCTACAATCTTGGTATCTGGAGGCTGATACTACCATCCGTCCACAGGGGAAGCTACATTTTTAACTCTTTCACTCCGGTTGACTGCTGTAGCAGTCGGGCTGGACCCATGCCTTATAACCGGTTGACTGCTGTAGAAGTCGTGTATCTTTTGGCTGTTTTCAGACTGCTGTGGAAGTTCGGTCTCTTGTGGCTGTCTTGGGAGTCTATAGTTACGGCTATAATCGTCAGATGACAGTTTGAAGACTAAATCAATGTGTCTGGTATGCTACTCACTTCATGCCTAGTTGCTCCCCTGAGCTGACGTGCTTGTGCTTCTTGACTTAGCTTTCAATCGTTTTGAAAGTCCTAATGACAGAGGAAAGATATACCGCGGAGGAAGCTCTTGCCCTCATATTGGGTAGTAACTTTAATGAAGATGATGATAGTGCTTTGTCATATTTTTATGGTGACGAAACGATTTTGATCACACCTATTTCAGGCACCTTTTCTACTCCAGTTATTGCTTCGTCATTTAAAAAGTCCGCCTACTTCGACAATTCGACTGAAGATGAATATAGTGAGGATGAAGATCAAGTGCCTGAACCACCGAGTAGAAAACTAAATTGGAAAAAGGAGAACCTGAATCCGAAGAAACATAAGTTTGACGCAGCCAATTCCGGTTTGAATAGTTTAGTGGACAATGCTAGCATGTTCAGTTTCAATTTTCTAACACAAGCATCACAACTCTTCTGTGCGAGGAGAATGAAAAGTGCTAAAAAATATTGTCATAAGTATTTCACCGAATATGCATTACAAATAAAATACTTTGAACTGCCTGTCCTCTCCTCACACCACAAGTCGACTGACCATCATAAAAAAATGAAAAAAGGGCAGCTTAATGAACACATATGAAGATCTATACATCAACTTGTAAAGAAAAATGATAACCTTAATGAGGCTGTAGAATATAAGAATCCATTATATTATCAAATTCTAGTATATCTGAAAATGCTTGAGAAAGATCACAAAAAAAGAATTGGAATTTCTCCACCTACAGATAGCCCTACAACTTATTCCTCCTCAGTTGAAGCTATAGGTGATAGCAAGGAGGTTCTTGACACACCTATATCCCCCGCTCCTCCACCTCCTCAGGTGCAAGAGCAAGGAACAACACATCATCAATATTACACCAGACACAAAACTGTGAAAGAATGACAGGAGTTACCATTCCAAAGGAAAGCAAGCTTAATAAGAATTGAGGAATCATATATTTTCATCTGCATTAATAATAAGAGCCACACTGTGATATCTGGATTTCTTCATTTTGACAATTACTTATAAATTGTATAATTTTTCATTTATAAATTGACCTTTTTTCATGAATTATTAAGAAAAGAATATTCATTAGGACATATTCTCTATGGAACATTGTACAAGTGTTTCCTTGACGACTGCTTTCAATTGTAGAAATAATTTATATATTTTCTCTTGAGTTATTTATTTGTTTTGATGTTGTCAATCTTATGTTAATTTTAAGGACACTTCCTCTAAACCATTACTATGTCAATTTATATATTTTTCATCTAAACAGTGTTATGTGGCTGAAGATGTTGATAATATACGAAACATGTACCACTTTTAACCATTAAATTGCCTTAAGCAATCATTGTATCGACTAGGTGGAAAATAAATACTTAATTGTGAATGCGGACTGGAGAGCGGAGTGAGACAAGTATCCCGTACAGGGGGCTCGGTGAGCTGCTCGTGTCCAGAGGGTAAAGTCTCCATACTCTCTACGCTGGAGGGAATATACTGCTATATTCACAGTGCTCTTCGGCACTTCTTTCTCATGATCATTCATCCTCTCTCCGACTTGGACAGAAGCCTCGCCCTCCAATATTAACTACATAAAGAGAGCAGTGTCCTCCTTTGCTGAAATTGTAAGGAACAGAAACCTCAAGCTCAGAAATCTGTCTACGCAACACGTATTAAGGACAATAAATGTGTCACCACTGCACATTTGGTTACAGACAGTTCGACCCGAGTTTCTCCTATGGAATCTGTTATGGGCATTACCACTCAGAATATCTTGTCTCACTCTTTTCTCTCCTAGTTCCTTCCTGCACCACTGAAGTCAAAGATCTTCTCCATATTCACCACACTCAGCATACAATACTTCAACAATCCTTTCTAATCTACCTCCCAACTCTCTTGAACACTATAAGAAATAAGAGCTTGATACAGCATCAAGTATATTTGAAAGTGTGTCAACAATTTGTTAAAAATACTGTAAGTTGATGTGAAGTGGAAACATGGACATTCTCATGGACAGTTTTTAGTAGTAGGCTGTGTACTTGGCCTTGTTACTCATTTTTTGTGTGTGTTATATTTTATTATAAAAGTTTAGATTTGTCAATTAGTCTTGACAGTACAAGTGAAGTGCTCTCAGTGCAGCTGTATCTTGTGCTTTGTGAATAAATAAATTTTCAGATGTTTTGACACCAGTTACTCTAGTGTTTGATAAATTAAAATTATATATTTATTCCACCTTATAGATACTATATACTTATTGCCTTAATTAATTTCTTCATTTAGTAGTATATGTTTCGTTTTTATACAAACATCATCAGTTACAAGTGTCGTTGCTTAGGTGAAAACAATAAAAATGTACTAAGACATAGCTTTTCCAAAATTGTCTAAAACCATGCATAAAAATTTAAAAACTATTGGTTATTAAGGTAATGATGTAATGAGCTAAAGGGGGGAGGGGAGAGGGGTTGGTTGTGGGAGAATTAATCGAGTTGGTATTTACCGACTTCAAATGCTTTTATTTTTTTTATTTTTTTATTTTTTTATAAAATCTGTGCCAGTTTGTCATAATGTTCCAAAAGTTCTTTGTAAAAATGTTCTGTAATTACTCTAGATCAAAACTTTATTTATAAATGTTTTCTTGCTGCACTGTGTTAAGAATCTCTTGAATAAATCCTTAAAATGAGCAACTTATGTTTCTTCATGTACCATAAAATTCAATTTTTAACGTTGCTAAAAGGAACATCCTGCAGTTGAATGATAACTGTAAAGTTGAAAGATTGCAACAGTAATTTTGTTAACAACGGCAGTGAGACCGCTCTAAGGCCAGCAATAATTCGAAACTCCTCATTAACCTTCCTTTAGTCAATCACAAGGTATGGCTGGGGAGACAGACGAACAAAGACCATGATTGATTATATAATCATAGAGAAAGAACACCGGAAGAACCTTGTAGATGTAACAACCATGCCTGAAGAAGCCTTTGGTGGAGATCATAGAGTTGTGATAGGAAAATTGAAAGTTGGAAAGATTGAAAAACCCCAGTTAAGAAGAGAGAAAAGAATTAAAGTATGGAAGTTGAAGGAGAAAAGCATACAAGAAGAATTTCAAAGGGAAATAATACCTTTGGTACCCAGGACAGAGGTGGGGAATGTTGAAGAGGAATGGAAAAGATTTAAGGAAGCACTGGTTGGATGTGCAGAAAAGGTGTGTGGTAGAACATCAGGAAATGTGAAAGACAAAGAAACATACTGGTGGAATAATAGGGTAAAGATTAAAGTGAAGGAAAAGAAAATGGCATGGAAAGCATGGAAAACATCTAAGACTGAAGAAAGTAGAAGAAAATATGCGTAGGCAAAGAATTTGGCCAAGAAAGTAGTGGAGGAAGAAAAGAGGAAAAGCTGGGCCTTATTCACACAGACATTGGGAGATGATACGCAGGGCAGCAAGAAATTACTGTATGGTATCTTAAGAAAAGAAAAAAAAGAGAGATCAAGTAAACACCAGATTTGTGAAGGATGAAGGTGGCATAATTTTAACAAAGCCAGAAGAAATAAGAAATAGATGGAGAGAGTATTTTCAGAAGCTGCTGAACATAAGAACGGATGACAGTCATTCAATGGACGACCAGGAAAGGCAATTAGTTGATGAAGAAATGGATAAAGAAATTACAATGAATGAAATTGAAATGGCAGTAAGAAAGATGAAGAATGAAAAACTGCTGGAATAGATGAAATTTCAGTGGAGATGATAAAGGCGGCTGGAGCTGTAGGCCTGCAGTGGACATATCGGGTTCTCAGGAATGTCTGGGAGAATAAGGAGGTCCCTGAGGATTGGCAAAAAGGAATAATCATCCCAATTTTCAAGAAAGGTGATAAGAAAGTTTTGAAGAACTACAGGGGAATTACTCCTAATATCCCATGTTGCTAAGATAATGGAAAGGATACTGGAAAGTAGAATAAGGTTAAGGGTTGAGAAGCAGATACAGGAAAATCAGTTTGGTTTCAGAAGTGGAAGGTCAACAATAGAGCCCATTTTCATGAGACAACTAATGGAAAAGCATTGGGAGTACGGGAATGATATGGATGACATTCATTGATATTGAAAAGGCATATGACACTGTCCCTAGGACGAAAGTTTGGGACAGTCTGGTGCAAAAAGGAATTGGACAGGGATTAATAAAAATGATCATGGCATTGTATAAGGAATGTTGTAGTTGTGTGCAAACACAAGTTGGCAGGACAAGTTGGTTCAAAATAACTAGTGGGCTGAGACAGGGAAGTGTTCTATCACCAATCCTGTTTACAATAGTAATGGATGACATCATGAGAACAGCAAAAGCAGCATATGGAGGAAGAGAAATGAACATGACGTTATTTGCAGATGATATTGTGATTTGGGGAGAAGACGACAGGAAGGTTCAAGAACAGTTGAATGTGGTGAATGGGAAGATTGAAGAATGTGGATTGAAAATAAGTGTAGAAAAGAGTAAAACTCTTGTTATGACTAGAGGGGAGAAAGAAGGGAAAGGTCAGAATACACTTGCAGACAAGCCCCTGGAAGTAGTGGAAACGTTTAAATAGCTGGGGAGTGAATTAATGGAGAATGCTCGACTGGATGCTGAGATTAGTAAAACGATTCAAGCTGGAAGTTTTTTCTATCATAGTGTAAGAAATATGTTATGGGACAAAGATGTGCCAATGGAAGCAAAGGATACTATGTACAAGATGTATTACGTACCCATAACAACTTACGGAGCAGAAACTTGGACAGTGACAAAGAAGGATGAGAGTCGAATACAGGCAGCCGAAATGAAATTCTTGAGTATGATACAGAAGAGTAGAAGAGACAAAATAAGGAATGAGAAAATCCGGGAAGAAATTGGAGTGGAAAAAATGAATGATAGAATAGAGAAGAGCCGATTAAGATGGTTTGGGCACATAAAGCGAATGAGCGACGAAAGAATGCCAAAAAAGGTGATGGAAATGCAAATCCAAGGAAGGAGAGGCCGTGGACGACCACGATTGAGATGGAAGGATATCATCCAACGCAGCATTATAGAAAGAAACCTGGACTGGGACACAGTGTTGGAGGAGGAGTGGTGGAAAGACCGAAGAAAGTGGAAAGGAACCATATTTGCCCCTACCCGGCTACAGCTGGATAAAGGGAAATGATGATGATAGTCAATCATGGAGATTTCCTCCGGGCCGATTACATTTTGCACGGTACTGAACTTCTCAGTTGAACTGTTGATCTCCCCACCCCTATACCTTTCTCCTTGTTCATTTGGACTCGTCCTGTCAGCATTTTGGCGCGATTGTGCATCCTGTGAGCGAGTGTGGGATCGTTGTGACAAGTGACATCGCATGGACGTTTCCTCCGTGTGCAAATAAGAAAAAAACCCCTTATATTTTAGTGCATATTATTTATTTTGTAGGTCGATGACTTTGTTGTTCTGTTCTTCTAAACGTATTTTAGAAAAATATTATTTCATATTTCATATGATGTGATCGTCGTAGGTAATATAAGACCATTCGTCACAGTTAAGGTCTATAGTATTCTGATTTTAGATCAAACAAACAGTGTAAGAATAACCTACTAATACTTAAAAGGGTTTCTTTTAATTATACCAAAGAATACTGCAAACGAACATGCCAAATCATCATCTCAAAGTACGAAAATTACACGCATTTTTAGCCCCGGAGGTTACCTCCGCGCGCGACTAGTAACGTAATAATTTTCACGCAACTAAAGAAGGGTTAATGAGATCATGCAAGTCATTTAAAGTTAAAAATTTCATGCTTGTTCCATACTGAATAGAGAAATATACAATATTAAATAGAAGGAAGGATCCACCTTTTCAATACTCTGTTATTAAGTTGAAGCAAATAGAAGTTACGTTGTAACTCAGCCTTTGATCTAAAAATGAAATGGCTGACTTAACGAACTAGGTGAACGCAGAACACTCAAATGCATTGTGGAGAAACCACCTGGTTATGATTTGTCTTGTAAAGTTTCAATTACAGGATCTGCACTACCCATGGTATACACGCTGACATTCTTTTTAACTGGAGTGCCACTATGGGAATGACACACAAATCGTGTTGCATCATCCAAGAGCCCCCGAGATCCTATCAAGTACGCTTTACTCAGTGTTCTCCCAAGGACCTTTTAAATGGGCGCAGCACCCTGCTGTTTTCACAGACCGCCTGGCTAACATAACCTAGATATGTGCAAATTACATAATATTAATATATATTCAAGTCACTGGGTGCTCCAAAGTAAAAGGTAAATACTGTAAAGCTGTTTATTTATATGATAAATCTCCATTGATGTCTGCGTAATTGTGACTATTACATCGGAGTTTAGCTGGACTATCATATAGTGTCATGGATTAGCGTGGATTCATATGCAAGCATTCAATTCCGCACGGTGTCACAAACCCGTGTGGCACTGCACAGCAACCAAATTGTAAGTAAAACTGTAGAAGTTCAAATTACTCTTATGTCTCGTTCGTGATAACACTAAAATAGTTCAATTTTGTGGTTAATGTTTACCTGTCAGATATTGAAATTTTTGTCATAACGTAGTATTCCACGCCCGGCTACTTATTCCTGCCACCCGTCTGATGACAATTTCTGAGGAAAACACTTTTTACTGATCTCCTGAACGTAAAGGATGACTTAATAGACTATACATCTCGACTGGATATTTGTTTATGATTATTTAATATCATTACTTTAATTTTGATAATTGTGATGTATGTATGTATGTATGTATGTATGTATGTTCAGTCCATCAGCGATTCCGCTGGTGGGATCCTCAACAGCTCTGCCATCAGCTGTCATAGATGGCCTAGGCATCACTGAAGAAGCATACTAGCGAAATGAGGAGTGAGGTAGTTTCCCGTTGCTTTCCTCCCGATTGTGATGTGCCATACGCTAAATAAATAAATCAATCAATTTAATAAACATTAAAAGATTTGTACAGCTAAGTAGTTGTGTCGGAACTGCCACTTGGGCGAGTATTTCAAAACGATTACAATGATCTTCAGATTTGTATTCCAGGCAAACAATCATCTACGTCTTTCACGACCATTAAATGACAGTTTTCTGGAGATATCTGGTTTTCAGAGCCATAACAATGAAACCAATTAATGGTCATTGCCACTCTGCAGTAACTAGACTCAAGATAGAGAGACCCTGTTAGAAATGTAGTTCATTTCAGGGCGCCAAGAGTCAAGGAGAAAGACGTTGACTTCACTACGGAGGGCAGCCGTGACCTATTCGGTACATAGCCATCCCCTTTGTTAAAACTGTAGGGGTGTAAAGCAATTTCTACTGTCTCAAGAATAATTCTAGGTGTGAAACATTTCTCCTAACAAATGACAGATGTATGAATGATTTGATTGTCATTATGTATGGCACAATGTGCCACAGCAAAGTACCCCAACCCTCTTCGTTACCTGCTTACATGTCTCACCAACATAAACAGATCCACATGAACTAACTAGTGTCTGCCCTCCTGATGAAGCTGGGAAGCAAAAACAAGCTCGTTGGGGGTTGAAATGAGATGGATATAGAAGAACTGGGATTTATGAGCAGGGAGCCTGTGTATTCAAAGATCTGAAAATTGTCTGTGTATTTTCATGTTCGTCCCTGTCTCCCCTTTCTGTTGTTCCTTCTTCCCACACTAACCTGACATTGTGTTCGTCCTATTATGCGTTCTTTTCTGTTCCAGGAATTCTACTATATTCCTTTGTATCAAGCAATCTTGCAGAGGTATTTGTTTTTTTCCTATCCACAATTGAAGACTTGACATGGAAAAGGACGTGAGTGCCAAATTTCTCAAGAATCACATTTTGCATGGACAACCATCTATGTACCATCGCCAATGGCCTAGGAAGAGATGGAAGTGCCGCGTACCTGCTTGTAGCTCGTACTGATGCTGTAAGAAGGCATCAGATGGAACTCCATGGTTATTGGCATGAAGAAGGATGCAAATGCCATGTCTTATTAGTTGAAGCAACACTGTTGAACGTTCTGTGTTACATTCTCTGTTTACCTTGATCACGGTTACATTTTCTGTGGACTTGTGCAAAGTATCAAATAACATGTATCTGGTGGTTAGATGATACTATGATTCCAATGAACTGAAATTTCTTATACATTCTTATACACCTTGTGATCACGACTTTTGTGTTACTGAGAAACGAAAACGGATTTGCAAGGTCATGGTCAGAATATATTGAGAACAGCACGACTTCAACATCCATTTCAGGTGTGACAATGGAAAAATCTGATTTCTTTTATTTCCCCGATGTAGCTGATGTACATACACACATCATTGCAGATCACTAACAAATTGTGGATCGTGATAATGATGATGCTTGTTGTTTTAAGGGGCCTAACATCGAAGGTCATCACCCGCAAATCGTGGATCAAAGTAACAGTGACAGATTTACAAAAAATTAAAACAAAGAAATCTTTCAGTGAAATGGAAGAGTGGGAGAATTATGCTGTCTTCAAGAAGGAAAAATATGCAGAATTCAGGAACATACAGGCCTTCAGAAATGATACACAGGTAATATCCAGAAGTGGTGGCAAGAAAAAAGACTTGCTGGCAATGCTGGATTACAAAGATCCACAATATTATGACTTCTGCAAGGAAATTTGTTCTTCCTAATTTTGTATTGTGTTGTATTGTTATGTTTAATACAAATTATCAGTAATATTATTAGTGACAATAGTTCTTAACACAAAACACTGATTGTGCATGAAAAATACAAAAAGCATATTTGAGATTCCAACAACGTTTTTCCTTTCTCCTGAAAAATGTACTTTTTGGCACTTAAATCCTTTTCCGTGTCAAGTCTTCTTTATAGAAGTTTGATTCTAGAATGCAAATGCTCTGTTGTACTGCCACTTTGCCAATCTGGTCATTTGCACTTGAGTGTAAAGCTCCAAGCGTTCTTTACATCTACTGTATCTTTCTCCAAAACCAGCGACCTGAGAGCTATACTGGGTCTCTCTTATAAACCCAGACCGTCCAGCGGAGTTTTTATTCTCGGAGACCTAAGCAACCGTACAGGAGGTGCACACATAGCTCTTGACCTTGTAAGGAGCGTGCACGTGTTCAAGTTTGCAAACATGTCACCAGCCATAATCTCAGCTGTTAACAGGGTGAGACAGTTACCACTGCAACACCGTATTTTTGTATGTAAAAGTTATTTTAAGCACGAGTCTGTTCGACGGGTACACCATACATTTGTTCAGCAATTTCCAATTACCTTCACGAGCACAGATTCACGTAACTGTAAATACATTTGAAACTACTGGCTCAGTGCTCAATAAAAAAACATGCACGCATACAAACAGTTTTAACAGAGGAAAAGCTAGATGACATTGGTGCGAATCTTGAACGGTCACAAAAAAATCACTCCCAAAATTAGCACAAGTAGGTCTTTCGGTTTATTCTGCACAGACCCACTGTTTTAAATCTGCTGATCCAGCCACAAGAGTGAGATATTGTAAGTGCTATCTTACATCACTGAATGATTGTTCATTCGACCCACAGCTTGTGTTCTTTTCGGATGAGGCCTGGTTTCATCTAATGGTCATGCGAACAGCCATAACCCTCACTATTGGTGTGCAGAAAATCCTAATGTTGTTTATGAAGCCCCTCATTATGAAGGATGACACTTCCAGCATCTATAAGATTTCATGTAAGATTGTACACATGCTTAAAGCAGAGTGGCCGCACGTGACGTAAGTTGGGCTGAGACAGCTGCTGTAGCGCAAAGTACAAACACTGTGCGCTTGAGTCTGGGTTTATAAGAGCGACTTTGTAGTATACTGGAACTTTTCATGAGAATCCTACACTTAACCGTATGTCACAATGCTCATCCTCTGCTACATTACTTAACACGTTCGCGGCCGCTCGGATATCGGCAACCATTACCGTGGTACCGTAATACTTTTTGCTTAAAGGACTTCATTTCTGTGTCCTTATGCATTTTAGATTATTATTTTAATTATTTCAATATTATTTATGTGCATATGAGCCAGGACGCACATGCTGCGTCAGCGGCACTACCGATGAGTTTTTCACCTTCGGTGCCGTTTGACGCAGCATGTGCGTCATGACTGGTAATGAAGTGTAACGAGGAAAATAATGTTTTGTTCGATTGTAGAACTTCTTTACAGCAGAAAAATAAGTTTTTGAACATTTCACACAAAAATACTGTGCAGTAGAATCTTATTATTGCTGTGTGAACAATGTATACTTACATTAGGCCTACTCTATAAGCTGTACAATGTAACTAGTCGAAACAGTGTGCCACATTTCAGTGGCGTTTCCTCGCAAAAATTACTCTTCTGCAAATGCGTTACATTCAGTTACAATGTTATTCAGCAAATTGTCATCTGCAAGCAAGCGAAAATAATCAATAGGTTTCGCGTCACTTGACAGTGGAACCTTCATTTCCGGCCGACCAATAAAGTTTGTTTCATTGAGGACGAATCTGACCTCCAACAAATGACCCCTGAAATATTGCCCATGTTATTTGGCGGGAGATTAGGAGATGAGATATTACGTACTTCTTCCTCATCTTCTGTAATGTGAGAACAGGGAGTAGACACTCGACACACACATCCGCAATTACGATTCTCAGTCAGGTGGCTAGTCACTTTTCACACTGTCATCACTGTCGGCACTATCAATGCTGTCACTGTCACTGGCGTTCAGGAGAGCTTCCAGACTATAATAATTAATTGCAAATCGCCTGTTTATCCCGCTAAGACGGGGTTTCTTCCGGAGAGAAGGTTCTGAAACTTCACTGTTCTCTCTTGACATCGCAGAATGGTATGCCAACTTGTAATGGCTACAGAGATTGTAACTAACAATTGACCTGATGTCCGGATGGCACATATGTTTAATAACACCTTAACAATGCACAGATGAGAGGTCTGTTTGTTTACATACATATAGGCGGAAATACGAGCTTTAATATTTAGCGCGGAGTGTGACGCATATGTGTCGTCATCGGCCGCGAACGTGTTAAGATCCTAGATTCAGTTTTGTTTTTATATAAGCAGTTCCCTGAAATTTTACAGCTGAGTAGCAGTATAGGTATCCACCCTAGGATGAGTGTTTCCAAATGATTAATAATGAATTTCAGATACATATTCCAAATGAACAAGAATGATCAGTTAGTTTGTTTTTCCTAAAGAAAATGTTGATAGAAAGTATGATACATTCAAATATATTTTCTACACTGACCAATGTGCATGGTTTTGATGAAGTCCTTATTAACGTACATTAATACTGGCAGACAAAATGATAAGAAAGATGATATTGGGCGAGGACAAGGAAAATAAACATTCTCACAAGACAATTTAGAGAAGGGTCAAATATATTAAGATTCAAACATTAGAAACTATTGTCACACAAATGATTATACACAGATGGCAAAAAGCTGACGGAGATGCCCCCTGGGCAGACCGAGGACGAGGGGAAGTGTTCCACGACAGGTTATGCTGTTATGCAGACACTGGGAACAAGTGGCAGGAGAGAACGCGATAGGTAGAGCTCTGCAGGGATCCAGATATCCGTGAAGTTAGTGTCTTGGTGGATGCAAACTCTATGACAGTGGGGATAACTTTGCTGATAATTTCTAAATAATGAAGTTTATTAATTTTCACTCAGGTATACTCTTATTTTTGCTTGTGGTTAGGCGACCCTTGACAGTGGTATGGGAGAATGGTGATATGTAGAGAGTCTTGAGATCATAAAGCCGAAAATCTGACCGTAACCTAACTGCCTCCTGTCAGCAATTAATGGGAGTAAGGAACAAAGGTGAATACCTTTGTAGTTGTCGCAAGAGAAAAACCCTCATAAACCTGTGGTTGTGGGGGTGCCAGATGTCTCGCCTATCGTATAATGTTAACAGATCTAACCGTTTCAATACCTTGGGTGTAATATCATCTTCCTCATCCATTCCCTTTTCCAGATTCTCTCTGGGTAGGGTAGTGTACCAAAGCCCTCCACCTTACTCGATCTTTCCACCACTCCTCTTCTAGTACTTTATTGCTATTGGCTCCTCTATTTGCAATACAGTCCACAACAGAGCTTCTCCATCTCATTCTAGGTCATCCCCTCCACTCTGTATCCATGAATGTTCTCTTCGGTATTCTCTCTCCTGGCATTCTCATGATAGGTCCAAACCATTTTAGCTTTGCTATATCAATCTTTTCTTGAAGTTTACACACTTCCACACTTCTCCTTATTTCTTCAATTCAGATTCTATCTGATTTTGTCTTTCCCTGTATGCTCCTCAAGAACCTTATTTCAGCTGCTTGTATCACACTTTGGTTCCACCTAGTCAACGTCCAGGCTGCTGAAGCATACGTCAGTATAGGTTTATAACAGGACGAGTATAAAACCTTCTTGCACTTCATTGGCACATCTTTGTTCCATACAATGTCTCTCACACACTGATAGAAACATGCTGACTGCTGTATTCTTAAATCAATTTCTCCATCCAAATTTCCATCTTGTGATATCACGCTGCCCAAATATTAAAAGATTTTCACTACTTCATGACCAAAGTCTTGCTTTTCCCAGTACTGATCTTCATTCCAAAATTTCTTATTTCCTCATTCCATAAATCAACTTGTGCCTGTACTTCCTCTTCATTATCTCCCCAAACTACAATGTCATCAGCAAAGAGCACAGACTTTACTTGTTCCCCCATCATCTTGATATTATGCAGAATTGTAGCGATGATGATAATGAAGAGTAAGGGAGACAATACACTTCCCTGTCTTAAGTCTGTTTCAACTCTGAACCATTCAGTTTGACCCACTTTGGTTCGAACAAAACTTTCGCAATTTTGATACAATGCTATTACCATCTGGGTGTAATATATTATAGTTAAATATTTACAATAACCGCAGATAATCATTCGCGGATGCGGATGAAGGAAGTGTGGATGCAGGTAATATTTTGTATATCTGCGCACGGCTCTAACGATAGGACACATTGAAAGAGATGTCTCGTAACTATGTGCTGTCTACTAGGTCTGATCCGCAAATAGTCAAACATTCCTAAATTTTGATATGTCATTACGGACAAGATGCTTTGGCAATACTGAGGGGATACTGACCACAGAGGTTAAAAGGTGCTGGATGGAAAACTTGACAGAGGAATACATGAATTATTTCAGTAAGATCAGCAGCTCGCATGAAGAGGTATTCAGAAGAAAAGCGTACCGAGTGAACATTAGAACAGTTTCTCCCAAGAAACTGGTCCTGACTGAATAAATCATATAGCAAGAGTGTTCTTGAAGAGCTGCCCAGCAGTCAGTGCATGTGCTGAACATAGCAGCAATAAAATAATGAACAACAGTCATTAACACCCAGAAGTAAGGATTAAAGCAGCAGGAAACTAGGATGGACCAAAAGTGATGACTGGATTTGTATTGAAATAACACATTTGTAACAAGCAAAAACTAACTAAAACTATCCCTTGTTGTGGCACCAGTGCTAGTTTGTCTCTCTTGACAGAGTTGAGTTGTGTTGACAAGCAAGAATTCTTTCTGGTGGTTGTTCATTAGTTGAATGATGTGCCTGTGATAAGTAGTTTTGTATTTGTTTCATAAACAATGGCGGATATAAGCAGATACATGACTGAGGAATGCATCATCGTTACCGTATGGGTTTATGAAAAAGAATGAAATGGCAAAAAATGTGAAGAAATTCAAGAAAACTTCTTTACTGTTCCTGAATTAGATGCAAAACACAGTGGAAGACCTCCAAAATATGTCTATTTCTGAAAAAAATCATTGACAAATCACTCGCAGTTTAAACCAACAAGGAAGCGATCGGCAAGAATAGTTATACAGCAACTTTCCTTCATGGATCAGATGAAGCGAACCTCTCAACTAGCCTCCCTGACCTCATGACGTGTAACAACTGGTTGGGATCCAACTTCAAGCAAAATCTTGCAAGGATACAGACGACATCTGTTAAATTAATGACAGACTTGCCTTATTTTCGGCACAAGTGCATCCGAAATGCCTGGGCAGGCAAGCAGACACACTTGGTGGAACATCCAATTATGCACAGAAAATGGTCAACTACAAAGAAATTTGAGAAATGACAATGATGACACTAATGGGCAAGTTATTAGTGCATATGTTCATTCATTAATGCGAGTGAGTTGAAATGTTTTTAAACGGTTTGTGGCACAAGTTATCTAATGACGACTTTTGGATGATCTTGCTGTACACCTAAGAATATTAGGGTGAACTAACTACAACAGAGGAAATGGTTGCTGTTAAAACTGAAGCTATTGCACCAATTCTCATGGATTTTTGATACAACAAAGATCATTTACATATGAAACAACTCACAATCATCAAATATAAGATATGTGTATGTAACTAGTGTTCTGTTGACCTGTAATAGTAAGCAACAATACATGATAACCACAGCACTGCACATAAACCCTTCACATGCAACTGGAGGACAAGATATCAACCCAACAAACTCACACCTTTCACTGGGTTAATAGCTCAGCCACCAAGTTAAAACTCAAAACAAAACACAAAATAAATATCTAGGCCACACATGTATCAACTGCAAGTCATTTCTCAACAACAAAATCACATTTATACCAAACAAATGCATTCATATTATGACAAGTCTATTGGAAAGAGAAAATATAATTAGGAATGTCATTACATGGCACCATCTTCCATAAAGGAAACTCTTGCCTTTTTACCCACAGGAAGAGATATGAATGTAGCAGTGATGATAAAGGACAGCAAACTGCTCGTAAGTCACTAATTATTGTGCAAGTTCTCCTCTGTAATTCAATTATGGTGATAGAACTCATAAACAATTAAGTCCTAAGAAGGGAAATAATTTATTCTCACCAATTGTGAATATGAATACTGAATTTTCACGACCGCATTGTAGCCAACCAGACAAAAGTGGGATCGGAACCCGCAATGGCCGTTATCTTCACATGTACTACAAATACGGAACACGACTTAATAGGTTGAAAGTTAATTTCAATTATGAATATTATATTAACTATACGAGCTCTTTAGGCTTTTTACTGTGCTTATCAGTTGGATTGCAACAACGATACATGAGCTGCCAGTCTGATACAACAACCGAGTGAAAAGCTGGTTATTTCATGATTGAAAAGGTTTATTATGAGTTTTGGGCAACGGTATAACCATCTCCCATCCAGAGTGTAGTAATTGTAGCAGAATTCTGCTGTGAACAGCAAACTGATGTTATAGAGTGTTGTATGTCCGGCGCTCCCTTCTCGCTCCGCCAGCCAGCTGCACGCGCGCCTGTGTATCATTCTGCTAGCTTCGACGCGCAGCCCTCAGTGCGCGTGCCTGACCATCGAGTGTACTATAAATAGGAGCTCCCTGCCTGCTCACTTGCCCACTTGCCCCGGTGTCCAGCTCCAGAATACACCCTACGTCGAGCACGGAGGCTACTCCTCTTGAAAATGTGCTTCGACCAGGTGGACTGAATTTCTGGCAGTACGAGGTTTCACCTCTGGTCACCGCTCCCTTACCTGTTTCCACTGCCTATGTTCCGTAATTCTTTTACAAGCCATTTTCATTCCCTAAGTTATGCAAGCTCCCTTAGTTTCGCTAGGTGGAATTTCTTCAATCAATTGAACTTGCTTTTAGGAATTCAGGCACTTCAACAAACAAGGACTCTCAAAGACATTTATGTTAGTGTGCCAGATAGTTTTCGACTATCAACGTGTCAATTCACAAGGACTATCTTTTCAAGATAGAAGTGTATATAAAGACTGTAAACCTGTACATATTGTATAAAGACAGACTTTTCTCAAGATTCAATATTCCTTTTTGCTTCAAAATAAATTTCAGTTATTTGTGTAAATATCAAAGTGAAGCAATAAAAGTTGTGTTTGTAAATTTCAACCTTGGTTACAACACAACTCTATGGCGACGAGGTAAAAAAGCAACTCTACCATTCTTCGACCCCAGTTGCCAACTCTATAGTGACGAGGTAAAAAGCAACAAACTACACGTCATCAGCCCCAATCGCCAACTCTATAGCAACGAGGTAAACACGACACTACAATTCAACAGGCCCAGTTGTCAACTCTACGGCGACGTGCTAAACAACAACGACACTCCAACCAGTTCTGACACACAGCTTACCTTACTCTTTCTTGCACGCATCTCGCAATGGCTACTGCGGAACAACTAGCTACGGTCTTCCAAGCCTTACAGCAGCAACAACAACAGTTTATGCAACAACAACAGGCAGCATTAATCCAGGCTATTCAAGCTATTTCTGTCTCTACACAGCCATCAGCTATTCCTCCGTTCTCTGCTTTTGATCCGGCTAAGGAAGAATGGTCAGTGTATTTAGCCCGTTTACAACAGCATTTCATCTGCCATTCTGTCACAGATGATCAACGCCGCCGCGCACTATTTCTTAGTTCGGTTGGCAATGCTACGTGTGAATTACTACGTAAACTAAGTCCGGAAGAACACTTATCTGAGGTACCCTTCACGCAGCTCTTGGCCCGGCTCACGGAACACTATGCCAAAGCTCCTCACATAGTGGCTGCTCGCTATAAATTTTTTCAGAGCCGAAAGCAACCCCATCAGACACATACTGAATGGATAACTGAATTGCGTGGTCTAGCTAAACCCTGCCAGTTCATCTGCTCCAAGGACGGTTGTGGTTCATCCTACACTGATTCTCTCATTCGGGACATGATAATTTTACATACTCCTGAAGACAAAATACGTTTTGACGCTGTCAAGCAGAGTAACCCTTCTTTAGAAGACGTCCAGCGTATTGCTACGGTTTATGAGCTTACTACCAAGACTGCCGCAGCCATAGCTTCTCCACACGAAGTTGCACAAGTCTCGCCTCAGGCCCGCAAGTCCTCTGCTACAGTGCACCGTACGGATAAGGCGCTCTCCACCAAGCATTCTCGCCAGGTTCCCTCTCGTAATGCTACACGGAAGCTCAATTCTAGAAGCACCTCGAAACTCCTGCCTTCCTGCCGAGGTTGTTTCAAGCATCATGAACGTCGTGACTGTCGTTTTTTCAAAGCTACTTGTGAACGATGTAATAAACTTGGACACATTAAGACTGTCTGTCACAGTTCGCTCCGCCCTGCTAAGACTACTGCAGCACGCCGGAAGCATATACAGCCCCGCCAAGACATGGAAGTTGATCAGATCAATCTTATTCTTCCCACCAAGGATTCTCACAAAATCATCATTCCTCTATCATTCTCTGATCGATCTGTCGATTTTCAATTAGATACTGGATCACCTGTCTCTATTATTAACCTGACTACCTACCACGACTTAGGTTCACCTTCATGCTCTCCAGCTGACATCCAGCTCGTGACCTTTAACAAGAAGAAAATTGACATCAAAGGTCAAATCAAGCTTCAGGCTAGTTATAAAGGAATTCAGAAGGCCATTCCTCTTCTCGTAGTTAACAACTACACTGCATCAAACATTATGGGCATGGATCTATTTAACTTATTTGGTTTCCAGATACATGACAACATTAACGTCGTATCTACATTGCATCCTACTTCTGACGTTACCGCTCTCCTAGCGCAGTTTCCTGAAGTCTTCGACTCTCAGCTCGGAACAGCCAAAGACTATACAGCTCACATACAGCTGAAATCCGGAGCTAAGCCTCGCTTCTTCAAGGCACGTCCAGTACCCCTAGCACTTCAAGACCAGGTCACGAAAGAATTAGAAAGATGGATACAAACTGGAATTGTTGTCCCAGTTACTTCTAGTCAATGGGCTACTCCACTCGTGGTAATCAAGAAACCTGATGGTAATGTTCGACTTTGTGGCGATTTTCGATCTACAGTCAACGCACAACTCGACACCGATATCTTTCCTATTCCACGTCCAGAAGACTTATTCCGTCGTCTCTCTGGTGGACAATTCTTCTCTCGAGTTGATCTTAAAGAAGCATATCTCCAGCTACTTTTAGACGAAGAATCTAAGAAATTTCTCACACTCAACACTCCTCTCGGACTGCTCCAGCTCCAGCGGCTCCCCTTCGGTGTTTCATCCTCAGCGGCTATTTTTCAGCGCTATTTGGCTCAACTCACCGCCTCCATTCCCGGTTGTGCTAACTACCTGGATGATATTATTGTTACTGGAAAAGATCATCAGGAACATCTAACCAATCTACGCCTCCTTCTCCAGAAATTGAAAGACAATGGCTTACGAGCGAATCTCGCTAAATGTACCTTCTTTCAACCTCAAGTTCACTACCTAGGACATATACTTGATAAGAATGGAATTCGTCCTAGTACACAGAATGTCTCAGCGATAGTAAACATGCCAGCACCTCAGAACCTCAAGCAGCTTCAGTCCTTCATAGGCAAAGCGAACTATTATAATAAGTTCATTCCACGCTTCGCTACAGTGGCAGCTCCATTACACGCTCTACGTAAAAAAGGTGTTAAGTTTCAGTGGACTCCGCAATGCCAACAGGCATGGAAAACAATCAACAACGCCTTAATTCAAGCTATACAACTCACTCATTTTCAGCCCGACAAGATCATCACGCTAGCTACTGACGCTTCAGACTACGGTGTCGGTGCCGTTCTCTCCCAGAAGGATCGTCATGGACAAGAACGCCCCATCGCCTTCGCTTCGAAAACACTTAATGACCATCAACGTCGATACTCACAGATAGAGAAAGAAGCTTTAGCCATCATCTTTGGTATTCGCCGTTGCAATGAATATCTCTATGGCAACCATTTCCTGATCATTACCGATCATAAGCCTCTCGTACACTTATTCCATCCTGGTAATAAGATCCCAGAGAATTCCCTCAGAAAGCTTCAAAGATGGTCCATGTTCCTTTCTGATTATTCCTATCAGATTGTATATCGAGCCACATCCCAGCATTGTAATGCTGATGCCCTCTCCCGCTTACCCGTTGGTCCTGATACTGCCTTCGATTCTCAAGAATCTGAATGTCTTCAGTTGGACATAGAACTTGAAGATACTGTATCCAGTTTTCCTATTGATGCTACCTGCATAGCTAAAGCTACGGATAAGGACAGTACACTTGCTACTGTACGTACTTACATCCGCAATGGTTGGCCTCTTCAGAGCACACTTCCTGCCCACCTGGCACCTTATCATCGTATGCAGCATCGTCTTACGACTCGTGCCGGAGTTGTATTACTAGAAGCAGGCACCATCTTCCGAGTGGTTATCCCACTTAGCCTACAGAAACAAGTTCTCGAATTATTACACCAAAGCCATTGGGGTATCTCCAGAACAAAGCAACTCGCCCGTCAACACTGCTACTGGCCCGGTATTGATGCCGCCATCGAAAAGCTAATACGTCATTGTGAGCAATGTCAAACGAATCAGAACGCCCCGTCTTCTGATCTTGCTTCATGGCCTCCTGCTACTACTCCATGGGAACGAGTTCACATCGATTTCGCAGGTCCTTTCCTCAATTCCATGTGGTTAATAGTCATCGATTCACTGTCAAACTTTCCATATGTAGTGGATATGCATTCGACTACTACAACCGAAGCTACCATTCGTGCTCTCCAGAAAATCTTTACTACAGAAGGTTTACCGCAAGTACTCATTTCAGACAACGGACCTCAATTTACAGCTACTGCTTTTCAGAACTTTTGTACACATAATGGCATTCGTCATATCCTAGCACCACCTTTTCACCCTCAATCTAATGGTGAAGCTGAACGCTTCGTACAAACATTTAAAAGAAGTATGAAGAAAGCTGTCTCTTCAGGCTTAACTAAAGACCAAGCCTTGCTCCAACTCTTAAACAACTACAGAACTCTACCCGGCGCTGATAACATCACTCCTGCACAGAAGCTCCATGGACGACCTCACAGAACTTTACTTTCTCTGTTACAGCCTCTTCCGGCCCAGCATAAGACATCACCAACGAAGTTCTCCCACAACGACAAGGTCTACACCAGGACATTCAAATCCAACCCACTCTGGATACCTGGAGTCATCTGCAGATCTTTGGGTCATCGTCTATACGAGATACAGACTACGGAGAAACGTATCTGCCGCCATCAAGATCAGATACGTCTGCGCTACCGCCCCTGTCCAGCTATTGATGCTATTGCTAAACCTGATAAATCTATTGCTGAACGCGCTTTAGATCATTTAATAACAATGGGTTCCTTTCAGGACGAGACAGCGCCACTCCGCCCAGTTCCAGCTCCGGACAATACAACAGAGAAATCAGCAGCTCCGCCCCAGCATCGCAGTCGCCGCCAGCGCCGCCGCCGTTTCACGCCGTACCGGCGTATTTAGGAGGGGAGGGTGTTGTATGTCCGGCGCTCCCTTCTCGCTCCGCCAGCCAGCTGCACGCGCGCCTGTGTATCATTCTGCTAGCTTCGACGCGCAGCCCTCAGTGCGCGTGCCTGACCATCGAGTGTACTATAAATAGGAGCTCCCTGCCTGCTCACTTGCCCACTTGCCCCGGTGTCCAGCTCCAGAATACACCCTACGTCGAGCACGGAGGCTACTCCTCTTGAAAATGTGCTTCGACCAGGTGGACTGAATTTCTGGCAGTACGAGGTTTCACCTCTGGTCACCGCTCCCTTACCTGTTTCCACTGCCTATGTTCCGTAATTCTTTTACAAGCCATTTTCATTCCCTAAGTTATGCAAGCTCCCTTAGTTTCGCTAGGTGGAATTTCTTCAATCAATTGAACTTGCTTTTAGGAATTCAGGCACTTCAACAAACAAGGACTCTCAAAGACATTTATGTTAGTGTGCCAGATAGTTTTCGACTATCAACGTGTCAATTCACAAGGACTATCTTTTCAAGATAGAAGTGTATATAAAGACTGTAAACCTGTACATATTGTATAAAGACAGACTTTTCTCAAGATTCAATATTCCTTTTTGCTTCAAAATAAATTTCAGTTATTTGTGTAAATATCAAAGTGAAGCAATAAAAGTTGTGTTTGTAAATTTCAACCTTGGTTACAACATAGAGCAGAGAGCAGAATTTCGTATCTAAGACAATCAAAGAATCATTTGTTCCATCTCTCCTCTTTTCTCTACATTCTCAAGAAAAAAAAAAAAAAAGAAAAAAATGTTCCTTTTAGTTTGAATCAAGCTCTTTTATTCCTGAATATTCATTTATTAAATAATTTATATTTATGGGTCTGCCTTTTCAATACACATTGGACTAAACACTAAAATGAGTGCTGAATTTAGTCATACAAAAAATTCCAGAACATGTTTCAAACTTCAGTGGGCCATCCTCAGCTAATTATAAACAGTGAAAAGACATTCAATTTTAAAGGAAAGGACAAAACTGAGAATGTTGAGATGCCTGGTGGCTGTCATCACAGAAGAGATAAAGGAGAGTCGATTGAGGTGGTGTAGGCATGCTGTAAGAAAGGAGGAAGCAAAGACTGAAGAGAGTGGGGCTCAAAACGGTGACAGAAAAAGATCAAGAGGATGCGAGATGCAGAAACTCATTTTTGCAGGTGATCCCTGAACTGGAATAAGGTGGAGAATAAAAAAAGGAAGAAAAGACCTGGACCATCCCCTTACTTATTGCCTCCAATAAAACAGAAGACCCAATGCACGTGCCTTACTTCTCATAGACAGAATTACAGTGGTTAACCCATTTCAGTCTGGGACCGAGTATCCCTAATAATGGTTCTGGACTGAGCATTTTTTTGTGTTTAAAAGAAATGTTATCTCTGTACCAATAGGAGATATTTGCAAGATTCTTTTTCTTTTTGCTTGTTTGAGCATCTAATACAGAAAAATTTGTTTCACGACAGCTTGAACTTGAGATTTTAAAATTGTTTATATATAGAGGCATGATTTTTCACATTAACAATAAACGCGACAAAAAATATTTTGAAGCGATTTTGCGATATCTTTACAAATTATATGTTTCTGGTTAAGAAAATAGGGATATTATGATCGTGAATTAAAGCGATAAGGCCATTTTAAAGCAAAATTATTTTGCAATAAGCACGATATTGCAGCAGTGAATAATGAACTTGACATTTTGTTCCAAGATTATGAAAAGAAAAGGAAGAGCGAAGAAAGATTCATCAACAGGAAAGAAATATGTTATCATTAATGTTCTGGAAAATCTCTTTAAGACATGGCATCAAAGAAAAGGGGTTGGCTCCAGGCTTCTTGCCAAACAAAATGTTTGGAATGTTGTTCTTGTGGTGGTTGGTAATCCTACCCCAGCCTGTCTCCTCACAGCACAGTGCAATCTTGGAATCCCCAATGACATCTACAAGCAGCACAATTGACTGGTGTATTTCGGCTTCGTGGTTAGGTAAAATTAAGAAAGTGATAACAGACAGTAGCGAAGATGGGTCACTCGACAAGTGTTATGGTGCACAGCAGAGCTAAACAGTTTGTGAGTGAAGGTTTATAAATTTCGGAAAGCAATATTTTAATGTGTAAATTTTGTAATGTTCGTTTCGGGTGGCGCAAAAAAAAGAATAAGGAACATTCAGGACGTAAATTTAGCACTCCAACAGTGAAACGGCAGGCAACAATAGATCTCTCATTAGATATGCAAAAGAAAGCTAACAGTGAAAAAACAGAATTTATTCACGAAACAACACCGATGCTACTCAAAGCCAACATCCCGCTGGAGAAGGTAGATGACCTTGCAGTCCGGAAATGGCTTCAAAAGTATCTACCAGGTATGTACAGTCTATCAATTAAACCTCAACAATCAATGATCAGTGATAGTAATGAAACCTTGAATGATTAATTTTAGAATTTCATTAAAGCGAAATTAAAGCGATACGGCAATATCTATTTTGCGAAATAACGTGAAAATTAATATCCTTCTCGGAAAATCGTTGAAAAATTAATGCGAAAAAATCATGCCTCTATTTACATACCATGTTTTATGAAAGAAAGCAAGAAAAAACTGTCTACTAAGCAAGTACAGTTTTCTGAAATTCTATTATATTTACCCTATTTTGATCATGTCAAATGTTCACTGCAATTACAAAACAACAATAATAAAAATGGTAGGAAACAACTGTTTGATGATGATGATAATAATAATAATAATAATACCAAACATGGGGGCTCTTTAGAAATTTTATTTATATAATTTTTTGTGATGATAGTGGCTCCGAGGGTGACGTTTTGCAAAGATACTCTGAATGAAGATGGTACTGAAGGTATATAATTATAATTTTTGAACAAATGGAAATATTACTGACATCTGAACATGAATGTGAAACATCTTACATTTCATTATAAATGGAATTCGTTTTACAGCCTACCGTATGTTTCCGCACGTTTCATATTTGCGCAAATACATAAAAATCTCAACATATTAATGAACTTTTCTGTTCGCAACCCCCCTCCCCCGACGAGGGATTACAATTGTACAAAATTTTGAAAATTAAGCATTGAGAGAATTGAGCAAAAAAGCGTGTGAAAGGTAGAAAGATCCTCCTGCATGTGGATGGATGTATAGTGCACCCTCCTGACACACCATACCTGAGAAAAGTGACTAGAATTATTCCCTGCAAACTGCCAGTGAACTAAAATCACTGAACCTTGAAAATACGCAATTTTAAGTAGCACTATTGGAAGATATTGGTGTAAGACATCTGCTACATGAATATAAAGAATGACGCAATGAAGATCCATGTTTTACAAGTAAGGTTTTTTTGTTTTTTTCTCCTTTCTAGTAACCAATGATGTGTTAGTCACACATATATATTATCTTTCCCGCAACATTTTTTGTTCTTCAGATATTAGTAACTGCAGTCCCTAACTGTACAAATATGGAACAATTGAATCTCTTCAATAAGGAATGCAATACATCACATCTTCATAGCAATGAATGTCACAAAACGGGATTCATTATATTGAAAAAATAAGTGGGATTCGGCGACTGTGAAGGCTCGCACGATGAAGATGATAATGCTCTTTTGGTGGTGACAAAGAACGGGACAGCTTGGAGCATTGTTTAACGAATACATAGACTTTGTCAAGAACGTTATTACTATGGAAGCTATAACCAACAGCAAGGCATTCAGCAGGAGTACGTCGAGGAAGATGACGATGGTCAGCCATTGAGCACTCCCTAGTGTTCTAATGTGGTTTTAAGTGCCCTAGAAACTATCAAATGTTATGTGCCATATCACTGATGATACAATCGAAGAATTATTGTGATTTAAGGATGTAGTTTATGCCGGAGCAGCAGACAATTTCAAACAGTCTAAAATAACCGATTTTTTCTGTGATGTACAATACAGAATCTTGTATGATGTACTCTGTGAATGTATATTACCCAAAAAATATAATTTTCAAGAAATACACCACTGTGTTTTCATTCCCTATGTACTGTAGGCACACTTTCAGTTACATGTTTTTTCAGGCCTCTGAAAATCGTATCTCTGATGACGACTAACTAAGGAATGTGACCGTCCCACACTTCTGTATCATCTTCTGTGTACTTCAAGTCTTAAGAGTTGGCAGCAATATTTCTGAAGTTTGCATGCCTTTCATTTCAGTGATTTGGGGTTGCCAATGTGACTGCATTCAGAGTCTGCTCGAAAGGGTTTTGGATAGTAGATCAGAACTAAGAAGGGTGCACATGATAATTTAAATGAGGTAGAAAGCTCCTCATATGAAAATGAGAGAGATTACGGTTAATTTAGTGCAGCCACAATGAAAACATGCAAGAAAGAATTAAGGTACGGTGGCAGGGGAAAACAGACCAACTATTCATCCCTTCATTCACCAGAGCCGTGCAGTGTCTGAAATTATTCAGAATAAGAATCAGGACAGTCCTAACTCACAACTTTTAGTATTTTTAGATCATGTCTTTTGAGTTATCACGTGAAACACATGATTATGCTCTATACCACATTAAAAATAAAACCCAGGTGGATGATGTTAGGTGGTTGACACTTATGAGGATGATATTAAAGGCTTATTTTGCTCTCTGCGCTTTGTCAAAGGTTCAAAAGCCTCGTATTCAACTGCACTGTAAAGAGATAACTGCCTCTTCATAACCCAAACGGTTTTGAAATTTTGCCATTACTATGGGTTCAAATTTTCTGCTTGCTAAATTAAAAGAACAGCATGAAAATATTCCTGTCGTGTGATAAAATTTTTTTTGAAGTGCAAGATAGTGCATTGCAGTGCAGATCTTAAAACACATGGATAAGAAGATTTAAATTCAGTTTCTTAGTCAAGTAAGTGGCCTTTTAAATACGACATGAATGGGTTAATGTCAGCTTAACGCAATAAATACAAGTCTTGGATATTTTCTCTCTAATTTCAGCACAGAAAGAAAAACAGGAACATCCAACTTCTTTGAGCATAAAGTATGAAAGTCTTCAGATTTTTAAGTAGGTATTTTGACAACAAATACACCTAACGCTACTGTGTAAGTTGCTGTACAGGCATTAGATGCCAGCCTATCGTATTAGGCACTATGTAGAATATTGAAGTTTCTGGTGACTCTCTGAATAATGACAAGAAGGTTAAAAGAATTATTACATACGTCACATGTAACATTCCAGATTCTGACAGAAACATTCTGAGTATTTCCTGATATTATAGACTTTGAAAGAATTCCTATATATACTTGAAAATTTAAATTCCTTGTAGGAACAATGAAAATGCAGGTCACATTCCTTTCTTATTGAACAAACCAACTCCCAAAAACTGAAGTACGAGTGGATTTCATAATAGTGCTGATAGCTGCACTGTATTTTTGATCAATGTCACCAAAATGTTGAAAGGCAGAACGAATGACAGTCACATCATTTTCACTGGTTTGAATTGCAAATGGAAATATTCAAAATCCATTTTCTCAGAATTGTGTGATAGTTGTGCCTTGCAACTTGAACTTGTGAAGGTTCTCACCCTATTTGGCATGTATAATGAAAATGGATCAGATGGGACACACTGGTAAGTCTTGTGTTCGGACAACGATCATGCCTACAGTTCTCTTGCATACAAATGCAAGAGCTTCGTTTACACTAAGGTGATGCAATATATTCAATAAAGATCTGAATCTACTATCAATATGGACTGAGACTTCACAGAGAAGCAAACGATGCTATTGCACTTTGACAAAATGCCACATTTCCAGACAGATCTTCAGTAACCTTTGAAGATAAGATAAATGTAACAAAGCAATACTTTTCACTGTGCATCATGGAAAACAAACAGCAGACTTTGCGAAGCTCTGCTGTTATTCAGACAGACGGTGACAGAATTTACCACAATTCTACCAAGCACGTTTGCAAACTAAATCTGTGGCTTACCGCAGAAACAAGATTCAAAGAATTAGGCAACATTATGAAACGTATAACAGATGGCTCAGCTAAACCTCTTCCAGACGACCGACCTGGTGCTGAGCTACTCACAATAATCCAACCTAGAGAGTACAAATCAAAAACTGCAGACAATGAGATCACAAATAAAGGATGGAGCTCTTATGTTGTTATGTTACCTTGTCCAACTCCTCCTTTTCCTCTGGGTTACTCGGGAAACCCTCATTCCTCTGCAGTTGCTGAACCTATGACACACAAAACCTTTATAACTCATATTTTCCATGAATGAGCTCAAACAAATAACAATCACTTCCACTCCAAAGGTGCCCTTGACAGAAAATGAACAGACAATTAATTAATTGTACATTAATGATAAAAACTGCATTTATTCATGTATTGGCTCTTCAGATTTCTGTTTGGTACATCTGGGTACGTGGGCCTTCAGTGCCCAGATAACATGACTGAATCCCTGTACAGTTGGTCAGTATTTTAAGGGATATTGGAAATAAAAGTAATAATAATAGTAATAATAATAATAATAATAATAATAATAATAATGATGAGAAAAATACAGTAATGATTATAAGGCCTCAGCTGCCATTTGAAGACCTACTGATTCAATGTCATTTATGCTGCCAGTGCATGAATTTCGATGTTCTGGTTTCCGTAGCCCAGAGATGCCAACCTCAAAGGTGTTTGGTTATCCATAGTGACATGCCCTGTTACATAAAAGGGAGGGTTACATTCAACCAAAGAACCGTGAAAAACATTCAGTCCATATACAGTAGAATTACGCTGTAAAGTACACTAGTATAACGGTTTTTTTTGGTCCCTTCCCTTTTCCCTATTTGTTGCGTGTTAAAATATTTCATTTTAACGAATTTCATAGTTTCAGTTCAACAAATTAAAACTGAGTTCCTTTCTTTACCAATTTGACCATATTTTCTCAAACTAAAACTAAAATTCATCCTGTTTTATGACTATTATTTTTCTCGTTACATTATTTCGTTATTCAGACGACAGGATCACCGTTTTCTATACATGCACCGTAAGTGATCGATAAGGCAATCGCTTTTGTGTAACCAATATGCTTCGCCCACCATCCAATGTAAGACGTCACTCTATTAGCTGAGTAGGAGCGCCAAGTTTGCAATCCACCAATGAACGCTATGCTTTGTGTAACCAATCAGCTTCGCCCACCATCCAATGTAAGACGTCACTCTATTAGCTGAGTAGGAGCGCCAAGTTTGCAATCCACCAATGAACGCTATGCTTTGTGTAACCAATTGGCTTCGTCCATCAATCAATGTAAGACATCACACTATTGGCTGAGTAGGATCGCGATGTTTGTAATCCACCAACGAACCCGACAGTTTCGCCGCATCATGCATTGCATGCTTCTTCTTCGTATTTAATTCGCAAAGCAACGTGTTTCTGTTAAGGTTATATCATTAAACTTGCAAAGTTTGTGTGCATTTCGTTAAATAAATAAGTTCATATCATTGCAAATGGATAAGCAGAAGCGACAGCAGTTTTCATTGACCGGTCCAGCTGCAGTCAATCATAGCATCAGTTGAATAAAAATCCAGGCTGATTTCTGCTTGTTTTCTCTTTCTCTCTTGGAGAACTTCTTGCTGCGTATGTGAAAGCTGCATTCTTATTTTCAAATCTTCCAGTAAAAACGTTTCTTTGCATAATTCATACGCAAGTCGTGATGGCGACATCTTGGAGATGCCCAATGTTCGTTTCAGAAATCTGGCCTTTACATTTTCAAAAGTTAGAAGGTTGGACACCGTTAGTTTTTCCCAAATAAGTTCCATACCATATGTGAGAACTGGGCGAAGCATATTGGTTACACAAAAGTGATTATTGCCTTCTCTATCGCATACGGTGCATATATGGAAAATGGTGATCATATCGTCTGAATAACAAAATAATGTAACAAGAAAAATTTTGGTCATAAAACAGGATGAATTTTGGTTTTAATTTGAGAAAATATGGTCAAACTGGTAAAGAAAAGAGCTCAATTTTAATTCGTTAAACTGAAACTACAAAATAGGGAAAAAGGGACCAAAAAAATATTCGTTATTCTGGTGTTCGTTACAGCGGAATTCTACTGTAACTGTTGTCAGAAAGAAAAATACCAGAGAAGATGAAGGCATTGCCCTTTAAACAATCCATAACCTTCATGTTTTTCAGATTTTACATGGTGTGGACAGTCGATGTGTCCTCCATGTTCGACTGAAAAATCACAATTTGCATGTTTCACAAACGTGAGTCAGTGAAATCATCCTTAGTCCTAGGCATGAAAACTTTTCCACATACTGCTTTCGGTAATACTGATTAGCTACAGATCATTTCTGTCCACGGACATTCGGTTCTTCATTGCTTTTTACGTTTATATGACATCTTATTGATTTTATGTCGTTCTACACTAAATTACTAAATTACAGGTAACTGAAAAAAATTGAGCACATATGCTGGGAATTTGCATTCAGCAAAGAATGTTATGCCTATGGTCAAGGAATGTAGACGAACATCATCTTGTAAGTTTTTAATCAATTATTTTCTAACAGCGAATCCCCAGTGTGCAAAACTATTTTTTTTTATGACTGCAGGAGAAATGGAGAATTCATAAAGAGCATTTTGAATTTGTAAAATTCGTAGTGGATGGCATCTCTGTCAACCAGATGGTACAGAAACAGATTTCAGTTGAGTGATCTAAGGCAGTTTTCAATTAATTTTGTGTCGCAAGTCATCTTTTAGATGCTGACATTGCACGGCATGGGGTGCCGAATGGACATTTTCCTCCCTTAAAAAAAATAAAAAACGTTATCTCCACTCGGTTTAAATCCACAATAATGAGATAAAGAGGATGACAAACTACCACTGATCCAAACAGGGAGCTACAATGAGACCAAGCTTTTTTGGCAAAAATTAGTCAAAAACACAAAATTAATTTGTCAGAAAAACATTCTTTGAATTTTCCACATTGCAGCCATTCTTAACCCTCTTGCACTCAGTGCGCCGATCTATCACTATGAGAGGTTATGGCGAGAACACTCACAGAGTCTATACATTCGCTTTGTCCTATTTAGGGATTTTGATCATTTGTGCGACTGTTAAATGGCAACAGATAATTGTGACAGTAACTTAAAGCATTTAATTTGCATTTTACTCAACAGATATATCCATCAGCCCTACAAAATATTTTTATTTTCGAAAAATGAAATCTGATAACCATGAATGTTTATGTCGAGTTGTTTGAAGTTGTTATTGCATAGATCTGTTTTTGGTTGGCTTATGAATACAACAATTTTATCATTGTTATAGTTTATTTAGTTTCTTTCGTATAATGTGCGTTCACTGCACTTCTCCAACTGTAATTATTCGTTTTCTCATTGCACCGCTGTTGCACGTGCTTGAGTCATCCCTTTCTCATTAATGGCTGGGCCATGTTCAAGGCCAAATGATTCTGATATCCTTGAATTTTCGGATTTAGACAGTAATAGAGGCTTTGTCTAAAGTGATTCCCATTATGTGGGAAGCGACAGTCACAGCTGCTCACCATGCATCGGACCACGAGGAACTGACATAGATGACAGTTATGTGTATAGTGAATAACTTCATGCCATACTTCATGAGTGAATTGCAGCGCAAAAATCATATTGATATAAAATTGTTCAGAATTAAATGTTCTTTCTTTCAGGTTTAAGAGGAAAGACGCAATAAGTCTGATCTGTCATTTTCAAAAATTATTTTCTAAGTTCAATTTTTTTTTTTGCTTTACCAATAGTAATACGTTCAAAGTATATTCATTTCTAAAGTAATCGTAGTTTCCTGTATTAGTGTGATTTATTTTATTTTAATATGTGTTAAACTGTTTAAGTGTTGATTTTTTGTAGTTTGGTTGCAAAATCACAAAAATTAGTCTGAGCTGCCTCGAGCAAAACCCTGCATATAGGCTGAGTGCAAGAGAGTTAAATAGCATGCATTCCTTCATTTGGAAAAAGAGCACAATACATTTTTATTTCTTAAAAAATAAAGGGAGCGAGGGAGTTGCACACAGGGATATTGAATGGTGTTTCGGAGTTCAATATAGGGTACTCTGCAACTCAAATGACAGGTAGGAGGTAAACAACATTCATCAGCTTCTTCTGTAATGCTGCTGGAGTGTAGGGACACGAAGAAAAGATTTACAAATCATGAGTATTTTAATCCTATTGAGCACACATTTTCACTTTGAAGTTAAAAGCAAGTTTTTCTCAACTTTTTTAAAATTGGAAACTTACAAAATACAATCACAGTTTCTAAAACAAATTACAGGTAAATTTTGTATGAAAATTGTAAGAGTTCACACGAGGTTTATGCGCATGAGAGGGTTAATACTTCAGGATGCTTAATGCAGTATGTCGACAGATACGTTCCACATGAATCAAATTTCGTCTAAATTCAATGGAATTTTCCATTAATGTTGAAACTCAGACCAAAAATAAAATTCCACAGAAAGATTTCAGTTATCACTGTACCAAGGCTTTCTCTCTATCACACACTCTCTCTCTCCTACGTTAATGCTCCTATAGAAAGTAGTTTGCGGTTGTTTCATCGATGCGTGTAGTGTTTGCTAGTTCATTCAGCCTTAGTAACAAAGTTTACAAAGAGTATTTTTAATTATTGAGAGAACGAAAGTGTGACATTACTAATCATGAAAAGTTGATACGTTTCACTGCCCAGCACTCGATGCTGAGCTGCAAGATCATAGAGCCAGTGACTCGACACCGAGTGTTGTGTGATGGGAAATAAATAATAATGTTAATGGTTTAACGCCCCGCTAACTATTTTAACGTTTTTTCGGAGACGTCAAGGTGCTGGAATTTAATCCCGCAGGAGTTTTTTAAACACATATATCCCAAACTAATATACCGTAGCAATAAACTAAAATACAGTATCAATACGTTGTAACTATGAAATCATGACCGTACACTGAACGTTAAGTAAAATGAGTAACTGCAAGAATTCAAAAGAACTACGATTTCACTCGAACTTAGCAACTATGAAGGACACTGCACACACACCGAAGAGAGTGAAAGTACAGAAAGTGTTCTATCGTGACTTGGAGAAATTCTAAATTTAAATTACTCCATAAAATACAAATTTTTTAAAACGCAAAGGCAATTTTGAAATAAACGTCTGAATTTCTATAATGTGACCAGCACTGTACTTCGAATTACGAATTATCTGTATTTTGCATTACTGTATTTTCTCGCAAAATGTACGCATCCTAATATTTTTGGGCCCAAAGTGGAAAAAAAAGAAATGTTCCCCTATTTGACGCACCCACTTCTTCGAACATATATCACCCAGCTCAGGATGCATTTCAAAATAAAGATGTCAACTACTCTAAAAGCACCCTTCTTATTGAGAAACCGGGCATTCCAAATACTGGGCAAAGTGCTGTTATCAGCCAGTAGAAAATACTACTGCACTAGTTCAGTAAGTGAATCAGCGCAAAAGCTAATAGTGACGCTCTATACCAGTGTGGTACAAACATATTTTATGAGTATTTTGGGTACAGAACATGCGTTTTCTGTGATCTCAAAATTATTTATTGATCCGCAGTGAGCCAGTATTCGAGTAATATTATATCATATAAACTCGTGGTGGTCAGTTACGCTGAAACATAAGGGAATAGGGCAGTGGACCGCAAGTATTCAGCGTGTGAATGCAATGTGTGCTACTGCGGTAACAGAGAAGTGGCACTTCAAGCGACCAACAAGTCTAGCATAGCATTTTGCGGACCAAAAAGTGGCAAGTTTCCGCAAGTAGAGGAGGATCTGCTTAAATATATAATTTCGTTGCGCAGCGTTTGATGTGCTGTATCCCACTAAATCCTGTATTTTAAAGGACGAGAAACTGCTGCTGTACATGGAATCAGTGTCTCAGATTTGAACGTTAGCTGAGCCTGGATGATTAATTTTATGAACAGAAATGGACTTTCTCTATGACAGAAAGGGACATTGAGTGTTATTGTACGCGCTACTGGAGCAAAAAAGAACGATGTACCGCAATGCTTGCTGTAACAGCTGATGGCAGAAAGCTTGTATCTTATGTTGTTCTAACATGAAAAACAATGCCTAAAGTAATATTTCCACAAGGGATCAATGTTTGTATCCACAAAAAAAGGGTGATGGACACGTCACTTGTACAAGATTGGATACTAACAGCTTACGGAAATCTAGCAGCGTCCCTCCTTCGATGCCCGGCCCTTCTCGTGATGGACAGTTTCATTTTTTTGCCGGTATGTCATTATTACGTACTTACATGAATTTTACTTTTATTAGTTCATGTTTATTTCACTTCAGGTCATATTGTCACCTCGTAACGGGAAGAATATTTTCTAGTGCCAGTACTTCACACCCACGCGTACAACTTACCCGATGTACTGTACCTTATTTGACTTTTCAGAAAAAATCTCATGCCAGAATTTTATGCCAAATGACCATAACCGCAAATGACTTGAACCAATTGTGTGCATTATATTTGATGTATCTTTTAAATGTAAATGAATTGTAAATAACTTTTTAAATATCTGAATTCCTCGAATAATTTACGCATCCAAAGTTTTCGCCTGTATTTTTCGTCAAAAAAGTGTTTTAATTACGTGAGAAAATATGGCAAACAATCTAAATAACATGCAAAACCCTACCCCATGTTTTTAGCCACGAAAGCTTCTTCGAAATAGGCAGAATTTTGAATGAACAGATTTTGAATCAGTGAATCAGTCATCTTCACAAAAAACTATTTTTCTCCATGTATAAAAAGTGTAGGTTTGCTCATTTTTCCAGACATGTCTTCAACTGATCAATTCATACTAAATTTTGAATTTTTGACTATATTCCACACTTACCTTCCTTTTTCAAAATAAATATAAACATTCTCCAAATGAAAAATCTTTATCTGTACAACTTACTTTCGATGGTTGATGACAATCACCTTTTTCATGTGAAACAAGTATAACTCATTTGGAACTTGCCCTGTTACAAGGATGGTACTGATTAATGCAGACACCTGCCTTGCCTTACTTACTTTGTGCCTGTCCCTCTTGTTGGGCTGGGCATTGAATGGCAAGCCAGACGGGGGCGGAGGCATGGTCAGCTCTAACATGGCTGGAGGTATGTATATTGGATGCGGTGGAATCGGCACTGCTTTGCCCCATCCGAGTTTCATTTCATACGACATGACATCCTTGCCTGAAACATAATTCAACACCGTGGTAGAACACTTTGAGTTTGAAAGTTTTCACTTAATTTCCACATTTATCACAGTAACAATATGATATCTTAAATGGTAAAGGGGCCTAACATCTACGTCATCGGCACTAAATGGATGATGATAATGATGACAATGACTGGGATTGATGAGGAGAGAGTCACTGAGTGGCAGTGTTTCCTTTACTTGAGGGGCAAACCGAAAGAAAAATTATGTCGAACAAATCATCAAACATTGCAGAAGCTGAAAGAAAACATTACAAATGAAATCTGAAACATTACAGTGGCAGAACTCACTAGTGTCAGCCAGAATATAATACATATAATACAAGGAGTGCAAACAGAACAACAAGTAGTACTCAAGAGACTAGGAGTAACACTAAACAATTACGCAGCAGAAAGAAAAATATAACAACAAGCCATTTTGGAGCATACGAGGACATTTTAAATCCTACATCACATTAGAAAGTGTTTCATCAACAAGTTTGTTCACGAACAATATTCTCCTATTGACAATATAAAAATTAATGTCAATACATTTGTATAAATGTTACTCCAGCAACAACGAGAACAAGTCAAATGTCCATAACATAGACAATTGTCAACTGCAGAAAATTGTCAATATAGTTAACGAAGTTTTAAGGACAATCATACAAGTTAAGCAACATTGAATCAATACAATTAGCTAGATCTCAAAAGTTTTATTTTTATTTTTTAATAATTTTAAAGGATGTTCACCAGATGAGTTTTGTTAATAAAATGTTAGACTTGGATAGATTTTAGACAGATATGTTTTAACTTAAAGACATAATTTTATTGTTATATGACTTGTAAAATATTATAAGATTTGTCAATCAGTTTTATAGGCATAATCTTAATCCAAAAGAATTGTTTCATGATCTTATATAACCTTAAGTAAATAATAATTGGCTGATGATGCTCACGAAAAAGGAGCGAAACATGTACCATATCAACATCTTAATAAACATGTAAGTTTGTACTACGTTTTTATTGTATTGAATAGGTGGTAATTAACAAAATTATAAGAATTTGTATCACAAGAATGTGGTTACCAGATACAATGCCTATAAAGTAATATTTCATAATAGCAATTACCCACGGCTTCACTCGTGTGGATTTCGTAATTTGACCAAAGAAATCGTTCCTCGGCATTGTACTACGACATTTTCTGAAAATTCCTAAAGTATTAAAACTCACCCAAAAACTGAGTTGCATTTACCCCAGAAATTCTTTGTAAACCGTGTTTGTGGTATTACCTTTTGGGGCTAAGACGACCATGCGACATAGAACTGTACATGTGAGAAACAGTCTTCTCTCAAGTCAAAAAATAAATACATGATTTTTACTTTTAAACGAGATTCCCCATACCTATTCCTACATCTTTAACATCTTCAGTTTTTGAGGTATACATAAGTATCCTCATAAAAAGAATTCAACCCCTTGATCAGTCCTTCCCCCACCCCCATCAGAGTGTATTTTCCAAAAAACAAAAGTACATGTTTCTTGATTTTTAGTGGAGTTTCCAAATACCAATTTTCACGTCTGTTACATCTTCAGTTTCGAAGATATAAATATCCACATATAAAATAATTCAACTATTTTTCACTTCTTTTCACTCCCTGTTTAAGTGCCTTCTCTGAAAACAAAAAGGTACATCTTCCCGTATTTTTAAAGGACTTTCCAAATACCAAGTTTCTTGTCTCTAACATGTTAAGTTTTTGACATATAATGTAGATATACTGGTACTCATTTTAAAAATTCACCCGTTTTTCCAATTGTTTTCAGCCCCTTAACTGGATTTTCCGAAAACAAAAAAAATACGTGTTTCATTATTTTTAAAGGAGATTCCAAATACCAGTTTTCATGTCTGTACGTCTGTAACACCTTCAGTTTTTGAGATAAATGTATACTCATTAGAATAATTCAACTTTTTCTTTTTGACTTCTTTCCACCCCTCTCCCGCCTTAAGCGGACTTTCTGAAAACAAAAAATACGTGTTTATTTTGAAAGGAAATTCAAAATTCCAACTTTCACGTCTGTAACAGCTTCAGTTTTTAAGATAAAGTATCCTCAAACATATTTCAACACCTTATTTACTTATTTCAACCCCACACCCCTAAAAGTCGATTTTCCAAAGAAAAACAAAAAAACAAATGCGTGTTTCTTCATTTTTAAAGGAGATTCCAACTAATTTTTAGGTCTGTAACATAAGTATCCTCATAAAAAGAATTCAATTCCTTTTTCACCCCTGCCCGTAAGTTGATTCTCCGCCCCTAAAAAAAAAAAAAAAAAAAAAAAAAGCGCGTTTATTTTTAAAGGAGATTCCAAATACAAATTTTCATATCTGTAACATCTTTAGTTTTTGAGATAAGTAGCCTCGTACAAAGAATTC
This sequence comes from Anabrus simplex, assembly GCF_040414725.1. Taxonomy (NCBI): domain Eukaryota; kingdom Metazoa; phylum Arthropoda; class Insecta; order Orthoptera; family Tettigoniidae; genus Anabrus; species Anabrus simplex. The sequence continues at coordinate 11,720,626 of NC_090274.1, read as the reverse complement.
AACTAATTTTTCAATTCTTTCACCCCCCACAGGTTACGGGTTTTTTTTCCCGAAAACCAAAGAATACGTGTTTCCTTATTTTTAATGAAGATTCCAAATGCCAATTTTCACGTCTGCAACATGTTAAGTTTTTGAGATATACTGTAGATATGATAATTTTAAAAATTCACCCCCTTTTTCAGTTCCCCTTAAGTGGATTTTCCAAACAAAAAATATTTATGTTTCTTTAAATTTACAGAAAATTCCAAATACCAGTTTTCAAATCTGTAATATGTTATGTGTCTGAGATAATTTGCAGATACAGTCTTTTTAAAAATTCACCCCGTTTGTCACTTCTAATAATGTTATTTGTTTTACGTCCCACTAACTACTCTTTTACGGTTTTCTGAGACGCCGTTTGTCACTTCTATTCACCCCCTATTCATCGGATTATTCAAAAACGCAAAAAAAGTGTTTCTTTATTTTCAAAGAAGATTTGAAATACCAATTTTCATGTCTGTAACATCTTCAGTTTTTGAGATATAAGTCTCCTCATAACAGGTGTTCAACCCCTTTTCCCCCTTTTTTCATCCTCCCCCAATGGGATTTTCCAAAACAAAAAATACGTGTTTCTTTATTTTTAGATTCCAAATACCAATTTTTACGTCTGTAAACTTTTAAGTTTATTAGATATCCTCATTTTAAAAATTCACCCCCCTTTTCACCCCCTCAGCAACGGAATATCCAAAAATCTAGTGAGCACCATGTATCCCCAAAATTTCAATTCTTTATGTCTAGTAGTTTTGGCTCAGCAATGATGAATCAGTCAGTCAGTCAGTCAATCAGTTAGGACATGTTATTTTATATTTATATAAATATGAATGAAGAGAGATGGTTTGGATGTGCGATTATGTGTGACGTATCAGTTTACAGCTATAACGAAAGCAAGAACCATAACGAGAGACTTCATGAACACCACTAGGATTTTCGGCACACCAATAATGAGAGTTTTGACAGTCCACAGACAATTAAGATAAAACCAGAACTTTTACATACGAAAATATGATGTTGCTTAAAGCAGGGTGGCCATGTGCGACATAAGTGCAACTGAGGCAGCTGCCATAGCACAGACCATGCGTTTGGCCTGAATTTATATGAGACACACTGTAGATTTAAACCCTGCGGACACACACAACAAACATCATATGTACAGGTTCAGTGCTTTCTGAGAAAACTATACCTGTAAGGAACTTATGCAGTACCATGTGCTCATTTTTTTTCTTTTTGTTTTTTGAACAACTGAACAAACCGACTCTGGAAGGTTGAAGACCAAGAGGATGACCCACAAAGAAATATGGGCACATATCAAAAGGGAAAATATTCAGATGATGGTGTGGAGAGAACTACAAGGGCAAAGTTAGTGGAAAAGCTTCTTTCTCTAGACAGATTGACTGTAATTTTTTACAAGCACACTTGGCAACTCGGAACAGTACGACGAGAAAAATTAGCTGGCATTTAAGAACAACCGACCAACATACATTAGGAGAAATGAGTAAGCTCAAGCCTCCCTCTGCAATGCCTTTGCCCATTACGTGCAGGCAGGGCCAACCAATCACTCACTTTCACCCAGATAATCTCTCCTGCTTCCTATTCATTTGTTACCTATCTTCACTGTGGTCAGCAATTACCATTTTAAGGGAAAGTGCAACTAGGTAATTATAACTTCCAAAAGGTAAAAAGAAGGTCTGACCTTTAACAGTGAGGACACTGGCAAAAGAAAGGAAGTTTACAAAGGGTATGAAATGAAATTACTGTATATACAAATAATCCCTTGCACCCTGATTTTACGAAGGAAAATGCAGATTTTTTTGTTGGTATTTGTATAACTTTACTATTTATATCGAAAACAAATACTACAGAACAAGAAGCAACTCGCAACACTGTAAGCTTCAAAATATACCTGGTCTGCATTACCAGTTTGCGAGAGTATCTAAGAATTTCTCTGGCAATAACTGATTGCAAATCTGTGGAAATTCACAATTGTTTCTTCATAAATGGGAAGAAGACATTCCGCAATGCCAGATTTCCAAGTTATTTCGTTCAAAAACATGCATGAGCCACACTGCTACTTTTAAACCCCAAAATTCTGAACTCTCTTCCTGTTAAAACTGTGAACTGATACGTCGCTCATAACCGCACATACAAACTCTCTCTTTTCAGTGATTTATTCACATATACTTTCAATTTCCGGAAACCTTGCCTTTGTCCACGGAAAGTCCAGCAGTTGTCCTCGCACTTTCTCCCACAGTGCGAGTACCAATTTGCTCTGCCTCTTCAATAACGTGGAGCTTTTCTTAAGCCATAAATGACTTCCAATGAAACTCACGCCAACCATTGCTGATACTTGAAACTATTAAACCGATGCCATGCAAATGATGCAATATATTTGTGGCTCAATTCTCGCTTGTGGCAGGAACAATAATAATTAATTAATGTTATTTGTTTTACGTCCCACTAACTACTCTTTTACGGTTTTCGGAGACGCCGACGTACCGGAATTTAGTCCTGCAGGAGTTCTTTCACGTGTCAGTAAATCTACCGACACGAGGCTGACGTATTTGAGCACCTTCAAATACCACCGGACTGAGCCAGGATCAAACCTGCCAAGTAGGGGTCAGAAGGCCAGCGCCTTAACCGTCTGAGCCACTCAGCCCGGCTGTGGCAGGAACAGAACTGCCAACGGAGTGGATGGGAAAATATCAACGTCCAGATTTTCCGAAGTAAGGAGCACTGTATCAACCTTGATGGAAATAACACCCGCACCAACTTTTCACCCCAAGATCTTTGGGAAAAAAGTGGGAATTATTTGCATATATATATATATATATATATATATATACAGTAAAACCTCGTTAATTCGAAGTCGTTGGGACTCAAAAATCGGACTTCGAATTACGTGATTTTGAATTAACCGCCAATCTGCAATTCAGAAGTACCAACCCTTGCCGCGTTATAAAATATTCTAAGGACCGTTACTGCATGCATTTAACCTTGATTCACAGTTTATACCTTTCAAATGCCATGATAAAAGAACTATTTACAAAATGTATCCAAGAAGGTGCATTTACAGTATTCAAATAATACACTCGGATATCTCACTGGTAAACATAACCTCACGCAACGGGAAAGAAAAAAAAAAGCACGATTCAAAGACGAGGAGAAATCTATGCTCGCTCCCATGTGCAAGTGCTTTATTGATTGGATTACTATACTGTATGCATTTTAGATGCCTTGTATTTACATAGAAAGTACCCGATGCCCTTAAAATCGAACTTTCCTATGACTCTATCCTTGTACGATTTCCCGCCGTGGCACTTCTCTCGTACTTCAGAAATGTAAACACTTGCCGCGTCACGAAGTATTCTAAGACCCATTAATACATGCAATCACCTCGATTCACAGTTTAAACCTTTCTCAAAATGCCATGGAAAAAACTATTTCCGAAATGTATCCAAGAAGGTGCATTTACAATGTTCAAATAATGCACTTGGATAAATCGCTGACAAACATATCCTCACGCAACGAAAGAAAAAAAGTCGCACAATTCAAAGACGAGGATAAATTATGCCGGTTCCCCTGTGCAAATGCATTATTTTTTGGATTTCTTTACTGTTTGCATTTTTATTATACATGCTTTGTACTGGCATGGAAAGTGCCTGACGCTCTTAAAACATCGTGGCTTATCGGAGTTTCCTATGACGAGGGGATTAAGTATATCGCTTCCGTGTGCATTGCAACGTACTACTATGACCCCCATCCCTCACACTACGATTTCCCGGCTGGCAATTTCTCCTTTAAAACCATAAGACCGTTTGGGCTCGCATTAAAATAAAACAATGCAGTTTCACCGGCAATGTCAATGTTGTTCGGTGCCTACGAATTTATTATATTTGCCACGTTTTTTCGTCAACTGTCGGCATCGCCAGTGTTCGCGGATTCTGTTTTCCCGCACACTGCATGTTGCGTGATATTACGGCGTTCCTTAAAAGGTTGAATACAAAAGAATTCCGATTTCATTCAACTTAGCAATCATGAAGCGCACTGTAGACCCACCGAAATGAGTGTAAGTGCAGAAAGCTACCCCTCCACGTTCCGGAACGCGCGTTCTATTATGACGCAGAGCGGATACATTTCGAGTTGAAATTACTCTGTAACATACTATTGTTTTAAAATGTAAAGGCAGTTTCGAATTAAAAGTCTGAATTTCGGTAATGGGGCCGACATTGTACTTCGAATTACGAATTATCCTTATTTCGAATTAAACAATTGAAATAACATGCAAAACTGTATCTCATGTTTCCGGGAACGAGAGCTTCTTCGAATTAGGCGGGATTTTGAATTAACCGATTTCGAATTATCGAGGTTCTACTGTATATATATGGTACTCTCTAGGTCTTGCAACCCTAATATGACGGGGGTTGAGAAAGAACACAGGAAGCAATGTTGAAAAAAAAAATGAGCCTGTCAAAAATGGAAACAATGCCAGGCTCAGCTAAGGGGACCCTATGGTCACCAAAACATACAACTAAGTTCAGAGCCTCCATGGGTTACCCCTTTCAGTTCCCTCTTACAGCACGCAGGAGATACCACAAATGTCTACATCTACTCCCACACTCAAGGATACCTGATCATCATTCTCTGGGAACACCACATTTCAAATGCTCTCACTTTCCAAATATTGAGAGCAAAATACAGACTTTTTTTCTATTGTACTTTTAACAAGTTTAAAAATAAAGTTCTATATTGTACTCACCATTCAGGTACTTGAGCGCCCGCTCTCCGTCTTTTCTATTCATGAAGGCAACAAAACCACAGTTCCTCCCTCGGGCCTTCTCCTCGTCAGAGCGTGGCCACATGATCTTGATACTAGCCAGGGGACCATACCGGCCAAACACTTCCATTAACTGCTGCTCAGTGATCTGCAACACTCCATATATGTACTCTACGGTCTCGAGACAGGTAATGACTTTCTGTGTCTTTGTTTACAGTTAAATATCTTTCCTACACTAAGATTCAATGATAAAATTTCCCTCAGTTAAAATAGTTTGATAGTATAAGAAGAAAAGAAAACCCAAAATGGAAATACATATTCATAAAGATTACTTGTAATGTATTTAATAAAACATTTTTTCATCATTTTTTCAATAAGTAAAAAAAAAAAAATTAAATTAGAAAAATAAATTGCTCATTTTACTTCCACGTATATTTAGCCAAAATAATCTCCCCTAAAAGAAAATCCAGACAACATAGCAAAGTTTCCGACAAAATTTTTTCTAGACAATTGAGATACAAAAGATGGCAATTTAAATGTCATAAGTCACGTATTTTAAATGAGTACTAGAATTTTAAAAAATTCCACTCTAAGACTGTAGGATATGTTTTCATAATGTAAATAATTTTAATAATGCACTAGGCCTATATACATCACAGAATAATACAAGGCCAGGTCAATAAGCATCTGCAATTTTGCCCTAATTGTCTTTAGGTTGGCTCTATGGCATTGTGTGCTCACCAGCCGTTAGATGGCACTGCTATCTACATCTGTGGTAGGTTTCAGTGTTATCAGATCAGATCAGTTTGCACTGTTGCGATGTAAAGATGGTCACGCCACTCTCTGTTTCCACCAAGGAGGAACAGCACTCTGTAATCCGTTTTTGTGGTCTGAGGGTGTACCAGGAGTGTAAATTAATAGAACAGGCACTCATCTGTTATTCAGGATCCTATCACGCACTCGTTCAATATTGGCATCAGTTACGGCTGAAGATGGACGCCCGGATCTTTCCTCATCCATCACGCTTGTGCGGCCGCTTTTGAATGGTTCAATCTACTGGTAAACACTTCACTGTGGCAAAACATTGTCCCTGTATTGTGCTGAAACTCTGCTATGAATTTCCACTCCTGGTACATCCCCAGACCACAAAAAACGGATTACGAAGCGCTGTTCATCCTTGGTGCATACAGAGATTGGCACGGCCATCTTTACGTCGCAACAGCACAAGCTGTACTCATGTGATAACGCTGAAACCTATCACAGACGTAGACAACAGTGCCATTTAGCAGTTGGTGAGCGCACAACACCATAGAGCCAACCTAAAGACAATTACAGCAAAACTGCAGATATGTATTGACTTGTCAACATAATGACACAGACCTACTCTCATGAAAATCCTGCAGGAACTAGGATTGGACCACAAGATCCATAATCTCATCCAACAGACTTTAAATAACACCAGGTCATGAGTGAAGTTCAGAGGAACGCTCTCCAAAATTTTGAAATAAAGACGGGTAACACAGGAAGACTGCTTCTCCCCTCTCCTCTTTAACTGCGCTCTGGAAAAGGTAATAAGACAGTTGCGAAAGAAGTTAGCTAGACAAGGAATTCCACATGGTATCTCTTTGGGACACAAGCACCTTGGACTGAATGTTGATTGCCTAGCATTTGTTACCAACCTGGCACTTCTATCTAATTCAATAGAAACTACAGTGAAACAACTCAATGTTCTCAGACAAGCAACAATGGGAGGGCTACACATTTCACTTGAGAAAACACAATAGATCATGAACATCAGTGAATTTCCCTGCACACTGCATCTGGAGCAAGGAAGGGAGAATAGCTGGAACCCAATCTCTTGGAGTAGCATTATCAAATTGAGCTCTGGCATACCAACTGACCAAGAACACCTACAATAAAAAGTTGCTCTCCCTTAACACTAAAATGAAGCACTATCAGAGTCACCCAGCCTGAAGCCTTACATGCTTCAGAATGTCTAATATGCAACAGGAAGGGGCTCACAGATGAGATATCTATTATGTTCCACCTATTCAATACTAATTGTGTGTTGATGTTACTAATAACTTTTATTTAACTTTTTATTCAATGAAGCTCATATTTTTTAATAAGGGGCTCATAGACAAACTCGAAATCCAGGTGAGAATAATATTAAGGAAGATATTGGGACCAGTCAAGGAAGGGAACGAATACAAAAGACAGCCCAATCAAGAGCGCTACAAATACTGTGAAAAAAATCATGGACGTGGCCAGGAAGAGACGCCTAGCATTTTATGGACACGTCTACAGCATGCATCATGCTAGGCTGAGAAACCACCTTCTCATTTACTGGCAAAAGAGGAAGACCATGTCACCATGGTAGATCGAAGCAAACAAAGATCTGCAGGAACAGAAAGCAAGTTAAAAGACCAGACATCTCTCAGGAGGATGCTTAAACAAATGAGGTTCCAGGACAAACTGCCAAGAACGAAGACAGGTTCCCTCTGGACAATACATCCAGAAGATGAGCAATTACTGGGCAAACATCAAAACTCACCCCAAACTTAATAGTTGAATATCATGGTCCTTAGCTGGCTTATACGAAACAACAACAATAATGTAATTGCTTTAAATCCCACAAACTACTTCTATGGTTTTCGGAGACGTTGAGGCGCTGGAATTCTGTCCAACAGGACTTTGTTTACGTGCCAGAAAATCTACCCATACACAGCTGGCTTATTTCAGCACTTTGAAATACTACTCAATGGCGCTGGGATTGAACCTGTCAACTTCAGCTCACAAGGCCAGCACTTCTAATGTTCAAAAGATGTCAAATTTCTTATTCACTCTACTTTTTAGGTAGTTACTTCTCTGGTATGTCACTGATTTAGTTGCTTTAAGCATTCATTTGAAATTGTGCCGCTTATGATTTTCTTCTGTTATTTGAAAAGTCATGTGGCGTTCCTTTGAATCGCTCGCCTTCTTAATCTAATTTGATCCCTATCTTTAATCTGAAACTCTACACTTGTCATTTATGTCTGCATTATTACCATTTCTCTTCACACTATGCTAAATTTATCTATCATTACCTCAGCTGCCTTCTTATTCGATTTGCTACTGTACTAGATCGCACTTATCTGAATGTGTACTTGGAACTACTGAGTCTAACTCCACGCTGTCACATGATCCTACTGTTGTCCAAGGCTAACATTCTGGCGACAGACCGTTACCCTTAGCACGCAGTACTACCTGTGTCAGATAAGAAGTTGCGGCAGCTTGTAGGTATGGCACGAGTAACAGATATTACACTCTAAGCTACAAACATTTGTCGTAAAGTACAAACTCTCTGAAACAGATGCATGTTCATCATTAACTTGTTTGTATGCAGTACCTATAATAAATGTGTAACTGAAGCACAACTGAATTACCATTCTGAAGGTTCTGAACAGCACCTCATTTCACAAGAGTAACCGTGGACGGAACAGATGTTTATTTCCGGGGCTTGAGGCTTGAGATAGGTGCAGACATATTTACCCCTTGTACCCCTTACTCCGCGACTTTCATATCTTCTCAAAATGCCCCTGCTTCAAATGTTTTGGAATTAAGTTACTTGCTAGACAATTCTTAAGAAATTCCAAGTCCTTAGATATTTTGGCTACTCTGAATTTTGTATTTTAAAATTTATTTGTTAAATTTTCTAGACTGGCTGGCATGATCAGAATTGATTATTTTAACCATGATGATTCAATCTTGTCCGTATTGAATTACATTCAATTTCTACGAAACACTTTTCCGCCTTGTCAATACTTCATATTTTATTATAATTACCTCCCTGTACATGTTTTGAGAGCTCAACTGCTCTCTTCCTCGGCGGTGCAGAACATCAAGCTGTCCTCGTAAGGTCAATGGTTGAAGGCTCAGGAGCAAGGACATGTTTGTTTGGTTCAGACAAGTGTAATTTTGTTTTTTGACAAATTTGGTACCAGCTGAAACTGGAGAACTTGACGGTTAAAAATGGCATGGCTGGACGAGATTAAGTGGAGAAATTTCAATTTATATGAAAGGTCTTAGAACTTTAGCAGGATAAATAAGGATTTAAGGAAAGGAGAAGTCTTCAAGAACGGAGCACAGGATTTCAAAACTTTGGTATATAGTTACTAAATACGTTTTATTGACTTTATGATTTGAAAATTATTGTATTTTTAAAGTGTTTACTAAATGACATAGAAGAAGTGAACAGTTTGCAGGAGAGAGAGAGAGAGAGAGAGAGAGACAGACAGACAGACAGACAGACAGAGAGACGCACACACACCCACACAAAGATATTTTAACAATTTCAAGATTTATGTATAATTTGTTGATGACTGTATTGTACAAATGTGTTCAAGTCCAAGGATCTTTGTTTGATGTTTTGCACCAATGGCAGTTGAGCTCTCGAAACATGTGCGGGAGGTAATTATAATGAAATGTGAAGTAATAACAAGGTGGAAAAGTGTTTAATAGAAATAGAATGTGAGCCAATACGGACAAGATTGAACCATCATGGTTAAAATAATCAATTCTGAGCATGCCAGGCAGTCTAGAAAATTAACGAATAAATTTAAGAACATAAAAGTCAAAACAATGAAGAACCTGAAATTTCTTAAGAACGTGACTTTCCGCCAGGTAAGCATGTTGTATCCACTCTGGATTGCGCTTCTGGGTTCCACGGAAGAGTCGTTTGGAGGTCGAGTGCTCATGGACCCCGGTTGGAAAAAAATGGATCTATTCCCGTTTATGCGAGACTAGCATTAATACTTCATATTTGGTTCTAATCATGTGAATTGGCACCAATCAGGTAACTCGCCACGTCTATTTTGATTAAGGTGGACTATGTATTTACTATTGTAATTAGTTTTACTTACCCTTTGATAGCCTGCCTACGTGACAATTTACTGGATTCACCTGAAGTTTAACCGTTTCCGATCATGTGTCGACCTGAGGTCGACAGGCGTCACTTAGCGTTATAGCTCGTGTGTCGACCCTGAGTCGACACAATGTTTCGCCGTTCGTTGCTAGGATACCTGGAATGCCAGGGCTTTTGTACTTCGTTTCATAAGTGCTGGTCCCTTCTGGAAACCGAAAGAAACCAAATAGGTATGTTTTAGCTTCTCTTTGCTTCGCAAAATTGCTCCGTTTCTTTGACAATGGAAAGCAGCCACGCGAAGCAACATGGCGGCGCACAGTCTGACCGAAGCTGAGATTCTTGCGTCTATTTCAGCTGATTTTTATGATAGTGACCATGAAAGTGATGAAAATTTTGAATCTGGCGATGAAAGTGATATATCCATTAGTGATTCAAATGACGATATTGATATCAGCATCGCAAGAAATTGTGGAGGAGGCGATAGTATTGTGACTCGTCCTGGTCCAGTCATACAGTGCTGACCTCGAACATACCTTGGAGATTGCGGAGAATGGGTGATGCACGATTAGTAAAATTTCTTTACAGATTAGTCAGTGGATTCGTAAGTTGTGGCAATAGACCTAAAATAGAACTAGAGTACTCGTAGCTAGTTTTTAGTGATCAGTTGATAACCTCTATTGTCCATGAGACAAACAAATTTGCTGAAATGAAAATACAGCAAAATACTCCACTTCAGAAGAGATCTATCTGGTTTTCTCGGAACGCTGTGACATTAGAAGAGCTGAAGGCATTTATTGGTATAATCATCAACATGGGGATGAACAATAAGGAAGAAATGCAGGATTATTTTAGTGAAGACTGGTTGGATAAGCAAGTAGGGCTCCACCCAGGCATTTGCTTTGAATGCTTCCACACACCCAAGACATACCGTTAAGAAAGTGAAAAACTTGATTTTGTGTTCTGTAAATACCATACACTCATTAATTCTTAGCTGCCTGTGTGGATCAGCGGTAGAGTGTCGGCCTCCGGATCCCAAGATAGCGGGTTCAAACCCGGCAGAGGTAGTCGGATTTTTGAAGGGCGGAAAAAAGTCCATTCGACACTCCATGTCGTACGATGTCGGCATGTAAAAGATCTCTGGTGACACATTTGGTGTTTACCCGACAAAATTCATTAAATCTCAGCCACAGACGCCCAAGAGAGTTTCGGTTTACTCGGTCTGCCATCTAGTGGGGGCGTAGAGTAAAACGGAACGTCGAAATTGACGAGCAGACAGCCAGATGGCGTCAAATTGAAATGTCTGCACACGGTAGCTGAGGCCATACGATTATTATTATTATTATTACTCATTAATTCTTTAGTTCCTTCCTGTATATATTGTTATAACCATTAATAACACCAGGTTTTAAAATATGAAGAATGCTGACAGAAATAAATACAAGTTGGGAGAAATCAGGACTTACAAATAATTCGAGTGGAAAGGGTTAATTTTTTTTTTTACATTCACCACTAAGTTTTAAAGATGGCTCCCTAGACGCTACCTCATTCATATTAATAAATGTTCTCTTAAAATGAAACCTGTGACGTGTTGATATGTCATCTAATTACTTATATTCGGATTTTATTATTAAGGTTTATTAGGGTGCACCTATGCCCTTACAAGCTGTAAATCCATCCACTGGCAAGATTTTTTCTTTTCTCTGTTCTAAAGTTTGCTCATATTTTAACTGCTAAATTTAACGATAGTTTTTCCTTTCACTGCTGCTAGATCTGTTCTGTATATTAAATATTTCTTCCTTGTGGGCTATTTTCCTCCTAAATTAATTAATTGATGCATTACTTCTCTTGAGTTTTTGGTTGTGAAGTTTACTTTGGCGAGTCATAAAATGTTAATGTACGTCTTATACAATCCGAGCGCCTAAAATTTCATCTTGACCTGTAATACTTCGCAAAATTATATTCTTCGATCGTGATGTGAAAATTCCCATTTAAAATTGTAAAAAAAAAATTAATAATTTTTAAGTCTATCAGTTCTATTCATGGTTTTCTAACTTATGTCTTTTCATGTCAGCTGTTTTCCCTGCGATTTGTGTGTCCATGTTTTTTCCTCATCTGCTTATTCTGCTTTTCTCGGTGCAGTTATTTATGCTGACGGTTTAATATATGTATTTGTGATAATGGTCATTACTTCTCGTTTTGTTTATGCTTTGTGTGTATTTCTCTTTTCCCTGTACTGATTCATCTCTCTCTCATTTTTGTTTCTGTTTATCTCCTAGCATGTCATACTGATTTGAGGTATGCAATTTACTTCACAATTATTTTGATTAAAAGGTTGTTTTAATAACCCTACACCCATATTGTTCATGTACATTTCGGACACCCTTCCGTATTTATTAATTAATTGATTATTTTGTCTTTTTTAAAAGATTGTTAATTAATGTATTATCTTAAGGGTTGTGAAAAATAATGATGGGTTCGATTGCCTGCCTCTTACAGTTTTAGCATTGAAAAGTATCCAACCTTACATCTTAGGAAAATATACTAAAATAATGTCATTAGTTCCACACACCATTAATTACTTTTACAGTTTTCGGAGACACCAGAGTGCCGACATTTTTTTTTTTTTGCGCTGGTAAATCTACCAACACATACTTTAACATCTTCAAACGAGATTGGGCTGGGCCAGGACTTTTTTGCTATTTGCTTTACGTCGCACCTACACAGATAGGTCTTATGGCTGAGCCAGAATTGAACCCCCCATCGCTCTTCTGGCTGAACCACTCAGTCCAGCTCTCTGGGTCACTGTGACGGAGGCTAAACAAAATCCTAGCAGAATCCTCCTAGAAACTAAACTGTATTCAAGAAATTAAAGAACAAATTTTGAACATTATTACTTAAGACACTTTTGACCAACGAAAGTCATTCTGTTTCACAGAATTCAATAAACATCTCCTAAAAGAAACAAAAATGCATACAATGAAAGAGGATCATAATACAATTACATGACTGAACAGACCTTTGGGTTGAGGTTTCCAAGATAGAGGTTAGTAGTGGTCGGGTCTCCATTGTCGTAGGACCCATACTTTTCATCCCCAGCTAGAAAGATGAAGTCACATAACACATTAATGCAAAAGGACACCACACTTATTCATATCTCATCTCCTCACACAGAAACATACTTACAAGACTTGCTGGCAGCCTGAAGATCTTCAAAAGACGTCTTCACAATACCTTTGTACTTATGTCTCTCCTCACGTTCTTCTTGGATGCTGAAGCGTTCATTGATGGATGATGGAAACGGAAAATCACAATAATTCAACAGTTTAGGATGCACACACAGAGAGCACTTTTAACCAAACAACACTAAAATAATACTGCAGGGCTTTTACAGTCAACAATGAGGATGAGTTCAGTAGAGTTTAACAAAGAAATGATCATGATCTGTCATTCTCCCAGCAATCCTTGGTGCAAGGCAATGTTCTGTCCACCAAGGGAATGGACCCAACTGGTGATGGCTGATGGATTTCGACAAAACAACTCTAGTTTTTTTTTTCTTCCACTGTTCACATATTACACACTATTTTAAGATAATCTTCACACAACCTATTAATGAATAATCACATTCATTGCACTTGGTCACAAATATCACCTGCGTAGAAGAATGATTGATTGACATGAAAAATACCTCAGGTATTCAAAACACCTCTTAAAGCCAGTTTACACAGGACCACTTTCAATGGGCAATACGCGGCACAGCAATGACCTGGGTAGCCATCAGTTGTTAGGCAGTGGCTCGATTTCGCTACCGATCCTGCCACCAAACATCTGACGTGATAGCAGCAAACCACTGTTTATTACTGGTGCTATTTAGGAGCAGCCATAGCCACTGAAGCAATTTTCCTGTTGTTCTAGTCAGTCCCAGGCCATTGAACAAATGTTTCATTTGCTGGGACTGATATTCTTGTCTTTGTGTTGATTTCAGTGATAATGCATTTGTTCTCAAAATGTTCAAACAAATTCTTGGATATCAAAAAATAATGAAAAGATTTTTCACCATCTTGCTTCAAATCTTTGATTAGTGTCTAGTATAGTCCTTTTGATGTTTTTCAACCAATCAAGGATGAACATACATTAATCTGTTACGTCTACGCTTCTTTTCTCTTCAAAATACGAAACAGCAACATCTCACAAGCCTCACTCTTCGACATATTTGCTTCAACTGCAGAAAACCTCAAGAGTATGGCCGACAATCGCCATCAAGTGCGGTCTGTGGTGTGAGTTGGCCACTAAAGTGGCCCTGTGTAAACCAGCTCTTAATCATTTCAAGGAAGGAACATCAGAGGAGAGCTTGATATAAGCATTAAAATTCTCTAATAAATTATATCCTTAAATGATCATACATTATTGGGTGTTAACTGCAGCAATTAAATAAAACAGAACACAAAGCTGAAATATTTGTTGACATCCTTAATGAGGTAGTAAACTTAAAATCAGGAAGTTATGTAAAGGAAGAAATAGGTGACAAATTAAGACATGTACAGTAAGATAGGCAACACACAAACAGGTTAGTGTGGAAGAAAGGGAGCAACAGAAAGAAAACACTTAAGGACAGACACGACAATCTCCACATCTTCGATCTCTCCTCACGACTCCCAGTTCTTCTCAGCCCTCAACTAGCTCATTTCTGCTTCCCAGCTTTACCAGAAGGTAGCAACGAAACTCATTGTGGGGTCACAATCACACACAAAGTGTAGAATGAGAAGAAAGCTGGACAAAGATAAGAAAAGGGAAGAGATATAGATTGGAGAAAGTTGATACAGTACCGCTCAAAAGTTTAGGACCACAAAAAAAAAAAAAAAAAACAACACTTAAAATTGTGCTACTAGACCTCGGTATCTTATTTCTGAGCTCTTGCAATGAATATGATATATGTAGCCTGATTTCATTGTATTGTAGAAGTTATACATTTTTAACCGTTGGAAAGTAACATTAGAAAATCAAATTTTTTGGAAATATTATGTACTATATACTCTAATTGGTTGGAAGTATCACCACCAAGATACTTTTGTAGACTTAGCAATAGGTAGGGGTCATTTTAGTATAAATATAAAAATTCCAAGAAAATGTGACACTGATTTTTGTGTGTTTACCTTTTTTCCTTCAAACCAGAGTTAAGAGTTCTTGTCATTGGTCTCGGTGAGAGCTATCGGCGTTAGAAATGTGTTCTTGGATGCCATCTGAAGAGTGCAAATGAAACTATGGAGGCAGATAAGTCTGACGCCGATAGCTTGCCCCAAGACCTTGGGCCATACGTGACAAGGACAACAAAAAATCAACCATCTTGGTGCTGTTTAAAAAAAAAAACACAAAAAAAAATGGTGTTGCATATTTTCGGAATTTTTATATTTCTATTAAAATGGCCCCCATCTGTTGCTAAGTCTACAAAAAAAATCTTGTTGGTGATACTTGCAACCATTTAGTGTGTACAGTACATTATATTACCAAAATTTTTGATTTTTTGATGTGTGTTTTCAAGAGTTAAAAATTCATAACTTCTACAGTACTTGGACTAACTCAATGAAATAAGGTGACATATATCCTATTAGATGTGAGAGCTCAGAACGAAAACTACGGAGATCTAGTGGCACAATTTTAGGTTCTAGATTACATTTCGTGATTTCTTTATGTGATCCTAAGCTTTTGACCAGTACTGTACAAGTACTGATGGGTCTGATGACGGGCGAGCCAATCTATTTGAAGACGACAGAACATGAAGGCATAGAGTCCTTGCCCTTTGTTTTTTCTTTCCATTGCTCCCTCTTCCCACACTGAACTATCTTTGTGTTTATCCTAATATAAATGTTCCTATCTTTCAAAATCAGAAAGAGTTACAAGAAGGCTGTATTTTATTCTGATTACACAAGAGAGCCTATGGTGAATTTATGTTAAGGTGAACTCTAGAAGTTGTCATTAGGAGGTAAACAATTCACTATCCTATACTATGACCAGGGTGACTGATATTCTGAAATGACTGCAGATGAAACTCGCGTATTATACACTCAATACCTGGAGCTTTTCTCTTTGGAAGACTTAGCTAAAATAAGTACGAGGTCTGGGAATCTGTTGAAGGAGCCATCATGGAATCCATGCGATTCTGGACACTAAAACAGTGAAGAATTACTATCGTAAACTGCTAACACAGGGTAGTGTTGCCGACGTAAAGAGATCTCTACGACCATCAAACTCGAGAACAGAGAAAAAAGTTGAAATTGCTAACGAGATACTCACAAGGAGTCCATGGAAGTTTTTTTTGTCAAAGGGATTATAAAAGTAGCATTTCATATTATGCAGTTAGAACCATTCTGAAGAATGATCTCTCTTTTAAAAAACTGAGGCCACATTCATTCCCTTTGACCACATACTATTTTTCAAATACTACTGGTTGAAGGTAAAGCAAAAGGTGTGCACTTGTGAAGATTATTTACATGCTCACAGGTAAGTGGATGGGCTAATCAGCCACCTATGATCAGACCATCTGTCCTGGAACTCTGGTTTTCAGCAGGAGAATATGCAGCACCTGTATAAAATGCATCTGTCATGCCAAAAAAGTACACAGATTCTGCCATCAACAAAACAGCCAGACTAGTAACTAGATGCCTGCAACCAACTCCAGTAAGCAAATTCTATCCAGTGTTAGGCAGAGCCCCACCTCACATTAGTAGGAGAATGGCTGCCAATGTAGAAAGAACAAAAAAGCACAATGATGTTCATTACCCACTTCATAGACACCAACCTGCTCCTTGGAGACTCTGGTCATGCAACAGCTTATCCAGAAAAACAACTCCACTGCCGTGCTCTCCAGAAAGTGCGAAGCTTACAAGGTGGAAGGAGGGACTACATCTGCCACAAACAGAGGTAGATATAGAACTGCTCCTAGGACGTAGCTTGCCGCGTACCATATTAAATTCTCAACTGTTTACATAATGGTATATCGAGATGCAAGAATAACTTAATGAAGTGGGAATTCTTTTATGCATCATGTCAACAATGCTGGGATTTATGTGAAATTTTGAATACTGCTATACAAAACATCAAGGTATGGAATGTGCAACGGCACAGTGTCAATAAAACAAATTAACAAACAGAAAAGCTTATTAATTATGCTGTATTATACAAGGGAAGGATATCACAGAACACTCTAGTATGCTCCAGAGAATCGCTACTGAACACTGTGCAATGAGATTTGAGATAAAGCAAAGACAAAATTATGACAAGGATTGTATGCGGAAGAACAACATCTATATTACTAAGCTTCTGTTTAGCAGCTCTTGGCTCTACTTCTTTCCACCTTGAAACCCTTGGCCTTTTACAAGTAAAGGTATCTAGCAGTTAGGTAAAAACACTTTCACACTACCCATGAGTAAGGCCACCAATCCACAAATCAATGATATATCATAACAATAGCCTAAAAATGAGTGATGGTATACCATCAACACCCTGACCTAGCAGGAGCTGGACAAAGGGAATGACGATTTCCAGAAAATACATCAGATATCTGTAGTATGTGGTATGAGCTAATTTTATATATATACTAGCTGTTACCCATGGCTTCACGCGTGAGGATTTCTTAAGTTGATAAAAATTAATTGTTCCTTGGTACCGCAGTAAGACATTAGCTGAATATCCCTAAAGTATAAAAACTCGCCGAAAAATTGCATTTCATTTACCCCAGAACGTCTTTGTAAACCACATTTGAGGCATTGCCTTTTGGGGCTAAGATGACCAGCTACTGGCAGAGCAAAATCTGGAACATGCGACATGGAACTGTACATGTGAGAAACAGTCCTCTTAAAAAAAAAAAAAAGGTTTCTTTATTTCTAAAGGAGATTCGAAATACGAATTTTCATGTCTGTAACATCTTAGTTTTTGAGATATAAGTATCCTCATAAAGAGAATTCAACACCACCTTTTCGATGTCTAGCATAAGTTCATTTTTCGAAAACAAAAAGTACACGTTTCTTTATTCTTAAAGGAGATTACAAATACGGTACCAATTTTCACGTCTGTAACATGTTGAGTTTACGAGATATTCCGGCCCATTCCTTGGCAAAGTGGTCAACCTTGATGCCTTCGGTTCACAGGGTTCCGGGTTCGATTCCGGGTTGAGTCGGGGAATTAAATAGCGTGTGATTAATTATCCTGGCTCGGGGACAGGTCATTTGTGTTTGTCCCAAAACTCTCCTCTTCATACAGTATTCACTCAATACACCACTTTACCAACCACAACAGGAACATACAATAGTACGCCCTAATTACATCCCTACACACAGGACTGGCGTCAGAAAGGGCATCCAGCCACAAAATAGGGTCAAATCCACATTTGCAACACAGTTCACACCCGCGACCCCACACGTGTCGGAAAAGCAGTAGAAGATGATGATACTCATTTTAAAAACTCACTAGCTTTTTTTTTTTTTATTTCACCCCCATTAAGTGGATTTTCCAAAAAAGTGTGTTCATTTATTTTTAAAAGAGATTTCAAGTACAGTACCAGTTTTAACGTCTGTAACATCTTCAGATTCTATGATATAAGTATCCTCATATAAAGAATTCAACTCCTTCCTCACTTCTTTTCACACCCCGCCCTCAGCCCTTAAGTGGATTTTCTGAAACCAAAAATTTGTGTTCTTTTATTTTTAAAGGAGATTCCAAATACCAATTTTCATGCCTGTAACATAGGAGCAACAGGAAATAAGTCAATGCCTGTAATATGTTAGGTTTTTGTGACATACTGTAGATTATCTCACTGCTATAAGAATACTGGAGCTGACACTGCCATGGTTACGGCAGTTCATTTCTTTATCCGATTTCTAGAGCAGGGGTAGTGTGGTGCCAATATCTCCATAACGATTGATTTTAGGGCCTTAAAACATGGTTTTCGAGCCCAAAGGTTTACCGAGTTTTGTTCTTTGCGTCAAGGGGCTTAAATTGAGCTCTGTTTCGTCCTTGTACGACAAATTCAGTATTTCGCCTATATTAGCCTAGTATTTTTATATCTCCCCCCCCCCCCCCTCTTGAATTGTTTTGAAAATAAAATACAGCCCATATCCCTCAGAGATAATGATTATTGACATTAGTAAAATAATTTTTAGAATCAGTCCAGTAGTTCCTGAGATTAGCCATTACATACAAACAAACTTTACCTCTTTTATAGATTAGTATAGATTATATATGTATATACTGTATTAAATGATTTGCCACTAATTTTTTAACCCTCCTCCTGTCATTGTTTTGCATTTAAGGTACAGGTTTCTAACATACTGAAGGTTTAATCAGATGCAAGCTCGTAATGTGAATGTGAAATACAGTACTTATGATCCACTGTTATGGACTATGTTAGGGAATCTCAGTCGCTTGACTGCACAAAAGGCTTTACATATGAAAGGTTTGAACTGACTTTGTTACCTTCCACCATTAAATGTAATTTCATAACTCCACCCTCTGATCTGTTCCAAGAAGGAAAGTCTGAGCTATATTTGCAATATTCGTGAAAAACATGCAGGGTGACCTCCATATGGGCATACTCCCCGTTATTTAGCTATACATAACTGTTGAAGTGTTTGTAATTGTTCAGTGGTAGTTATGTTGTGCAAGTGAGTTTATAAACTAACATGCCTGATCAAAGTTTGTTTACCATTGAACAGATTCGTGACAGTGGTTTGGCATAGTACAGACATCATGAGTACCGTGAAAATGAAATTTTGAGATTGCTTTGGTAAGAAACAGCTAAGGAAAGTAAAAATACTGGGGTGGGAAAACGCACATTAAGCAATGGGAATTATGACAAACCCTTCCCGAAGTGGCAGGCCGACGAGCAGTAATACATGTATTATACTTTAATGAGGAACCCAGTTCAGGGCCCTGACTTAGCTTTAGATTAAACGTGGCTGATGATGCTTACAAAGCTTAAGCGAAACATGTCCCATTTTAACATCTATGTAACATTTGTATCTTAAAGATTCTAAAGTAGTGGACTGGTGGTTTTTAATAAATTTGTTTGAAACTTTTTACATTTTGTACTCCAATACAGTTATTATAATGAGATTCATAACATGTAATAATAAACCCAAGCTTTACGAACCTACCATGACGTGGTTTTGTCATGAAATGAGCACAACACACACTTCTGTCCCTTCCTGTTACTGGATCTGTCTACCAGGACATGCTTAGTGAACAGTTGGTGTCCAAACTGCAACTAGGTAGAGCACCAGCAAGTGACATGTGTCCATCTTTTGTTGGAGTGATTTTTAATCAAACATGTTTCGGCTCATTTTGAGCAATCTTCAGTGAAAAATTATATTAAAAGCTACATGAACTGATGTTGAAGAGTATCATTAAAACCAATGAGAAAGAGTATATAAAATCCAAGTGAGATACGATGATAAATCTAAAATTAACAAGGTTGTGACAAGGTTGGAAAACTTCTATGTCTACAAGTTTTTTGTGTCACTCTAAAATGAGGACAACATCATAAATTGAAAAGTTGGAAAAGTCCACTGTCAATATGTCACATGTTCATATAATCTGGAAGGCAACAGAAGCTAGTGAACATAAAAACAAAGGCCAGGTACAATGTTCTGTGATTCAAATAGTGGAAACTGTCAATATCATACTAAGTCCAGATGAGATTTATTAAATATTTACCGCTTGACCTTGTGGTTTCGTTGTCTTCTTTCCACTGGAATATATTTTTTCACTGAATATGGCTCAAAATGAGCCATAACAAAAGCTTTTTTTATAAAGTGAAAACGGTCAATACGGAATGATACTAATAATTTGTAATGTTGCAAGTGAGTCATTATGTGAGCATGACCTTTACTGGCTGGTGGATTGGAAGAGGTTCAGAACATTATCCAACCCCCTTAGTCTGCCCTCCAGATCATTCCCAAATTCACACCACCTCTCTGGTGATTCATGAAGGGGAGAGTGTGAAACAAGTGGTATCACAAAATGCACTACTTGCAAGCAACTGCGGCAGATGTTTTCAAGTACATGTCCCTGTATTACCTCTGCAAAATATCTGCCTGCACAGAATTCAGCTGTGCTATGAAAATGGTCGTAAACCAACAGGTAAGATTCGTGTCATCAACTATAAACATTGCAATGTTGAAAAAAAAAAATTGTGTGTGTTAATGCCTACTTCGAGGTTAACCTGTATATTAATAGTTGGTGTCGTGTCATACAAAACTTACTACATTCAACTACGCATGGAAAAACTGTAGTTTGTTTACTTCTCGTGGATGACGTGGTCGAGAGGTCAACAATGCTGCCAACCTGTTTACTAAGGTCATTTCTATAGCTGAATTAAGTTGTAATTTTGGCTAGTGACAAAACCATTGGACTGTGAGCAACCACTGGCAGCATAAGCCCCCAGGCTAGGGTCGTAAGGCGGCTTTTAAGTCTCTAGCATTCTGTAGGTGATAACAGCGCATTCTATTTCACCTAGGGAGAGTGCAGTGCATTTGATTTGGCACGTCCCCACGAATATTTGCTGTTCCGTATCCTACATTTTATTTTTCCAGGGTTGATAACGCAATCTAATTAACATTCGTCACATCCCTTTTCTTGTTGGCCAATAGGAATGCAAGTAGCTACTTCAGCAATGGACAATGGTAGGTGTTGTTCTTTATTAGGGTATAAAGTAAATGTAGTTGTGGGGGCGGATTGCTGTGTTCCTAGACATCGCAATGCACATATCACTCCTCTAAAGAGTTTCAATTAAGATTTGCATAATTTACACTTCCTTATAATGTTACAAACCTGGAGTGGCCAGGTGTCAACTTTTGTCTCCCATATGTTCAAAACTAAAGGTATCAAAATATTGTATTGTCAATAAACACATACAGCAAGTTGTAGAATAAGAACATTGACAAGGTTAATGTAATCCTTATGAAATAGTGGAGGAGGTCAAATAATTTATTTTGATGAGGAGTTCGAGGATAATATTGAAATATTTATTTAATCTTAAGGAGTTATCTTTTTAACCGCGGACTATAATATAAAATCGCTTCTAGGGGGCAACCGGTTGGAAATGGGTATATACCATCACAGACTTTTTTGTAGAGGTTCCTATGCCCTATAATTCGTACGCATACACTTGGGGTCTATCGATGGTTTACGCAGCAAAAGCCATGAAAGCAAGTGCCCGACCGACATCGAACCTTCCAAGTTGGACTAAAAAGGCCAGCGCTCTACCATGGTGGGTAGAATGTGATTGACAATCAAACCAAAGGAAATGGAAGGCAACAGGCTATTCTCTGCGATAAAAGTTCATTCATAAGCCGAGAGGGGGTCCTCAGCATTCAAGAAAATAATCCGATTTTTCCTCAGGTGGATTATTTTTAACTGTCATATCTCTCAAGGTTTAAATGTTATTGACTTTACGTCCCACTAACTACTTTTTACAGTTTTCAGAGATACCGAGGTGCTGGAATTTAGTCCCACAGGAGCTCTTTTATGTGCCAGTAAATCTACCAACAGGAGGCTAACGTATTTGAGCATCTTGAAATACCACCGGACAGAGGAAGGATCTCTGAAAATTTACATGCACTTAAAAACGCCCGAGGCATAAAATGCTTCTATTAAAGCATCTTGCGTGTTAAACCCAAGATCCCATTAACACGATAAATATGATTACCATTTCTCAAAGCACAGCATAGAGATGATAAATGAGACTTTACTACTCCTGAATTTTTAATGAGAATGAAAGTGGAAGAACAGCTTGGTGTTAAAAAAAAACTGAACTGAACACTTGGCACTAATACTGATGTATGAAGTATCAATCACATTCTTAGAGGAATCTAAGGAAATAGAAAACCTGAAAAATTACAAAACACACAGAACATGAAATCTACTGAAGAGTGTAGCAGATGAGAAAGAGGAATCATGTTTGATTGCCCATGGAGATTTCGGAAGCATGAACAGTCTATTATGTGATCAACTGAAAACTCGGGGACACGCTTTCTGAATCTTGGGCGAGGAAAAAATATTTGTTTTACATACCACAAACTACACTTTCATGGTTTTCAGAGAAGCTGAGGTGATAAAAGATGTTGATTCCCGTAGGGAACCTGAAATATTTGTTCCGAATGAGGTGCTAAAATTTTGCCCTACAGGAGTTTTTACACATGCCAGGAAATCTACAGATATGAAGCCGACGTATCTGAGCATCGTCAAATACCACCGGACTGAGCCAGGATTGAACTTGCCAAACTGGGCTCAGAAACACTCTACTACCTGAGTTACTCAGCCTGGCACGAGGAAAAAGGGGCTTTGGTTGTACTGGCAAAATGTAAACATCTGGTAGGTGGTGATTATTGTTTTAGGAGGAAGTACAACTGGGCAACCATCCTCTATATAACACTAATCAGAGGAAAAAATAGAAGGGATCCGATACTTCGAAAAAAGAAGGTAATAGTCAGAGAAAGACAAGGGCCACAAAGGGCATGAAAATGAAGGACTCCCTAGACCTCGCAAACATAATAGCATTGGTGTCGGAAAAGAACAAGAGTTGACGAAGCGAGGTTGGACAGGGTAAATGAAAGTGAGGAACCTGGCACAAGTAAGTGGAAGCAATGCCAGGACTCAGCTAAGGGTCCCATGGCCGCCAACCCACGCTCCAAAGTTTAGAGCCCCTGGGGCCCCTTTTAGTCGCCTCTTAAGGACAGGCAGGGATACTGTGGGTGTTATTCTACCACCCCCACCCACAGGGGGTCATCTCGTAGGAGCTAACAAAAGATGGATAGAGTCCAGCACAGAATTAGCATTTATATATAAAATAAAGAGTTTTATCTGTACATTATTCAGAATTGAAAAAGAATGGTATTTCTGTATCAGTTGTATTCTCAGAAAAAGGAAATGCATTTTTAATTTTCCATAATTTCTGTCTGTATGTATGTACGTGCATCATGAGAAAATGGCTGAAGGTATATTATGAATATTTCCTGTATATTTGCCCTATTCTAAGATCAGCTGAAGATGACATGTAACAACGTTGAAACCGGTACAGAGTAACCGAATTAAAATGCTGTAATTCAAACTGAACAACATAATTATTTTGTATTGAAATGGTGGACCTTTTGCAATTTATACTGCTTTTTGTTACTCTCTTATTGGCCTTATCGAAAAGTTCTACATAACAAAAGTTATAGAGAATACAATTTCCTATCATTTATGTCTCATTCACGACGATAAGAGTGGTGGTGGTGGTGGTGGTGGTGATTGTTTTAAGAGGAACTACTAGGCAACCATCCTTTATATAACGCTAATGATCAGAAGAAAAAATGGAAGGGGTACGACACTTCAAAAAATTAAGGTATCTGCCTAAGAAGGGCCACGAAGGGCGTGAAAATGAAAGACTCCCTAGGACTCGATATGTAATACTGTTGTGGGAGTCAGAAAAGGAGAAGAGTTGACGAAGCGAGGTCGGACAGGGTAAATGAAAGTGAGGAACCTGGCACAAGTGGAAGCAATGCCAGGACTCAGCTAAGGAGCCCATGGTCGCCAATCCCCACCCTCCCAAGTTTAGAGCCTGTGGGGCCAAATTTAGTCGCTTCTTACGACAGGCAGAGGATATTGTGCGCGTTATTCTACCGCCCTCACCCACAGGGGGGGGCCAACTATAATACGAGAATTCATGAATTTAGACTTTTGTTGCTTAGTCCATATCAACGACGAGCATTGCTGGCATGGAAATACTGTTCAATCGTGTTAACTGGCGATGGATTTTGTCATGGTTGTCTTAAGGTGTAAATGCACATGGTCATCGGTCCATATCGACAAAGAAAATTTTGAAGATGATTAGGAGAAAAAATCGTAAAGGAACGATCACTTGAATACGACAAGAGGGAGTCATGAAAGAAAGGACTCACTTTACATTACATGCCTTAATATCACAGAGTCGGATGAAAACTAAATGTGAAGGCCTACAACATAGAAAGCTCCTAAAACTGATCAACAATAACATTGACCATTGTTTGTTGTGATGTGCCTTGGGTCTTCTCCTGCCACTCATCTCTAATACATGGGATAACTGCTGCATACCGAGTATAACAGCCTGCCTGAATACTGGCGGGAAGTAACTGGGGAGTTAGATAACTTTATTTGCTATTTGCTTTACGTTGCAACGACACAGATAGGTTTTATGGCGACGATGGGATAGGAAAGGCCTAGCAATGTGAAGGAACCAGCCATGGCCTTAAGGTACAGCCTGGTGTGAAAATGGGAAACCACGGAAAACCATCTTCAGGGCTGCCGACAGTGGGATTCGAACCCACTATCTCCCGGATGCAAGCTCACAGCTAAGCGCTCCTAACCGCACAGCCAACTTGCCCGGTTTAGATAACTTTCTTCTTTAGCATGCCAATCCTCTGGTTCATAAATTTTCTGATAACTACTGGTACGTAACACACTGGTTTATCATAGTATTCCAGCTATTCGATCCCTCCTCTGAAGCACTAATTGGAATGAGCAGTGTGCACACTTAACGTAATAATAACAGAGGAGTGTTCATGGCTGACTGTGGCTGGGTCATTCCAGCTCTGGAACTTTAGACCGTTACATCGGCAGTGTAGTACTGTTCATTAAAGGTGAGAAAATGTGCAATTTTCGCATTTGATGAACTATTTCCTATGACGGCATTGCTTTTAATCGTGACATTCCTACAGATGTCATTGTAATGACCAATGAGGACTTCAGTTGGGAAAAAACAAAGACAGTCCTACTGAGGATGTAAAATGGCAGGTGGAGAGTGAATGTCTGCAATTATAATGAAAACTGCCCCACTTGATTCAGACTGGCAGTAGGCAAATGGGCCTACAATCACATTGAAAACTTCCCAACTTGTCTGGGACTGAGAATAGGCAAGAGGGCCTGTCATTACACTGAAAAATCTCCTAATCCATTCTACACTCACACACGCACACACACACACGCGCGCGCGCACACACGTATGGCGACTTCCCCATCGCGTTTCTGGGGTGACGTTAACAGCTATGCAATTTAATCAATCTTACTCATAACGTGTACACTACTTAACCTAGAATTCTGTACACAGTATAGAATTCCATAGCGAAGCACGGGTACATCAGCTAGTATTATATAAAGGTAATGTGAGCTGTAAGGAATGCTATCAGTATAAGTTCATGGCAAGAATATGGCAACTACGATCAGCTGTTCTAAGTATTTAAATATTGCTATGATGTCATCTGGGAAATTTAATGTATTACTTGTGTGTGCACTGTCCACAGTACATGGTATATAATTTGATAAACCGTATTCCAATAACAGAAATTGTGAGGTAATGGCTGATGAACGACCCCACCATTTTTTAAACTTACAATCTAAAGGTCCTTGGAAAGAAAGTCGTTTTTATAAAATTGATGATTTTCGTTATTAAGTTTCTGATTTTCTTCAGAAACTTCAAAAGTCTTCCACAATCAACCGCGTGGCAGCTCGCATCATCGCTAATTGTGCTATGGCGAGAGAATGACCAGTTACAAGCAACAGTGTGTTAGTGTACTATTAAATGGTAGCGTGGAGGTTACCACAAGCTGCAGCTTGAAAGCATTCCTGTTATGAACTTAAAGAGCTACCTTTGTTATAACAAATTGAATACAGATATCAATATGGTGCCATGTCTGATCCTACAGGGACTCACCTGAGAGAAATAGAGCCCCGAGAATTTCAATAGCAACAACTGGATTGCAAAGACTAACTGGAGTTTTGTCCAGGTACATTTGGCTGAACAAGTCTCTTATATAAACACTGAAAAGCACTCAAGACTTGTACGTTTTGTTTGCTACAGAATTTATTATTATTAATTTTTGTTATTTCCAAGCAATATTTTATTTAGTTTTATGATCATGACTTGCTCAATATCTTTCATGAGCAAGTAAACTGACAGCAGTTGTTGGTGAAACTAAGAAAGGGTAAGGAAAGGATTTATACCTGTGAGTCTAGTGTTTCCAAGATATGTGCAGGAACACAAAACAGAAGTCTTATAATTAGGAAAGAGTATTTCCTAACTTGCTTCAAGCACAAGGAGTATACCAGCCTCTGCAAGAGTCTGTTACCAGTTATTCACCACCGTGTACCTCAAGGCGAAGAAAAATGGTAACGTGAAGGGATTGGAAAAAAAAAAAAAAAACAGTTATGTAACTTTCTGCTTGAGTACAGAATCCTCCCAAGAAGCTCTGTGCAAGAAAAATGTCAAGAGTGGAATCCATCATACAGTGCTTTTTTTTCCCCCTTTTTTTTTTCTTTCCACAATTTGCTTTATGCCTCACCAACACATAGGTCTTATGGTGACAATGGGATAGGAGTGGGAAGTGGCCATGGCCTTAATTAAAATACAGCCCCTGGGCCCTGTTTCATAAAACATCTTTCACTAATATAATCAGTAAGAAACCAATAATATTAACTAATAATATTAGTATTATGTTTCATAAAATTATTAGTTAATAATATTAGTTATTAGTTTATGAGTCAAAATTATTAGTAGATGTTCCTAATAATATTAGTAAATTGTTTCATAGACAACATGACTAATAAAAGTCATTCATATTATTAGGATTGTTTCCATGAGTGTATTTTGACTCATAATTCATATTATTAGTGAAACCAAAGTGAGCGGTATTTTAATATTTTGGCATAAAATCATGAAGATCACTGAAATGGTCAACTCTGATTCAAATAGTGATAAGGAACGAGTGTAGGTATTCACCGTTCAATAAATGTTACGTCAAAAACAGCCTGTACTGACATGTAACAAACATATGAGTACCGTTACAATGGGAGATTTAGGTTAGATTACGTAGCTTTTGAGTATTTGTTTGATAGGATTGGTAGGTAATAGAACGTTCCACTGCAACGAATGAAGCATAACCTTAAAATAGCAACTTCGCCTTGCACTCCACCGGTTGGCAGTGATACACAGTATCATTGTGTTTCTCTAGTGCAGTTCTGCTCGGACACTCCAAGTATCTGTTAAAATCTTGGCTTATATCACCAGTAAACCAAGATGATGCTGGTGATGATTATTGTTTTAAGAGGAAGTAGGCTACAACTAGGCAACCATCATCTATAATAACACTAATCCGATAGAAAAATGGAAAGGATCTGACATTTTGAAAAATGAAGGTATGGGCTAAAGAAAAAGAAGGGCCACGAAGGGCATGAAAATGAAAGACTCTCTCGGCCTCGCAACCTAATACTGTCAGGGTCAGAAAAGAACAAGAGTTGAACAAGGGAGGTCAAAAGGGTAGATGAAAATGAGCCTGGCAGAATTAAGTTGAAGCAATGGCAGGAATCATCTCAGTGCCCCATATTCGCCAACACACGCTCCCAAGTTGAGAGCCCTGGGACCCCTTTCAGTCGCCTCTTACGACAGGCAGGGGATACCGTGGCTGTTATTCTACTGCCCCCACCAACAGGGGTAGAAAAAACAGATTTTGCTAGTCCATCTCAACTGAAATTTTTAAGAGCACATGAAATAAAAAAGTAAAAGGAACAAGGAGAGTTATAGTGTGCAGAAGGCTGCGAATAGTCGACGTTTTAACTCATAATCACTTTTCGTAAAGAAATTTTCTTCTCTCACATTATTTTCACTTCTTTTATCCATTTTCATGTGTATTGAAGTCACAATAACGAAAATATCAAGTCAGCCTTTTGAACATGTGGATTAATAGTCGGTTGGAGTCAAGCATTAGCCTACTGCTAGGAACAAACCCAACGATTCTAACCTCGATTTGTATCAGCTGACTAATGAACTAATATTATTAGTTAAGGTATTTTATCAGTCATGTGTAAATCTTTATGAAACAGAATTTGGTTAACTAATAATTATTTTTATGAGTTCTAATATTTTTAGCCCAGGGCCCTGTTTCATGAAACTAACTAATAATATTGGTTTGGGTTTGTTCCTAGCAGTAGGCCAATGCTTGACTACAACCGACTATTAATCCACATGTTCAAAAGGCTCACTTGATATTATCGTTATTGTGACTTCAATACATATGAAAATGGATAAAAGAAGTGAAAATAATGTGAGAGAAGAAAGTTACTTTGCAGAAAGTGATTGAGTTAAAGCGTCAACTATTCGAAGCCTTTTGCACACTAAACCCTCCTTGTTCATTTTACTTTTTTATTTCAGAAGCTCTTAAAAATCTCTGAGATGGACTAGCAAAATCTTTGTTTAGTACGCCCTATTGGCGGGGGCGGCTGGATAACAGCCACGGAATCCCCTGCCTGTTGTAAGAGGCGACTAAAAGGGGTCCCAGGGCTCTCAACTTGGGAGCGTGTGTTGGCGAACATGGGGCACTGAGATGAGTCCTGCCATTGCTTTAACTTACTGTACTTCTGCCAGGCTCATTTTCATCTACCCTTCTAACCTCCCTTGTTCAACTCTTGTTCTTTTCCGACCCTGACAGTATTAGGTTGCGAGGCCGAGAGAGTCTTTCATTTTCACGCCCATCGTGGCCCTTCTCTTTCTTTAGCCGAAACCTTCATTTTTCAAAATGTCGGATCCTTGCATTTTTGTATCTGATTAGTGTTATTATAGATGATGGTTGCCTAGTTGTAGCCTACTTCCCCTTAAAACAATAATCATCACCAGCATCATCTTGGTTTATTTGTGATATAAGCCACGATTTTAAAGGATACCTGGAGTGTCCGACCAGAACTGCACCAGAGAAACACAATGATACTGTGTATCACTACCAACCGGTGGAGTGCAATGCGAAGCTGCTATTTTAAGGTTATGCTTCATTCGTTGCAGTGGAACGTTCTATTACCAATCCTATCAAGCAAATACTCAGTAGTTCTGTAATCTAACCTAAATCTCCCAATTGTATTCATATGTTTGTTATATTCCAGTACAGGCTGTTTTTGACGTAACATTTATTGAACTGTGAATACCTACACTCGTTCCTTATCACTATTTGAATCAGAGTCGACCATTTCAGTGATCTTCATGATTTTATGCCAAAATATTAAAATACCACTCACTTTGGTTTCACTAATAATATGAATTATGAGTCAAAATACACTCGTGCGAATAATCCTAATAATATGAGTAACTTCCAGCTGGAAAACCATCTTCAGGGCTGCCGACATTGGGGTTTGAACTGACTTATCTCCAAGGCAAGCTGATAGCTACGTGACCCAAAACCGCACAGCCACAAAGTGTATTTTTAATTCAGCTAGTGAGTGTATTTGGAAAAGATGTGTTTACAACAGATGGTTGTGTTTTATTTTGTAAACTGTGCCGTGTGCGTAAAGGTCGGGGGCACTACGAGTATGAGGCCTGTCCTTTCCCTCTGGCCTTTTGTAGATACTATAAAGCTTTATGGTAAATAAACAATGAATGAATGTTAAAGTGAGTGCAGAAAGGAAGCTTGCAATGAGTGCGAAGAACAAATTTTCCGAGGTTCTTCGCAGCAAACCATTATGTCGAATTCATATAGGCCTGCACTTCCAAGTACACTGACTGACAGAGCAAATGCAACACCAAGAAGGAGTGGTCAGAACTTTATGCCAATTGCAGGGTAGACTGACGTCACTGAGGTATGCTCATGATGTGAAATGCGCCGCTGTGCTGCACACGTAGCGAACGATAAATGGGACACGGCGTTGGCGAATGGCACACTTCGTACTGTGATTTCTCAGCCGACAGTCATTGTAGAACGTGTTGTCGTGTGCCACAGGACACGTGCATAGCTAAGAATGCCAGGCCGCCGTCAACGGAGGCATTTCCAGCAGACAGACGACTTTACGAGGGGTATGGTGATCGGGCTGAGAAGGGCAGGTTGGTCGCTTAGTCAAATCGCAGCCGATACCCATAGGGATGTGTCCACGGTGCAGCGCCTGTGGCGAAGATGGTTGGCGCAGGGACATGTGGCACGTGTGAGGTCAGCACGCGAGGATCGGCGCATCCGCCGCCAAGCGGTGGCAGCCCCGCACGCCACGTCAACCGCCATTCTTCAGCATGTCCAAGACACCCTGGCTGTTCCAATATCGACCAGAACAATTTCCCGTCGATTGGTTGAAGGAGGCCTGCACTCCCGGCGTCCGCTCAGAAGACTACCATTGACTCCACAACTCCACAGCATAGACGTGCACGCCTGGCATGGTGCCGGGCTAGAGCGACTTGGATGAGGGAATGGTGGAACGTCGTGTTCTCCGATGAGTCACGCTTCTGTTCTGTCAGTGATAGTCACCGCAGACGAGTGTGGCGTCGGCATGGAGAAAGGTCAAATCCGGCAGTAACTGTGGAGCGCCCTACCGCTAGACAACGCGGCATCATGGTTTGGGGCGCTATTGTGTATGATTCCACATCACCTCTAGTGCGTATTCAAGGCACGTTAAATGCCCACCGCTACGTGCAGCATGTGCTGCGGCCGGTGGCACTCCTGTACCTTCAGGGGCTGCCCAATGCTCTGTTTCAGCAGGATAATGCCCGCCCACACACTGCTCGCATCTCCCAACAGGCTCTACGAGGTGTACAGATGCTTCCGTGGCCAGCGTACTCTCCGGATCTCTCACCAATCGAACACGTGTGGGATCTCATTGGACGCCGTTTGCAAACTCTGCCCCAGCCTCGTACGGACGACCAACTGTGGCAAATGGTTGACAGAGAATGGAGAACCATCCCTCAGGACACCATCCGCACTCTTATTGACTCTGTACCTCGACGTGTTTCCGCGTGCATCGCCGCTCGCGGTGGTCCTACATCCTACTGAGTCGATGCCGTGCGCATTGTGTAACCTGCATATCGGTTTGAAATAAACATCAATTATTCGTCCGTGCCGTCTCTGTTTTTTCCCCAACTTTCATCCCTTTCGAACCACTCCTTCTTGGTGTTGCATTTGCTCTGTCAGTCAGTGTAAATTCGGAGATAATTATTTCCATAAAAAACAAGAGCTGTGCAGTGAATAGAACAGGGATATACAGTATTACTTGTAAAACCACTGTTACACAGTCACCAGAATTCAGTTTGGTCAAATAATTTAAAATAATTT
This sequence comes from Anabrus simplex, assembly GCF_040414725.1. Taxonomy (NCBI): domain Eukaryota; kingdom Metazoa; phylum Arthropoda; class Insecta; order Orthoptera; family Tettigoniidae; genus Anabrus; species Anabrus simplex. Next base: position 11,688,837 of record NC_090274.1, on the reverse strand, counting down.
TTTAAACTTGTTTTACAGCATTATTTCTTATCCTCGCAACCACACTGTTCAAGAACAGTAACTGCGATGCACGTACTTGGCTGTTTTAATTGAGGTTTGCATAATACCACTGATACGACCACTTCCCTAGGAATTTGACTGCAGTATAGTGATATAAGATTCCTTTTCCAACAGCTCAGACCAAAGAAATGTATCTGAGCAAAGAGCAAAGCCCTTACCTGTATATATATCTATATATATTTAAAACATGCATTCAGTTTTATACCTCAGTTCAATTTGCTGGTTTTCACACTGAAAAGTGGTTTGACTGGGGTTAATATTATCTTATGTATCTGCCTTTAGTATCTGGGCGACAAAGTTTCTTAAAACCTGTAATGTGATATTTCGCTACAGCTATTGTTGTAGTTTGATGGAACCTTTAAAAACGCAAATCAGTATCCTCCCACAGAAAATGGTTATTTTTTAACTTTAGGTATTAACTGTGTCATCATTAACAAGCAACAGATAAAGCGATCCATGCCCATGCTCGTACCAAGTTTTGAAGATTGCACCGCTGCCACTTTTTGTTATACATTTGGGTGATCTGAATACTGCTATAAGCTGCTCAACGACCCTGACATATTGCTGCTGCATCACTGCTATTGAAGAACTGGGTAAATGAAAACAGCTTATCGGTGCAGTGAGAAGAAACAGCTTCTGCTACTCGGCTAACATTGTCACCTGCTCTTATGAAAGAATGGTTAGTTACCAAGGATGTCGGACCAGTTATAAAAGTGTAAAATGTCATTCAATTTAGCTGCCATGGAAGTATGTCTCAGAAAGTGAAGTCTAGTTGCTTTCTTTAAAAACGTTTCCAAGTTTTGAAACTGAACACTGTCTAATTGGCAGTGAAATTGACAGAAAGATGTTATGACTTTGAGAAATAAGAGTAATAAAACTTTGCAACGTTAATGGAGGAGGTCATTCTCTAACTAGCCAGATACATAAATCTTGCATTGGCAAATAAACATAGCATTTTTTTGAGCTCTGTGTGTCTGGTGGCATTATATGGGGCTGAGAGTTGTCCAGTCACCTCAAGTCCTGAGAGTGCTCCACAGACCATGGAGATGTGCATGTTATGCTGGTCTCTTAAATTTTTTCTCCCTGATCACATAACGAATGCCACTTTCAGGTAGACGACAGTTGTTGTTCACATTAAGGAGAAGGTATGGCAGGAGCATCTCAGTATGATCATGTCCTGCAAGCAGTAACTGGTACCATCGCATTATGATAACTACAATTTCACTGTTAAGGGCAAGCAACCACCACAGAAGGCTGACATAACAGCTGCATGAAACACTGTTGAGTGACATGAAGACTGTTCAGCTCAAACCAAAAATTGCTTACAAACTCAACGGCGCACGAGCAGACCCCACGGCTGCAGGAAAACACGAACTCAAAGAAGTGTACTGTTACATCAGACATGGATACAAATAATTTGTTGTAAATCAAAATTTTAGTAACAGATCTGTATGTGGTTGACTAATGGCCACTAGTGAGAACACAGTCCCAAGTTACAGACATGTGGTCTGGATGTTTACTCTCAAGGAGACGGAAGTAAGGGGTCAAAGCAACTCTCACTACACTCTTCAGCAGACATATTAATGACAAGGAACACTAATCCTGTATCACATAAAAGAACAGGGTGTAGTGCAGACTTACAGCTTCAGCTCCTCCTTGAACAGCTCCAAGTTGCTCTTCTTCTTCTCTCGATCTCTTTTCTTTCCCGGCCGATCCGGTTTGCGGTCTCCCAAAAGCTTGGCATATTCCTCTGCTCTCTCAGCTGACGATAGTTTGTCAGCCAATTCAGATAGCCTTGACTGTGGCTTGTAAAGTTTACCCTTTTCACGTGTATCTTCCTCTACATTAAACAAATTCTTGTTAGTATAAACCAATAGCCATGTTTCATTAATCGAAATCAATTCTTAAAATGTGCTATGCAAGTCATGAATGCAAAACGGAACTCATACAAGACAATTTTAATTAAAAGAGTTGTGCAATTTTTGAAAATAATTAGCCTAAATAACAAGGTGCTCCAGTAGGAAACATCAATACACTGAGAGAGGATAACATTGGACATTCCAAACTAACAAGATTACACATATATGTACAGATATGAGATAATCATGATAACTGTTGAAATGCTTGCAGAATCAATTTCAAAATTACAGGTAGAAGTCAGGCACTACTTATCCCATATATTTAATATTTTTCGCGAAATAAATCACGTCTTGTGTGGGTATGCTTATAGGTAAACTTCCAAGAGCAAAATGTGATCCATTGAAAAATTAGTCTCAGAGTAAAAGCAAGACCAAAGGGAAGCAGCACATTACCACCGAGATTTCCTGGCCAGTTAATACATGGATCAAACAGTGTATCTCCCTACTTTACTGTATATCTCAGAATTATGGGCATTAGGGGACTAGACTCTGCGTTCTACGGTTCCACAGGCCGACAATCTACCACTGACCCACAGCATAATAGCATGGTCCCTGGACCAATAAATATATTACTTGTTTGTTGGAAGGAAAATAACACGATCCCCGGACCGATAAATATATCATTTAATGAATCAGTTACGGCACAAAACGAATGAGCAACATGAAGAAAACGACACCTAATTAATTCAAACAACTTCAGTGAGGAAAGACATGATACACGAAAGTGTTAGACAAACAAAACACACACGGAAGCGCTGCAACGTAGCAGAAAAAATAGTTGTAAGGTAGTAAAGTATGTATCCATATTATTCCCTGCAAGTAAAATGTTTTGTACTATTTTTTAATTTACCACAGATTTTACACTTTGACTAAAATGAATTATTTGGGACAAATATTACAGTGACATTTCGCCTACATAACCATTAGGAACAAAGTGGGCAAGAGTAATATAAAGAAAAACAAGAGCAAACATCAAAATACACTATATCAAGGCATATACTATATAATTTTGAACAGAACTTCTTTCTAAGGAATTACTATTGATATCACCTCTCAGATTACTGTATCAATATTTTTTTAAGAACACATCATTGATTTCAACAAGGTTACTAAATGTGCTTACGATGAAAGAAAAGCCAGAAAGAATACAAACAATTTATAGATCAGAAAAAAATTTGCCTCAACTGGACAAAATTTTACCTAGTTTATAACTGTAACATTACGATTAAGAAACAATGATACAAAAATATTCTAAGAAACTTTGTTTTAGGAATTATCAAACAAGATCATTATAACACCAATATTGAATAAGGATATAAATCATTCTATAATATACAATTATTATAGTAATTCAAGACATCAGTTCATTACATGATAATCTTTCTACGAATGCAGTTGTATTATTATCTCAAATTGAACCACTGCAACATCAAGAAAAAAAAAACGCTGAGGCTATTTAAATGACGACAGCTTGTAATTTTGGATTTAACAGCTGTTATATTAAGAATAGTTCTCACAAGGAATGTATGTAAAATTCAGGAAGCCTTGATTACTTACGCCTCCGCCCAGCATCATATGTGCCAGCCTTCACCCATACTTTTCCAGTCTTATTAGGGGTTTCTTGAAATGTTGCTACAAATTCTTCAAAAGCCTGTCATGAAAGAATACAATCGCTTAATTACTGAGAATATATGATCACCACCCAATAATCTGCACTTATACTACACACTATACCATAACCTTACCTGTGCTGCAGCCTCTTCTTGCTCTTTTTTGCGCTGCTCTTCCAATTCTTTTTTAGAAAGTTGCCTTTTTCCCATTGTACCGATAGAGAATGCTTTAAGTTTTTGCTCCGATATTTGCTACAAACAAATATGAATTGAATTAGACGTCAATTCCATTAAACTACCGTTTGCAATGCAATGGAAATCAATGTTTGATAGCATGTCGGCATGCAACAAATGCCTTATTCCATAAAGTGCATCAAAATGAAACAATCAAAAAACCATAATTTATGTTATAAAACAAAATAATCTAATGCAAATACCAATTTTAACACTAAACAAACCTTCATTAATGCCTTGTCTGCCATTTTGAAAATTGTTTTCGGTCAAGTGTTTCCGAAATCCAAATGGACGGCGATGGCTTTACTCGCACTCACTAGGAGAGTTCTTTTGTACACTCCGTGGAGTCCATTTCTCAGATTTTTATTATTAATATTTTCGTCCCAGTACTTTCATGAGAAAATGAAAATGGTTTCAATATTGTTTTCACGTCATTTGATAGAAATTAATGAAATGTTAGTGAAAATTGAAAGTCTATTGCAGCGCTTGCAACAAATCGGAATGTTAACAATAGTTCTCATACTTTATGTACATTTATATAGTTGTTGTCAATTATAATGCAGTTATTTAATAAGTTAACTATTTATAATATCTTGTAATTCTATTAATGTACCAATTCATAAATAAATAAATATTCTTATTGGGATTATTTTTCAAGTGTACTTGAAATTTTAATTACATTATTATTTCGTTGCCTGTATAACCAGTATTGTCATAAGATAATAAACTACCGCTATATATATTGGTTACGAAGATTAGATTATATCATTCTTCTTTTATATAGTTTTCTCACGAGTGTTCTATACTTCGAAACAAAGAGGAGTGCTTCGAACAATGTTTGTTACCACTCCCAAAGAGAATATGGCTACTCCTATCTTATATTCTCTTTGTCCAAGGCTTTCTCGAAACTTTCCGACACTTTCTTCCATTTGCCTGCAACAAATTTCTGCTCACTGCTGTTGGATGTAAGAGAAGGAGGGGGTTGCATAAGCCTTGAAAACAGTTAATTTAACTAATACTCTTTGATTTACCGTGTGCTGATTTACGAGTGGAAGTGTGGATAAGTTGAAGATTGGAAGAAATTCCTGTGTAAACGAACATGATTCATCGGTCGTCCTCTTACATGGTGAAAACAATCTTAAGGAATCGAAAATGACGACGATGAAAACGACAGGGACAGCGGGGCCTAGCTCCAAAATAACAGTTTTAAGTCATGTTAAGTACGAACATCTCGTGGCTGGCATGTCTGGTGGAGTAGCGTCGACTCTGATTCTTCATCCGCTGGACCTTATTAAAATTAGGTTTGCAGGTAAGGTTACTGTTCAATCTTTTGTTGACAGTTTCACTTGTCCTTGTGCTATTGTCTTATTTTTATGTATTTTTGGTTAGGGTTACCACCATCTCACAATTGGCTGTTAGTGTAGCTAACAAAAGCATAATTATTAGAAACTTCTGAGCTTTTGGCAGATTAAAGCTTCGTTGTCAAACATTCTTGTATTGCGAGAAGTATATACTATGCTAAGATGTCTAGTTTAAGACACTGATGGAACACCAGGTTCATTTAAATGTACCTTCGTGTGCAGTTTTATTATTACTAACACTGGGTTCAGGACACATTTAGGTCAGTTTTAAGGTATTTCAGCTGTTTATTAACATGTTATGTTTCCTCTAGTTCTCAGCTGTAATTGCAGATCAGTGGTGATAGATTGTTAATTTAGGATCGTTTATAAATATAGGAAGCCTAAATGAATAATAACGTGAAATCTCAAAGCCAAAGCTTTAAAATAATTACTAATAGCCTAGTTTCTTAGTTGTGTTTGCCTTTTTTGCGAGAACCCAGTTGACCTTGTTTTTTTTTAACCCACCTCTTTTTACTTGTAGGTTCCTTTGTTTCATCTTTGCTAATAGGCTTAACCATTTGTCATCTCGGTATTAGTTCAGCCCGTGGGCCACCATATTTGTAATGTTAAAAATAAGTGGAATTAGTGAAATCTTACTTGGAGAGCGTCTCAGAGGAGAGATGTGTTCATTGCGATGTCCAGGAACCTAGCATCCCACCCCTAGAAGCACATTTACTTTTATAACCTAATTAAGATTATTACACGCCATTTTCATATCTGAAGTAGCTACTTGTATTCCTATTGGCCACTGTAAAGTGGCACGTGATCTCCTTCCAGTCAAGAATGTTGATCGTAATCTGTTACCAACCGCAGCACAATAAAAGCCGCAAGTAAATGTAACGTTATGAAGCTAGGGGCCTAAGGCCGCTTCACAGCTTCTAACCGTCCAGACCAATCGTCTTCTCCACGGCAAGAATCCTAACCGTCCAGACCAATCGTCTTGTCCAGATCCTATCCTAATCCTAACCGTCCGCACGGCAGGAACGAGGAACAATCCAAGCATAGTTTCCAAGTACAGAGGTTGCCAGCACTGAGCACTGCTGCGGAACATCCTTTCTGAGAAGGGCCTCTGTGTGAATGGGGCCCACGGGATGAGCTAATGATGTCATCTCTCGTTCCCTTTGATAAAATTGTGAGGCTGGTGTTTATTTTCAAGACTCTTCCCCATTCTGTAGACAGTACACTTTTCCTGAGAGTTTGAATCGCCCATCTTTAGTTTATGTGACCAAAGATTATTTCTTCACTGCAGGCAAATTACCACTGCCCTATTTTGTAATATCTTATAATGGTGGGGTGCATTTCCTTCTTTGTCTCCTGTTCTTCCTGTGTTGGTTATGCTCAAGTACATAGTGGAAGTTGTCATACATGCAGCTTGGGCTATCTAGAGCATTGGTAAGTAGAGACAAAAGCCGTCCTGTGACTGTTAAAAAAATTAATTGAAAAATTTGCAAAATGTTTTCGATAATGTTTTCATAAATGGACATATTTAAGAGGCACTGGAGGCAGTTTCGCATTCATATCTATTTCCCCACTCAGCTCTGATGCTTATAAACTACTGCAGAGAGTTTAAATCTTTCATCGTCCGAGAATGCAGCATTGCTTCCTCTGTAACAACACTCTTGGTTCCACTTTGCCGGGCTGAGTGGCTCAGACGGTTGAGGCGCTGGCCTTCTCACCCCAATTTGGCAGGTTCGATCCAGGCTCAGTCCGGTGGTATTTGAAGGTGCTCAGATAAGTCAGCCTCGTGTCGGTAGATTTACTGGCACGTAAAAAGAACTCCTTTGGGACTAAATTCCGGCACCTCGGCGTCTCTGAAAACCGTATAAGCACCATTGATGCTTTTGCGGCCCGTACTTATAGACATGATGCAGGCTTCATTCATAACTTCATTCATTTCTTTTTTTGCTCGTGATTTGAGATGGACAGTGATGAATTTGATTTACAGCAAAGTGGAACCATAATAATAAAATAATGTTATTGGCTCACTAACTACTTACACAATATAGGATTTTGGGTTTATGCTGTGTAAAGAAAATAGTTTCGGTTTTCTCGGTCTGCCATCTAGTAGGCCTAGAGTAAAACGGAACGTCGAAATTTACGAGCAGACAGCCAGATGGCGTCAAATCGAAATGTCTGCACATGGTAGCTGAGGCCATACGATTATTATTATTATTTTTTTATTATTATTATTATTATTATTATTATTATTATTATTATTATTATTATTATTATTATTATTATTATTATTCTTTACATTTCACTGAGAACTTTGCTCTGTGTCTTCAGAGGAAAATCTTGACTGTTCATGATGAAGACTACTTCAAGAATGAAGTTTGAATTTAGACATTAATAAGAGAAGTGGAAGTGGTATGTTCATTCGTCACTAAATGGTTCACCGTACGCAGTACAGCGCTGGCATTCGAAGCAGAAGCTGACAGAACAGTCAGAATCAGCCTGAGAGGGAGTCACGTAACAGGTGTGCACACATATGAAAGTACGACATAGATGCAAGCCTGGAATGAAACATCTGGTGATCAGGAAGGTACGAATTTGGAGGACGCCGAAACAAAGTAACAATAGTGAAGTGATAGGGAAGGAAACGACCTGTGTAAATCCTTAATGGCTGGCAACCCTGTATTACTTAATGGGTCGCCAGTGTTCCTGTTGAAATTGTTAGGATTCCTACATATTTCCACAGTTTTTTGTATAATCCTAGGTCTGTAATGTCTAGTGTGGGTAAGAACTCAAGCCTCTTGGAACACTATATCATGCCCCAACGAGGGCAGGCTCAGCTATTGCTGATTTGTCTGGCTGGTTGAGACTAATATTTCGTTCATGTTCCATGATACGAGTACCAATGGATGGCATGTTTAGGCAATGTATACCTGTCGTCGGGTCATGATGTAGTGTTCCAAGATGCTAGAGTTCTTACCCACACTAGACACTACAGGTCCAGTATTATATGGGAAACTGTGGAAATAAGTAGAAATCCTAACAATCTCAACGTCTAAATTTAATTTTCATTCTTGGATAAGTCTTCTCGTGAACAGTCAAGATTTTCTTCTGAAGATGCAGAGCAAGGTTCTCTGCGAAACGTAAAGAATTTCACCTTATTTTCTTGACATGGCATAAGCCCAAAATCCAATATCGTGTCTACCGTATAAGTAGTTAGTGAGATGTAAAGCCAATAACATTATTTTATTATTATGGTTCCACTTTGCTGTAAATCAAATTCATCACTGTCCATCTCAAATCACAAGCAAAAAAAAAAAAAACGAAATGAATGAAATTATAAATGAAAACTATTGAGTGCTTCTGAGTACCGTCCATGTGGTTATTCCGTGCCTGTCATAAGAGGCCTTTAAAAGGTCAACTCCCAGGAGCTCTGAACGTGGGAGTATGTTTCGGCTACCATAGGTTCCCTGGCTAAGTTTGGTATTGTTTCCAGCTTTGCCAAGCTAATCACTTTTATCTTTCGTAACTGACTTCTCTTTATCAACTCTTGGGTAAAATTTTACGTTCCGCAGCCTAGAGTTTATAACATTATAAGGAAGCAAAAATATTGAAAATCTTACTTGAAATTCTCTTTCAGAGGAGAGATGTGTTCATTGCGATTTCTAGGAACCGACTATCCCGCCCTTAGAAGTACATTTACATTTATAACCTAATAAAGAGCACCAACTGCCATTGGCCATGGCTAAAGTAGCTATTTGCATTCTCATTGGTCAACGTGAACTGAATGTGACATCAATGCTGATAAATACATTGCGTTCCCAACCCCGACCGAATAAAAGCACAAACAAAAAACACCAAGAGGCCTAGGGCCGCTTCGCCGCTTTTAACCGTCCAGACCAATGGCCTTGTCCAGATCCTTTACTAACCGTCCGCACGGCAAGAATCAGTCCAGACCAATCGTGTTTCCACACAAAACTAGAGGCCTAGGGCCGCTTTGCGGCTTCTAACCATCCAGACCAATGGTCTTGTTGAGATCCTATCCTAACTGTCCGCACGGCAAGAACCAGTCCAGACCAATAGAGTTTCCACACGAAACTGGAGGTCTAGGGCCACTTTGCGGCTTTTATCCGTCCAGACCAATGGCCTTGTCCAGATCCTATCCTAACCGCTCGCACGGCAAGAACCAGTCCAGACCAACAGTCTTGTCCAGGTCCTATCCACCAGCTATCGAAGCACTGCTTGCTCATTAGTTCCTAAGTACAGAGGTTTGCAGCACTGAGCACCATTTGACAACATCCTTCCCGAGCGTGTGAACGAACGACCGACGTTCCGCGCACAGCTGAATGTAGCGAGTACTGGGCTGCGGAAAGTAAAATTATAATAACTCTTGTTCTTGGTAGTAATATAGAGTTGGCCCCGCAAGGATTATAACATAATATGTTAGTTTCAGTGTTGTTATTCTTACCTAGAAATGATTCTGGAGGAGAGATGTGTTCATTATGCCTGCCAGGGTCCAACCCACCCGTCCCTAGGAGTATATTTACTTTAATAACCTAAAGTGGTGGTCCAGGCACCATTATCCATTGCTTCTGTCAAGGATCTCGGGTATTGGCCAATGTTACGGCGTCGGGCGATAAACTCACACTGTCTCATTTCCTCCTTTAATCTTGGGGATTACAGCAAGAAAAGTCATTTATTAGCGAGGCCAATCTCTGTCTCGAGATCAGTGGCCCCTCACTCCCTTCGGGAGGTTCTTTTCTATTGCCGCGGAGCATACTGTCTGCACAGATGGAAAAAAGTATTGCCATATCAAACCAACAACCAACAATTGGCAGCAGTGCTATTCTACTCGCATCTAGTTACCTCAGTGTTACTAGTGGAAACCTAAGTATTAAACAAAGGACAGTCTCTCTGCGTGTGCCACATAGTGGTGCCCAGTGTTACTAAAATTGCGGGGCGGGCTCTATAGTTAGGCTATACCTTGTTCTCTTGTGTTTCCAATGATATTAGTTTTGCAAAGCCTAGGGAGTCTTTCATTTTCACACTCTACCATTTCTTTTCTTATTACTTTTTTTACAAAGTTGTTGCTGCCTGTCAAAGAAATTGAAGCACCCAGAAGTGGAGGCTGGTCACAAAACCATTGGTCAGGATTGGTTAGGTTAAGTTATTGACAAGTCCATTGGACTGGGATCAAGCAAAGGGGGTCTGGTGCGTAAGCCACCGGGTTAGGGCCGCAAAGCAGCTTTTAGGCCTCTTGCATTCCGTACGGTGAGAGCAGTGTATTCTAAAAGCCGAATTAATTTATCATGTCTGCTAGTGACAAAGGTATTGGTCTGTATTGTACATTGTTTCATTACACATTGCATTTGTGTTTTTATTGTCCGCTGGTTTGTAACAATGCATTTCACTTGATTGCTGGGAATGATGTCATATCCTGTTCTATCCCAACCAATGGAAAAGTTACAGCAGGCTTGAGCAATGAGTAATGGCGTGTGATAAATTATATTAGGTTATAAAATTAAATGTAAACCCCATGGCTCAGGTTGCAGCTCGCCGGCCGCTCACCGCTGGGTTCCGTGGTTCAAATCCCACTCACTCCATGTGAATTTTGTGCTGGATAAAGTGGAGCTGGGACAGGTTTTTCTCTCACTACTCCGGTTTTCCCCGTCATATTTCATTCCAGCAACACTCCAGTATCATTTCATTTCATCTGTCATTCATTAATCATTGCCCCAATGGAGTGGGACAGGCTTCGGCAGCCGGCACAATTCCTATCCTCGCCGCTAGATGAGGGCTTCATTTGTTCCATTCCTGACCCGGCCGAATGACCGGAAATAGGCTGTGGATTTTCATTTCATAAAAATAAATGTACTCCTGGGGGAAGGCGGGTGTGTCGCAGTGAACACCTCTCCTCTACAAGGTATTCCACATAAGATTTGTAACATTTCAAATCCCTTATGATGCTATGAACGTTATGCTACACATACTGAATTTCTACAGAGTATTGTCCTCTTGACCAATAACACCATGATACTGTTCCACGAGAAGGACGTAGGATGTCCGTGACGTACCATTGAAAGTAATCATTTTCATTATGAACCCATACTGAAATTCAATATACAATGTTAAAATTATAAGTATTTATTTATACACTCGGCTATTCAATACCAGAGTTCCCTCAATCACTACTATACGTGACCTGAAGTCATACCCAAGGTAATCCACATCACGACGCCAGGAGTAACACTGCTGTGCCTCGCCAAAATATTGGAAGAATGGGACCTCTCCCCTGGTCACCGCCATACTTGCAGACAATGGTCGTCTGGGGGTAGTGCAGAACCATAAATCTATACTTTGAATGTTGAACCAAAAAAAGAACCATAAATAGTCGCTGAACAATAATGCGACACGGTTTATCACTCATGCTTCCCGGTCATGGCACCATTGTAAACACGGCTGTTTGTGTTGTGGTGTTAACAGCAGCCTGCACATGGGATGGTAATTCCCCAGTCCTCTGCTGCTAAACTCCAACCAATGGTGCTGGATGACACACAATATTGCTGGTAAGCCATTATACACCATGCAAATGCTGGGGCTGTACCTTAAGGCCACAGCCACTTCCTTTCTACTCTTAGCCTTTTCCTATCCCATCGTTGCCATAAGACCCATGTGTTGGTGCAGTGTAACGCAAATTGTAAGAATATTACTGTACTTGATGACGTAGTCCACTTCTTACTTCATACTTTTGCGTTGTATTTTAAGGGCAGTGTCCATATCCATGTCATACTTTTTTTTAAAATGACAAAACGTCCATATTTTCTTCTTCGGATACACGAGGGTACAGGAAACAAGTCAAAAGTTTACACAGTTTCAATTTTAGTTGCTAGATGGCATCACTATATACACTAAAGTCTGTCATAATGTTTTTCTACATAAAAATTCATAATACTTTCATTTTGTTCTTTGGCAAAGATTTAGACATTTTGTAAAACAGTGTTTAATAACTTCGCAATGTTACACACAATGAATCTCATGTTAAATCCCTACTGACGGTTGAACTTCTTTTAAAATGGTACGTAACTATTTTAATCCTCCTAGTCATTACTATATATATTTTACGTCCAATTAAGACGAAACCTCGCACATAAATAGACATGTTTAGACTCCGCATTGAGTCGTCCTCAGTAAGACATGTATACTCTACCACTCCATCGGCTTCTGAGGAACATGAAGTTCCTGTGCCGACATACAGAACACCAAAAATGAAATAGTTAAATTTTTTTGAAAGCGTGATGAAAGTTTTTAAAAAACGTAAAATTTGCATTAGGTTATGGAAACGAGACATCTGGCATACCTACCCTATTCATTGTCACTGGCTTCAGAGTCCGAGCTATTCACGCGTACATCATTCTGGTCACCATCCCATACTGCATCATCCTGACTTCCGTCCAACGCATTTGCGATGCCCATCTTCAAGAAACTCTTCAAAATAATGTCTGTCGACAGCATATCGCATGCCCGCATAACCCAATCACATACGAGTTCAACTAACGGCCTCTTTATTTTGCCTGCTGGTGTCAGCTCATGCTCCCCTCCTGCCATCTATTTGGTGTACACGGAGTTAGATAGCTGCAGTCGCTTAAGTGCGGCCAGTATCCAGTAATCGGGAGATAGTGGGTTCGAGTCCCACTGTCGGCAGCCTTGAAGATGGTTTTCTGTGGTTTCCCATTTTCACACCAGGCAAATGCCGGGGGTGTACCATAATTAAGGCCACGGCCGCTTCCTTCCATTTCCTAGGGCTTTCCTATCCCATCGTCGTCATAAGACCTATTTGTGTCAGTGCGACGTAAAGCAAAAAAAAAAAAAAAAAGCTAGCATTCGGTGTACAGTTTACGTATGTTGTCCGTGGAGGGCTTGTTGATGGAAACATCTAAAAGCTGTAGACAATGTGCGAGTTCACCAGGAATTACGAGATCAGTTTTCATTTTCTGAAGAAGTTTCTTCGTGTCTTCCAAATGTACGTGGAAACTGTCCCACACTAGCATTGCTGGGCGTCAAAGCAGTGTCCCTGGCCGCGCTCCCACACTGTACGGACCCAGTCCTGGACAAGAGCTGTATCCATCCATCCTTTCTCTTGAACCCGTACATGAATGCCTTTGGGACACTTCACTTTATGCACTGTTTTTCTTTTGTAAATAACATAAGGTGGTTATTTTCTTCTGTCTGTGGTTATTGCTAGCATGGCAGTGCAATGCTGTTTTTCACTCCCATGCTAGATTTTCCATTCTTATTGATGGTGGTGTTGCATGGCATATCAAAGTTTATTGGGGTTTGATCTGCATTCTCAATTTGAGATAAGAGGTAATTGTTTTTCTTCCGCATTGCTATTACATGGTGTTTAAATTATACGATTTTTGTCACTGAAATCACTTGGCATTCTATGGCAGAGATGTTCGCCTTCGCAGACACAACCCCTTTAGTGTCGTGAATCTACAGATCCAACCCCGACTCACTTTCAGATTCAAACTGCTGATTCCTCCTTTAATCACTAGTTTGCGCGCTTTGAAATGTAGCATTTCGTGCAAGATACTGAAGCCATCATTTAGCAACTCTGTAACGTAATGAAATAACTCTTCTTCCAGCTTAGGAAACTTGCCAGTGTTCGGCCCTCTGAATGCCTTACGTGTTTGGTTGGTGGTTTCTAGTGTAGCTTTCTGTTTACGCCAGTAGTGAACATTAAACTCCGTCACACTGAATTCTTGACTGGCATCTCTGTTACTATGTTCTTCAGCATATTTTATCACTTTGAGTTCAAACCCAGCCGTATAACTCCCACGTTTCTCCAGGACTTAAAGATCGAGCTACACAAGAAAACTTATCTGAAAAACAACGATAAAACATGAAGACAGAATACTGGTACTTGTTGTTGACAATACAACAGATGGTCGATACCTAATACCGTGATTACTTGACTGTCTGGACAGGGAAACACTCCCAGTTCATGTGATCAGCTCTGATGGACAGGTAGCATAGGCATATTGTCAAAGACTGAAGAGTGAGAGGGATGGCTGAGTGTGACTGACTGACTGACTAAGAATGTGGGCTTGGAGTGGAGGTTTGCAAATTAGGTATTTTTGTTACAACAGCTAGCCTCAACCGTTCTGCAGGTAGAAAGAAATGCAGCTTCTTCTTGTATGTCATTTACAAAGTACCCTAACAGCAATTGGTACAGTTCCGATATTTAATGTAGGAATGTCCACGGAATACCCAAACCTCATTCCGTGTATGTACCATATGTCTTTATGATGTCAGTAATTAAAGCGAGTTATGTGCGGGGATTTTTTCCTGTAATTTCAAATATTATGTGCGAGTAAAACACTACTCATATGCAGATTTCTATGATTTCATTGAGGAAAAGTTTTTTTTAAAAGCAGTTACATTCATCAGAAAAATATGTTGACCATGTAACAGTAAAACTTGAATTACAATGTATACAATGCATGGTCAAATAAGTTCAGATTCGACTACCAATTTAAAAAGCAGAGTCTCCCGTAGAAACTAAGATCGTCCATGCAGTGGTTTTACACTGGTAGATAAGGTGCAGTATTGGAGGCGTGCCCATAGTTCGTGTTGACCTTGCAAGTAGCGTGCACGTGTTCGACCCCGCAAGCTTCAGTTACCAGTCTGAATCTCAGCTGTTAATATGGTGATATAGTTATCATTGCAACACCGTATTGTCTTACGTAAAAGATATTTTAAATACTAGTTGGCTCGACGGGTATGCAATACATTTGTTCAGCAATTTCCTGGTGAAGTGTCACCTTAACGAGCACAGATTCACGTAATTGTAAATAAATTTGAAACGACTGGCTCAGGATTCAATAAAAAAACATGCGCGCACACAATTTTAACAGAGGAAAAGCTAGACGACATTGGTGCGAATCTTGAACGATCACCGAATAAATCACTCACAAAATTAGCACAAGTAGGGGTTTCGGTTTCTTCTGGACACAGAGCTACAAAGCTGTTCCACATCAAACCGTACAGGTTTACACGGCCCCATTGTTTAAAACCTGCTGATCCAGCCACGAGAGTGAGATATTGTGAATGGTATCTTGCATCATTGAATGATGGTTTATTCGACAGACACCATGTGTTCTTTTTGGATGAGGCCTGGTTTTGTCTTGGTGTGCATAAAATCCTAATGGTGTTCATGAAGTCCCTCATTATGAAGGATGACGCTTACGGCATATACAGAGGGTTCCAAAAAAATATAGACCTCTTTGATAGTTAATATCTTTGGAACAAAATGACATACGTTGCAATTCTTGCACAGTAGCGTAGTCCAGTGTTTTCTCAACAGATGGTCACTTGAATAGCGTGACAGCCTTGGTGCAAGTTTTCCAACAGATGACAGTGCAGCAATGAAGTAGGGTTGTTGCTTGAGCAACGCAAGGCTGTATTAGAGTGGTACCGGAAGTACGAAAACGTGGAGGTACAACGGCAGTGGGGTAATGTGTACGTAACTCAGCCACCAACACGTATAACAATTTATTGTATTCGGAATAAATTTGAAGCAGACAGTAATGTTCAGGATGTGCATAAGAAAAGGTCTGGCTGACCCAAAACATCAGCAAATCCAGCTTCCAGCGCTGCTGTGTTGCAACATTTTACTAGGTCACTTGAAGAAAAATCTGTTAATTATGGTGTACGTGAAAGCAGGGTAAGCCGATCAATCATACGACGAATTCTGAAGGCTGCAAAGTGGAAAGTGTACATTCCAAGATCTCTGCCGCTATGACCGAGGAATACCCAAATTGAAGGATGGAGTATTGTGAGTGGTTTGAAGGCATGCTTCACGAGGATGAACGGTTTGCAGGGATGGTATCTGGTCTGACAAGGCACAGTTCAAACTGAACAGTACTGTAAACCGCCACAGCTGTGTTTGCTGGGCTTCTGAAAATCCTCGCGTTCACGTGGACAAGCATGTTAATCTATGCGTTAATGTGTGGTGTCTGTTGTGATGTGGTTTGATTCGCCCATTCTTCCTTGAAGGTACAGTAACTGGTGAGGTGTGTCTTCATATGCTGCAAACATCAATTTTTACCTGCCATCCGAGAGGTGTTTGAAAATGAAAGATTTTTACCTACAACAAGATGGCGCTCCAACTTGCTACTGCAGAGATGTCAGAGTGTACTTAGATGAAAATCTACCTGGACGATGGACAGGTCGAAGAGGAGCTTTTGAGTACCAACCATGGTCTCCAGACCTTACACCTCTTGACTTTTACATATGGGAGACCTTGAAGAATGAAGTTTATAGAGAAAAGCTGCACTGAACGAGCTACAAGAAACCATAGAGACGTCTGTGCGGTTATCACACCGGCAACACTAACAGCTGTAGTTCGGTCAGTACTTCAGTGGCATTGACGTTGTTTGGCTTCTAATGGGGGTCGCTTTGAACACACAATACACCCTCCTCCCCCGCCCCCTTGTGCAAGAATTGGAACGGTATGTCATTTTGTTCTATTAATATTGACTATCAAAGAGTGTACATTTCTCTAGACTCCTCTGTAAGATTGCGTACACGCTTTAAACAGGACGGCCTTGTGCAATGTAAGTTCGGCTGAGGCAGCTGCCGTAGCGCAGAGTACAAACACCGTGCGTTCGGTCTGGGTTTATATGAGAGTTATAAGTAACAAAATCTCATTTTGTTCCGTACTGAAGATACAATAAGTAAAATTCTTTCTGGAATAAAATTACTGTGTCCACCTATTCAGTACAATTATATTTTGTACTGATTAAATTCTACATGAAATATAAACACTACTTAGGGACATGTTTTGCCCTAGTTTTGGGCATCTTTAGCCTAATACTAATCTTAAGGTCAAGTCTTAAATCTATTAACCACCTTTGAATGAACCAACCTAATGTTCATCCATAAAGTTGGAGAAGCCCCAATTCATGGTGTGATCAGTCTCTAGCCAATACGTACACATTTGCATAAACTTTCATCCAGATGTTTCAGACGTTTTCTAGTCATTATAAAATATATTATTGCTTCCTTGTTCACAAATTCTGGCATTTAGTTAACGTACATATTGTAAACTATGTAAATATCACCTAAAACACAACTTTGTAATAAGCATAAGGCCATTGTATTTAGTATTTGATATTAATTTAAGTTTAGATTTTGTCCTCTCCGGTATAAATTCAAGTATCAAGTCGAATAGTGCAGACAAAGCTATTATGTTGATAGATGTTTACTGCATTAAATGAAGAGGTTGAATGTCTTTGTGTAGGCCTAAGAAATCTATGGGCTGATGACACAAACTATCGAGCCATCTCCAAAAACCATAGAAAATGGTTAGGCGTCAAATGTATCTTATTATCATCGAGCCAAGAGAGTTATTTCCTTTCAAGAGGCTATTAATTTGAATATTGTTGAAGGCTTGGGTGCAACAAAATGTTAATTGTAAAATAAAGTTTTGAGAATGTTTACTGATAAAAAAATCTGAAAGCCAGCTTATTTTATATTTAACATTATTGTGTAAAGGTATAAAATTCCCTCTTGGACAAGGTAGGTAGAGCACACCATGTATGACCATGTTCTCTTCTTAATCACTTGCACCTTAGTTCCTCATGTGATTACCAACTGTATATGATGAAATTCTAAAAGAATTCAATCATATACGGTCCACCTATTCAATACACTTCTGCCATTTATTAAATGGTTTATTTAAAGTTTACATAGTTGAATAGATGGTTATATAATTTAATTGTTTTAGAACTTCATCATAGATACAGGGTCTTTATTTATGCTTGGAAGGGACATTCTCGCTCGACCTTGGCAGACAGTGACGGTTCAGTTGCCGGCTACCGCGCGTGCGTATCTGTGGCAGAATACGGTGCTCAAAGTCATTATCGTGCATTTTACTCACCATTTTTACTGTTTATGCTGAAAATGTTCCCCATGCGATGCCAAACATAATCGGCATCTCCTAATGAAGTTTTCGGTTACTCTAGCAACTTCTTCAGCACTGATGGATGCAATTGCAGCTCTTATATTTTCTTTAAGTTCGTCTAGTGTGTGAGGGTTGTTCCCGTAAACAATATTTTTTAACATTCCCCACAAATAAAAATCACATGCCGTTAAATCTGGGCTACGAGGGGGCCACAGATTTTTACTTATGATCCTTGTACCAAACACGCAGTGTAATTCAGCAATTGATGCCTCAGCTGTATGAGCTGTGGCAAAATCCTGCTGAAAATATGCTGAAAAACGTTCTGTGTATGTCAGTTCATCAAAGAATTGGTCAAGGATTTCATCTCTATAACGCACATTGTTTATTGTGCCCTCATAAAATATCGGGCCTATAATTCTATGAACGTTCAAAGCGACGCAGACCCCGATTTTCTCGTCGTTCAGCAGTTGCTCAAACACTATTCCTGGTTTTGTTGCACTGTAGTATGTTATTTTCATGGCCATGTAAATGGAAATTAGCCTCATCTGAAAAGAAAAAAAATTACTTGGGTTCAGTTTCACCTGAGTCTACCTTCCCTATAACCCAATTGCAAAAATTCACTCTCTTAACGGGATCTAGCGGTTGTAATTGTTGCACTGCGCTAATCTTGTATGGTTTCAGTTTTAATAATTTTGTTGCCTTCCAGGCAGAAGTATGAGATACCTCAGTTTCCTGTGCCAAACACTCAAGTGATTTTTGCGGTGTGTGTTCCACTTTTTCGCCAATGTCACCTAATTTAACTCCAGTAAGGAAATAACGACCTTAACATCTATTTTTATTGTTTACTGATCCTGTACATTTGAATCTCTTGGCTAGTTGCTTTATTGTCCGATTGACACAAATGGGTCTCCCTGGAAATTTCGCTGGAAATTTTTGTCTTGTCCTAGCAAACTATTTGTACACTTAATGTAAGTATTGTGCAGATATCCACGTTCACGTAACGAATATTTCACATACATTACAGCACTATACACAAACACAATAAAACACTATACAATACGACACAATACGCAGTAGTTTCATTGAACACTCCATTATCTCGGTGCTTAGCTGTCAGCAAACTGCAGGAAGTGCTGGATACCGAGCGCGCCAGTGGGCTGTCATCGACCGCCAAGGTTGAGCGAGAATGTCCCTTCCAAGCATAAATAAAGACCCTGTATTTGAAGTCAATACGGAATCGGAATGAATTTTATTACTTGTAATAATTACCAACGGTTGCGTAAACACTGCAACATTTGCATATTAATTACTGGTCTGCGCATGTTCTGGATAGCGGCAAGACATCAAGTCTTAACATGTCAGGGATGTATAGTATAGAGCCTCTCTAAAGGAGCATGTGTCTGTGTAGAGGGGACAGTATCTTGTCAGACCATTGTCCTACAACAAACCGTTTTTTAAACGTAACCCTGAATTTTAAGGAATTCTTTGAGTGCTGCCACATTCAATAAGTTTCAGCCAATGGCAATGTTTCTTCACTGAGGATATATGGAAAATGTCACATGATTTCTGATATTTTGCTGTAAAAGTATATTTCTGGGGCAGGTTGGGGGGGTCCCTAGTTTTAGCAGTGAGCACTCCATGTTATACGATGGAAGATTTGCATTCCTAAACTATGTACTTCTGGCCAAGCGTTAATTGTATTCCTTTACCTGTTACACAGATTACAAAACTATAGGTTATGCTGTTTTTGTTGAACAAGTCATTTTAAATTCTTGAAGTGTTTGAAATTTATTCATTATCTTACAATATATTTGTTACTTTATCCACTTTATGTTCATTACCTAGAATGCTTTTGAACTGTTCAGCAATATGTGGTTTTATGAATTTTCACAGGTAGGCTACAAGTCATGGTATTACGTTACCCTATGGTCCAAAATATTTATAATGTTATAAGTGGAAATTAATGCAATCTTACTTGGAGAGCGTCTCAGAGGAGAGATGTGTTCATTGCGATGTCCAGAAACCCACCATCCAACCCCTAGAAGTACATTTACTGTTATAGCCTAATTAAGATTATTACACGCCATTTTCATTTCTGAAGTAACTACTTCTATTCCTATTGGCAAATGTAAAGTGGCAGGTGATCTTCCCGTGAAGAAAGTTAATAATAATCCGTTACTAACCGCAATACAATAAAAGCACAAACTAAATGTAACAGGTTAAGAACACTAGAGGCCTAGGGCCGCTTTGCGGCTGCTAACCGTTCAGACCAATGGTCTCTTCCAGATCCTATCCTAACCGTCCGCATGGCGAGAATCTTGTCCAGATCCTATCCTAACCGTTTGCACAGCAAGAATCTTGTCCAGATCCTATCCTAACTGTCCGCACGGCAAGAACCAGTCCAGACCAATTGTGTTTCCACACGAAACTGGAGGCCTAGGGTCGCTTCGCGGCTTCTAACCGTCCAGACCAATGGTCTTGTCCAGATCCTATCCTAACTGTCCGCATGGCAAGAATCTTGTCCAGATCTTATCCTAACCGTGTGTAACAGTGATCACCACAGCCAGGTATCGAAGCATAGTTCTTAAGTACAGAGGTTGGCAGCACTGAGCACTGTTGGAAAACATCCTATCCGAGAAGGCCGCGAGTGAGGAAACAAACGACGGTGTTACGCACGTGTGAAAGTCTTGACCCATTAGGTAGAGTAATGATCAGGTCATTTTATAATTTGGCAGGTTTCATTCCTGGTGATGGGACATTTCATCAGCTGGAATTTTGTGAGCTATAAAGGGACAACTTTGTTTCAAAAAAACAGAATTGTTAATAAACTGCTATGGATGTCTTAAATCCTGGCTCTACTGCCTTTTACATTGTTAAGAAAGAGGTATAAATTTAAATTACATCAAATAATTTATGCATTTTTGTGCAGTCTTCCATATTTTTTGTGTATTCAGGCTGAATCTTCGTATTTCCACCTCTGTTAAAAAATGCACTACATTTCTCAAAATTACAAGAGTGCACCATAAACAGGAAATATAATGTTCAGTTTCACCTTCAAGGCATCTGGGAAGGCATGCTGTGGGTCCAGTGCTCTTTAACATTATTCCAAACATTTTTCCAAACCATGTTGAACGACCATTATGTTTGCCGTTCCAACATTGAGAATGTCTCCGGTAGCGCACATGAAGGAAAAAAACAAACACTTCTCTGATATCAATTTCTTTACTGCTCGAACCATCTTGGTGCTCTCTTACGTCCATCTTAATCTCTGCCTTGCTCCTTGCAACAGCAGTCCACGATTATGGTTGTAGGCTTGAATCACATGGGCAAGATCCACTGATAAAATGACAGAGAATGTTATAAAAAGAGATATCTTCTCTTCATAACTTGAGATGTTTTAATACCAAGCACATGAAGGCAATTTGAAAGAAGATGCAGAAAAACAGGTTTATCATGCTTACGGGGATGAAGGTACTTCAGTGTATGTGGGACTTGCCATTTCTTTATCTACCACCCCTATACAATTTAAGGAAGATAAATAAATAACAACAACTTGTCAAAGGTTGAAGGAGGACTTTGGCAGTACAAAGCAAATATCATTCAGGTCAGAAAAGGAAAATTTGACTGTAAAAAGGTCAGGCAGGGAAGGTAAAAGCGATGTGAGATTTAGCTGGGGCCTGAATATCACAGCTAGTAAGCCTGTTCTTGCGAATAGGTTATTTGGTGAACCAGCTGCCCCTTGAAATGTTACAATCCAGTAATACACCATTACTTGTGATGATCGTTATTCATCTGTTTGCCTCCCATGTGGTAACAACTCACTGGACTGGACTCGAGCAAGACCATTTGTACACCAATCTAACAAACGAGTGGTTGGATGCCAGTATAATGGATATTGTCGTTGCTATGCTAACTGCTTGTTTATTAGCACCATGGTTATGTCTTGTTTGTTAACTCTGAGAATAAGTGGCAATTAGCGACATAACTTGAGATTTTCTTTTTCATATAACTACAGGAACCCGTGTTTTCCGGTAGTATGTAACCAGTGGGGTTCACTTGGTATATGTTACATTTCCCTGAGTTCTGCTAGTCTAGACCGTTTGTAAGTTGAATTTCTTTGTCAAGTGATGCTTAATGAATCTAATTCGAGGCAGGAGACACCAGGAATTATTTTTAGAGTCTGACAAGAGGTCACTTTACTGAACTCTGTTATTGGTAATCATTGAGTTCGTTGAACCTATATATCAAGTTCAGAGGCAGGACTTGCCTCCTGAATCCAATGTTTATCTAATTATCTTGCTCTGAAAGTCTACTTCAGCTTCTTATTGTACTTAACATGTTGTCTCCTCTTTTCTCTACACACTCCCTTAAACTATATCTATCCGTCTACACCTTCCAGTGTAACTGTACTTGATGTATCCTTGTATAAAATTTATACATTTCTGATTTCCCTTTCCTGTCTCCCCCTGTTCTTGCTTTCTTCAGAACATAATTTTTTGTACCATATTTTCCACAACTCTCTGAAGTTCAAAGACTGAGAAGTCTTTATCTTCTTGAGCACCGACAATTGATATGTTAATTTTTATAACATGTTCATTGTCGTCTCCAGTACTGAATAAAAAGTCTCTAGTTTTCTTGTGTTGCTGAGTGGAGAGACCGGTGTCCTGTTAACACAAAACGATGACTCAACTTAGTTCCCAAAAATACTCGCAAACTGACAGTGGCTGATTCTTTTTACTAATTACAGTTTGATTCTTCTCTTCTGCATCTCTTAAGTTCATGAGTAGAATCCCAGGTATGTAGGTCGCCAATGCACTGGGTGAGCCGAACGTGTCCTCGGACACTCCTGGCACTAAGTCATTCCTTAAATTAGGCCCTCTCAGATGGCCAAAATCTTATGCGTGGAAATCGAGCTGCAGAGGTTCTGTGCATCGGGCCAACTCGGATTGGTTTGGACAGTCATTTTGCGTTGAGGCAACTCGGCTAATCTCGGCTGAACTCTGCTTGGATGGTGGAGCGCTGCAGAAAGAGAAAGAGACCGCTATTGCTCAAAAGCGAGGGTGGAGGCCTGTACTCTGGTCAACCTAACAAAGTTGTCTTTTGCACCTTGCGCTGTGCAATGCACCAGTGCATGTTCCCTGAAAGGTCCTGCCTTTTAAATAAGTAAATAAAAAGGAATGTTTCTCTTTAATGTGCTAACAACCAATAATATAACTTTAAAGCTTAACAAACTAACAACCAATATCTGTCAATGTTTAGGTGTGTGATCTTGTTTAGGAGGAAATGAAGTGGACTCCAGTACTGGTATTAAGTTTTTTGTTTTCATAGCTACAGGGATCATTGCTTTCTGATAGTCTGACAAGTGGATGGCATAAAACTACATTATAATGTAGGGGCAGCTGGTTCACCTGGTATAAAATGGTCTTCGGTTTTGTAACTGGAAATGAAGTAGAATGAACTTCAATGGAAAGCATTCTATTAATACTGCTGGCTATAAAGAGTGAAGGACAAGGCCAGAGGTAGAATGTGGGTCAAGAGTTGAGTGCTTGATGAGTACATTACCTTAACTGAGATCTTATACAATAAACACATTCACTTGTTTGGTCTTTCCTTTTCTCCTTCTATGTTTAACTTCTGTCTGTGTATTTATCTTTTTGTTTCTTTCCTTTCCTTATGTTTATCCTGCTTTTTCCTTATGCTATACTTTCCCATCAGTACTGAAGATCTGTCAAGATGGCCATTCAATGTGTGTTGATGCCCGTCCTTGTGATAAACTAGGACGTACAAATGAGCTTGACAGGGGCTGATAAAGAACTTGGATAGATGTGGAGACTGTTCTTGTCTCCTGTTTGTTACTCCTTCTCAGACCGACTTGTTACGTGTTCTTACTCATTTTCCTACTTTTTCTGTGTATGTTTTGAAATTTTAAACGAGTCATACTAGAGCCCAGATTTTCATGTACTATCATATTGCAAAACATGAACAATAACCTGGAAAATGTACACTATCAAAATTCAGTTCCTTTTGAAACATTGTAAAACAACTAATTTCTCCAAACTGTCTTGATTTAAGCTCATCCGTTTACCTGTCAGCACATTCTTAAGCACAGAAAATGACCTTTCGATGTCACAAGAAGTGACAGGTGCATACTTCATTGAAGGCGTTTGTGACAATGTGAGGTCAAATTGTATGTCTTTGTATGTCTTGGCGTTTCACCACAATATGTTTATGAGCTTGATGAATTCAGAATTAGTATTTGAACGGATCACTTCGTTCAAATTGTCTCTAGTTGCTGCAGCTACTTCTCCGTGTGATGATGGCAGATGATAATGTCTTCAATTACTGCAAATGATTGCCTGCTGTGATACCAAAGCGTGACACGTGAGAGTTCCGGTTAGCAAATTCCAGAATAATGGAGGAGGGTTCAGTGCAAAACCAAGGTTTGTAAGGTGCTATCTTAGTATCGCTACGTCACAGATGTGTGATACAAGTTTTGTTTTTTGTTCGTCTAACATAGGTGTAAAAATGAGCAGTCATTTACTAGTTCACAATTTACGGTTCAATTTATAACGGGAACACCCTTATTCCGAAGAATTAGAGATCGACGTGGGGCTTTCCGTCTTTTGTCAATGTTTAGTCCAGCACCATGTAAGGAAGTGCTTGGTTAATTGGTTTATAGGACGTCTACGGTATGTACTAACTTTGGTTGCCAGGAATACATTCTCTTCGTCGCTCAATAATAGACATACTGTATAACGTGGAAAAGCGGTCCCAAATTCTGCAAACTAACATTCATAAAAGGCACTATCACGCAAGTTAACATTACATATGTGCCAAAGTCAGAAGAAAAGTCATATTATGCAATATAAACTTTCAAATATTTGCTGTTAAATCCAAAATCTTCAAAATATGGCGTGAAACGCCAAAACATGAAGGGAAAAAGAACGGTTATTTGGAAACGTTAAGTCATAAAACAAATATTTGCAAAGTTTGTAAAATGTAACTAGCTTATTTAAAAACATTCATTTGCATGGAAATCTGGGCTCTAGTCCTCACTCAGTTTAAGACTGGTCTTCCTTACATTTTTAATGAAATGCTTGATCCTTTACCTTGAGGACAAAATGTAGGTTACCTGGTTTTATCACCAGTTCATAATGTGTAAACTCAACCCTACCATTGGTGCAATAACCCTGATCCTTGGTCAACTGCTGCTTAGCCTGTGAAGGCCTATAAAATTGATACTACCACTGAGCAGGTGAAAGAGCTTAGGAAAATGACTTGAAACAATACCTGAAGTAGGGTGAAGAAGAGATCCTTGATGCTTGCCAGGGGTCCACCAACCCACTCTGAGAAGTATTCTTACGTATGTAAAAGAATTAACAGACTGTGTTCTTATTTGCTGGCTTGGGTCACGTGTGATGAAGATGAGTTCTCTATAGTCTCCAGTAGAGCTCACATAGGGTGTGGCATCAGGGCTGCCAAACCACTCATTGAAATGTCATGTCATGTGCCGGTGACTAAGTTTTCTCTGTAATATTTGTCACATTTTAGTAGATGTGGGAGATGCCAGAGGACTGTCCCCGACCTGGGGGCTTATGATCTCATATACGCCCTTTGCTAGGCTGAGTAGCTCGGGCAGTAGTGCGCTGACCTGAGGTCAGGTTGGCAGGTTCTATCCTGGCTAACCACGTTGTCAGACTCTGTAGACTTGACACCTTAACAATCGTAGCCAGACGTAAAACAGATAACATTATTTTTGTGTGATAGTGTGGTATACCAGCCTCGTGTCCAGATTTAACGGCTTGTGAAAGAACTATGGGACAAAATTCTGTCACCTCAGTGTCTCCGATAACCACAAAAGTAGTTTGTGAAACGTAAAACTAACGTGTATGTCCAGTCCTTGTCCCGTTTGTCTACGTGGTCGGGTATGGAGTGAGATGAAAAGAATGGCATGATACCAGGAAGTGAGAGAGTGAAACTCATTGCTGGAACATAACCTTCTCCTTATATGTTACAAATTTCATATTTGGTCCGTATTGAAATGTACATCAGGTTAAGATATTACCAAAATTTATTAGGATTAACCTATTCAATACAGTACATCAATTGAATAGGTTGATCCTAATAAATTTTGGTAATATCTTAACCTAACCTTCTCCTGTCGAATAACACCAGTGCTTCATGTCCCCATCTGACGGACGAAACTCCATCATGTGCCGTCACTCTATATGAACACTGCAGAGACATTTGGTATTTAATCAAGGCTTTCAGCACGTAGTCTGGGGATCAGAAATTATACGTATACCACCACCTTCAGTCGGACTCGAACTGGCTAACCAACGTTGTCAGACTCTGTAGATTTGACACCTTAACAATCATAGCCAGGCGTAAAACAAATAGCATTATTTTTGTGAGATAGTTTTTTAATTATTTGTTTAAGCTTGGTTAAATCACTTTTGTATTGTGTAAGAAATCTTTGGCATCAGTTTTTGCTTCGTCTTGATTGATACTACTGGCTAAAAGACTTTCTTAAAAATATTAAAGTGGGAAGTGATGTAGTGTTCTATTACCACATGGTTGTGGGAGTTTGTGAGTGGGAAGGAGTGCATGGACACGGCTCTTAATTTGTATTTTAGGAAGTGGAAGGTATTTTGTAACATTGCAGAGTTGTATCTGTATGACCTTCCCTTGAACTTTTATCTTGTTGACAGTTGCACATATCAACACCAGTTTATTTCATTGTCTTGATAAGGTTGGAGAGCTTGCATAAGAGACGTGTGGAAATACAAAGAAACTTATATTCCAGAAGTGTGAAAATAATATCTTCTGAGGATATTTAGATCTAAAATATTACAAGAAAGAAAAGGAATACCTATATCCAGAGAACAAATATCCCTTGTCTGAAGTGTAGTGTTAAATTGTATTCTTTCCGACTATATCTCTAGCTTTCAATTACACTCCCATAAATACTTGTGGTCGATGTCTGGTCTGAAACTTCACTTTTCTTTCTGCTTTTTAAATTGCCTCTTATGTGGAGAAATAAGCTTTCTAATGGTGAAAGAGTTGCTGAAATCAGTTGAACGGTTCCCGAGAGTACCCTTTGTATGCAAACAAACTTGCCAACTTAGTTTTTTATGAAATTAGTGAGTAATAGAAAGTCGGTATTGACGGTAAACAGGTGGGTTGTCAGCTTAAGATTTAAAAGCTGTTATGCAGACACTAGGGTAAATAAATAAAAATTTCACTTTGGATATTTATTTTTAGAAAGTTGAGTGACAGAATTGCATTATCATACATTCCTTTATAGAATAAATAACCTTTTCTTCAGATGTCTTTTAAAAACAGTAGTTCTATGCATTTGTCTGTATTTTAATTCTTTCATTCTAATCTCTGATTTGTTGTGGTTTGTAATATCCAATTCTCTTAAAGAGATTTTCTGTAAGGTGGAGCTGTTCATCTTCGATTCTGGTCGATTCCCCAGAGGTGGAATTTGGCATTTAAAACTGTAAATATGAGACATCCTGGTCTTACCTGCCAGGTGGCCATGATAGTTGGGGCGTGAAGTCAGTGGGTTTCTTCACTGTGGTTAGGCGGTTCAAATTCTGTTGGCAGAAAAAGTGTTGCTGTTAGATTATTGGCTGAGAGTTAGGAGAGGTGATGGTATATAGTCATTACTAATCACTAGCTTGAGTGCCAAACCAGTTTTCTTATAGTTATGAATTTCATTGTTGCACTTTGAAGTGGGATTACAGTAAATTAAAATTCTTTCAAGGTCCACCTATTCAATACAATAACATTATATTGTGATTCAATCACATGTCAAATGGTACTAGTTTTAAAATCTGTGTGGTATCATCAGTTTTAAGTGCAAATTAAACAATTATATACATATGCCTAAAACATCTAAAACACATTTTAACACATTATAAAATACATTACTGTACTGTAATGATACACGAGATAAGTTAAAATTATTTTACAACTGGATGTTGTGATATAAAATTCTTCAAATTCCGGCGATTCATTTTTTGTTATATAGTCCAGCCTGTGTACATCCGTTTTAAGTGAATTTGTGCTGTTTTATGCTGTCTACGTGGGTGACACTTATTCACTTGATATTAGGTGGTTCCAGGGAAGTTTAATTTGTCATGTAAGATTGTGATGTGACTCGAGATGAAATTCCCACTTCAATTTAAACCTGAAGAAGAAATTAGCCAAGTTAGACGTTGGAAGCAGTGTATGGAAGTTTCTAGAATCCTTATAATCATTAAATGACAATTGACTCACCTTGAGCAGCACGTTGAATGCGTATGTTTCACAGAGGGAGCCGGACAAATTTGTGTGATAACTAAGGTAGGCAGCGGTAAAGGAGGTGGGGCACGTGCGGGGGAATGGGACTAATACGGATTGGAAGGATGGGGTATTGGGGGTAACTGACGGGAGTGTGTATTGCGGATTACTTGGAAAATCAAATTGCTTTTCGAAAGTTTGGTGTTTTTGAGCCAACTGATTAAAAGATTGAAGATTAAATTCATACTAGAGTCAGAAATCAATTTAAAAAATTCTAGATCTAACTATTATCAGAAATCTCTTTGGTCTGTCTTACAAAATATACAGGAAACATACACAAACTGCTAACACAATCCATGAAGATTCCATACATCCCCCAATGCACAAACGCGCAGCATATAATAGCATGGCCTATCGAGCTTTTGCCATACCCATGACAAAGAAAGATCTTAATAATGAACTTAATACCATAAAGGCAATTACCAAGTTCAATGTGTACAACAGGCCGTTTATAGAACAAATAATCAACAAATATAGGTACCAGCCTAAAACCAATCTTAAAAAAGAAAAAGCTCCTATTTCAACCACCTTCACTTATGATGTCCACAAAATCACCAACCTTTTCATGAAACACAATGTAGGAATTTTATTGTAAACAATAGAACCTCCAAAATTTTACAGAATTCTGCATCACTCAGTACCCCCAATATTTACTCCAAATCTGGAATATACAGACTAAAATATAAAGAATCCAGCAGTTCGTACGTAACTTTATGATTAGATATTCAGAACGTCAATGCGATGAGGCACAACAAGTTCTCTGGTATTCAAGATATGGAAGTTCTTCAAACAGCAGATGAGGTACCCATTATGAATATTATTGAAAGTTGTTACATTAACCTGTGATCAGTACTTCAACCCCAATTATAATTTAAACAAAATCTAAGAGTAACCCAATATTCTTTTAGATCTTTTAAACAATTGGCTTAAAAACACCAAACTATCGAAAAACAATTCAATTTTCCAAATAATACGCAATACACACTCCCATCCATTACCCCCACTACCCCATCCTTCCGCTCCGCCTTAGTTCCATTCCCCCGCAGGTGCCTCACCTCCTTTCTTCCCCTCGCCTCCTTTACCGCTGCCTACCTTAGCTATCACACACATTTGTCCAGCTCCCTCTGTGTAACATACACGTTCAACATGCTGATCAAGGTGAGTCAATCGTCATTTAATGATTATAAGGATTTTAGTAGCTTCCATACATTGTTTCCAATGTCTAACTCGGCTAATTTCTTCTTCAGGTTTAAACTGAAGTGGGAATTTCATCTCTAGTCATATCACAATCTTACACGACAAATTAAGCTTCCCTGGAACTACTTAATATCAAGTGAGTGTCACCCACGTAGACAGCATAAAACAGCACAAATTCACTTAACCCGGATGTACACAGGCTGGACTATATAACAAAAAATGAATCGCCGGAATTTGAAGAATTTTATATCACAACATCCAGTTGTAAAATAATTTTAACTTATCTCGTGTATCATTACAGTACAGTAATGTATTTTATAATGTGTTAAAATGTGTTTTAGATGTTTTAGGCATATGTATATAATTGTTTAATTTGCACTTAAAACTGATGATGGCACACAGATTTTAAAACTAGTACCATTCGACATGTGATTGAATCACAATATAATGTTATTGTATTGAATAGGTGGACCTTGAAAGAATTTTAATTTACTGCCAAACCAATTCCAAACCTCTCCTCAGTGTTTGTATGGAGCCACTGCTGAGACGTTAGGCCTTGAGCAGACTCTTTGCTGTTATTCGACAGGTTTAGGCTATGTTTTACTCTCACTGCATCACTATTTCAAACCGGACACGCAGGTCGGCCATGAACATTAGACGAGCAGAACATATCCTTGGACACTAAAATAAATAAATAAATATAACCTGTTTAGAGCAAAATTCTTGAACTCCGACGACTCTCAAAATCTCCAACAATTAGAGTGATGTTAAAAGTATTTTATTATTTGTTGTTGTTGCTGAATGTTTAGCATACTGGCCTTTAGACAATTAGAAATAGGAAAGGATTTCCACCTATCAATAGCACAAATTCACTTCACCCGGATGTTCACAGGCTACCTATCAATAGGTGGAAATCCTTTCCTATTTTCTAATTGTGTAATTCATCAATACGGAAATGAAGATTATAGATTACGATACTGGCCTTTGGTCCGAAGGGCCTATAATGTGGCTAATTCCTCCACCTCGGGGACCAGGTATTTGTTGTTGTTAGTTGTTTAGTCACTTCCGACTCTCCGTGACCCCATAGACCAAAGTGCGCCATTTTTTCCTGTCGTGTACTATTTTCTGAAGTCTTTTTAATTGAGAGCCGTGGCTTCCTTGATGCCATCAATACACCTCATCTGTTGTCGCCCTCTTCTTCTGTTACCATCAGTCTTCCCTAGCATTAAGGTCTTTTCCAGTGAATCTTGTTTTCTCATGTGACCGAAGTACTTTAGTTTTTTTCAGAGTATTTGACCTTCCAGTGAACAGCCTGGGTTGATTTCCTGCAATATGGACTTATTAGATCTCTTCGCAGTCCATGGAACTCATAAGGAGTTTTCTCCAACACCTTAGTTCAAATACGTCTATTCTTCGACGCTCAGCCTTTCTAACTGTCCTGGTCTTGCTTCCATACATTGCTACTGGGAAGACCGTAGCCTTCACTATACGAATCTCTTGAGCAAAGAGCCTTATTACAGTTACTTTCAGGTAATAATTCCATTGGTTTTAGGACTTCAATTCTTGATACTACACCATCATCCAATGTCAGCACAGCATCATATGCACCTATCCTAAGTGTCTGAACACCCAGATACAGTTATTCAGACTGCATTTACATTCTGCATTTTTCCATGAACACATCTTTTTAGAAGAGAGGATTTGCTGAGTTCTCGATATATTTGTTTTATACCTTCCGTTGTTAGCATTGGTCAGGCATGCTGATGTCTGTAGGTTCCAACTGCTATAGATTTTTGGTACTTACGCCATGAGTCAGCCCCCTTTGGACAAAGATAGTGGATTGGATTTTAATCCTTTATACAAAAACTGATGGTCAAGTTGAAAGTGGGTGTGGCACTTTCTAGCTATACACTGAAAGCTTTCTTTCGAATAAGAAGTCATTTTGCTATGTTTAACATATCAAATTGTTTGTTAAGGAATACAGATATTTTTAAGCCCAAAAAACAAAAATTATATTTTGGCCATTTTTGTACTTCCTGGTTACCATAAGCATACACAGTTAAAATCCCCAACCCAGCTGGGGTTTCAATCCGGAGCCGTCTGATCTGAATACTCTACACTGACTTCAGGCAAGGAGCTAGACAAAGAGAGACTAGACACATTTTTTTTTTAAATGTAAAAGTAGACAGGCAGCTTGAGAGACTCTAGGGTGGTGGTGGTGATTATTGTTTTAAGAGGAAGTACAACTAGGCAACCATCCTCTATGTAACACTAATCAGAGGGAAAAATGGAAGGGATCCGACACTTCGATAAAAGAAGATATCGGTCAAAGAAAGACGAGGGCCACGAAGGGCGTGAAAATGACTCCCTAGCCCTCGCAAACCTAATAGCGTCGGGGTCGGAAAAGAACAAGAGTTGACCAAGTGAGGTCAGATAGGATAGATGAAAGAGAGGAGCCTGGCACAAGTAAGTGGAAGCAATGCCAGGACTCAGCTGAGGGCCTCGTGGTCGCCAGCCCACGCTCCAAAGTTCAGAGCCCCTGGGGCCCCTTTTAGTCGCCTCTTACAACAGGCAGGGGATACCGTGGGTGTTATTCTACCGCCCCCACCCACAGGGGGAAGACTCTAGGAGCTCATTAGTAGTTGCTAAACAAGGTAATGTGCTAACAAAGTGACACTAGTACAGCATGCTGTTGCTATGAAGACAGTGAATCTGAACTGATGTATAAAACTAACGATTCTGAGTGTAAATAACGGAATCTAAATTTAGTTCTTTTTCTTCCTGACATGATGCATCTATGTGCAACTTTCTTTTCTTCAATTATATCGGGCAAGCAATGAAATATCCTGCCAAAACACTGAAAATGTAGATAAAATTGATACTAAATTCATACAAATCAGAGAGAAGCATATAAGTATATAAGGTGTGCTAAGTAGGTAGGGGAAACCAGAATTACAAAGGAATACTTTTCGAGAACAGGAAAATACTCTTCCAAGATGACTTCACATGCCAGTAGTAGGCAAGTTTACAGTATTTTCAAACAGGTGATGCAATTGTGTACAAAATTCTGTCGGATCTCTTTTCTTCTTGCTCAAGTTTTTAGTCATGTTGTTTTCTCCCCAATTAATGGGGACTTTAAGAGCCTGAACTCATCTTTCATCAGAACGGATGTGGCATCTGATTATTCTTAGACATTTTTTTGTAAGGTAGCTGTAAATATTATACTATCAATTGGAGAGATCGAAGAAAATTGGGCAGTTTTCTCCTTGTTGGTTGCACAAGCTTTACTTTTAGGAACACTGTCCACATAGTTCTCACAGCTTTAAAACTTTGGTCCCAGTGTTTCATTATAGGCTAATGTGCTGCTGGATACTACGGTAACGTGAACGAATCGTATCCATGAAATTTCATTGTAATTTTTTGCTTACATGGAGGACAACACATATCAACAGTAAAATTTGCAGTAAATTGATAAATATCATTAATAGAGAACGGTAACTATTCCGATGTGGGCACGACTCTCTTCTGTGCCATTCTGCTTCATCGTGCCGTCTTTTGTTTCCTTCTTGAGGTCCAAGGCTAGCACCGACGAATGGAAGTGCTGTCTGTAAACACTCACTATTTGTCCATCAAGGCTAATGCGGGCAGTTCAAACGGGAAAATGTAGGTGAAAAGTATATTTTAAGGAACACAGAAATTATTTTTGTTGACAGATGAATAGCATGATCGCTGGACCAGTAATTATATTAATGAGTTATGGGCACAAGTCAACAATTTGCCCCACCAAGTAACATTAAGCAAAGCAAAGAAGTTCAGTGAGCAATGGCTACACACAATAGTGTTACATGAACAAAAGACAGTGAAGTGCCGTGATGTAGGCCTAGTACAATTCATAGTTGTAATGTAGCAGGTGTATGTATATATTTTTTGCATAATAATGGTGGTATTAATTAATTTACTGCTAATATTACTTTTAATTTGCATAAAAGCATTTATCCATTTAGGACAAAAATTATAATGACATTTCAGGGAAACGAATCGTTCATTCAACTTCTCTCCTTTTGGACCTGGGCCATGGTGTGTGTACTTGAAGTAGTAGAGAGCCATGTCACTAAGGAACCATCAGTTTGTTGAGAAGTGGTATAATTGATTTATGGCTCTTGTAACATGCACTCTTGACATAAAAAGTGCCGTGGAGGTTATCACACTGGAATTAGATAATACCAGTTAAACTACTCCTTTGACCCTAATTGACATTCCAGATATGATAAGAACAACGTATTGTAATGAGGACCTGGTTATTGAGGATTCGTCGCTATTGTCTTTCACAGTACATGGTGCAGGTCCTTAAGTTTTTTAGACATAACGTAGTCTGGCCATAAGTACTATTACAAACTGTCCACTAAATTCTACAGCTTTTCCTGTGGCGATATACAGGTTTCAATAAACATCGCATGTTCCCACGCATTTCTTCTATTAATAAATGTCAATATTTCATTTGAAAGCACCACTTGCATACAAAGCTGAAATGGTGGGATTTGGAAACAAATGTTTGAAGTTCACAAAAAAATAAGCTAAAATCGGGAGAAATAATAGGATAAATCGGGAGGCGGGAAAAACTGTTGAAAATCCCGAGTTTTCTACCTAAATCGGGTATGCAAAGGTAATGACACCACTCATAAGTAATGCAGACCCATGGTATTCCTCACATAGTGGTACTAATCTCAGAAGCTGCCAGGCAATACCTGTTATAATATACCATAGAACTCCTATATTGCACAAGACATGTAGAATAAGCAGTTTTGACCAATTGTATTTCATGATTCCTCTGGATTTTTCCTGATATTCATATCTAAATCTCCTGATTTCTGGTTTTGTAAAGTCTTTGTGTAGTAAATTACCTGTGATTAGTACCGCTATGTGAGGAACACTATGGTTCTACTTTACCACTTATTTGTACCATTATGAGTGGCCAGTGAGCTGGATTTTGGACCCCTTTAGACAACAAGCCTCATCAATTCAGGATTTTGCTTTGGAAGCAGCCCTTTGTTCAGTTTATACCATTGTTTTAAGTTATTTTCTTATGGGAAGATCAGACATTGCAGATCAGATCCACTGATTGGTTTTAAGTTCATAATAATTGTTCGTCTTTTTGAATTCCTCAGTGGATGAATTTTGGAATTTTAGTTGTCCATACATTTCGTCTCATCTTGTACCAGTACAGGCTGATGACCTAGATGTTAGGCCCCTTCAAACAAGCATCTTCATACTTTTCTGACTATGAAACCATCTGTGGGAACTTTCTTTAGCCATTGAATTCTTCTTTAAGTATTATACGGAAGTTTTGCACAGGTGTTCTTAGTATCAGACTCTGTTATTGGCTGGAGGAAACACCTGTTACAACAAAAGTCCCTGACACTCAGTTCTGTAAATTATTCAGATATTCTGTCCATTAATTCTAGCCTGCTGTAGAATGTTTTTCATGTGAGATGATTGAATCTGACCTTTCATACATTAATGATATTGAGGAGAATGGTAGCTTTTGATACAGACATAATTAGTGCTATACTGATATGATTTTGGTATGATATGCTGTTTGAGGCAATTTTGCTCATAAATTGAAAACTTGTTTGTTTTGCTATCGTGAATGAGAGAAATATTTCAGATTTTAAAAAATCTCCTCTATATTAGGCCTGTAGTAACATCAGAGGCTTCTTTGGAAGCTCCTGTGTTCATTGAATTTTAAAAAAGCAGGCAACCCCTTTTTTATTTTTTTCAAAGGTGATGGTGAACACAGTTTGTCTCCACCACATCACAGCATGTATAATATGTACATTAATGTACTATTGCAGTCAGGGTAGCTATTTTCTGGAAAAACAGGGAAAGAAAAGGGAAATAAAAATGCAGAAAATATACAGGGAAAAGACAGGGAAATTGCTTGTCACGTTAAAACTAAGCTTCCTGTCTAACACTGGACCCAAACAGAATGATGAGCGAGACTGATTTGTAGAATAATATACCACTGAAAATCAGTGTTAAAAATCTAAGTCCACCTTGTCAATACAATAAAAAATTATTTAATCTATTTCAATAAAATGCTCTTAACTTCTTAATGTTTCTTTCAAACGCCCAGAGTTTTAAAACCTACCCAAGTAATTTTGCATAATTTAGAGGTGCTAAATTATGGATTGCCCATAATTGTTATGGATTTTGCCTCACTATTATAAAAAATATATTACCAAACCAAACCCCATGGCACTACAGCCCTTGAAGGGCTTTGGCCTACAAAGCGACCGCTGCTCAGCCCGAAGGCCTGCAGGTTACGAGGCGTCGTGTGGTCAGCACGACTAATCCTCTCGGCTGTTATCCTTGGCTTTCTAGACCGGGGAAAAAATCACAGAAAAGGAAAATTACAATAGAAAAAATCTACAAAGAAAGGAATGTGTTAATGCAGCTTCTTTCTGTGCACAATAGTTGACCAGCATATGTATCCGAGCAGCACTTCCATTTGCTATAGAACTTGGGATGTTATTCTTGAGTTTCAGAACAGTAACCCATATGCTTCTCAATCAATCTATTCATTACTATTAGCTTAATATAGTGTACGGTATAATTGATACTAGTTTCGACCCTACATATATTGGATCATCTTCAGCCTTGATCTAATTGGAAACAAATGTTTACATACAACCAACACGAGCAATAATGAATACAATTTGGTCTGATTATGAGCCACTTGATATCATTACTGAAAATAAAAACAGAATGTCATTATCTTCAACCTTTCATAAGTTATTTGAACTGGACAATTTGGTTGAATAACTCAGTGTACTCTCTTTTATAGTTAGCTGTACAGTTGGAATTATTAACTAGAAATCAGCAGATGTATGTAAATAAAGTTCTAATGTTTTTGTCAACTTCTTTTCCTTTCTACCTAGCAGTTCCATTCTTTAAATTTGTCATTTTTGTTTCAGTGAATGATGGTCAGTCAAAAACTACACCACAGTACAAAGGGCTTGGAAATGCAGTGGTAACAATATTCCAAAAGGAGGGAGCTCGTGGCTTGTATCGAGGAGTGACGCCGAATGTCTGGGGATCTGGTAGCGCATGGGGCTTTTACTTTCTCTTGTAAGTGGTTTAATTACCTGTGTGGTGGTGGTGATTATTATTGTCATGTATTGCATTACATTGTACTACTGTGGACGCCCTCGTAATTGACCATCTGATGAAGCGGCCAAGCTGGTGAATATCGCTATCACTTTCCTGTGATTGCGAGTACCCTGCACTGCCTCCCACTCTGCCATGCTCGCAGATGTGATGCAATGTGTTTCATCTTGCTTATCGTTTAAAGTAGTGGTTACCATTTTAAGCCAGTTTGCTGTTGTAAGACAATTGCCAAGAAAAGAAAACCATCTTTATCAACCCAGCAGAAAGCTAGTATGTTAGATTGGTTCTAAGATAAACGTGAATCTGTGCAGTTAATTTGTGATGAATCAGGAGTCGGGGGGGGGGGGGGGGGGGGAACACACTACATTAAATATACAGTAATAATAGGCTGTACATCTCTGGATAGGCCCTCTGTTTTAATACTTTTGGCTTAACCAACCATTTGTACTCTAACCTATGGCCCTGTACCAAGCAGACCAGTAAAGATCTCCACTGTAGTTCAATGTGTAGAACATCTGATTGTCGAGAGTTTATGATAAAAATACATATTTGGAGTATTTGTCTTCAGTGTGAAAGTAGAACAGATCTGGTCAGATGTTCATAATTAGTTTGCACTTTTGTATGTGACTAGGACCGTGGATGTTGTCTGTGGACAATATCAAGGAAAAGTTGCTCAGTCAGAAAATGAAATGTTGAAGATTGAATGAATTTTTTTTTTTTTAAATAAACATTGTCAGTCTTCCCCATGGTTTGAGGTCTAGTACTGTACACTGTTATGAATAAAACCCTTGAATATTTTATCATTCTAATTTATCTTAGTACACATGCATACACACACAGTTTTATTTGAGAATGGATGACAACTGTTCCCTAATTAGTCGCTGTTTACAAAGACTCTTGTCCTCCTCCACAGCAGGTCACCAGCTCTGGTATTTACCTGAAACGACGATCCCCTCCATAATATTGACTGACGCTCGCCCTTCACTTCACTTTGCACTTTGTCACTCCACTTGGCAACTTCGCACGTACAGTTCTGAACTCACCCGGTTAGTAATCATGAGGCACGACGACTGTTCCGTGGGTCGACTCCAGAGAAGTGTGTCACACACTCGATCATTTCACACAGTGCACTACTTGGCAAGACAATAACAGGGTGCCACTAAACAATGACCGCACCTTAACATTCCTCTGTCGCACTCCTCCAATACACTCGGCACAGACAACCACGGGTGCTGCTACTCATTCACTTCAAGAAGTGCTGCTGTCCAACTCTCACCTTTTATACGGTTATTATTGTTAGTGATGGAGTACTAGAATCCTTGGGGCTTGTTTCGCACTCCAGATGCCTACGGGGAAACCAGATGAAATCACAATACAAGGAGAGGTCACCCGGGAGGTCCCTGCCCTGACTCACTCATATCTTCCATGAAATACTGAAGAGAGCTACGACAAGGATGACAGTAGCTTGAGCACTTAGCAGCTGTTTTCTACACCTTTCATTAAACTCGCACCCTCCCATCGGCATGATGAAGAACGTATTGGGATTCTTCAGACCATGCAATGCTCTACCACTGCGCCAACGTCCAGTGACAAGGGTCATGTGCCCATTTCAGTCGTAGTTAACGATGTCGTGGTGTTAACATTGGCACATGCTCGGGTCATCGGTTTCGGAGGTTCATCTTTAGGAGTGTTCGGTGCACTATGTGTTCAGACACACTTGTACTCTGCCCAGCATTAAAGTCTGATGTTAGTTCTGCCAGAGTTTGCCGCCTGTCCTGTTTTACCAGTCTGCCCAGTCTACGACGTCCAACATCTGTAATGAGGTGTGGCCGCCTCGCTCCTTGACGTTTCAACGTTGTTTCACTTTGGTTTCGCCACTTGTTGAAGACACTCGCCACAGCACTCCTCAAACACATGACAAGTGCAGTTTTCAAAATGCTCGTGCCGAGCCTCCGGGCCATCACAATCTACCCTTGGGTCAAACTCGGATCGCGCACCTTCTCCATTCTACACATGGACAGCATGCTCACTGATATTACATGGACTGTGCGAATGTCTGACTAGCAGTCAGTCTTCATCAGGTGACGCTGCTATCGCCTGGACGGGTGTATATCGATAGTAGGTAGGAGGTCATAATGTTCTAGATGATCAGTGTATTTCTGTACTTGTGGTCTTGATTAGTATGTCAACATCTGATAGAAATTTGAAAGGTATGCTTTCGAAAGGGGGAAGATTAATCTATAGATTATGTAGTGTAATTTGTGTAGTATTGTAATTTAATGACTGCTTGCTTTAGGGATGTCAGGAAATATTCTTAACTTACAGTTACAATACAATCAAGACTTGGATCCAGAATGGGAACACGAAGAAGCCTCTGGGACCAACGCTGCACATGATAGCTGCAGCCGAAGCTGGAATCCTCACTCTCATCATGACGAACCCCATCTGGGTGGTGAAAACTCGTTTGTGTTTGCAGTACAGCGACTTGGACACTACAAAACTGCCAGATAGTAAACGATATGCTGGAATGATGGATGCACTTAACAAAATATATCGTAATGAGGGCATCCGTGGTTTGTATAGGGTAAGTGCTTTATGTGTATAGTCTCAGAATTTAGGATCACTGAATATTTTCTTGCGTACTACCACCGGAATTTTAACTACTGTATTGTTATGCGGAAGAAGTAGTAAAATTTTTATTGCGTTGGTAATAAGGTTGCTGAAAATATAGTGAAATTTAGCGCGGTGGTATACGTTTTCCCTGGTGTTTTCGTTTGTTTAGCGCTATTCCTTTTGAAATTGTATTACTAGAGTCCAATACCAGACTCTTATTAAGCTGTAATGTGGAATTTCAGGTCAAAAACAGAATTAGGACTGAAATCTACACATAACAAAGAAATGTTAAAAGTAATTGACTATGTAACGAAACTCAAATTATAGAAAACAAAATAACTAAAAATGTAACCTGGACGCAAAGGTCGTGTTATAATTTGATAATTATCTCGTCAAATAATTCGTACCACATGGTATTTATTTAAAATACTATTTAAGAGGATGCTCGTTACAGTGAAAGTGAAATTTATATTCATAATTCATCATTATT
Organism: Anabrus simplex; assembly: GCF_040414725.1. Taxonomy (NCBI): domain Eukaryota; kingdom Metazoa; phylum Arthropoda; class Insecta; order Orthoptera; family Tettigoniidae; genus Anabrus; species Anabrus simplex. Next base: position 11,648,878 of record NC_090274.1, on the reverse strand, counting down.
ATTAATTCATTTTATTGTTGCTAATTTAATAAGTAGTTTTTTTTCCAAGATAATGTTAAAATAGTAACTGGCAAGCATTTATCACACTTCAGTGTAAATACTTATTGGCAAGTTGTTATGAAATTAAAGAAATATAATCTTATCGTCCTAAATCAACAGACGAATCGCCATGAACATCATATACCCTTACTCCATATGAACGCCGCAGGGAGATTTTGAATAGAACCCAATTTTGACACTCTAATGATTGGGAAATGTGTACTATCCCCTCTAGTACCCTACAGACTAACATTTAGAAGATAAATTATTAGACTATTGGGACTTGAACCCATAAATAACTGCGTGGCAGCATCAAAAGATGTTGCCGTAACGACTATGGCTACCTTGGAAACTTACTGTTGAGTTGCTTGCATGCAACTCATGTACACAGTTACAACAACTTGCTAGCTTGGGAAATCTTCAGATAGCTGGAAAGGAAGTGTGATATAAATATATACATAGATTGCATTACAACAACTTACTTTTTGTATAGCATCATGCAGATGTAGATTTGTCTTGATATGTAGCCATCTTGATTCTTACAGTAGCGTCCCCGATAGGAGCAAAGTCCCAGATAAGAGTGTGAACTGCCTCTCCAACTTTGGTATAGCTAAACTCGAGAATATTCTCCCAGATTGCACATAAATGAAAGCCATAGTATGCGTTTTCGACCAAACTGCCAGATAAATGTGTAAACTGCCACATAAATTTAAACCGCACTTTTATCTGCCTGTCGTAGTACAGGCCTTAATGAATGTATTGTCTGTACAGAATATACAGTCATTTCCTTGTAACAATTTTAAGAGCGTTGATGGCATACACCATGCGAACACTACATTCACTTTTTTTTTTTTACTTCTGTTGTTTAAATTGAGACAAAAATTGCTATTGTTTTGTTTTTAATTAAAACTTGCCGATATTAAAGTTTAGATATTCAGAATCTCCGTACACTTGGTTTTATCTCAGTCTGTTAAGTCGGAGCTCAGAAATAACATTAATAACCTCAAGAATGCCGCAGTTCAGACGGAGATAAGTGAACAAAGAGCATTTTTCATTGCTGGCCACAGATACAATGCCCAGGTTCACTGCACGTCTCATCACTAGCACCTCGTAGCATAACCAGAAAGTTCCTCTCGTTGGGATCTTGCTAACAGTAATGGTTTTGTTAGTTACTTCCTTGCCTTCTGCTTACTGTGTAGAATGCAAAGCCTTGTCAACTAAACTCTTCGACATCGTGTTAAGATTTGTCCTTTCTGCTAGTTATTTCACTGAGATCTTCAAATGTATTTACACCTTTTAAGTGCAGCACGTGTTGTGAGACTTCAGTCTTACTGCTCCAAACGTGTTATTTGCCCATTCTCTGCATTTCTTTTTTGGGTCTGTTTAATTTGTTTGTTGTATAAAGTTGGTATTGCTCGTAAATTCGTTAGTATTTAAACTTCTAACCAATGGAATCTGGTCGATTCTACGCTCGGCACTTCAGTTCAAGTTGATTTGTTTCATTTGTAATATACTATAGTTCATATCATTGTTAGGGAAACTCAGATTGTACGACTTCCTAATTGAGGGGAAATTTAAGTTTACAATCATTTTATTGATTACCGAGCGAGTTGGCTACACAGCTTGGGTCATGTAACTATGATCTTGCACTCGAGGATAGTGTGTTCGAACCGAACTGTGAGCATCCCGGAAGATGGTTTTCTATGTTTTCCCATTTCCACTCTGAGCAAAGGCTGGGACTATCTTAGTTAAGGCTGTGGCCAGTTCCTTCCCAGTTCATTCCCCCACCCCCTATTGTCTCCTAAAGACCTGAGACAGAGCAACTTTAACATACTCGCCCAAAATAAAATTGCGTTTTGGTGATCGCTATGTTATGTACCTTCTCACAGTGTTTTCCTTGGGTTGATCTCTTTTTCGTGATTCATAAGTTCTGTAAATTGCCAGAAAATAATTTTCCATATATGCAAGGGTATGGGCTAAAATAGGGAACATGCATAATTTTCAAAAATATTTTTTTTTTGAAAAGTACACCAATGAAATGGTACATAAACGTATTACATTGTGGTAAGTTGCCTTGTTTTCTACCATTAAAATTTTTTTTTAAAGTGCCTTTCCGCAAGGCGAGTGAAACGTCCTCTGACGTAAGCGGCGCGCTGTGACGTCACAATCCACTACCGCATGCAGCTCTACCAGCCGTTGTGCATTAGCCGTTACTAAAAGCCGTTTGTTTATTATTTGTGATCGTGAATAACTTCAAAATGACAGAAAGGTTCAAAACAGCACAGTCAGACAACCTACCGTGTGTAGATGAATCATTCTTGAAAAATAATGACTTTTGTGGCCGCAGAAATTCGCGGATAAAAAGCAAATTTGTAAGTGGCATCTTTTATATTCGTGCAATGTACTGTAACTCATAGTATTAGGATAACAACGAACCTGGATAGAAATCACATCACTTTCAACGTTTCCTTCTAGACTGATTCCCATATTAAAGAATAACATTACATTTTCCGGCTTTCAGCGTTAGTAAAGTAAGAAATCGGATTTCAGCACTAATATAAACATACAGTTAGCTTATAGTACTAGTCCGCCTCTGTGGTGTAGTGGTTAATGTGATTAGCTGCCACCCCTCGAGGCCCGGTTTCGATTCCCGGCTCTGCCATGAAAGTTGAAAACAAATAGTACGAGGGGTGGAACAGGGTCTACCCAGCCTTGGGAGGTCAACTGAAATGAAATGTCGTATGGCTTTTAGTGCCGGGATATCCCAGGACGGGTTCGGCTCGCCAGGTGCAGGTCTTTCTATGCGACGCCCGTAGGCGACCTGAGCATCAAGATGAGGATGAAATGATGATGAAGACAACACACACACCCAGCCCCCGTGGCATTGGAATTAACCAATTAAGGTTAAAATCCCCGACCCGGCCGGTAATCGAATCTGGGACCCTCTGAACCGAAGGCCAGTACGCTGACCGTTCAGCCAACGAGTCTGACAGGGAGGTCAACTAAGTGGAGGGGTTTCGAATCCCACTTCTCCTCCAGGCACCTAAGGCCATGGCCGTTTCCTTCCCTCTTCTTAGTCTATCCCTTCCGATTTTCCCATCCTCCAACAAGGCCCCTGTTGAGCATAGCAGGTGAGGCCGCCTGGGGGAGGTAATGGCCCTCGTCACCAGTTGTATCACCATACACAAAGTCTCACTGCCCTTTGATGCGATAGAGGTGAAATCCTTCGCTGAGTCCGAGGGGAAAACCAACCCTGAAGGATAAACTGATTAAGAAAGAAAAAAGAAGGAAAGAAAGAAAGATCATAGTACTATAGGTCTTTAATCTGTCATTCCTGAACAAATATATATTTATGGTTGGGACAACTGGCCTACCCACTTCCGGGGCCCATGAAAGAGAAACATTAAATATCTTGGTGGAGGGATAGTCAAACATGATAAAGATCAATATGATTTCATCTAGTTTTCACAAGTCGGGCTGAGTGGTTCAGACGGTTGAGGTGCTGGCCTTCTGATCCCAACTTGGCAGGTTTGATCCTGGTTCAGTCCGGTGGTAATTGAAGTGCTCAAATACGTCAGCCTCGTGTCGGTAGATTTACTGGCACGTAAAAGAACTCCTGCAGGACTAAATTCCTGCTGCCGCGCTGAATGGCTCAGACGGTTAAGGCGCTGGCCTTCTGACCCCAACTTGGCAGGTTCGATCCTGGCTCAGTCCGGTGGTATTTGAAGGAGCTCAAATACGTCAGCCTCGTGTCTGTAGATTTACTGGCACGTAAAAGAACTCCTGCGGGACTAAATTCCGGCACCTCGGCATCTCCGAAAACCGTAAAAGAGTAGTTAGTGGGACGTAAAACAAATAACATTATTATTATTATTCAATTCCTGCACATCGGCGTCTCCGAAAACCGTAGAAGTAGTTAGTGAGGCGTAGAGCCAGTAACATTAAATACATTTGGCTTTTAACAAGCTGATCATATCACCCAAGAAAAGTCTCTTGGTGACATTTTAGTCGTTCAATACAGGAATGTCTATGGGTGCTGTGACTTTTACCTTTTTTTTTCTTTTCTATTTGCTTTACGTCGCACCGTCACAGATAGGTCTCATGGTGACGATAGGACAGGAAAGGCCAGGAATGGGAAGGAAGCGGCCGTGGCCTTAATTAAGGTGCAGCCCCAGCATTTGCCTGGTGTGAAAATGGGAAGCCACGGAAAACCATCTTCAAGGGCTGCCGACAGTGGGGTTCGAACCCACTATCTCCCGGATGCGAGCTCACAGCTGCGCGCTCCTAACCGCACGGCCAACTCGCCTGGTATTTTTACCCTTCGGTTTATTGACTTGGCTTGTAGAACCTAAAACTTAGGCTAAGCTGGATAATATTTTAAACACCATCATCACTATTTTCACCTGTGTGCAATTATGTTATTTATTTCATTAATATTATGATAATTACTATAACTGAGCATTGTTAATTTATAAGACCTCAACAGACAAGAATTGGTTTTGTGTAGAGATATACATTTGTTAAATTCACGTTGTTTTCTTTCATGATGTACACGCCTATTTTTGTTATATTATAGAGTATTTAGCTATAGCGTAAATTTGTTTACAAATGTAAGCTCTTCAATAAAGACATAAATAACTGACGCATGCCAAGACAAATTGTTATAATTAGAGCTGTCAATATGGTTCATAGCCCCTTTGATTTATTACCATGACATGGATCACCCAAAACATAGGTTAGGTTTGGAGAATACTTTAATAATCAGCATTAATTAATGCACTGTTTATTACTTTCATATTCCAAGATGTAATTGAAGCATTTAATTAAAGCACCATAAATTAAAATTTAAAGTTTTACCACTAGAACAGCTGACATATGGAAAAGTGATTGAAAATTCAAACAAATTCAACTTACGTTAAAATGATCTTCGAAAAATAAACTGTAGACTTTTCCGATATATCACCAGCATTTCTCCGGCTCGCCAAAATCCATTTTTCCCTAGTTTTAGCGTCTTTTGAACATTATTATAAACAATTTGTTTGGGATGGTATGCGATGTGCTATTGGACATCGGAACTATACACCATTTATAAGTTTTCTGCCTCACTGTCTGTGCAGGATTAATTTTAAGTCTCAAATATACCACTCGCAGCGGTGCCAACTATTACGGATTGTCCGTAATTATTACTGATTTCACCTCACGATTACGGAATTACGGTCAAAGGAGAAATTATTACGGAAAAGGTGACATCACGAAAAAATAATTTTCTACGGAAAAGGAGAAAATAAGGAAAAAATGTCCGATTCTTATTCGAGGTTTGTTCGCAGAACGAATCCGTGATAGTTCGATTTATCGTCCATATGCGCGTGCGTGGTTGGCAACTAGTTTGAAATATGACAAGCTAATTTCCACTACGAACGGAAGTGGTTGGAAAGATCTGCTGTTTTGAACCAACGTGTTTTGTATTCTGTAAGCTTCAGAAATGAATTAGGATTTTTTTCGAAACTTCAGGTATTAAAATTGATAAACACGGTAAGATAACAACGTGAATGACTACATAGTATTCGTTTAAAGTCTGAATATATAGGCTATACTTAGACATAAATACAGAAGTGGGTTATATTTATATTTTCATATTTGGTAAATTTTACTTATTTTGTAAGGTTACTTCAGCAACTAATCACGGCCGTGAACTAATTCTCAGGTCAGTTATGAAACGAACATAGATGGCAGTGGGTATGCGCGCTCATATTCTGACTCGCTGACTGAAAGAGTTTACGTCCAGGAACAGAAACTGTTCCAACGGTTTGCTGATGGCTTCCAACAGTTTGAAAAGTTTGTACGAACAACACATTAGTAGTCAGCAACTCTGATGATCGCTACTACGAACGTGAATTTGAATGTGCGCATGCGTCTGATAGATGGCAACCGTTTCTGACTGTACTACGAACAAAGCTTCGATTGTGACTTCCTTTTGGTACCAATAAGCATTGTAAAATTCATTGTGAATGAAGGAGCTCAGGCGCTGCTCTTCTCCACTATAAGTCCTTAAGTAATGTTGTATTTGCTGTGTTAATTATTGTACCTGATAGTTGACAGAAGGATTGAGAAAGAAGTGAGACCTGCATTAAGTAAATCTGCACTGGAATCGCCTATGGTTCAGAAGACGAAAACATTATCACAGTCGGAAGGATGCTTCAAGAAAAACTACATTGAAAAGCAACTGCTGTGTGAGAAACAAGCTACAAGGAATGAGCAGCATTTAAAGTAACATTTTATGTAATAATCCTTGCGGTGTATCCTATGGAGTTCTGCCTGTTTTATTAAACAACTTACAGGTTGTGTGCAAATGTTATTGTGTAATATGATCTACTTTCGAATAGATTGCACTGAGCTCGATGGCTGCAGTCGCTTAAGTACGCCACTATCCAGTAATCGGGAGATAGTGGGTTCGAATCCCACTGTCGGCAGCCCTGAAGATGGTTTTCCGTGGTTTCCCATTTTCACACCAGGCAAATGCTGGGGCTGTACCTTAATTAAGGCCACGGCCGCTTCCTTCCTATTCCTAGGCCTTTCCCATCCCATCGTCACCATAAGACATATCTGTGTCGGAGCGACGTAAAGCAAATAGCGAATAGATTGCTAGAGGGAAGGGTAAACGGGGTGTCATTATCGAGAAGGAAGGAGCATGCTTTGGACTTGACTCGAAATTTTTCTCGGTGGTGGGGGGCGATTACTGATAATCCACTTCAAAGGTTGGCACCTCTGCACTCGGATTATTATCTAATGTATAGACCTCGAATTTAACTGTACTAGACACTAACATAGAGCAGAAACATGCAAAGTGTATCGTGCTTCTCATAGCACACTGTTATTTCGTCTGCTAATTCAGTCAACCTGCACAATGACGTCAGACCAATGAGATCGCGTACTTGCATTGCGTGACATTTTCGTACTTTAATTTAGATTTTTATCATGTTTGGAGTTATTTGTACATTCTGATCACATTTTTGAATTCTACATGAAATTTTGAACCAGATTAGCATATTTTTAATTAAAACCCCGGATTATGCATGTTCCCTATTATATTAAAATGTATGTTAGTTCAGAACTTTGTATACTATTTATGCTAGCAAGTCTGGAAACTTAATGTGCCATCCTTCCAGATGTGACATTGGATTTTTCTTCTGTATCAAGTCTGCTGACTTCTTTGCTATGTCATATTTATTTATCTATTTACATTTTATGGCCTTGGGTTATTTCAGTCTATTTTATAAAACCAGTTTTTTCAGTTTTCCTTCTGCCTAGTACTTTTTTATTCTTTTGAATCTTAACTTCGTTTCTTTCTTTGTCACTAATCGGTCCCCAGTCCCTTTATGCATCTGTTGATCTTGCTTTGTTTTTTGAACGTGTCTTGATTTATTTTTTTAAACCTTCAATTGTAATTTGTAGTTCCCTCATTCTTCCTTGATGTTTGTTATCCATCTAATGTTGCTTGTAATGATCCATAACTTTTTGTAATTCTGATGATCCTGTTTTCTGGTGTCCTGAACAGAATTCCAAAGAACGAGATTCATTTCTTTCTGATTGCGCTCATTACCTTTTCTATTTCCTTCTAGACTCTTTCATTAGAAGCTAGTCTCCAGTGTCCATTTTGTTGGTAGTTTTTGTTTATGCACGTTCTGATTATTCTTATTTCAATGTTGATTATTCTGTCTTTTTCTGCAGTGTTAGTTGTTTTGAAAATTGTTTCACTTGCGTGTGTTATTTCTACTTGTGTAACTGTATTATAATGGAAGACAGGAACATTAAAAGGTAAAATGCCGGTGACACATTTATTGGCTTACGCTACATAAACCATTAAGATATCGGAAAATGACACGTGGAGCATAAAAAGCACTGTTTAAAAGTTTGGCCAAATAAGTTCTTGTTTTTTAACAGAAGAAATCCTGCGTTGAGTTCCGGAATGCTATTCCTGTACCTAAGAACAGTCTTAACGGATTTTAATGTGGTTTTAGTTGTTGCGTAGATGTTTTCATGTATTAAATATTGAACTGTGATGAGATAAAACCCAGCATAAATGGTGCCTGCGAAACAACTCAAAGAAAGTGATGGCACCTGAAAAACGTTTCAGCTTAGGCTGTTTAAACTGTTAAAGATATCCACAAAGAATTGTACAAAAAGTCCCAAAGGCCATGTGTGTAATGTAACAAAGTCACTCACAATAACAGCTTTTATATTTAAGTGGAAACCCTGTGCTTGGTATGGGAAGAATATTCTGGAGACTTTGTTTAACACTGCTTAACTCTTTTGTTGTCAGGCTGTAATGTCGTGGTTGCTCTAGGAATGCCAAGACTATTTAAATGAAAATGCAGCCACTAAGGAAAAATATTCTACCTACATTTTTGGAGGTAAATCCCTGTTATTCTTTTCCATAGCACACAGGTAAAGGGAAAATATGTGATTGTGACTGACTTTAATTGCAATAGAGCTTCATTTTGTACGAATTTTGTATTTAAATAAAATTAATTTCAAAATTTGACCTAATTTTTACATTTATAGTGTATTTTTATCATGACTATGATACCTTTTTGAGAATATTCAGTTAATTTTGAAGAAAATACTAATGTTTTATGCAATTCTTGTTACTACTTTTTGAGAATTATCTTGGTAATCAAAGTTAGTAAACAAGTGAAGGAGTAGTCAGCTGCTTGACATGAGAGCGGGCAGCTGTTCCTTCCTATAAGCAAATATGTCATTCAAGAATGGGAACTTCTTCAGGGACATGGTGCCCTTTCTTAAATGACTTACAAACCTACACAAATCAACCTTATAGAACCAGTAACATGCTGATATTTAAGTGTCGTTCCTTTTGTGAAAAGGTGCACCAGGACGAGTAGAATGTTAACCTGCAGTTTTAAAAAAAAATCGCCATCATAAATGACTGATGCAATTATAAAATAATATTGTATGTACGTACTGCTCTCAACTTATTTGTATTAATTGCATGTCTATTGTTACTGGTAATTTTAGGTTCAGATTACATTGATAAAAGCACAAGAAATTTGCCTTAAAATATCTCAGTAATGCTTAAGGTTCCAGGATTGTGAATCAAGTGCACTAGGCTTTTGTTTTTTTTGCGGCAAGTTGGCCGTACCGTTAGGGGCGCGCAGCTGTGAGCTCACATCTGGGAGATAGTGGGTTTGAACTCCACTGTCGGCAGCCCTGAAGACTGTTTTCCGTGGTCTCCCATTTTCACACCAGGCAAATGCTGGGGCTGTACCTTAATTAAGGCCATGGCCACTTCCTTCCCATTCCTAGGCCTTTCCTGTCCCATCGTTGCCTTAAGACCTATCTGTGTCGGTGCGACGTGAAGCAAATAGCAAAGAAAGAAATTTTTCTTGCTTGTTAAAAGGCAAATCACACAAAATTTGTGATCCTTGACAAATTCCTTCCAAATCCATTGTTGGTGTATTCTCCTTTGTGTAGATTTGAAGAAAAGAAAATGTGTGTTTTGTTGCAGGGGTTTGTACCTGGCATATTTGGAGTTTCTCACGGGGCTCTTCAGTTCATGACGTACGAAGAGATGAAGAACAAGTACAATCAGTACAGGAAGTCGCCCATAGACACAAAACTGGTAACTTTCTAATCTCTTATCTCTTAAAGTTTCTCACACTAACACAGTCTGTCTGCAAGATTGAGTATGTATTTTTAACTTGTTTCCTGCCAAGCTAAAATGCTGTAGTACTGCTATAACTGCCAACCTGAATTAAGGCAAAATGTAAGGTCTTGCTGAAAATTTTGTACTCGCCTCAGTTTTGAAGCTATATTGATGTGGGTTTTTTAAAAAAATTCATGATATTTCCATGTATATGCCCTGTGATTTACTTTGTTAGCTCTTATCTTTATGTTAAAAGAAATTAATTATTCATTTTGATTTTCTCTAATTAATTTTGCAAATTTGAATTAGTATTTGGCATAGTAATAATTATTTCACATACATGTCAATGTCACTGTTAGAATCATTAAACTGTATTCTCTTTTAATGTTGAAAGTTTTAAATCTCTTCTTAAAAATGTCCAATGATTTTAGTTTTTGAAATTGGAAATGGAGGTTTGTTGCGTGGTTATGTTGACTTGCGTTTCACTGGTTAACATTAAGATCATTCTTATCTTCACTTTTGTCGGTAGTAGTAATTTCAAGTTAGGCCTAATATGTCACATGAACTGCTACCATCTGTCTCACTGTTTTCATCACTAGAAGATATATTTCTGTCACTTTCTAACAACATAGCCTGAATGTATTGTTAACACATGTTACGAATAATATTTTACTATCTTATCCTACACAAATTCACAGTATAGTATGTAAAAACACAATGAAAAGAAGAGCCTAGTGCCAAACTTGCTGCGCAACGTTCGTGGCGCACTTAACATGACCAGCGTGTGCCAACCTTTCAAAGAAATATAAGAATTTTACATTCTCTTTGACACAGGGAAAATGTTACTTAGTTGTAGTTAGAGATACCGTGGATTAACAAACATGCATAGGCGAGTCATCTGTTAGTTTAAACCTGAACAGACTGTATTTGATAACCAGCCTTTACGCATCAATCTCGTCGGATCATGGCAGTTTTACATTTCACATCGGATCTTGGCAGCCATTGAGTCAAGTCTAATTTCATTCTGAAAGTCGCATTATCGGAAGCGGTGCAGCAATATATCATAGCGTCTAAGAATGTCTTAAGAGTGTTAATTTATAATGATTCATTTGGTTATTTCCTTCTTGAACAGGTTGACAATTTTACTAGAAGTTTCTTTTCTCTGTTTACGATGATACAGAGATCTGTCGTTTGCCTGATGCAATTAGACATTGGAATAATCTGGCTTACTGTTTACACATTCCAGTTTTTCCATATGTAGAAATGAACTGGGATATGGTAAACAGTCTGTTATTCTCTTGTTCTGGCATGCGCTATGAGTTGATGGACACAGTCATAACACAGTCGAACCCAGGCCTACCCACTGCCAAAACCCTCCCAAAAATTCACAAAACTAACATTCCAATCCGTCCAATAATCAATTACAGACCCAGTCCCCTATACAATACTTCTAAATTCATCCAAAAATTTTTACTAAAAAACTGTCGATTTTTATCCAACAAATCTATCAAAAACACTTCTGATCTAATCAACAAATTAAAGAACTTTGATATCCAACCAAATTTTTCTCTCCATTCTTTTGACATTGTAAACATGTACCCTAGTATTCCAATTTCCAAATTATTCCCCATCATAAACAACAACCTAAACAAATTCAGTAACCTGAGTAAACTTGAAATTCAAGACTTCATGTCTATTTTAAAATTGGTTCTCAACAGTAATTATTTTACCTTTGATAACACCATTTATCACAAAGATAGCTTGGCTATGGGCTCACCAGCTTCAGGCATTCTTGCTGAAATTTACCTTGACTTCTTAAAAAACACAAAAATTAATAATAATAATAATAATAATAATAATAATAATAATAATAATAATTTCTCTAACATCCTCTTTTGGACCAGATTTGTCGATGACACATTAGTAATTTTAAATGAAGAATCAACCAACGCAGCCTCTACACTTCATCTCAACAACATAGACTCTAACATTAAATTCACCCTCGAATCAGAACACAACCAAACTCTTAATTTTCTAGACTTAACTATCACTAGACATCCTTCTTCTTTATCTTACAAAATATTCAGAAACATCGCTAAATTCAATGGCTTTAACTCCTTCATAAACCGTATCATCAACAAATTCAAACACCGTCCTAAAACCACGTTATCTAAAGACATAACAAAACCAACTGCATTTTCCACTTTCACTGTCAATCAAGATGCTTATAAAATAACTAATGTTTTTAAAAACACAACATGAAAATTTCTTTTAGAACTAACAATAGAAATTTTGATATTTTACACAACTCTAAATCACTAAATAAATCTAATGCTTTTTCTAAATCTGGAGTATACAGATTCAAATGTAACAACTGCAGCTTCTCCTACATCGGACAAACTGGCCGCAACTTGAATATCAGATACTCCGAACATATCAACGCCATTAAATACAACAGATTCTCCGCCATAGGACAACACATACAAGACTCCAAGCATAATTTCACCAATATTGAAAGAGACATGAAAATACTTAAAATCATTAACAAAGGCCCCCCTCTTAAACACTACTGAAAATTGCTTTATTCACCTTGACCAGTACTTCAACCCTAATTTCAATTTAAACGACATTTCTGAAAAACCCAACATCCTTTTCGACTTTCTAATTCTTCTTCTCAAAAATTCTAAATTTCAAAACCCCAATTCTATTTTCCATGCCTTACAAAGTTCCTACCCACATTTTCTACCTCCAATAACCCACCCTCCTAACCCACCCTAAACTATCCCTCCTTCATCTTCATATCTTATCCTTCCTCAACACCGTTTAACTTCAATCTCTTTTATTCTTCTCTTATTCCACTATTCCTCTTCCTCTATTAATTTCTCCTATCTTTTCTATTCACCTCAAAAAAAAAAAAAAAATCTGCCACCTTTATTTCGGTTCTTCTCATTCAAATTTAACTTTTGACTTGCGTTGACTTCGACTACTTCAATCATGACCTGAATTTTTTACATTTTAAAAAATAGCGCACTGTGCATATATGTTTTCATTTGTTTCCGTTATTGCGATTTTACTAGTTTTTTCACGTCAACTGTTCCAAAAATTCTACAGGATCACAATTACTTATTCAGTTATATTGAATTTTATTACATGTATCTATATATACCTACATTCCCGCAACCGAAGCAAATACTGGATCTTTAAGCTATTCTTCATTTTACGTTGGCGTTTGAAACCACATTGCCTGATGTTGAATATATCGCGCTGATCACCGGGAGCTGGCAAGTTACTTCTTGCAGCTTAGGCACACTTGCGGATAACACACCCTTCTGTATTACTAATGCATATTCTGTGGAATGGTTGTCTATGGCTACTGCCATCATATTTTTAAGTTTCCCAAAAGTGTCATTTCTTATGACATCTAATGACATGATTAACTCATTTACGCCCAAATTATTTTTTAGTTCACAAGCTGAAGATTTGCACGTATGTGTTCAATATGGACTGGTACATAAATATGAACCGAAATTTTCATTCATTTAGGTTCTGCATAAACATGAGTTGCTAATGACTCGCTAAGCAGCTGCTTGGGGATGAGGTTGTGGGATTTGTCTAAAATTTTACCAGACCCTTTGTATTTTTATGGAAGTACGTTGTATATACAGCATAAGTCTGCTATAGCTAGTACGGCATATTTCTGTCCCTTGAAGTTTCTCTATAAACTGTGTATTTTCTTCCGATTTGATGCATTCGTTATTATGGGTGTTTAAGCGTCCTTTTTCCATTATCGATATTTATGCATTTGAATAATTATATTGATTGTGGTTGAGCATCTTCAACATTGTTTTCTCACTGTGTGCACTAGCACTCTCTCTAAGACATTCAAAGGTGATGCAGTAATCCCTAATACCAATATAAATGGTCCGTTATTGGACATTATAAATTTTCCAGCTAGCTCATTCTTGGTTGCCAGCGTTTCACCCTCGTGTGCTAGGGTGGGCTCATCAGTTGGTACCTAGCACACCTACCAATACGCTGGCTAGTGCATACCGTGGAGGCCACTGCGTAGGCTAACTGGAGCCACCGGCAGTGCCAATGCACTAAGAGACTTTGTCTCATCACTAAAAATTGATGCCTGCTTGGCCATCAGATGATATAGATGTTGATTCCCATAGGGAATCTGAAATATTTGTCCTGAATGAGCAAATTTATAATACCAATATAAATGGTCCGTTATTGGACATTATAAATTTTCCAGCTAGCTCATTCTTGGTTGCCAGCGTTTCGCCCTCGTGTGCTAGGGTGGGCTCATCAGTTGGTACCTAGCACACCTATTATAAATTTGCTCATTCAGGACGAATATTTCAGATTCCCTATGGGAATCAACATCTATATCATCTGATGGCCAAGCAGGCATCAATTTTTAGTGATGAGACAAAGTCTCTTAGTGCATTGGCACTGCCGGTGGCTCCAGTTAGCCTACGCAGTGGCCTCCACGGTATGCACTAGCCAGCGTATTGGTAGGTGTGCTAGGTACCAACTGATGAGCCCACCCTAGCACACGAGGGCGAAACGCTGGCAACCAAGAATGAGCTAGCTGGAAAATTTATAATGTCCAATAACGGACCATTTATATTGGTATTATAAATTTGCTCATTCAGGACAAATATTTCAGATTCCCTATGGGAATCAACATCTATATCAGCAGTAATCCCTGTCGACTGGTGTACTGCAAACAAAATTCTAAATGGAGAACTTGTTTTCGTAATAATAGCATACCAGTAAATAATATGACTGATAGCAATTAACTCATTAGAAATAAGGACTAAAGTAAACAATCACTTAATTTTAATACTATATACTGAAATAGGTAAGAATGTGATGCACTTCAAGATATGGCAGAGTGCATCGCTGATTTCAGATGATAGTTTATGTTCTCCTGTCTGGTTAAATTTTGGAAAGGCTATTTGCTTTGCAAAATTACAGCGAAAAGGTTATCATTACTCTACCTTATGTGGTTAATTTAGGTTAAATGACTCGGGTTGAATAAGAAAACTGAAACTTTTTCCACAGAAGCCTCTAGAGCAGGGATGGCGAACCTTTTCCAACTAGTGTGCCATTTTAAGTCTGGTTTATTATTCCCAACAGTCTACTGTGCCACTTGTTATTTTCCTTTGGAATAGCTACAACCCACGTCCCCTCCCCACCCCCTACTTCCATCTCTAATTCCAAATTATGTTTCATAATATGTTATTACTTTATTACATATATCTTGTAAAATAATACTTTTACTTGTATGTTCCTTGGTCGTGTTTGCCAATACTGCAAAAATACACTTTTAAATATGTAAGTGCCAACGGCCGTAGCCGTGTTGAAACACCGGATCCTGTGAGGTCTCCGAAGTTAAACAACATTGGGCGTGGTCAGGAGTTGGATGGGTTGCCACGCGCTGCTGGTGGGGGGTAAGAGAATGGAGGAGCGGAAAGGAACTGGCCACCCTACCGCACATAAACTCCGGCTCAGGAACACCTCTGCGGAGGTTCGGACCTGCCTTCGGGCTGAATAACCCCCAATATGTAAGTCTTAAGAATACCTAACATACGCGTCCATTGTAACACTCTTCGTTATTAAGGAATATTAGATATAGCCTAGAAATCAAAAATACTAATATTGCCGAAAAACGTCATTTATGATAGGTTCATAACTTGTTGTCTTCAATAACATACAAGAAGCACTTAGGTGTGAACCAAGACGGATTCTAACTGTTGACTTCACAACGTTCATTGTAGAAAATAGCTACTTGCCGGCGTATAATGACCCAGACAATGTATGTACCGCTTTAGCAAATTTCTTCATGGCCGAAAAACATTTGTGGGAGGCTGTTCCACTGTTCAAGTATTAATTTCTCCGGCTTCTAGAGAGAAAATTATCCATCAACAGCACACTCGATTTTCACCAATGCTTCACCAAGTTGTACAAATTTGTTCACCCATGTACTGCTTTCTTTAAATTCAGTCAACTCCATTTCTAACCACTCAAAAATAATTGACCTTAACATCACTCATTTGTGCAATATGATGGTTTGAAATTAAGTGCGATAGTTTCTCCAAATCTCGAAACTGGGATAATCTCTTGGCAACTATTCGCCTTACAAAATTGAAAAGAGTACAGTTACACACTAAGAAAAATTACGCGCTGTTGGCAACCACACAAACGTCGAACTTCATTAATTGACTGATGTGGATGAGCGAATGGATTGCCGACCGCATCTGACATTTATCTCACTTGATTTCCGGACCTATCAGTGTTGAAGTCTTGCCATATTGCACGTCCGACTGAACTATAATTTAGATTTTTAATATTTATTTCTTAAGCCTGAAACACTATGACTATACGATACACGAGATATGTATAGTCTATAGTACAAGAAACATTATTATGTTCATGTGGTGTGCCACCAAAATCGTGTTCCCGTGTCACCTAGTGACACGCGTGGCATAGGTTCGCCATCCCTGCTCTAGAGTGATACTACTGTATGTTTAAGGATGAAATTGAACGCGCATTCACATAGTATCGGAATTAGAAAAATTGCTAGCGTTTAAGCCCTCGTATGGAAAGGATTAACAAAAACTCAAGTTTTGAACAAACTTTTTGCCATTCCATTCCAGTTTTAATGTGTGTGTATGGATTATTTGCCCACTTTACAAAAAATTGGATGTAACAACAATCCGTTATAGGGAGTAAATGCCACTGTTTTGTATTCTTGCTATAAGGGACTTCTACTGCAGTTATAAAATGAGCACTTTCATATCAATAATTGTTACTGTTAGCAGAACACTTTAGATTACACAACCATCATTAGATTTCTGATTTTCTCGTGGTAAATTGCAAAGCGGATATAAGAAAGGAGTGTTCACCTAGCACTTGCTTTCAGTGCTTTATTCCCACAAGTTTTGAATCAGCGCCTGGCTTGTTCGCTCATTAAGAAATGGCTTTGATGTTCTTTCTTCTAATGCCAACACTAGAATTGAGCGTAATCCCTTATTGTGATTAGTTGCATGTATGCAAACATAGTTCAGCTGGGTGAAAAAGGTTTGTCAAAACTCGGTTGCTCACAAACATTTTTGTGTTTTTTTGGCATTCAATTTACTTCAACTTTCTAATTACAGGCACTCACACCACTGAGACTTATGCACTTGTTATAATCCTTCTTAGTACCAAACCCAATCACTTAATAAGTCATCAATCAGATACCGCCTAGTCCGATCAGTAGACTTGCAACTAATGATAACATCAAGAGGAATCACGACAAGTGGTCAATAGTGCACACTGAAGATGTTAAACCACGACCTTGTAAGAACGTAACCTTTTTCTTAATGAGAACATTTAAAGATTCATAACATCATTCTCACTTCAGTTTTTAATCGCTTCTGATTAATTCTTCTGGCTCGGGGACTGGGTGTTTGTGTCCGTTCCAACACTCTCCTCTTTATATTTGCACAAAACACTACCAACCACCACAAAAACACGCAATAGTGATTATATTCCTTCATACATGGTTGGCGTCAGGAAGGGCATCCGGCCGTAAAACGGCCAAATCCCCATGCGCTACGCAGTTTGCACCCACGACCCCTTAGGTGTGGGAAAACATGTAATTTCAGTTTTAGCAGTATACTGAAGATATCCAATGAGGATCATAACACGTATAATCTGACAAATGTGAAATTAAATTTTTTTTAAAAATTCACATTAACCATAAAGTATTGAGTGAGGAGGATATTGTTTAACAATAAATCATTGTTATAGTGATTTAAGGGATATTAATGTAAAAAACTTGTAAAAAATTATCCAGTGTTCAGCTCTTGTCTTCTTGAATTGATATTGATAAAATGACTATTGATGCTTTGGGTTATAAACAGTACGGTAGAAGTCTGCTGTGGCGAATACGGCACATAATGAGAACCCTGTTATACCTACAGTGTTTTGCTGTCTCTTCGAAATTCCTATATTAAACTGTGTACTATCCTTTGGTTACAGCGAGAGCCCTATCACTGATGCATCCGTTATTACAAGCGATTAAGTCCACACGATTTTTTCCGTTGCCGAAATTGATGCACCCCAGCGATTATGTTGCATACAGTCGATAATCTTCGGTATCGTTTCCTCGCTATGTCAACTAGCAAGTTCTCTCGTCGACGTCCAAAGGCGATGTCGGAGTCAATTGATAATACGCATCGATTGTTGTTCTGTAAAGGAAATTCCAAATGAAAGAGAACATATTTTCATAATGTGTAAATAACGTGTCCAATAACAGTTCTTAACTCGTTAAAAATAAAGGCTGACTAAACGATCGCTTAATTTTAATGCTAAATACTGCAATTAAGTAAAAATGGGATACACCTCGAGGTATGGCAGAGTACATCACTGATTTCAGAGGATAGTCCATATTTTCTCACGTCTAGTTAAATTTCAGAAAGGCTATTCACATGTAAATTTTTAGCAAGTATAACTCATTTTTCTACATGTGTTTCAAATATGTTTTCATGACACATACACTGTTAGGTTAGGTGACGCCTTTTGAAGAAGAAAACTGTGGAGTGATACCGTATTTCTCCAAATGCAAGACGACTTTTTTTTTTTTTTTTTTCCCCCTTCGGAATCTCGTGCGAAAAATCAAGGGTTGTCTTGCATTCGCGGTCTAACAGTAATGAATACCACGGTAACCATGCTGCTTCTTTTCACCAAAATTCATTGACAATAAATGACTGCCTATTTTATTAGAAATTGCTAGCCGTGACAACGGGTTGTACAGTGCCTGTGTGGAACGTCACTGGATTTCAGGAAATGCTGAAGAGAGAATGACATTCTATTAGCATCTACAAAAATGTTTCTCAATCTGCAGAATGGCATCAAAACATGCGAACCTTTGAATTCTTAGAAAGGCCACGGCTACTCATTGGCAGAGTTATAATGCGTCTACTGTACCTGCCGCTTAGTAACATGAAGTTTTATAGACAGGAGGAATGTTTTTGTGATGGATAGTCATATACGTGGAACACGTATTGCCAGCAAATTTTCAACGGGTTCTCGTCGATATTATGATGCCAGTTTTAAGTTAATTGTTACTAAACACTTGGAAATGTAGAATAATTGTGCAGCTGCAAGAAAATATGGCACAGGCCTAACTAAAGCCAATATTTGACATCAGCGTGAAGATACTTAAAAAATGTGGAGTGTACAATGAATTCAGTGGTCCGCAACAAG
This sequence comes from Anabrus simplex, assembly GCF_040414725.1. Classification (NCBI taxonomy): domain Eukaryota; kingdom Metazoa; phylum Arthropoda; class Insecta; order Orthoptera; family Tettigoniidae; genus Anabrus; species Anabrus simplex. Next base: position 11,629,914 of record NC_090274.1, on the reverse strand, counting down.
GATGCTTTTAAAAGTCAAAAATGAAATTGTGCGGTATATGCATGAAAAATGCAAGGACGATCCGTCCATACTGTGGCACAAGAAACTCGTTCGTTGAACTTCAACATCCGCGATTAGGCCTATACATCGCTAGCCGCTGAAATTGGCCGATCCCGGCAAGCGAGATGTGCGTGTAGCGGTTGCCGGTTATATCTGACGCTGAGTAAAAGTGCCGGAACAGTTTTATATACAGAGAGAATATTTTCCTGGCGGATCGCCATATTGTAGAGATGCATGGAATAGGTATTGCTGGCAAATGCTCAACGGATTCTCTTTGGTATTACGATGCCAATTTTAAGTTAATTGTCATTAAATCCACGGGTGTTCGGTGTCTAAATATTGTCTAAAAATGTGTAGTCTACAACAGTCATTCATATGATTTTACAAAGCACTTTTTGAGCCTGATTAAAATTTTTTGAAGGAGAAACTGGGGTTCGTTTTGGATTCGGTGAAATACGGTACTGTAATTTTTTCAGAATGAAGTTAAACATACACTTTCACGTACTATTGGATTTCGAAAAATATGGGTATCATCCACAGAAATGCAAGTTTTGAACAAACTGATTGCAGTTTCATACCGATTTTAATGTTTATGGGGGATATTCTGACTTTTATACAAAAATTCGATATAACGACAATCCGCTATAGCGAGTAGATTTTCCGCTGTTGTGAATTCTCGCTATAATGGACTTCTACTGTATATCCAAAATGTAGCTTGGGGGAGTAAGTACATACATGTAATAGATTCCATTGTGATCTTTCTGACACAAATACTCTGTTCCACAGGGCTCTATGGAGTACCTGTCATTCGCTGCCATGTCAAAGCTGATTGCAGCAGCTGCCACTTACCCATACCAGGTGATACGAGCCAGGCTGCAGGACCAACATCACGACTACAAGGGCTCGTGGGACTGCGTTAAGCGCATCTGGAGGTATGAAGGGGCCAGGGGATTCTATAAGGGGCTGTGCCCATACCTTTTACATGTCACACCCAACATATGTCTCGTCTTCTTGATTTACGAGAAGTTCACTGGAAATGGCTAAGGAAATCGCAATGTACCTTCTGTTCTTTATTTATTATCTTTAAATGTTCTGTTGTGTAAATGTGCAAATTTCTTTTATGAAGTATTAAAAGAAAAAGTGAACTGATCTTCACTCAGTTACCACCATCCACTTATGACGTAGAGATGTTCTTTAATTCATCCTTGCTCGTGTGAAAGCAAAACAAGAAATGCAGAGTGTTTTAAAGTCTCTCTAAACAACATGCTTCTCGGTACAGCTCAGCAGTGCAATAGACTTACTTATTTCCTTCTTTTGGAATGCTTTCTGTGAAAGATTTTAATGTCCATTATGTGGGCACTGTATGTAAACTGCAAAAAGCCACTGGAATATGAGTGTAATTTACAATGATGTAGGAGTTGGAGAGATCAGACTTGATGTGTCTTTCTATATTTACTTGTATACAGCATGCATCTTCATTTAGAATAGAAAAAGGCAAAGTATTTTTTGACATTATGTCATGACCTTGTTAAATTCAGCTCAGTACACATCAGATTCTGGTTTTCGGGGCAATATAATTTAACAATAATAACTAAATTTGTGTCATAATTGTCCACCTTTCCAATACTACATTATGCAATATTTACGTTTCATTTTTGATCCAGGAACTACTATCAGCTTTGGCTGGCCATCATCAGCCTTAATACAAAACTGAGCTGTGACATAACTCAGATTTAGAATGGTGATAGGCATCTTCACTGTCTTACCAAGTTTCACATCCTTGAAGTTCAGTCTGAGATTTCTTGAAAAGAGCTAAGATAAGTACAGCATCATCTTCCAGTTCCACATGCTGCACTTTTTCACGTGGTGAAATGGCAACCTTGGAAGATGAACGAGTTGCCATTTCATTTCACACACAAACAGATTGCAGTTACTGTTTTTTAATGATTCTGGACTCCTCAACATTCGAAACTGTCGTAAAATTGACTATAACAACCGCTTTTCATACATACATACATACATACATACATACATACATCAATCATTATAGACCGTTATGCCTTTCAGCGTTCAGTCTGCACGCCTCCCTGAATTTACTAAAAGTCGCCACAATCATCTACTTGCGACTAGAGATGTGGCCTCATTAGTTCTAAACCTCTTATCTTTAAATCCTTAGAAACTGAGTCTGTCATTGTCTTCGTCTCCCTCTTCTTCCCTTACCCTCCGTTACAGAGTCCATTATTTTTCTAGGTAACCTATCCTCCTCCATTTGCGTCACATTACCCCACCACCGAAGCCAGTTTGTGTGTGCAGCTTCATCCGTAGAGTTCATTCCTAACTTAGCCTTCATCTCCCAATTCTGAGTACTCTCCTGCCATTGTTCTCACCTGTTTGTAGCAGCAACCATTCTCACTACTTTCATGTCTGTTACTTCTAACTTATGAATAAGATATCCTGAGTCCACCCACCTTTAGTTCCCGTAAAGCAAAGTTGGTCTGAAAACAGACCGCTGTAAAGATAGTTTCGTCTGGGAAGACTTCCTTCTTACAGAATACTGTTAATCATAACTGCGAGCTCACTGCATTAGCTTTACTGCACCTCAATTCAATCTCACTATATTACCATCCTGGGAGAACACACATCCTAAACACTTGAAATTATCTACCTGTTCCAGCTTTTTATCACCAATCTGACGTTCAATTCTGTTGAATTTCTTACCTACGGACATCAATTTAGTCTTCGAAAGGCTAATTCTCATACCATACTCATTGTACCTATTTTCAAGTTGCAAGATATTAAAATGCAGGCTTTTGGCACAATCTGCCATTAAGACCAAGTTGTCAGCCTAGGCCAGACAGCTTACATTTCCACCAACCTGAATCCCTCCCTGTCACTTCGTAACTTTCATCAGACGATCCATGTAATCTACAAACAACAAAGGTGAAAGATTACAGCCTTATCTAACCCCTGTAAGAACCCTGAACCAAGTACTCATTCTACCATCAATTCTCACTGCAGCCCAGTTGTCAACATAAATGCCTTTGATTTTAATAATCTACCCTTAATCCCATAGTCCCCCAGTATGGCCAACATCTTTTCCCACGGTACCCTGTCATATGCTTTATCTTGATCTACGAAACATAAGCATAAATGTCTATTTCTCTCGTACCATTTTTCAATTACCTGGTGCATACTGAAAATTTGATCCTGACAGCCCCTCTGTGGTCTGAAACCACACTGGTTGTCATCCAACTTCCTCTCAACCCTCCCTTCCAAGATGCCAGTGAATACTTTGCCTGGTATACTAATCAATGAGATACAGTGGAACCTTGGATTGCGAGCATAATTCGTTCCGGCAACATGCTTGTAATCCAAAGCGCTCGTATATCAAAGCAAGTTTTCCCATAAGAAACAGTTAAAACACGGATGATTCGTCCATAACACAAAAATATTTATTCGCATACCATTTCTAAAACAAAATATAACATAAAACAAGTTAAAGTGCACTTTACTATACCATAGAATCATCGTTGGTGTGAAGGAGATGAGAGATGACATGAGAAGAGTTACTGTGTAGCATGAATTTCACGATCTGAATCACTCACTGGAATTGGTTCCTTTTCGTGCAACTTTAACGAGGAACCTGTCCAATGACTGTCGCTTTTGCCTCTCTTTGAGGATTTCACGAAAATGTGACATAGCGTTGTCATTGAACTGATTCATTGCTCTCACTGCTACAGCCTTATTCGGGTGGTGTTTCTCTGCAAAATTTTGCACCGTTTCCCACATTTTGCACCTCCATTGAATCTCGGTTGAAGTGAGAGATTCCATTGACTTTTCCTCCTCCTCTTCCCCGGACAAGATCTCCTCCATAACCTTCTCCTGTTGTTCAAGATGCAGGTCCATCAGTTCGTTGGTCGTCCCATGCCATGTTTTTCCACCAGCTCTTGAATGTCCACGTCGTTCACCTCCAGCGTCATAGTCTTTCCTAAGGACACAATTTCATCAACAATCGGTGGCTCATTGTCACCAACAATCCCCTCAAAGTCACATACAGGAATACAGTCAGGCCACAGCTTTCCCCAAGCGGAAGTGACAGTTCTCTTGGTAACTCCATCCCCGGCTTTATCGATGATCTTCAGGCAGTTCACGGTGGGGAAATGATTTCTCCCAAACTCACGGAGGGTAAGGTTTCTTCCTTCGGTCCCTTCGAAGCATCCCTGAAATAATGGTTTGCTGTATAGCTTCTTGAAGTTCGAAATGACTTGCTGATCCATAGGCTGGAGTAGTGTTGGGAGGAAGGAACTTATTCTTAACGAACTTGAATTCCTCCAGTAAGTCGTCCTCAAGGACTCAAGACCTGGAGGATGAGCAGGAGCATTGTCCATAACCAGCAAAACTTTGAGTGGCAGATTATTTTCTGAAAGGTATTTCCTCGCTACAGGACCAAAGACCACATTCATCCATTCAACAGAGGCACAGGGGAGGGGATAACGTAGGCACACGTGAAGCTCATATTGCGGAACCTCGCTCGCTTATCAAGTTACAATTTATTTAAAATGTTTGCTCGTCTTGCAAAACACTTGTAGACCAAGTTACTCGCATTCTGAGGTTTCACTGTACCTCAATAGTTGTTGCAATCCTTCCTGTTCCCTTGTTTATATATGGGTGGAATTACTGCTTTTGTCCAATGTGGAGGTACCTTACCAACACTCCATTACTAATCTATGAAGCCATTTTGTCCCTGCCTTCCCACTATACTTCACCATTTCAGGTCTAATTTCATCTATTCCTGCTGCTTTATGACAATGGAGTTTATTTTCCACCTATTCCACTTCCTCAAGCTTAATTTCACAAACATAATTTTCCTCCTCCTGCTGAGCTTGGTTGTTCGCGACACCACCAGGAATATTTCCTTTTACGTTGAGAAAATTTTCAAAATATTCCCTCCACCTGTCCAGTCATTCCCTGGGATCTATTAGGAGTTCCTCATTTACCTAAAACTCTGTTCATTTCTTTTTTTTCCCTCCCTTCCTAAGATTCTTTATTACTGTTCAGAATGGTTTCCTTGCTGTTTAAACTAGCCTTTCCTGGTTATTACCAAAATCTTCCCACAACTTCGTCTTGGATTCAGCATCTATTTGTTTCACTGTTTCTTTAATCTACGTACGATTCCCTGTCTGCATCAACCCTTGTTAGGAGCCATTTCTGTTATGCCTTCTTTTTTACATTTACATGCCTCTTTCACTTCATCATTCCACTAAGATATTTGCTTTTTCCCATCTTTACACACAGTTTTTCCTAGGCATTCCCTTGCTCTTTCTACTACAGTATCCCTGTATGCCACCCATTCTCTTTATCCTGAACCTGGTTACTGTCCACTGTTCGGAACTTCTCACTAATCATATTCATGTACTTCCAATTTCCTCGTCCTGGAGATTTTCTACCCTTATTCGTTTGCAGACAGATTTCACTTTATCCTAGGCCTGGAGATACTTAGTTCACTACATATCAAATTGTGGTCTGTATCACCGAAACATCCCCAGAAAATCTGTACATTCTTAACAGATTTCCTGAATTTGAAGTCCGTTAAGTCTTTTATGAATCTGGTACCCCTACCCTCCCATGTGTAGCAGTCAATAGCCTTATGCTTGAAGAATGTATTCATAACTGCTAAACCCATACTAGTACAGAAGTCCAGCAAACTCTTCCCATTCCTATTAGCTTCCATATCTTCCTCACATTTCCAATCTCCTCCACCAGTTGTATACAATATGTACACTTCCAAAACTTACTCAGTATAGGCAGCTGGAAAGGATTGTTCGAAATTACTCTCAGAAGATTCTTGTGCTAAGAAGGCAGTTCACCTTCCAAACACAACTCTAGAAGCCACATTAATAGTACAGTAGAACCTCGATTATACGTTCCCGGAAACTACGTTTTCCCGTAACATTCGTTCAAATTACGTGGTCCCGCTAGCATCCTAATTAAATCACGTTGTAAAAATTCCGCATTATCCGTTCCTCGAAGAAACGATTTCCCGGATCAACCATCCAGAAATTTCAGTTCCATCAACGGTAAATCCTCGATCACGCATTTTCCAAGAAACTGTATCTTACGAAAGGACGGCTATGGCACAGATCTTGGAGTTGACGTCGCGTCATTGTGGTAATTTGAAGAAGTACTGTACTGGAAAAGCAATCAGCGGTGAACTTGTATAAGGGATCATCTTAACATCGCATTCGGGTAGTATTGTTTAGAGAATCCTCGGAAATCATAAAGCAGGGAGTGCCCTCGACAATTGGAAGGAGGCAGAGCGCATTTCGACAGCTCTATTCGTACTTGCAAAACGTCTACATTATGTCCAGGGTTAGATGTTTATTTTTTACTCTTTTTGAGTGTGTCGCCGAACAGGTTTTCGGCATTTCCCTCAGGGCACTGTATAGTCACTGTGCTTTCAGGCAGGAATAGAAACTGCTCCTTCTTAAGTAACATAAATTTGGTATTATCGTGTATGATTGTTATCGAGACCAGAACAGATGTTGCACCTTCCAATACATATGTAGGCTACATAAAGCCATGGGAGGTTTTGGGATTGCCTATTACTGTTTTGGTCCTAATATAAGATTGGGAATTTCACATTTTTATGTTAAAATGTTATAAAAGCCGCAGTCATTTATGTGCGCATACTACATTTAAAAACTTTGTATCTCGCACTCTTACCGACTTGTACAGCGAGCGCGCTTTCCAGCTAAGTTCAAGGTCGCGAATAATCGTAATTTCGGAAGTGTTAATGATATTTTTTTCTCTTTCCGATTTGATTGTGATTAGTGACGGGCAGAATTAAATATAATGCATTTGAGAACTTGAGGAATGATACTTTCAAAACCATATTCTCGCGTTCAACATAACCTTTAAAAATCGATGTAGACTAGGCCTAATTTCTGCGGTACAAGATTTCCATAAACTAAGACGGTATACCAGTGACTAAATTACAATGGAAGATTTTTTAAAAAAAAGAAAGGATTTTGCCATCATGTTGGACGCTTTTGTATCCAATGTGCTTTAATTTATTAGATTAGAGAATGAAAAAAACTGCTTGTGGTCGATTGTTGTTTGGCTCGGCGTTACGGCTATTAGATTTTTCGAAGAGTTTGGCTGATCAAAGTTGCTGAACTGAAAGCAGTTTTCAAAGGAATATGACGAAGTTTTCAGAGGAAACTGACGAAGATTCCCCGGTAAAACTGATAATTTTTGAGATTTTAAAGTCGCGTACCGGTAATTAAACGTTTGAAGCCAGCCCCGCGGTCTAACTTGTCTGCTTCTCACCCGGAGGGCCCGAGTTCGATTACTGGCCAGGTCAGGCATTTTTACCTGTATAAGAGGGCTGGTTCCAGGTTCAGTCATTCTACGATTACCTTTAATTGAGGAGTTATTTAATGGTGATACAGCGACTCCGGTCTAGAGAGCCAGGAATAACGGCAGAGAGGATTCGTCACACTGACCATGTGTCATCTCGTATTTGCAGGCCTTCGGACCGAGGGCGCTCGCTTGGTAGGCGGAAGGCCCATTGGGGCTGTAGTTTGGTTTGGTTTAGGGGCGATTATAAGATATTAAGTATACATATTTCATTTTTGTTTAGTCAAATTGTTGTTGGATCATTCGTTCCTGGATTTTCCGTTTTCCCGTGTTGTACGTTTTTTGTCCGTGCTCCCTCGAAAAACTGAGAATGGAGGTTCCACTGTGTATCCATTTAACAAGAACAGACTTACTGTTGCATAACAATGACACAGTAACTCTCCAGTAGTGGTTACACTCTTGTGTCTTGAAAATAATAAAGCAAACGGATATCCTCTCTCCAAGCATCTGATGAGGGGGGGAAAAAAAATCTGCCCAGCACCTGAGTTCCCCTTTTATCCCTCGCTCATTCTCTCTGCTGGGCTTTTGAACTCTCAGTCATTAATGTGAAATCTCAAGAAAAACCAATTGGCATTCTCCAAGATGGCAAATCTTCCTTCACATCTTAATGTTCTGGGCGCCATTATGCTGTGGTCTTCTCTGGTCTATGTGACCTCGGCAGTATCGCCTGTGTAATCCTTAGAAGTTTACTGCGCTCATATCTCCAATGCCAACTTGCTGCTTAATGTCTTAGTTGTAGAACTCTGCATTATAATATTCATTTGTAGACTGCTGCCATTTAATTTTGCTATTACTTAACCCATTCGCTTACCTTATAAACATCAGTTCCAGACCTTTAAATTACCATTTAAATGCTGGTGTTTATATGGTCCATGCAAGACTGTGCTTAACCTGGCAGTGGTGTGGTCAGAAATTCATACGCCAGTGGTGTATGGGGGCGTGCATGTTGTTTTTTATATATTAAAAATGCTTAACGTTTGAAATTTGTATTTTAATGGATTCCATGTTATTACTACAACATAAACCGATTATATATTGATATAAAATGGCAACAATGCAGTTCAACATTTGTTTATTCACTAATAATCATCTGACTTTTCTTAGTCGCACAGTCATCACACATTACCACCATGTGCTCCATACACAAATAAATGTCACATTGACTAAACTTGTATTTTGTTTTGCGGTCATTCTTCCTTGGACATTTCCTACAGCGTCCCTGTTTCTTCTGAACTTCTTTTGGAGGTTATTGAGGTAATGGTGCTGTTGAATGATGTCAGACATTGGCAGGCAGATTTCTAGGCAAATTCACGTTTTGTCTCTGATTTACTTGGCCGCTAATCAACTCGAGAGACAAATCTTTCAAGAACGTCCGACGTATATGTTGAGTTTTGAGATTGGAATCGTAAATTATCTGTGCATTTGTTCCCGCCACATTCATCAGAGCAAAGAATAATGTTAGCGGCCATCGCCTACTGTTCCTTGATAGTCAAATGATGCAGAAAGTTCATCTACAACTTCAACACTGCCTTTAGTAGTGTTATAGAATGTATTGATTTCGGGTTTAGCAGCATTCCCTGTAGAAGAATCAATGGTATCATCATTATGCATTGTGGACATCAGTAAGACAACTTTGTTTCTTTTTTGGGGTCATAGGTGACTAAAGTATTGTCTTCGTGAAGTCCAAAGATGCTTGAGTGAACAGGATGACATCGTGTGTTTACAAACGATGGTGGAATTTTCCTCTTGTTCTTTCGTATCGTTCCAACCAATGTCAGTTTATGTTCACGTAGAAGTTTGGAGGCAAGGTTGCAACTTGTGGACCAGTTATCTGTGGTCAAATTCCTACCTGAACCTGATATGGGTTGAATCATCTGTTCCACTAAGTCTTCTGTTTTGTTACTTACTTTGAAAGGACCCCTTTAGCTGCCTTCCTAAATATACTTCTAAATTTAAAGTATAATACATTCCGGCATCAACTAAGGCAAAGATTTTTAGTCTGTATTTTCCTGGTTTGGTAGGAATGTACATACTTATGGGACGTTTTCCTGGAATGCTTCCAATTTTTCATCTAATGTAACGTATTCACTTACAGAGTAATGTCTTTTACAGGTACTGACAAACTGATCAAATAGGTCTTTAATTGGAGCCAATTTATCTACCTCCTTCCTGGCTGCTCGTGTATCTTGGTCATCAAACCGAAGACACCGCAAACGAATTCTAAATCTCTGTAGAGACATTGTAGATTTAAAAATGTCTATCCCAGTTCCATCAGATGCCCAAAGTTCTTCTAAATTCAACCTACTTGCTTTGTGAATCTCTAAGTATAGGAGCCCTAGTACTGCCATAATTTGTCTCTGTTGTTGGTTTTAGTATGTATGGTTGTGAATACTGACCAATCTGACACTCAGTGCGCTTATTTGTGAACAAACCTAATGTTTCAATAATATCTGAAGGCACAAACACATTGTTTGGCATTACCAACACCACCTGGAAGATGAGAAATGTTACGCGCCCTTGTTCGAACATTAGGCCGTGAACTTTCCTTCCTCCATTTTGTGGTCCCGTCCTTACCCAGATAATTTACACGGTCACTATCTTCTTTTTCTTCCTCTTCCTAGACATCCTCTTCCTGCTCTGATGTGTCGTGATCACTTGAAATAACATATTCTTCATCTCCATCAGAATCAACTGGTTCATCCAGTACAGCATCATTTAGTGCTCACATATTGTCCCCTTGAGGCCAATAAGGATCCATCTATAACAATATTTATTGTTAAGAACTAAATATAACATATTAGGAAGCATAGAAAGAAAAATATAATTTTAATAAGTAATAAGTTTTATGAAACTGGAGTGGTGTGTGGGGGTTTCCTAAACTACTATTTGTTTCAACTACAGCTCACAGTCAAATGCACAACTAAGGTTACGACACCACACTCACCGCCCTCTGTTGACACCAACTGACAGCTACTTGGAACTACAAAGCAGTGCTAGGCGCATTCTACCGAATATTTATATATTGCCGTATTTACTCGCGTAATAGACCCCTTTTCCCCTCACTTTTGCAGCCTGAAATAGTAAAGGAGGGTCCAATATGCTATATCCTCAAAATTTTGTGCAGTGAACACAACTTCTAGGCTATAAAGACCTATACATTGTACGTGTAAACATTCTGTACTATTATTTAACAAACTTAGAATGTATTTGAGTTATACTGGCTATTTTCGTCAGAAGGCAGTATTTCTAAACGTAAAAAGAAAATAAAGGGTGAACACTATTTTTAGGCCTACGATACATATAAATGTCCGTTTTAGATACTCATATCACGTCATTCGTTACATCTCATTAATTCCTCTGGTGAGGCTGACGTCAGGAAGGGCATACGGCCGTAAAAACTCACTACGAAGATTCATCTCGTTTCATACTCCACCCCGTAGAAAAAAAGGGGATATAATTAAATATTGTTACAAAAAGTCCGACTCCTTGGCTGAATGGTCACCGTACTGGCCTTCGATTCAGAGGGTCCCGCGTTTGATTCCCGGCCGGGTCGGGGATTTTAACCTTCATTGGTTAATTCCAATGGCCCGGGGGCTGGGTGTTTGTGCTGTCTCCAACATCCCTGCAACACACACACCACTATCCTCCACCACAATAACACAAAGTTACCTACACATGGCAATGCCGCCCACCCTCATCGGAGGGTCTGCCTTACAAGGGCTGCACTCGGCTCTAAATAGCCACACAAAATTATTATTATTATTATTATTATTATTATTATTATTATTATTATTATTATTATTATTATTATTATTGATACAAAAGAACTTAATGGCCAGTCATTTGTCTCTGTCAGTTCAGCAGTAGGCCTACCGCACAGTAAATCTGATCACTGCTGTCATTTGAATATTATCGCCTTGCGCCGTCAACTTCCCTGCCCTGATACCTGCGTGTCGGTATTTCAAGTGATGCCATCTTCACTGCCATCTCGTCAGTTGCATCAGCCATGCTTCATTCTTTTCGAACCATGCACTGCAATCGAGAGCATATGAGGTCCCGTCTATTTGAACCTTTTAAAAATAATTTCGTTCCAGGCTATAAAGTCTAAACAGCGTGAATCTCTTCCCAAATGGTTTCTGGAGATGGTCTCTGATATTTCCAGTTGGTGTATATGTCGCAGAAGCCACTTCTTCCGAATAAAGCCATGCTGTAGAAGGCATGCCAAACCATCATCTGATAACTAGCGTATGTTAAGAGTTGTACTTCCGAATGTAATACAAAGTAATTGGAAACATTCTTTTGGTAACTGCGGCTGTTGAAACACAGACCCTTAGTTTTAAGTATATTTCATGCTTGTTCTCTACATTTATCTCATCAGGATTTACGTAAACAGCTGTCCATGAGATAAGACAGACCACATTGTTTAGGTTAGGTATATTATCACCCTGATAGTGCCAATAGTTCCTCTACGGAAAGAATAAAAATAAATAACAGGAAAATATTCTGAATTTATGGATATCTACAGGTGTGGCGGTAATGAGTTTTATTATCATAATGTTTAATTTTGTATGTTTGTTGTCTCTTTTTTTTATTAACGCATACCGGTACCCTAGTATGTTTTGTTGTTTTGCATCTCTGAAAATCGTTTAAAGTAGGCCTACGTGGGGGCATAAAATTATTATTATTATTATTATTATTATTATTATTATTTGTTAGGTACTTTGGAGAGTAAAACAGTCATTTTAATTGGATAGCTTTTATCACATTTTAAACTTCTCTCCAAATATAGGTATACGTATATTGACCCGAGTTACGAGATATTAAATGACCACTTTGTTGATGGTCTCGCCTGGTGTATAAATATCAACAACTGCGAATATTTCTCAACTAAAGTAAACTTGTTTCCTTATCCCGAGGTGGTACAGCTCTTTTTAGACACACTCCCAGTGGAGGGGAGTTACATGTACCGCTTTTACTGCCTATCAACCTTCCTGTCATAATAAGACTTGTACCCGCTTCAATGCGGAATTATTGTTCTTCTCTGACGAATTACGTTGGGGAGTCTTATATGCAAGATTTATTTTTTCATTTTCTTAGTCTTGAAAACCCATGGGGGGGGTCTAATACACGAATAAATACAGTATGTGCTAAGGGGTATGCTGCACCCCAGCACATTACTGCCAGGTTAAATGATATCGCTGCAACTACTGGCTCAAATGTTATCAAAGTTTCATAGAAATACTCTAAAGTAATAATTTCAGTGGAATATGTTACATTACAGTGAAAAATGTGAACTGTGCACTACAAACTCGCCCAGTACTGTAATTCTTCTTAGTATGGAATATCTTGAAGCATTCAGGCATGTGAAGAGCTACTTCGCAGACCTCGCACTCCCGTCTGCTTGTGCTGGTTGTCTCTTTGGCTGCACACACTCGAGATTGCCTTGAGGGGATTTTGGACAAGCAGATTCCCATTTCCACTCTTCAACTTTGTTTTTTCTTGCGGTGTTTGTAATATTTACATCTGCTTCTTCACTCGTATTACTATCACGAACTTCACGAAGAACAGATAACGTATCTACATCACTAGATTCTTAGGAAGAACTTTCAGATATATTATAATCTTCTTCACAATCTCTATTCAGTAAAATAGCCACGACTTCTCGCTTGGTAATAGCCTTGTGCGTGCTCATCTTTACTCACTGAATACCTCTGACGTCAGCTCAATGCTATCTTCAATTTATGTGGTTAATCCCCTAAACATGACTCAGATACAGCTGAAGAGACTTCCTTCAGATATGTTTATAATGCTATCTGTTGAGTTTTTAATGTACTACCTTCCCTTTACCATCGATAAAGCAGGGTGCTGCATTACCCCTTCAATTCGACCGTTAGGTAAGCCGGGCACAGGCTCGCGCATCCCATCGATTCGACGGGTAGGTAAGCTGGTGGGTTAATCTCACACCCAATGTCACATTTAATCCTCTTAAATACTGATAACTGTGAACTTTGTGGTGTTTACATTTTCCTAGATTTGTGTGGATTGTTGCTTTTTGCGTAAGCTGCCTGCGTCGTATGGTATAGGGTTTGTGTGGACAGCGTTCTGTTTCGCACTTCCATTTAGTTAACTGGAAGTGCTCTCAAACAGAAATATATGATCTCGTTATGCAATCTGAAGTACCTCTGGATGAGACTGTACTGAGCTGGTTTGCCGAGTTGTAATTTATTCTTCGACCTGGTAGAAAGATATTGAGGGATGTTGTATATTCTCAAATGGGTGAAGAAATTTGTTATGGTTGATTTTTGCCTTGATATATCCAGGATTGAATACGCCAACTGGAAATAAAACATGCTATACACAAGTAAATACTTAATCGTACCTTTCTACTGAAAGATTTTACTATAAGATCAACTCAAACATCTTAATGCGTGATAGTGTAATTGAGTATGAAAAATAACACACAAAAAATAATAATAAATAAAATTTTGAAGGATCCAGGATTGAAGTTAATTTTGAACATAAGTTAAAAGAAAATTGTATCAGCATTAAGATGATTGGAGTAATCACACACATTTCCATATATCCTTTTCTGCGGAAAATTTTTCTGCGATTGTTTCATTTAATTGCCCACTACATTTGTATGCTTGTATAGTGAATACTTTAATAAATAACAGTCCATGACGATCGGTAATTGTAAATGCTCATGCTGGTGACATGAGACCCATCCTGGGCAGAAGCTTTTGGCATCGTGTTTTATTTATGTTCCTGTATTTGTGGAAAGTGAAAGATTGTTTTCCCTTTAGTTCCTGCACCACTTAACGATAAACAGTTGGGTTTGTGGAGTTGAAAGAGAAAGGTGTGTGTGTCTGTATTGCTGGACGCCATACCAAACATGAAGCCTGGAACAGCTATATTGCACCTGACATCCTCTATAAACTTGTTTTTGACTAATACTTGTGCTTGTTTCTTCTGAATTTCATTATGGTTGGGACCCCTGACATATTTAATACTTCATAGTTAACCTTGTGTGGACAGCGAATCTCTCCTATTTTCAAGTTCTGGATTTTTTTCTAGCAACTTGCTAGAATAATTTTAACACATACTCCCTGCTGTTGTTTCACCCCTAGATTCCAAAAACCCAGGAATATTTCAAATTAGTTTGTACATGATTTTTGTGAACATGTTGAAAAACCATGACCATATTCTGAAGGAAAGAGTATCAAGTATATTCTAGAATGTAAGAAATAACTTTAATAAATACAGGGAAATAACTTGTGCACATGTCAGATGCTGTATCTAGATGAAGTCGTCTTGCTGCAGGATTCAATGTGTGTTGTATTTCTGAAGAATTCTCGAGTAGTCTACAAGTAGGGACACAAATGAACAGCCTAGGACAGAAAAGACAGTGAACATAGAATATATCCATGGTAATCAAAACCCTAATTCTGGTCGTACATGCTATCTTACAATGCAGGAAACCTGTCCCCGACCTATCTTGGGCATGGGATGTGCTAGGGTTTCACACAGCCTGACTCAAGTTATTGATTGGGCTTCTGTGTGTTAAAAAGGGTGGTAAAAGTACAGTAGAACCCCTATTTAATGTTTTTACAGGGACCTGATATTTTTAACCTTAAGTGGGGGTTTGGCTTAAATCAAGGCTTCAGTAGAAAGCATACTATTTCCAGAGATCTTTGCCTGTATTAACATAATGTACTGCCATACGTTATTTATATGGTAACAGCAATAAAACACAGATATCTGCTCTACACATTGTACTGTAGTTACACCTTTGTACAGTTTGTGCTGAAGATTACTCTTGTGTTGAACTGCCCCTGCTATCTAAGCAAGAGACCTGTATTGCACTGTAACTAGCTTTGGCTCAGATTGTTCCTTGACAATAAGCAAATTTTTTCCATGTACTATCAGATGACAGACCTATGCTATTTGCACATACATAGGGAAATGTGGTTGCTAGATGATGGATCATTATCTCGTACATGCACCTTCATTGTACACTGTTAAGCCTTTTAGCATTCAGTCTGCAAGCCTCTGCGAATGAACCAACTGCTTCCATAATCCTGTATGTGTAACCAGCTCTGTAGCTTCTTTTACGCTGACCAGCAAAATTTATGGATCACTTGAATTTCCAAATTTAAAAAAAATGTAAAATTTCAAAACGTTTGTTTTATTACTTACACTGATCATTTTCATTAAAAAATTATCGAAGTAAATAAGAGTAGTAGTAACAGATAGATAACATTACTTACATAATTTTTTCTTGAAAATAATCAGTGTAAATAATAAAACAAATGTTTAACAATTTAACATGGGTTATCCTTAGAAAATTGAAGTGATCCATTAATTTTGCTGGTCAGTGTACTTGCACACTCTTAAAACTTTGTCTCCCTCTACATCTCTTAGTTGGTTAACAGGTAAGGTAAGGGTGTATTCCGCCCGAAGGTAGGTCCAAACCTCCGCAGAGGTGCGCCTGAGCCGGAGTTTGCATACGGTAGGGTGGCCAGTTCCTTTCCGCTCCTCCATTCCCTTACCCTCCACCAACAGCGCGTGGCAACCCTTCCAAATCTTGACCACACCCAATGTTGCTTAACTTCGGAGATCTCACGGGATCCGGTGTTTCAACACGGCTACGGCTGTTGGCATTTTGTTAACAAATTGTTTTAATGTTATTAAAGAGTATGTTCACTGTTATTCCTGATAATGGTGTGCCCATGGTTAACCTTACCTTCTGACAGATTTTTGTCGGTGAATGCAAAACTTCTTTGGTTCAAGGTTGTTCTTATAATAACGTTATACATGATTTTCCATAAAAGTCGGGCAAGATTCCAAACTTGCACAAAAACTCATTTAAATCTGTATGAAATAGCAATCGGGTTGTTTAAACATTTTCGCAGATGTTTTCCAAGCAGCGGCTTGCTTATTAGCACGTATTTTCTAATTCCAATGCTCTCAACATGCATATTCGGGTTCATTAGTAAAAATCGTAATAGCATCATCCAGAGTCTTGTGGCAAACATTTCAATTTTCTTACTTCAAACGGAGTCGCCTAACCTAAGTTTACTGCACACATATTATGAAAACATATTTCAAGCTCTCTGTTGAATAATTCAGTTTTTACTATAAATTTACATCAGAACAGACTTTCTGAAATTTAACAAGATGCAAAAGTACATAACATAACCTCTGAAATTAGTAATGTACACTGCTGTATTTTGAAAGGGGGAAGTATCATATTCTTCTCTTATTTCAGTACTTGGTATTTAAATTAAGCAATCTTTTACTTCAGCCTTTATTTCTAAGGAGTTAACACCTGCTGTCATTGCACTTATTGCTAAAACATCTTCTCCCAATGTTTGTTTACACCAGTTGGAGTTGTGAGGCGACAAATACATTAATACACCAATACCAGACAGTTCTATCTCAACAGCATTGAGTGGAGTGCGAACAGTGACGATGGTGACATCTAGCGTATAGGTGTGACAAGCCCAGGGACTGCATAACTCTCGATGCTATAGTTCAGAGAAATGTTTCCACTGATTGGAAATATAAAGCTGCAGATTTTAGAAGGCACAGAAGACATTGGAAATCATGCAGCAGGAAGAAAATACATAGACGAGAGTTGTATTTGTGACTGGCAATAAAATAAATTACGGTTTCAGCAAACTAGTAGTAATCTCCGGGCATTTTGTGAACAAGAAAACAAGGTTTCCTGAGATTGAAGTAAGGTTATGTGCGTATATTAAAGAAAAAAATAAGATTCGGATGTGCCATTAAGAGTGAAATATACCAATTTAAAGCCCTATCAATTGCATAAAATCTAGGTGTTATGGGATTCGAAGCTAGTTGTGGATGTCTTTTGCGATTTTATATTCGTTGTGGCTATAGTTTTCAAAGATAACTACCATTGCGCAGAGTCTTCCAACAGATTATGAAGTTATAATTGTGAATTTCCACAAGTATATGATAATTTACGCAGGAAAAACTCTTATATTACTTTCACAAATTGGCAACGTGGACAGATACCAATTTTCTTATCTTGAACATCCATTATCTGCTCTCTATCTGTATTTGTAGCAGCTGTGGAGATCACAAACACACAACCTTGATTCTGTTTGTTATGCACAGAGCGGTTCCTACGTGTGTTAAACATAACGAGAGGGAAACCGTTGAAAAGGAACGAGAAGACTGTTTTGTTTTGTTAAATGTATTTAATAAATTTATGGAAATTCATCGTTAACGGCATTTCGCAGCGAGTAAATTTTTGTTGTCAATTCTCACTATAATGCAGGTCTACTGAATTTTTGTTGCAGAAATGCCACAGTGGTAAACTGTCTAGACTCAAAGTGTATGCATTCTGTTGTATCCCTTCAGTCCAATCTCCCATTACCATGTATACCTCGTACACACATTGCAGTCATGCGTTCTTTTAGTTTCCTTGTCTTTGTTACCCAGTATAGTAGTATTACCCATCCTGCCTTTGCTAAACCATTTCTAGACTGTTTTTTGCAAAGAGAATAGCAATCAGCTGTGGAGACAAGACCATGGGGCTTTAAGAACAATACATTGATCCAGGTCTCTTGTACAGAATATTGTTGGTAGTGCCAACATAATGGAAGTGGCAGGACATCCATTCCATTTATCACACTTAGGAAAATGTTTCAAAGAATTTTTTTAATTCTGCACAACTTATTATTCTTGTAGTATTTCTGCATACACTGCTTTTATTTTATAATTTGTGACAATCCTTTACACTGTCTTGTGGCTGCTGTTGTTTCTCTAAAGTCTGTCTCAAAAGTAAATCAGCATATCCAGTGTTCTTGGAAACAGAGATACATTGTAATCTTTCGTGCCTTGAATGACTAGTAATGAACAAAGTTTTCAGTTGGTTTGCCAGAAACTTTGAGAGAATTGTGTAAAACAATTACACTTTATTTCTAAATCATGTGAGCTACATATTTCCTTTAAATCACAGCCTTGGGGTTGTAATATAATCCCAGGTAATAACCTTACTGATAATTATAATCTGTTGACAGTTCCCGTTTCCTAATTAAACTTGATATGCCTCTTTCATTCCCTACTATTTGTGAATGTCTTGTTCTTTGTGACTACATCCAGTGTTCCTCCCTTCGCCCTAGATTACGAACACTGAAGATGAAAAGGATTCCAAAAGGTCAGTGTAAGTAATGGGGGAGATTTAAAAGTAATGTTTGTCCTGTGTTTCTAATTTTTTACCATCAGTATTTCTTTTTATCTTTCTCTTCTTTTTGCCTGTGTTATATGGCTTTCCTTTTATCCTGCACTTCCCACATCAAGACTGAAGATCTGATCAAGCTGGGAAACAGACGAGGGCTGAGAAGAACTGAGATTGGTGACGAGAGAGCTCAACTATGTGGAAATTGTTCTTGTCATTAAGGCCAAATATATGTCAGTTGTTCACCTTGCCATGTGGTGATAACGGAACAAACTAATGGTATCAAATGACTCCAAACATGTTGGAGCCGCACAGCTCGCCGTTCACTGGGCATCAGATTGGTTTGATATTTCAGGCTGCTTCCGCCTGGAATTAGCATCGTGATTGGCTGTCTCAAGGTCACCATACTGTCTCCTCGATGCGATGGCTCACTGTTGTGATATCGCTGGTTGTGCTGGCGTGTTGTGTCATAGCCCTGTCGCTATGGATGAGGAGCAATTAATAAGTGGAATTTTCCAAAAGAATGGGACCAGCATCGCAAATCGCATCATAATATACGTTTTAGATATATGTTGTGCTATCACAAGTTAGTGTACACTTTTTGGATTCTAGGTTCTGTTAGGTTTAGGATGTAATTAAACATCGACTGAGACATTATTAAATATTCGTAAATATTCATAAAATCTGTCTGGGTATATTTTATGTTGTTACAATTTATAGAACTCTTCTTGTTCTGTTCGGTTTGGTTCTCTTTGACTGGCTGTATGCTGTATTTTCTTCTCGTAGTGGAAAGTAACCACCATTTTCCCCGCATTACATGTAAATATATCACTGTCAGAGTCTGTGCATCTCAATATTATGTTAGTACAGTCCCCTGTAGTGTTCACTGAAAATTACTACTCGTTGCATTAATCGGCGGGAAGTGAGGCGATGAGGTGCGAGACGTATGGCGAGATGAACGATTCCAACATATTTTTTGCCTAATGTGTTTTTTCGTTTGTCCGTGTCTCTCTCTCTCCCCTTACTGAACAGTCATTTTGCTCATCCTTTTGTGTGTTCCTTTTCATATTCCTGTCTTTTTATGTATGAAACGTGATAGCATTGATCTTATTGTAATCTGCCCTCCAACAGGTTGCAATACCTTACACAAGATAAAAATAAAATTCCAGTGTAAGGTTTAGTGTGGCCACCTGGACACACCTGATAACAAATTTGTGAGTGTGCGATTATTTTTGAGACAAACTGTAGACAAGGCAGTACTGATAAGTTTACTTTCCAGATTTGAATTTTCCTTTTAAGGAGAAGGACTTTTAACACAAATGTGAGAATTGTGGACTGACTTAGTGTTTATGTACAATAACCTTGCTGGTTCGAGGTTAGTGTTATATTGGATTTAAAATGTGACACAGAATTAAGTATATTTTTCACTTTGATGTATATTGTTTTGTGTATCTGTGTATGAGCACCTACTCTATTGCAGAGCAGTTATGAACTTGTACTTTGCTGTATTTATAATTTCTCTATTTATGTAATGCTGGTAAAAAGTACATAAGATATTTTAACTGTATCTTTTTAAAATATTGAGTACAGTTGTGAAATAAATATGGAAGGAAAATACAGCTTGAAAATTTGCAAAATGTTGTCTTTTCATTTCAGAATGTTATTTATACTTATACCTTTCAATATGAACAGGGCTAAACCAGCACCTGTTTGGGTTCCCTGTGGGAAGAGAAATACCAGGCCCCCTATCACATTTCCTAATGTTCAGTACCGTAGTAGTAAGACACGCACCAGTGTTAAAGTACTAAGTAATTCCAATGGATGTGCAGGTGATATTCATTCTTTATTTATTTACCATAAACCTTTATAATATTTATGGAAGGCCAGGAAATAAGACAGGCCCCCTGCATGTAGTGCCCCCCTGACCTAAACGAAAACAGTAATACACACCATTTACAGGTAAAATAACATGGTATAATGAGTTTATATTTCTCATTTACACAACCTTTCAATCCCTGGTTTGTTCCTCCACATATTAACATAGATTTTCTCACCGCATGTGCTTCCCAACATAACATTTAACTACCATATAATCCCGAACACGTGCACTTTTTTCCCCAAAAGATTGGTTCTAAATCTTGGGTGCGGGTCGTATTCAAGCCGTTCATTCTCGTAAATATTTACTACGTTTATATGGAGTATTGAAATAGAATTAAATACGGTTACCGTACTCAATATACCATATGTAAACAGGCATTCAGGTCTTATTGTGTTTTTGTTGCGTTCTAGAAAACAAGGTAGATTTTTTCAATATAGTTACAGTGGCATGTGAACGCGAAATGTAAGGTAATGAAATACGGTAAATCAAAGAATATGGGTAAATATGTGGTAAATATGAAAGCCGCTGCTGCGGATGCTCGATCGTCATTTGTTTCACAAGTGTTGCTGGCATGCTGGGTGCACGAATAGCTGATCTTGCAGGATATCGTACTTTGCGAGAGTCGAGACTGTTTGTTACGGAAGTCTACCTCGCTCACATTCGAGTTCCGTATCTGTCTGGATAGTAAGCGATGGATTCAAAATGGCATCTGCGGTCATTTACTGTGCGTGAGAAACTTGGTTCTAAGCGAAGCTAAAATATACGGAAATCGTGCCGTGGGCAGAAAGTGTGATATTGATGAATCGTGTATTCATGATTGGCGGAAGAAGGAAAAACTTCTAAAAAGTAACGGCGATTGCAGAGCATTCCGCGGGTGGAGTGCACTGTTTATGCGAATAGAAGAACGACTCCACAAATTTGTGATAGAAAAGTGTGAGTTAGGATGTGGTGTTTCTAGTGAAATGTGTCAATTAAAAGCACTAGAGATCTCAAAAGTACTCGAAACACAGGGTTTTACTGCAAGCCACGGATGGATCTGAAACTTTTATCGGAGAAAGGGATTGTGCATTCAGAGTCGTAAGTCTATTTCACAACGTCCCCCTGGGGCATATGAAGAAAAATTAACGGCCTTTCAGCGTTATATTATTCATTTGAGGAAGCAAAATTTTTATTTGCTGTTGCAAATTGGGAATGCTGACCAGACACCTGTCTATTTTTGAAATGCATTTGGAAAATACAGTGTGATACGAAGGGTTTTAAAAGTGTATCCTCGCCATAAGGCGTATCTGTGTCGGTGCGACGTAAAGTAACTAGCAAAAAAAAAAAAAAAAAAAAGTGTAACCATCAAAACAGGTGGTAACGAAAAGAAACGACGCACGGTAATGTTGGTGCGTATTAGCGGATGGAACCATATTCCCTCCATATGCGATTCTGAAAGGGAAAAAGCTTCTGAAAGGAAACTTGCCGCCCGGTGTTATTGTTAGAACACACGAGTCCGGCTGGATGGACAGTGTAGTTGACTACTGGGTGAAGTGCATTTGATAACGTCGCCCGGGAGCTTTGTTTCAAAAACGAAACATACTTGTGTTGGACAGTTACTGAGGACATACATCTGATGCCATAAAAGATATGAGAAAAGGAAAAACTTATCTTGCGATAATTCCTGGAGGAGTCGCTTCTATTCTACAGCCGTTTGATGTGTGCATGAAACGGCCTTTCAGAACTGCAATGAAACAGTTGTACACCGAATGGATGTCTGATGGTGATCACGCGTTAACACCAACCGGACGAGTGAAGAAGCCTGAAGTGGGACTAATATACAGCTGGATCAAGAACACATGGGTACGCATTCCCAACGATCTAGTGTCAGAAAGCTTTAAGAAATGTGGAATTTCAAATTCAGTGGGTGGTAGTGAGGACTACTATTTGTGGAAAGATGCCAGCGACGAAAGTTCCCATGGTAAAACTTCAGGTGACGATGGTGAATTGTGAATGATCTGAGTATTGGACGAATTTTATTTGCGATTTTTATGATGATTTTATTAATTGTAAGCTGTTTGAATTTATATTTGTGGTAAATTTGAAGAAAATTAAATTATGTAAGTTTTTTCCCCCTGTATTTTGCCCTCTCAAATTTGGGGTGCGGGTCTTATTCGGTGGTGGGTGATATTCGGGATAATGCGGTATATTTACATTTTTACATTTATTGTTGGCAGGTGAGGTCATTCCAAAGACACACTGAACGAGCAAAGAAACCTAGTTTGTATGACTCAGTTCGCGCAAGAGGTGGGGTATAAGACACACTGCTTTGTTCCTGCGGATGGAGCTGTAGGATAAGGAGAGTCGAGGGAATGGTGAAAGGTGAATGGCCCCCGAGAGGGACTTGTGTGAGAAGGTGACATCGCTTTGTTTACACAAGGAGACGATTTACAGGAGGGAAGGCAGGCAGCTGTTCTTTTTAATTTAGTTTGTTTACTGCGACGTTGGATTCCTTCTAGTTTGTGAAGAATAGCTGTAGTGGTAGGGTACCAGGCAGGTAGACCATAGGTTGACATACAGTAGGTGTCTCTAGGGTCAGGTGAGCCATCCATATAGCATTTGACTTGCAGCCACGGAGGCTTCTGTCCATAAAACAGAGCACCCTGGCAGCTTTGCATTTCCCTTCCTCTCTTTGTGTGTTCCAATTTAGTTGGTCAGAAACGGTTATTTCTAGCAAATCCATGGTTTTAACTTTCTCAATATGTTCATTATTGTTGTATATACATTCTATTTGGTTCCGAGACCTGCTTCAATCGATCAATATTCTAAAGGCTAATGCCTTGTCGATGCAACCACTCTTTTCTTTCATTGGCTGTTCGTTTCAGTTTCATGTAATTGTCACAACCTAACCTCTTCTTGATGTTTCCAAATACTTCATCCTAGGTCTTTGTCTCCCTTTCTTTCCCAGCACTTTCCCTTCAAGTATGTTAGTGATGAAAGTATTGTGTCTACTGGGAGCTCAGAATTTTTGTACCCAAGCGTCAAGAATCCATGAATCGGAATCTTGCGATCGTCGATGTGGCGCGCACTAACTCACGTTAATATTAATTCTGTAAAAATGCGTTACTTATAGCTTAAGACCAAAATAAAATGAAATTTAACTCTTAATTGGTCATGCGCTGTCTCTAGAGTGGGTACAAAATATACATTTCTTTCTAAAAAAAACTTCAGAAACATTTAAAAATTTAAAAAATCAACATACATGAATACAATCAATAGAAATATCTAAACACATTTCGACTTTGTATTCATGCATGCTTGTATGCACGTGCATGTTTTCTCGACTTAAGACTTTGCCTACATTCCATGTTTGGATCCTATATTCACGTATCATATTTTTTCTTACTACCTCTCTGGTGGTTATGATCGTTAAGGCATCAGGTCTTATGGACCGGCTGTGGTTAGACGATTAGTCCCATCAGTGGACAAAATGTTACTGTCAGTAACTTGGCGGGCAGGGTATGGGAGGGGGGTTGTATCACTCGACTGCATGCTACTGCCTGGATTCAGTTCCAGACCAGTCTGCAGTGTTCATAGAAAACGAGTGAATATGACAGTCATACTCGTCTGTTACATTGTCATAGTCAGAAGCGCACACTTTACAGTATGTTGTATGCGCCTTGTATTCATCTTCCTATTCTGTTGCCAGGTACAGAAACTGAATCTTCTAGGTGTGGCTTCATCTGACGATTTTTGCCTGTCAGGAATCCTGGCAAACTGCTGGACTTGCGCTTTCAGTTGCCGAGAGAGGCTTTCGACTGAAGCTCTAGAATTTGAACGTTATACAGAAGGAATCTTGCAGACTGAGAGATCTGATATTTATGTCAAGATGTTAGTGAGGAAACATAAAAACTTTTAACAAAACAATCGCATGCAGTAATTGCGATAACAGAAAATTTGGTAGCCGTAACTAGTTTCACATGGAAGTTGTGACAGTGTCGGTGCAGTACTGCAATTGTGACCAAAGACATTCTGTAATTTAAAGTAACCACCCCGAGCAAAGGGAAAGGTACATTACATGGCGGTCATCTCCTTTGCCTGCGAAGCTCATGAGAAGGAAAATATAAAAGACCGCGTGTGTTTAATCAAGGTTTGTCAGCCATTCTTGTTTCAGTGGAGTTTGTAAATAGCAATTGACGTTATTCTAAGTTATTTCCACTTTTCATCAATTTGCAAGGGCGGATCAAATATAAATGGGAATTATAGCATCAAGAAAAAAATACACATAGAGAGATTACTTTTCTACATAGTGTCCTGCCTTCGATACACATTATCTCCATCGGATTGGGAAGTTTTTGATGCTGACTTGATAGGAAAAAAAGGGGGGGGGGGGCGTGTGTGGAGCCAGTTGTGCACGAAGTCTACACTTCCAACATCATCGAACCACTGTTTTCCTAGATCTTGTTTCAGTGGTCAAACAAATGGTAGTCGCAGGGCGATAAATCTGGACTGTGCTGAGGGTGTCCAGTGAATTTCTTCCAGTTTTCCCACATTAAAGCAGCAGTATGCAGCCTTGCATTGTCGTGGGGAAGAATGACTTTGGGTTGTCAGTGTCGCTTGTTGCAATTCGCAGCTTTTGCTTCATCCAAAAGGCGACAGTAAAAAGCTGCATTAAATTGTCCTTTGTTCGTGAAAAAAATCCACCAGTAAAACTCCCGCAGCGTTCCAGAAAAAGGTTGCAAGCACCTTTCCAGCAGATGGGCGTGCTTTGGCCTTGACCGGACCTGCTTCATCTCTTCTCCGCCACTCCTTGCTTGCTTGCTTGTTGCTTGCTTTGATTCTGGGGTATAATGATGCACCCAAGTTTCATTACAAGTCACAATACGACACAAGAAATCCTCTCCTTCTTCCTCATAGTGACACAGGAGTCTCTGACAAACTTCCTGGCATAAGTTTTTTGTTCTTGGTTGAAAAGACGAGGAACCCACCTGGCAGACAATTTTCTGAAATGGTTTGAACACTTCCGTAATTTATTGCTATGGCTAAAACATCTTGCAAAATTCACCGATCTTCACCAATAATGTCACGAATGGCACCAATGTTGTCTGCAGTGATGCTTGTCCACGGTTTCCTTTTATGAGGTTCATTTTTCACAGCTTCTCTTCCTGCCACAAATTTTTTAGCTCACTCATACACTTGAATCTGCTTCCCAAACTGTGCACAGAGCAGTCTCAACATTTCAGAAGGTTTGGTGATGATGCATTGCGCAACAGACGTGTGCACCTGTTGCTTACTCATGACATACTGAAGCAGTCTGGCTCTCCACTGTCGTTCGCATGTGCAAATCGCTTCTCCTACATCCCCCACCAACATCCTGGCAAAGCCCTGCCTCAGAATTCTTCCTAAGAGCAACTGTACATTCAAATTCCCGTTTACATTTTATCCGCTTTCGTATATTAGGGTTACATAATTTTTTAGCTGACCTGTGTTCACCACTGTAAATTTATTTGGTTTCTGTATTTTTAGAAAAAAAGGGAGAGATGGGTTCTGTCAGCAGCTGCTGAACTGTTGTGTTTATCACTGCAGAATTTTTACATGTTTTAGCATAATACAAGAATTACCGTATTTGTTCATGTAATGTACGCATCCCAAACTTTCCCTTGAAATTCTGGAGAAAAATAAAATTGCTGCTTATTGGAAAAAAATTCATTTTCAACTGGTAATATTTAACATCTTAAAATTGGGTGGATTGCAGTATGCAGTAGGACTTAAAATGGAGACTAACCACTGCAGACTTGGTTGTGCTGACAAGTGTATGGAGTATTTACTGGCAGTGATGAGAAATGGACAGAGTACCCATGAAAGTTTAAATTCACCATTTCAAAGCAACAGTACGTGAAAAGTGTAATTTTTTCATTACAGATATTTCCTCACATAGATTATGTTCCCTAGATTTCTTATAAAAATTGGAAGAAAAGAAGGTATCTTATCCTTTCCCCTTATCTAGCTCCTCTAACCTTCCACCATTCCTCTCCCTTCATTTTGTAGCAGTCAGTTTCCTTCCTGATTCCTCTTCATTGAATTGTCTTTTTTCTTTCGTTCCACCCTCTCTGGGGTACGTTAAATCAATCATTTCTTAGTGCCCACTATTTCTTCATCCTTTCTCATCTTCGTTTCCTCTCGTCCTCAGAGATAATTTTTTTGTCTAGTTTAACTGTTTAACTGTTCAGTCTAATAGTAAATTTTCTGCAATGTTTAATTCCACCAGGTCTTTTTCAGTTTCTTTAAACCAGTTGAGTTTTGTTTTGTGGTTACAGAAGTCGACAGTTTGTTTGGTTAATCTACTAGAGCTAAGTCTGACCATAAAATTCATCCTTTTTAGCATACGTAGTATCTCAAGGTTTTTCAGTTTTCTTGTAGTGTGTTTCATTCCTGATGTATATTATAATTTTATCCTGAAATTTTGGACCTATGATCTTTCTTAAAATTTGTCCTTTCTTTTAGCTAGAGTTTATTTTTATACACAACTGGCCTTTAAAATTCATGTTTAGTATTACTGCTGTGTATAGTGCTTGTGATTTAATCACTGTTTTATAATGTTTAATATTGGACCTCTCGTGAAAGGGATTCTTGTTGTATGTATCTTTTGTTAGTTGGAAGGCCAGTTCAAGTTTTTCAATAGTTTGTTCTTGTACTTCTACACAGGTTAATATGGTATATTGAATTAGAGCTGTTGGCGATATTTGTTTCAAATTTTAAACATTTTTCTAACATCATAGGTGAACATTTTTATGTACCTCTTTGTCAGATCCTACGTGAGGTGAAGAATTGAACCTTCTCATACCCATTCTCAATACCCATGTTTACCTTCCTTGGCAAAGCGATCATATTTCTTATGTTTGTTCTTAAACACTCCAAAAATAAGAACATTTTTAAGGATAACACAATTATTTCTCTCATCTAATCATCTTCAAAGTGCTATCTGTTGTCAAGTAACTTTAGTAAATCATTAGAAGATGGGTACAGAATGGGAATACGTAATAGCATCAACTCCGTGATCGGTCAGTGTTGGAAGAGGGACCACGTTCAGTCTCCACATGAATCCCATTCTACATCCATTCCTTTTCAACCCTGACAAGCTGGTTTCTTCAGGAGGGCGGATATCAACGCTCCTGTGGAGAGACCGTCTCGGCACATCTTCAGTCTTGATGTGGAAGTGTAGGGATGAGAAGAGAGTTGGTGTTGTTCCTGGGGAGGAAAGTCCTTAATTTACAAAAATATTCTCTATGGAAAGGCCAGTCTCCACTGATTAACATGTTAACTGGTGACAAGTTTACTGTTAAATACTGTTTCATGTATCCACACTTATAAACATGACTTCCTTTGTTTATACACAGCTGGTTCATCATATCAGTTTTTATTAATACATTCAGGTGGTGTCTTGCATTTTCAAAGAAGAATAAAGGACACAGGTGAAGATTTGGCCTTTGTTATTGCCACTGTTGCTTCTTACAGCATTTTGAGGACGATGATGTTTGTTTAAAGGGACCTAACATTGAGGTCATCAGCCCTTCTTGAGAAGGAAGGAGAGAAGAATGTGGGTGCAACAATATCTGAATAGAAGGTACAATGTGCATGAAATTCTGAATGAGCTTAAAGTAGACAACAGGTTTGGTTTTAAAAACTTCCTCAGAATGTCTGAGCATGATTTTAATGTAGTTTACCCATACAAACTTTGCTGAAGCCATGCCGACAGCACACGAACAATCCCACTGGAAACATGCCAACGTGTTAAATATGTTAACTTCGACCTATCAAGTTAACATGTTAAGTCAACTATGAACCAAATGTTCATATACATGTAATTTTTAACATGTTGTTAAATATTAATGAGTGGAGAACTAGCTTAACAGATATAGTTAAATGAAAATGCTCATTTGGCTCATTTTCAGGAAAAATTAAGTCATGAGCATGAGAGCATAAAAAGTGTCTTCAAACTTACGAAAATAAATTATTATGACTGTCAAATTTTCCATTATTATTATTGATAGTATTGGTGTTATGTCATGAACTAACACGTTCAACACTCACATCACCTCACCCCAAACTGTTATTGCTTGTCTCAATATCTAAAACAACTTCTGGGTTATTCCATAAGTCATAAACCTATATTTTTGAATTGATTTAAAGTTACTGAGATCTCTTTTCTCTGGGTTCGGTTTCAGGTTTGAGGGTCTGCGTGGGTTTTACAAGGGGCTGAGTGCTAACCTGACCCGTGTAACTCCCGCTACAATGATCACGTTCCTAGTTTATGAGAAGGTGTCACACTTTTTGCTGACCTTCAGGTCCTCGCCAGAGTTCACCAATTGATGACGGAATGACCCAGAAGTCAACCAATAATGTGTGCGAGTAAGATTACCATAGCTAGTATAATCATCTGTGATATGTATGGAATTCGAGTATTGTAAACACACACTTTGAAAAGACGATGTATGACAGGTCTTTTTGTAAATATCTTTCTCACTTTGTTGTTGTTGTTATCGAAGCATTATGCAGACTTCATTTGCTAAGAATTTTGTAAAGTCTTTATTTTTTTAGGGCTCTAGATATCCGACAAAACAGAGCACTGCATTCTCAGAGGAAGCAACATCTTTTGTACATACTTTAGTAGCACAAATTTTGGTCTTTTTGGTGCTGATCTCTTGCTTGAATTTGGTTTCTTCTTAAAACTTGCTTTGAAATCAATGCATTGTGATATTTTCATGAAGTAATTGCGAGTTTATTCCATACCAAAATTAAGTCTGAAATTTGTGTGATTTTTAGCCTCATTTTATCCATTCTTTTGTTATATATCTTGTATCTTGTGGATCTAATATCATTTATCTTTAACATCTCAGGCAGTAATTTAATTGGCCTAGCTCCTACACTCTAGGTCATATAGGCGAGCCGAGAGACTTTGTAGAATTCATGAAATAGTGCATAATTCAGAAACTACACAAAGTTAATGATTGAAAATTTTCACGGTGTCTTACCAACAGTATCTTGAATGTCCCGGGTGTGAATGTTGGATAGCTGTACACGATTCTCAAAAATCGTACAATTTTATTTGTGACTTTGCAGCTTTCAGAGGGATACACTGTTTTAGGCCTAACAGACCTTTTGATGGTCAGATTCATCAGTTTTGGTGTTTTGTGATGCATGGTAGCAGACTAATTTTGTATTTATTAATTGGAGAATTGTTTTGAATTTTCAATAATTTTGAAGGGTTTGTCAGCTGTTCTGTTGTTAATGAATTGCGGGGGTATGTTCTTCGGTGATATTTATAAACTCATTAAAGAAGAGTTAAAATACATGAAAAACACTAGCAAAATCCTTGTGTAGTCCCGATTGTTTAGGAAGAAATAATTTTCTGCTCGTCTTACGCAGTATACAACTCGTGTCGTCATGACCGAACATTACTATAAGCAGATGTTTCACTGACATGTTCCACAATTTTTCTTTTTCTTCAGGAGGAAAAAAATTCTTCTTGAACATAACTTGCATCACTTTTTGCACAATCAGACCACTACCAAAACTACTTACACTACTTTGTTCCTCTCTTAACGAAGCTCTTAAAATTTCAAAACCTGAAACTCTATAGGAAGGCATTACCATTTTTCACAGAACTGGCATACTGGTGCTTCCTCTTTCAACTGCAAGAAGTGTAAGTTCTTAGCACACGTGGCTGTATGAGTTGGTAGTTTCTATTTTGTTTCAACAGAGTGCATAAGGCAGATTATTCCTCGCTTCATTGATGCATAAAGCGACAAGCTTATGAAATATTCGTTGTCAGGAAGATCAAGGCTTCTAGAACTCAGTGGTACACAGAGTTTCCAAGCTTGCTTCACAGAGGTACTGAACCGTTCCCATCCACAGATATAAATATGCCAGGCTCAGCTGGTACAGCTCCGCGGTTTGTTCCGTCAAGAATGGGCGTAAAACTAGCCCTTTGCAGCCCAATTTTTTGTCGCATGTTATGACAGTCTGGTCCAAATTAATTTTGCACATTTTTACCTAGTCAGATTAAACTCAGATCTTTTATTAGTAACTATAACCATAATATTATTATGATTATTATATCACATAAACATGAGCCTAGTGAATTACTTACAGGTTTACATAAAAAAGTCATCAGTGCAGGAGTGAAAAATAACATAAAAAACTGAAGTGGAGTGATGCAGCTAGGAGGAACCTGCGGTCCGCTAGTTTCCTGACCCGATGAATAAGTCTAGGAGGCTCGCTATCATGAAATGTTACATACCAGTAAACACTATTATCGTTTGCATTCCCATTTGTATGTGCGAAAGTATTTTCAGCATCACTGTTACTCGAATGATCAACACCGATCTGAGAAGCGTCGTCATTGCCGTGTGCCGTATCCCCTCCTCTACCCCGGCCCATTACCTTCCTGCATCTTCTTGCTTTTGTAGCAGATTTTGGAACTTCCTCTTCTGAATTTTCAGAAACAGCATATGATGGTCCGGGATCATTGCATGCTTTTTTACGCACAGGCCCTGTCGCTGAAATTTCACTTGCAATGCTTGAGTTCACTACACCTTCATCTTCACTTGACAGTTCTCTAAACTCTTTGTCTAATTCTCAAATAAATAATTATCTTCATTGCTGTCTAAATAAATGTGCATACGTATTTCTCTTTCATTCATATTTGCCGCTTTTATTTCACAAATTCAACTGTGACAATTTTTATTCACAGATAAACACGCCTAGTACAACACGTGTGCATACTACTCAATGTAAACAAAAACACAGCTGACAGGCTGCGGGTAACCATGACGATACACAGCTACATATATCTCGTATTATTTCCATGGATATAAAAGAACGGGTTCCTTTGTGCACAAAAATTTGCTCTAGAAACATCAGGGGTATCGATCGACCTCAATCAGGTCAAAGTACTTCAATAAATAACTTCTTAAATAGAACGAAACAAAACGTCGAGGTGACATAGACGTTGGACCAGTTACAATAAACCATGATGTTGAGGTCATCTTGACGTTGGACCGGAAAAGGCTAAAGCTAACTTCCTAGGAAGTAAATACCAGTGGTATATATGAATGGGAAACAGTTGCATTTGTTGTGAATAATAGGCAAATAAGGGGTAAAATAGATTTACTTAAACACAGGATTAAATATTCATACTACCTGAAATCAAATGAAAACGTACGATTATAAAAATTACGTGAACCGTCGTTCATATAACACCGTGTGCCATGCACATCAGAAATAATTACAAGTTAACATAAACAAGAGTTGTTGGTCCGGATGCCGATCATATGAAATAAATAAATAATAAAGGCATAATTAAATCTTGGCCGAATCTACATCGTTGATTAGAACAACGCCACCAAATGAATATGCCACACGTGTAGAGGAAACTACCACACATATGGAGTTATAACTCCTGTATTTCTCAGACGCAATTCACACCAGTACGGTGCATATTAATATAGTTTGAATAACGCTTCACTGTTCATAACATTAGTATCACAGTTATATAGAAATAGCGTCAGTGTAGTACTTAGATAAGAGAATGGCAATCACGATTGACGTGGAAACGGCCTTCTGAACAACGAATAACTGGCAACTGACCACGCTTCCCCGAGCCACTGCTGGGTATATAGATTCAGTGGCGTCATTCAAAAGAGGGGTTTCCCCAGTCGACTATGGCTCGAGGTCTCAACCGCTTTCCCCAAACAAAGCACTCGACCGTTGGAACATAGTCACTTCATATTTAGGTTGAAGTTATCCGAATTATGAACAGATATGGCTCTCTAAATTCAACTGCTACTCATACATATCAAAACCGTGGAGCACAGGTTATATATCAGACTTCTTCCATATTAAACTAGTAAGTCAGCACTGCGATGAAGTTGGCAATCCAGAAAAATTGTCTTGGGACTCACCATGACCTTTGGCCGTGCCTTCACAGCTCGCGATTGGCTTACTTCATACTCGCCGCACGTTAGGCGATGCCGTGACACTCCCTGCAGGCTCGTTCAAACTTTCAAATAATAGGCCAATTCAAACCTAGCTACGCGCGGTCCAGAGAAAAAGTCGTTGACTAACTGCCTCTCAAACAAAGTCTTTCAAATTTAACGATGCCACAGTGTTGTGCAATATCGAAATAAATGTACTTGGGACAATGTGATATGTCTCGGTACCTTGTGGTACACGCACGTATTTAGCGCACTGCTTCCATGGCTATTAAGTGCAGATCTATTATAGGTATGTATAACCAGTCTGAGAGTTTAACTAAATTAGAATAGATTCTCATTTTTAACAGTTATCTGCCTTCATATGACAGCTTTAGAGGCTAATTAAAGGAGTCTTTTCAACACTGTCTCCCAACCTTTCGTGTTTCAAGGAAATCTGGAAATATTTAGCCATACTTTTGGAAGTACTGGTTACCTGACACATTTTAACCAAGGGCCAAAAATAAGATTGTGTTTTATAGTAGGAGAGGCAAATTGAATTTTGTATATTTTCAATATAATTTTAGGTCAATTTTTATATAATATCTTCATAGAAAAGTTCTTTCCTGTGTTTTTTATTTTACAACTTACAAAATATTTTAACAAAGGCAGGTTTTTCTTCATATTTATACGAACACACTTCAGACCTGTTGTTATTGGTAACCAGTTTTTGAAATCATAATTCTGTTAACACTGACAGTTCAGTTTGTCTCTTGGAGCACAATTTTATTTATGACTGCAGCTTTGGTCAGCAAAAAAGTTGTTCCTTGACACAGACTTCTTCATAGTTTGGTTTTTAATGTTTGCCAGGCATACAAATTCTTGTTAAGACAAGATAAGGAGAATTGGAGAAATATATTTAATGCTGTTTGCAAGATTGCAGGGTTCTCTTTTCTCACAGATGGCTGCAAACCTGTGTCTTGATGATTGGCAGAGTTTGTGTGCTATACAACAGTTGAGTTTTATGACTGTTCTTAAAATATCATAAACAGTTTTGTGAAACCCTTAACATTGCATCATGAATCCCTGGTTGGGAATCTGCCTTCAGGTTAAAATTTACCTTACATTTGTTTAGCTATACATTAAGAGATTTATAGATTTTGTTAGAAATTTTAAGTGATTTCTCTTTATTATATCTTTAAGTAATACAGTGTCTTTGGTTGTTTCTGAAATGTAAGGAAAGTGAGTATAGCTTTGTACCAACATTTTTTTCAGGCTAAAGAAAGGCTGCTAGCCAAAACTATGTAATCTTGTGTACAACATTTGAAAGATCTTGAATGCAGTATTCTTCTTTTATAATGCATTTCTTTTCAGTCCATACAGTATTCTCCAAATCGTGTTAATAATTTAAAATTGTTTTCAAGAAATGGTACTTATGAGGTTTATACAAGTTGTAAAGGTAATAACTTAATTGAAGGAATTTGTTGATGAAGAGTGGCTTAAATGTTATTGTTACTTAAAGTATCAATGCTTTAATATTTTTGAAGTTGTTAACTTCTAGATGTGAGGTACTGAATGCTTCAGATACATAACTTAGTCCATTAATCTGAGTCAGCTAAAGTAGCATGTGCTTTAGGCAAGTAGATTTTCAGTCCAAACTCCTAGTGTATTGGCAACGGCCATTTTTACTTGTGCTTGGGATAGTCTGCTCCAAAAGCGAACGCTACAGATTCATATTAGAAGCAAGCGAGTCTTTCTATGTCTCACTAGATGAGGTTATAAGCATTGTGGAGTGGGGAGGTGTTCGTTGTTGTTACGATGGAGCAGGGTTTGTGTGGTACTAACAAGTTGCTGGATAAGGCGTTAGTTTATAGGTAAAGTCAAAAAACTTATTTTTTGTTTGTTGGGTTACGTATTTGTCATTATTTGATACCAGGGATGTTATTGTGGGAGGGATTAGAGCAGTAAGTGTCACATCCTTCATGCCGTTGATGCAAGAAGGAAGGGTCCATGGCCTTAATTAAGGTACAGCCCCAGCATTTGCCTGGTGTGAAAATGGGAAACCACAGAAAACCATCTTCAGGGCTGCCGATAGTGGGATTCGAACCTACTATCTCCCGGATGCAAGCTCACAGCCGCGCGCCTCTACGCGCACGGCCAACTTGCCCGGTACTTTAAAAATTAAAATGGTATTGCTAAGTAAATAAATTGCACTGTTTATTTCAGTTTTAGATCAC
The DNA here is from genome assembly GCF_040414725.1 of Anabrus simplex. NCBI lineage: Eukaryota > Metazoa > Arthropoda > Insecta > Orthoptera > Tettigoniidae > Anabrus > Anabrus simplex. The sequence continues at coordinate 11,595,180 of NC_090274.1, read as the reverse complement.
TCCATTACTCAAGGTTTTCTCCTTTAAGAGGAGATTGTCGTGCTGCTCAGGTAAAGCAGAGAAGTTGCCAAGACATCAGGAGTTTGGACTGAAAATCTACTTCTGAAGCACTTGTTACTCTAGGCCACCCAACTTACCGAGCAGTAGGAATCTGAAGCATGCTGCATATCACTATAGGTAACATTTTACTAGTGGTATGTTTCAAGATTACTACACCCCAGTTCACAGCAAGTTGGAAATTATGCTCCCGTCTAGTACACCTGCAGTTAGCTATTGAACTGTTCATGTTGTATTGCTGTAAAAAAAAAAAAAAAGTAAATTTCTATTGGTTATTTAATTGTGGTGTTAATTATTCCACCATCCTGTACCTTCCTTTTCATTTTCCTTTAATATTTGCTTCGGTAGATTAGATTGCATTTGTTGACGAGATGGTAGAGACCGATGAAGAAAAATGAAACAAATGCAGAAGGTAATCTGAACATTACGGCCTACTGAAGAGGATTTTCTATAAAGATATTCAGTTGATTTTCATGAGATTTGGCTTATTCCTAGTAAAATCTCTTGACATTTTACACAAGGTTTATATTCATAATAATACATTTTTTAAATGTCAAGAAATGTTGAAACAGAAGTACAGTATTTTAGGTAGGGTAAAGTAAGGAAACTTGCAGATACTTTTGAGTTTATGACAGCTGTTCACTTGATGAAAGTGGTAGAAAATTTCTTTCTTTTTAAATTATACTGGAGTAAGAGATTGTGTCATTTACCAGTACCAACTTTTTTTGCCTCAACATTATTAGCAAAATTTAAAAAAAAAATCACCAGATATGATGTAATTTCATGATAGGGTGATTGAATTTTTGAGAACTGGAACACTTTTTCATCAGGTTTTTTTGCAAAAACATTCTGTAATACAAAATGTAAATTATGTTACTTGCAGTTAAGTAGATTTAGGAACTCTCAATCATCATGGACACAATGGGCAAGATAATGACAAAAGTGGCAAGGAAAAATGAAAGTGGTGATGTTTGCAGGTGACCTGTTAATCTGGGGAGAAAAGGAAGAGGATATACAGGTACAGTTAGATGCTTGGGTAGATGAGGTGGAACAATATAGAATGAAATTTAATGCCCAAAAGAGTGATCACAACTAGAAAGAGGGAGAGACGTATGAGAGGGAGGGGAACAGCTTAGGATGGTAGAGAGTTTCAAGTACTTAGGAAGTATTAAAAGAGGAAAGTGGAAGAAATTATAAGGAAATAATCGAGCATGGAAGTAGAGCAGAAGCATTCCTGAAAAGTGTGCCTGGTTTGGAGCAAGGATGTCCTTCATATGAACAAAAGGGTGATATACAGGATGTACTATATACCTGCTCTGACATATGCGGCTGAGACTTGGGTGATGAGGCACAAAGCCGTGAATAGAATACAGACAAGGGAAATGAAATTTCTGAGAAGCAGGATAGGAGTGACAAGATGGGATAAAATGAGAAGTTTCGAGATATAGTAAAAGATGAGTCACTACAGAATGGCATAGAGGCATCTAGACTTAGATGGTATGGACACATGAAGAGAATGACAGGGGAAAGGATACAGAGGACAATGCACGAAATGGAGATGACAGATGGATAAAATGAGTGGAAGTGTGTGTACAGAGAAAAGGAGAGGACTGGGCAAGAGTGACTAGGGAGAAGTGGTGGGAAGACAAGAAGAGATGGAGAGACTTATGTTCCAAGTAGACCCAGCCAACAGCTAGAAACTGCAGATGATGGTGATGAATCCTCATTATTATTTGTAATTTTTAGGAACTGTTGTCCCTTGTTTTTGACCTTTAGGCACATTTTAGACCGAATTATAACGTACTGGAACAACAGTTGTCGCACATGAATATTTCTTCCTCAACAAAATTTGGTTGGCATCTGACGTGGCATGGCACAAGACAGTGTAAACACTGTGCCCATTTAGCACCGTTCTCCTGAGCATATCCTTGAAAACCCGATGGCACACACACTGCAATCCCAGTCAGATGTCAGCGGTCGACAGTCTCTTGGATTTTGTATCCTTGATGGATTTTTACAGGGATGTAGAGGGCAATCTTCAGAGAAATTGAGACATTTAGCATGGAAATCCCTTGTTTTTTCTTATTGGTCAGCTTTGTGCTAGCCTCTACTGAAACATGAGGAAGTGATAGAATTTTCTGTATGGGAGATAATCTGTTCTTGGATCCAGAACTATTTGGCACTGGTTGTCTGTAGTTGTGATGGTGCAGTGGCTACTTGAGGAATGGCATGAAGATTGTAACGGGAAGTTCCTGTTTTCTTGAAGCCAGTCTGGATATTTTCAGTACAGAAACACTTAATGGAAACTGGATTCAAAGTGAAATGGGAATTTGTACTGTTGGTTTTCTCACTTAGACCAGTAGGAGTTTAGAGATATGTATACCCCAGAATCTAGAGCAGCGGTGCAGAGGGGAATCTCATTTTTGAACAGTTATTGCTGTCCTCTTATGCTCACTACATTAAGCCAGGCAAGAAGGTCTTCCACTCCTATTCAAAACTAACAATCTTGCACAGAATGACACTACCTTAGTTAGAATTTAACTAGTGCTGTCATACTGCGACGTCTTTGACCACAGGAATTACCCCAGCACCATTTACGATCCGGATCGAACACCCGTAGCGCAAACTTTCACCCATTGGAGCAATGTTACCGCCACTACCTCGTTACGGTACGCAGTGGCGTGCGCTGAACCCCATCTGGGGTAAAACACTTTGTATTAACATTTTCTAATTATTCCTTAGAACGCTTTTTATAATGTTTAAAAAATTGCGAACATCTAAGCCAAGCCAAGTACAGCTGTCTCGACAATCCGCTCACACCACCGCAGTTCAGCTTTCTCCAGCGAGCTGGGTTTCCTTGCCGGCGCGAAGGAGAGCTACCCCCAGCGAAATTTTAGTTGACGCATGTACTTGAAGCTTCCTTGTCCTGGGAGCGGGGCGGGGCTGTGGGCCCGCCCCGACAGCAATTTACGCCGACAAGGCAACTAGCTTAGGTAACGGGCGTTAGTTTTAATACTTGACACTCTAAGTGTTCAGCGCCACACACTAGATACTACAAGAAAAAATATAAACATCTTAATAGTATAGCCACTTGCACATCGTCCGGCTAATAAAAATAGAGCCACTATATGAAATCAATTGTAATATAAAATAATATATTTTGGTCTTGGGTTTCGGCATGTACACAGTTTTATCGAGCAATTCATAGATGGCACGAGTAGAGTATGTGTTCTGATAGCCGCAGAAAAATATTTAGTTTGCCCAGCATGACCACACAGAGTTAAGCGCGAATGGTTGTCTGTGATGGTGGTATATAGTGATTTTTTGTAGTGTTCCTCTTGGATTATAGGTGAATGTTTCGCGAGTTCTGTGGCATTCTTCATGAATATAACGTATGTTATACGTCGTGACAAATATTTCCCCTCGTTTGTCGTTGATGCACATACACTCAGTATGCGAGTGCAACTATAACACTTCAACGACGCTAAAAAAAAAAAACCAGTTAAATTTTGCTGATTAGTTTAGATTAGGCTTTTTAAAAGTAAAAATCAAATAGTCCTAGTGTATTTTTTGTGAACACCATGACTGTACTATCACGAAGTGTCACCGGATGAAACTGTAAGTACATTGTTTAAAGTCTGCTATAGATTAAGTTATAGTGGTGTCGTCACTGCCGTGAATATCAATTTCGAAGTATGTGAGAGCGTGTGGTTGAAAATATTCTTGAAAGATCTTTCTCAGGTAGACCTTTCCACGAAAAATGCAGCCTTATAAAATGGTAATGTTGACTTTAGAGAGTGTAGTGGGGTACGATTGTTTATAAATTTTTTTAAACTGTCTTGCAGCTGGGGTAATGAATATGTTCACCGCACGCCGCTGTGGGATAGGAATAGGAAGGAAGCGGACGTGGCCTTAATGAAGGTACAGCCCCAGCATTTGCGTGGTGTGAAAATGAGAAACCACGGAAAACCATCTACTGGGCTGCCGACAGTGGGGTTCGAACCCACCATCTCCCGCATGCAAGCTCACAGCTGCGCTGAACCCGGGGTCCTGTGACCAAAGGCCAACACGCTAGCCATGGAGGCGGACACTATATGATTTTTCACGAGAGTTTAATCCTGATGTAAACAAGGCATGTCCACGCCTCAGCCGAAGAAAGAGGTGTGATTCGCTGAGCGTGTAGTATCGACCTCCGCCCCGTCAACGTTTCGTGTTCGGACATACAGTGCTGCGCATATGACCTAAAATAGACGAGGAACAGTTTTTGAGCTGTGTGAAACTAAACGGAGGGGTTTAAAGGGACATCTACTGCTGAAGATTAGGGCCTACGTTATTTATTTATTCATTTCTGAATATTAAAGAAAGCTATCGTAGGCTAGACCACAAAATTTCCCTGCCTTTCTAAACTCTGTCCGCATGTTATGAACCGAACTAGCCGACACACCACGCAACTCTGCACTCAGTTTATTTACCTCTTTTCCGGCTAAACCTGGATTCTGTTCCCTTATTTTATTAAAAACATTCATAAAGCACTGCCTATGGTCACTTCTGAGCGGTTTTCCTCTTTTGTACTTCACTACACGGGATGCTCCTACCTCTTGCTCCAATTCTCTCACTATGAATACTGACACTGACAGCTGCTGCAAGATGCAACACCTTATCTCCACGCTGTACAGCTTGGGACTTTCCCTCACTATGAGAAGACTTCCTGCGTTACACCACGCCTTCTGCCTTCATATCTCGTTATTTAATCACTGTTTTATTTAAAAAAAAATATAGATATATACCGGTATATATGACAACCATATTTTAATTTGATTACGTACTGTTTCAGACTATCTAAATGTAATAAACTAAGATAAAATTAAATTAATGCGACTTACTAATTTCCTTCGAGCTCGCATGCAGACGAGTGAGTGCGACGGTTGTTTCTCCAATCAACTACGTCTATGTCCACGTGCAAAGCCAAGGTGCTCCGCCTATTTGTTTACATCAGGATTAAACTCTCGTGAAAAATCATATACCTAACAAAATTGTCGCATCTGAAGAAGTTCGCAGTCCGCTGCGCTCCTGGTAGAAACGAATTTCCTGATGCATCTTGCCATCTGTGAAGTTCCCATTGAACTACAGGACAAAATTACAGTTACCGGTTGCAATAGGTATGTTCGCACGAGCTTGCATGGAGGCCATGCATTTTGAGGAAGTGTTTTATGAAGCAGTACCATTTTCACAGTGTATACTATCATGTGCACGTAATTTGTCACCTATTTTTATCGATTTGGGACTACAGATATTGGAACACTTACTTTAAAAAGTTTCCAACCCAAACAAAAAAATCTTGCAATCCAGCAACAAGCACTTTGCACACTTCACTGTACCTAACGAGATGGCTGCGCGGTTTGCATCACGTAGCTGTGAGCTTGCATTCAGGCCATGGTGGGTTTCAACCGCACTGCCTGCAGCCCTGGAGATAGTTTTGCGTGCTTTCCCAGTTTCAACTCGGGTGAATTAAGGCCAGGGATGATTTTTTTCCCAGTACTAAGACTTATGTCGTATCCCATCGTCGCATATTTGTGCGACGTAAAACAAGTATTAAAAAAAAACTCTGCACAGTGAACTGCATGATCAAACACCACTAACCTGCATTTAGAGCAGTTGCTTATCTATTCCTAGTCTTTCCTTAAATGATTTCAAAGAACATAGAAATTTGTCGATGAAAAATCCATAGCCTGTTTCGAGTCATTCGACTGGGTCAGGAATGGAATGAATCAAGCCCCCATCTAGCGGCGAGGATAGGAATTGTGCCGGCTGCCGAAGACTGTCGCACTCCCATGGGGCAACGATAAATGACTGACAGATGAAATGTTAACGGAGAGTGCTGAGGGAATGAAAGAGGACAGGGAAAACCGGATTGCCCGGAGAGAAACCTGTCCCGCCTCCGCTTTGTCCAGCACAAATCTCGCATGGAGTGACCGGTATTTGAATCAGCGGGGAGAGGCCGACACGCTGCCGCCTGAATCACGGAGGTTCCCTTGAAGAAGGAGAGTCATAATTAATTTATGCTTTTATGGTGCGTCCACACCAAGATGTTTTCGTTAAGTTTGTTAACAAACACAGTTACCTAACAACGTTCAATAACATTTTTGACTTGATAAACAAAATGGCGTGTTCGTAAACTTTAGTGAATGAAACTTTCCAAAATTACCTAACCTTCCATAATCACTTGTTTATCATCAAAATAATATTACCCTAACTAGGTTAAATTAAAATTTTAATTATTTCGTACTTATACCAATTCCTTGATATTGTTATATAAAGCTTCAAACATCTCAAGGAAAAGAACAGAAATTGCTTGTTTTGATACTCTAGACAAATATATAAATGAAATATACGAGTCATCAGTTGCTAGGAATCTTAAAGTTATTCCTAGCCTGTCATTAGTGGAGCCGGCTTTCCGATAATCTGTATCATTTCTTGCAATTTCAGGCCCATTTAATGTCAACAAGAACTGAAAGTCATGTGGGGGGCAATGTCAAGAAAATTTTCAAAGCCTGCTGTATCATAAATTAAAAGTTCTGACATAAGCGTTCTCTGCAGACTTTAATAAGATGTTTAGAATTAAACATCTTTCCAATATTTTTCTTTGCTACATTTTGCGTCTATTTTCTTCTTCCTGACCCTGAGCATCGTAACCTCGCAAACAGCTGTTTTGGTGTGGGCATAATGTTGGACAAATATTATTAACAAAAGTTTATGAACTATATTGAGAATTTTTTTTCATTAACATTGTTTATTAACTTTGTTTTGTTAACGTTGTTTATTAACTTTGGTGTGGACTAGCCATTACAATAAAGTTTCTAATTTTCTGAGCCTGAGCCAATAATTCACTTCAGATCCATAGTTATTTACAATAATAACAGAAAAAAACAGTTTGTTTCGGTATCTTCTATCAGCCCTATGAGTTGGAAAACTGGTATTGAAATTTATGATACAGCCTGTATTTACCACATAAGAGAGAGATCAGAGTTTGCTGATATTGCTTATTTCTTCATCTCGAGAGCTTTCTCGACCGATATTCCTTCTATGGCAAGTGGCTGAGTAGAAATGTCGGTATTTTGACTCCATTTACAGATAACGCACTTCGATTGTGATAACCATATCTGTTGGGTTACGTCTGAGGACCTCTAGATTAACAGTCGATATCTCTGTCTCCTACACTTTTCTTGAACTGTAGAGACAGGGAAGAAAGGAAAGAAAAGACGTACAATCAGTGATAGCAAGTTTTCTACTTCTTTTGACGAGCGCGACGGCTCAGTAGCTTCTTCTCTCTTCGTTCCCTCCCCCTGTCGTTGGCGGACGCAGACAAAGAATACACCCATGGTATCTCCTGCCTGTCGTAAGGGGCGACCAAGGGATGATCGAATTAGAATCATGAGACTACTTGTTATTAGTACCATCACGCGGGGAACACCATGGGTCGCCTTTACTTGCGAGTAGTACCACTATGTTTGGTACACAATAAGTTTGTGATTAGTAGCAACCGAGTGTGAATCAGGCTGGGATTTACAGTACCGGTACCCGTGATTAGTACCACTACATGCGGAACACCACGGGCTTACGTTGCCCGTAAATAGTTCCATTATGTGAGAAACGCCACGAGTCTGGCGTAGTGATGGGCAACGCTCTCGCTCGAGAATCCCGAGACCGATTCTCCTGTAGCGCAAGCTGTGCGACGTACCAGAACTATGACTGTAAACTTGATATTATATCATTGGCAGTTATTGCGTGAAATAACGTCCTCTTATGAAAACGTGTGAGCCAGCGTCAAAAGCCTGGAAAAGTACTGCATGTTCAACTATGAACCCCTTAATACCATTAACTAAAGTGGAAACAGAATGTCAGTATCTTAAACTGTTGACGACTTCTTTGGGGTGGACATCTTAGGTGAATAACAATGCATAATTTGTGAATAATTGTAGATAGGATGTACACCTACTTGTATACTAGAGGCGTGCATTATTCGAACCTAAGACGGGGAAGATGTGCTTTGCTACATACGCAACCCCCATTACACATGAGTGGAATGTGTAACAAGGGTGATGGGTAACGCTCTCGAGACCGATTCTCGTGTACTGCGAGCTTGTTCGATGTCCCAGTAACTACGAGTGTAAGCTTGATAGTTATCAACAGCAGTTCTCACATGGAAACGTGTGTGACGATAAATTTTGTCAAAATCCTATGAAAGCACTGCATGTTGAACTATGAGCTCCTTACCATTAATGAAAGTAAATACAGAATGCCAGTATCTTAAAATGTTCACGAGTTATGTCAGGTGGACTTCTTAGCTGAATTATTGGGATGTAATCCTACCTGGATGACTCACAATCGTTGTCGACAGGGTAGTTTCTTGTGAATCAGACCGGGCCGGAGGTGTTCTGTGACGATTCCTCTTCATTGATATAATGCGTTTGTAAGTGCCGGATCATCCCAGAAGTATTTCTGCCGATGTATTTTACTTCTTTTGAATTAGCAACACAGTGGGCTGTGCTATGTGACATCTCTTCAAATTAACCGACATCCACGATTTACGTTGCGTTTCGGACATCGTCTTCAAGTTGTCGCGTACAGTTCGACACAGTTCACATTGCACCGTCGTATATAGAAGTACTTACCTAATTATGACGCGAATACTCTATAGCAATTTAGATGGCACATTCCACTCATGCGTAATGGTGGTTGCATATGCAGCAAGGCGCATCTTGCCTCGTCTCGAGTTCGAATAATGCACGCCTCTAGTATCCAGTTACGTGTACCTACAGTAGCCGTCAGGTTCTGTACTTAAACCACTCATTCGTGTACCTACCAGTGCATACAATGCCCGATGCGTATCCTTTATAATTTTGTTATACTGCGTCAAAATAGACCTCGGTATAAATGAACGCCCTAGTCGCTTGTTGACACGTATTTACGAAAATGAGAAGGCCCGTGGTTGGCTGTTCGCATATTCGGAACAAACAACATTCAGCTCCGATTACCTGCAGGCCTACGACACGCTGCTCGCCGCACATTGTGGGGACAACGCTCTCGAGATTTCTCGAAATTTCTCGCGAGAAGTAATGCCTACGCTAGTTTCGAGAAATCTCGAGACCTCGTCTCAGACTGCCCATCACTAGGTCTGGGTTTGCCTGTGATTTGTACCACTATTTGAGCGACACCGTGGGTCTGCGTTGCCTATGATTAGTACCCACTATGTGAGGAACACGATAGGTTTGCGTTACCTTTAAGTAGTACCATAATGTATGGAATACCGCAAGTCTACGCTACTTTTGATTAGTACCGCAACATGACAAATACCATGGTTCTGCTTTACTAACGATAAGTACCATTATGAAGGGCCGTTGACCTGGATTTTGGACCCCTTTAGACAACAAGCATCATCATCATCATCATCTCTTCGTCCCCGTCGTTTCACTATGAAACATTCCGTACATCAATGGTTTTCTAACTGTCGTTCGCGTACCCCTAGGGGTATTTTATGAATGAGACTTCCGGACGGTACGCGAGTAAGTTCAAGGAAACATTCATTTGAAGAAGAAAGAGGCGGGATGAGTAACGCTGGCCTTCTGACTCCAACTTGGCAGGTTCGATCCGGGCTCAGCCCGGTGGTATTTGAAGGTGCTCACATACGTCAGCCTCGTGTCGGTAGATTTACTGGCACGTAAGCGAACTCCAGAGAGACTAAATTCCGGCACCTCGGCGTCTCCGTAAACCGCTAAAGTACTTAGTGGGATGTAAAGCCAATGTATTATTTATTGTTAAGAGGCAAGAATGAAAAGTTATAAGAAATATCCATTCGGTAAAATTAAATGATCACTATGTCTTTCAGTGAAATGTGTGATGCAGTGTTACCCAGCAACCTTGCAGGCTCTGATGTGAAGTACTGACGGATGGCCATGACATACAGATTCATGGCCTGTGCAGCTCTCAAAGTACTGTTACTAGCGCATCACACATTTTGTTACATGACACTAATTCGTTTTACAAAGTTTCGGATGACTCCCCAGCTCTAAAACATATTTATGAAAAAAAAAAAAAAAAATGAAAATAATTACTTTCAACATGCTTTTCAACTACAGTAACAAAATCGGTTTACAACAAACAATGCCTCTCCTGGAACTGTAAGGTTCAACGTGACATAACAGTGATTAAACCAGAGCCACTTAAAGTAGGCCTATATGCTTCAGAAACCGTCAATATACAGCAAAAAAATTAAAGGAACAATTGGAAATTGAAAATCCACAGCCTGTTTCCAGTCATTCGACCACGTCAGGAATGGAATGAATGAAGCCCCCATCTAGCGGCGAGGATAGGAATTGTGCCAGCTGCCGAAGCCTGTAGCACTCCTCTGGGGCAACGATTAATGAATGACAGATGAAATGAAATAATATTGGAGAGTGTCGCTGGAATAAAATATGGCAGGGAAACCCGGAGTACCCGGAGAAAAACATGTCCCGTCTTCGTTTTGTCCAGCACAAACCTCACATGGAGTGACCGGGTTTTGAACCATGGAACCCAGCGATGAGAGGCCGGTGCGCTGCCGCCTGAACCACGGAGGCTCACAATTGGAGATTAAGGAACGAAAATTGAGACAAATCTTAGGGCGAAGAGTTAAAAAGGGAAGTCATTACCCTAAACCTAAATGCGAAATATATCGTATTTAACAATATTGGCTTTACGTCGCACCAACACAGATAAGTCTTATGGCGACGATGGGATAGAAAAGGCCTAGGAGTGGGAAGGAAGTGGCCGTGGCCTTAATTAAGGTACAGCCCCGACATTTGCCTGGTATGAAAAGGTGGAACTACAGAAAACCATCTTCAGGGCTGTGGACAGTGGGGTTCGAACCCACTATCTCCCGGATGCAAGCTCACAGCTCCGCACGGCCAACTCGTGTGGTGTGAAATATAATATATCGTCTTTCCAAAATCACAGATACGATGCGAATACAACTTGCTGGGCATTTAGAACGAATGGTCTCCATCAGACTTTCCCGAAAAATTGCTACATTTCTGCAAAACAAAGCCACTGGACCAAAGTAATATATACTAATGAAGAAAGCATTGAACTACGATCACCAAATCTACTAGATTGGAATCAAATCAGAATTATAGTCCAAACATGGGGATTTGAGGTAGAAGATCAGGAACCTATATGATGTAAATGGTCGTAGGAACGGAAAACAAGCGGTCCTTAAGAATGAAGACCTAGTGGGCAGTAAGAATGGCCCAAAACATGTTGATTCCGCATGGTCCTAGGTGACTCATTCTCGAAGAAGGAGGAATGGTTAGAAGTTTCGTCGGTAGGGACAAAATTAAATATGAATGCCCGTGTTGCTTAGAAGGGCCTTGGATTTATTAAAACACGATGATAATTGTATTATATTGAAAACTGACAACCTGTTTTCCAGTCAATGACCGGGTCAGGGATGCCCAACTTGCGGCAAGGATAGGAATTGTGCCGACTGCCAAGGCCTGTCGCACTCCTCTGGGGCAATGATTAATGGCTAACAGTTGAAATGAAATGATAGTGGAGAGTGTCGCTGGAATAAAAGATGACAGGGAAAACCGGAGTACCCGGAGAAAACCTGTCCCGCCTCCGCTTTGTCCAGCACAAATCTCACATGGAGTGACCGGGATTTAAACCACGGTATCCAGCGGTGAGAGGCCGGCGCGCTGCCGCCTGAGCCACGGAGGCTCGATAATTGTATTACATTAGTTGTAGGTATTTATATGTCTCAATGCCTCCGTTTATTTGAAGAAAAATGCAAAATCAGAGGGGACACACCACAGCTATAGCAAAACACTAATGAAGATGTGCTTTATTAGCCCAACTCAATGGGTTTTGTAAGTTGTAACTGGTTTTTATATTGAGATATATTTATTACTAGCACTATCAATTAGTTATTATACGTCTTAATAATTTTCTAGAGTATCTGGTAAGTAATAATAATAATAATAATAATAATAATAATAATAATAATAATAATAATAATGAAGATGTTTTTTCAATTTTTCCCTTAATTTGAAAATGAAAGCTTCTGTCACATTTGGAAGTTTGTAGTATTCCAGTAATTAGTATCACACATTTCGGAGATTTATGAAGCAGTGTAGGTAAAAATACAATTGGCAGTACTGATTAGATACGGCAGTTCTTCACTATGGACCCTGGAAATAATGTGGGAGGTTTAAAACATTAACAGACTCTAAAACAAAGAAACTTCGGCCAAGTAAAAGGGAAATGGGTTTTAGATTCCGTTCCCTCTTTCCAAATAGGTTTCGGACTACGTTCCGGTGCATTCCGGCACCACTGCATCCCTGATATGTAGAATACCGGTATATAAAATATTAAGGCAAGATGTTGGTGAGCTTGTTATTATTGACATAAATATGTGTTATGACTGCGGATCATCGAAAATGTGTGTAACGTGACGCGACAAGATGTGTGACGGAAGTGTAACCATAGCAACCGTGCAGGCTGTGATGTAAGGTATTGTTACCTAGCAACCGTGCAGGCTGTGATGTAAGGTATTGTTACCTAGCAACCGTGCAGGCTGTGATGTAAGGTATTGTTACCTAGCAACCGTGCAGGCTGTGATGTAAAGTTATCACTCTCCCTCTCCTCCTGTACACCTATTTTCCGTGTAGCAGAGAGAAGTCTTAAAGTAGACTTAGGCTCCTCGACAACGGATACACGGAAAGAAAAATTTTAAGACGCTTTTAATATTTGGGTAGAACGCCTATTTCACCGAGAGTATTAAACTTACGATTATGTTTAATGTCTCATTTGACAGATAAAAATGAAAATCTGAAATGTATTCATGAAATGGCATTTCAAAGTAAGGCACAATTTTTGCTAAATACGTGACGTCACACACATGCTCTATTATAACATGGCGCTGTGTTGACTCGCACACTTCGTTTGAGGTTGATTTTCTCAACGATCACTTTAATTTCGAAGTGGCGACCAACTATCCCTGCACATTGGACAATTCATTTATTGATCTTACTTTTACTCGTAATAAGTTATTACTCTCGAGCTCTTAAATTATATCTCTTATTTCTCATATCACAGACTCATACTACACTGAGGTACAGAAGCTCGCCCCCCCCCCCCTTCCTTCCGCAATAATTGAAAATGGGCCCGTCGTTTCCTGATAAGGAAAGTTACAAGTTTATTTCGTAGTACAGGTTTGTGTATTATTACAAAGAACAACAACGACGCAACGATAATAATAATAATAGTAATTACATAATTTAGTTTTCATATCCCAAGGAATTAAAATGATACACTTATATGGCACACACACACACACACACACACACACACACACACACACACACACACACACACACACACACACACACACACACACACACACACACACACACACACACAAGAAATGCATATTCCAATTATAGTAACCGAAACACGCTGACCGTCACAATATTAAGAAATAATCTCGTTCCTAGGAACAAATAATTTACAGCTCAACCGCTCATCGTAGGCCCACTTGGCTACACTGAATGCCGAGAGTTAAAAACAGGCTCCAAACTTAAAGTATTTAGAGTTTAGATAAGGTCTTTGTTATCGCATCTTCGCTGACTACTGGGTTCTCAGAACTGGCTGATTACTTCAAAAGCCTTGTTGATTGTTGTGAGTGGCAACAAGGCATGGTTATTATTGGAACAGTTTGGGAAACCCACATTCTTTCAGAAATAACTATCGTGCTCCTATTGATGAAAGAAGCTCTGCACTACGACGGCCTAAGTTTAGAATAACCCTCTGTAATACAAATAATACTGTGTTGTGAGGTGTAGTTTTATCAATATGTAAAATCACTCTTCAGCTACTGAAGTAAGAAACAGTCATGGGGTCAGCGGAGTCCTTATCGCCGCCACTGCCGAGTTATTACCCGTATTCCAAGTGTACCCCGTTCTATTCAATAAACGTTATTATCCACATAATATTCCCCTTTTATTTCTACAGTAATAAATAAGTCTAAGAAACCCTAAGAACCCTGCAGCCATTACAATAATAACAGCCCACCGCCAATTTTTGTTTTACTTTCACTGTCTTGTCTTATTGCCGGCCCCGTGGTGTAGGGGTAGCGTTCCTGCCTCTTACTCGGGATTTTTACCTGGACCTGAGGGTTGGTTCGAGGTCCACTCAGCCTACGTGATTAGAATTGAGAAGCTGTCTGACGGTAAGATGGCGACCCCCGGTCTACAAAGCCAAGAATAACGGCCGAGAGGATTCGTCGTGCTGACCACACGACACCTCCTAACCTGCAGGCCTTCGGGCTGAGCAGCGGTCGATAATTCGTCAGATACCCCTATTTTTACTCTTGGGAGCATATCACGCTGATGATTCGTCTGTCGGATGGAGACGTTAAGCCTTCTACAGATCCCCTTGGTGTTCTTCGACAGGAGTAGGCTATGTGCCGGCTCCACGTTTCACCCTCTCCCTTCCTATTATCATTTATCACGTCATTCATTTCATCTCATTAACTCCTGTGATTAGGTTGACGCCAGGAAGGTCATCCGGTCGTAGAAACTCGCTGCGAAGATCCATCTCATTTCATACCTGAAGCCGCAGATGGTGGTGGTGGTGGTGATTACTGTTTTAAGAGGAAGTACAACTAGGCAACCATACTCTCTATAACACTACTCAGAGAGGAAAAAATGGAAGGGATCCGACACTTCGAAAAATGAAAGTATCGGCCAAAGAAAGACAAGGGCCACAAAGGGCGTGAAAATGAAAGTAGGAAACCTAATAGCCGCGGGGTCGGAAAAGAACAAAAGTTGACCAAGGGAGGTCGGATAGGATAGATGAAAGTGAGGAGCCTGGCACAAGTAAGAGGAAGCAATGCCAGGACTCAGCTAAGGGCGCCGTGGTCGCCAACCCACGCTCCAAAGTTCAGAGCCCTTGGGGCAGACCCCGCAGTGAAACGGTTGGACATACACAAGAGGCTCTACCCATAGTTTTAGTATTATCTTTTAAATAAATTTGATATTGGCGGTGCATTAGGTACACATTAGGCCTACTATTACTCAGATATTTGTATAATTCAGTACTTAAGACAGTGCCGAATCTGTATGTGGTATGCCAGAAATTTTGTTCTTAAAAAAATCAGTACGGTATATTGGATTTGGATATGTCTCATGTATCTGGCACTATTTGTAATAATGCAGTCTAGACAAGGGTCAAGTATTAAAGAAACGTTATTTGACGCGAACATGTAACTATGCATTTTAAAACCAAATATATACTTTTGTAGGTCTGCGGTGTCTTTAAGACACTTTTTTTTTGGATCCAATCCTTTCTGGTAAGTCTACTAACGTGTGTGGAGAGAACAGAATCGAAAACGAATTTCCATTACTCTTCTGCAGTCTAACTTACGTAATTCGTTCTTTATAATCCATCCAAAGAGAAGAGTTGTGAAATTATTCAAATGAGTTCCGTCTCCTGCAGCTGGAATGCTCTTATCGAATCAGCCTGGTCGCTCCGTTCCGCGGTGGACTGGACTGAGACACGAGCGTGTTTGATATTGACGCCATGTTGTACGTGCTGCCTCTAGCGGAGAACAAGAGGAAACATCTGAAGGGCGTTTATCTGGGGAATCGTCGCATCAAGATGGTAACATGTGATCAGCTGTAATTTCTGCTGCTGTTCTTATTGGTGCGGGCTAGTGAGAAATTTGGTGTTTTCATTGTGATTAGGTGTCGTCAAAAAAGGCATTCTCTCTCCTTCAATTATGGTAAGTATGTTTGTTTAGTTCATTATTGTATTTAAGCTCTTAATGTTGATAATTACAGCGATATATCGAAGCCGGCTGTATTCTCAGTTATTGAATGAAGATCTTGAGAAATGGCGGGGAATCTAATAATTTAAATGACCGTGCGACGATGTGATAATGTTTGCTATCAAGGACTTAACTCAGGAGGAACGACTGCTGCTGAATTTCATGTAGTTAACTGTGTTCGGCTTTATGGTATTCTGTGGTGTTTCCTCTACTTAACCTCTTGCGGTAGAAGCTCTCGAATAACTCAATTTTGACAAGAAACATTCTAACCATATGCGAATTAAATTTCCTAATATGACCTTCATTGCGTGACCTGATAAATTTATCATATTCTGTTCTGTCAATGGTGTGGGTGCTGATGGAAACTTTATTGACAATGTGAAATTTGCTATAATTTTAAGCACATATCGAAGAATTTGTTGGAAAATAAATCATAGACATGACTAGCAAGAATTAAAATATCTACGCATTTGATAGTGTGGCTCCGGACTCGGAGTTGTTTGCTTTGTTTTAACCTATACACACAGTATTTTTCTTATCATCCATTAATATGAGCATGGGACGATGCTACTTATAGATAAATATAGTAAATGATCCTTATCGCCAATAAATAACCACATTTACTTACGTATTTATTACACATGTATCATTCCAATGAGATTTTAGGACGAATAATCGAATCAAAACGTGCTCAGAACCACTCTATTTCGGACTGCAGAAAGCTTTGTTTTAATCTATACGCAGAGTAATTATCTTATCATGCAGTAACCTGAGCTTTTGAAACGATGTTACTTCTAGATAAATGAAGTTAATGATCCTTGTCGCTAGCTCGGAATGATTAAAGTGCAATTACTGTAATTGATTCGATCTACGGAAAATACATTGTTAACCACGCCTGAGATGCCTGCAGAATCTGTTCCTGGACGAGGGCTGTGATAGTATTCGGCCAGGTCAAAGAGAATAAGTTAAGGAAAGTTAAGTTAATGGCTAGGTTAAAGGAACTCGAGACTTGGTGCGAAAATTAGAATGAACACGCTGGTAAGGAACATATATAGTTTGTTGATATAAATGCTTTTCTAGTACATCTGTCAGTGCAGTTAGGAGCGCGCAGCTGTGAGCTTGCATCCGGGAGATCGTGGGTTCGAATCCCACTGTTGACAGCCCTGAAGATGGTTTTCCGTGGTTTCCCATCTTCACAGCAGGCAAATGCTGGGACTGTACCTTAATTAAGGCCACGGCCGCTTCTTTCCCATTCCTAGGCCTTTCCTATCCCATCGTCGCCATAAGACGTATCTGTGTCGGTGCGACGTAAAGCAAAAAATAAAAATAAAATAAAAAATAAAAATAAAGAAAGAGCAGTGCGGTTGATGGTGTTTTCCCCATTAGAATGTCGGCATGGGTAAGTGGCTGTTGGTTTGAGTACGTGCTAGTGTAGATATTCGAATCCCGTGTTCGGATCTTCACCTAAAAGTTCCCATAGGGTCATGAAGGGCTATGAACCCAAAATTTCCCTGTGGATGAATACTGAGAGGTGTGGGTAGGGGGTGGGGCAAGATTGTGAATTTGGTTGGAAATCACAGGGTCACTATATAGCTGAGTCTGACATTGCTTCTAATGCTGTCAAAGTCACCACCTTCATATCTTCTATCCGATCACCTTTGGTCAACTCTTATTGTTTTCTGACCCTGATGGTGATAGGTTAGAGACGCCTAGAATGTGGTGATGGTCGCGATGATGGTGTTGATTATTGTTTTAAGATGATCCTTCCTCAAAGGATCACGGCTCTTTCTTTTCCCTGCTAATAAATAAATAAATAAATAAATAAATAAATAAATAAATAAATAAATAAATAAATAATAATAATAATAATAATAATAATAATAATAATAATAATAATAATAATAATAATAATAATAATAATAATAATAATAATAATAATACTTTGCAAGAATGAACCAATGGAGATTAAAATCCCTAATCCGACCGGGAACCGAAACCGAAAGTTATTGGAGCAAAGAGCATGATAGCCATTTAACCACGGAGCCGGACATAATAATAATAATAATAATAATAATAATAATAATAATAATAATAATAATAATAATAATAAATGGCCTGAGCTACCGTATGTATGTTTAGTCCTCAGCCCAAAGGCTGGATGGACCCTCAACAGCTCCGCCATTAGCTGTCATAGATGGCCTAGGCATCACTGAAGAAGCGTACTAGGGAAATGAGGGGTGAAGTAGTTTCCCGTTGCTTTCCTCACGAGCTACCGTATGCAGGCGTTTTGACTTGATGCCATCTAAGCTGCCTGTGCGTCAATTCCGACTTTCCGTTTTACTCTACCAGATGGCAGAGTAAACTGGATCTCTGTTGGGCGGACCTTGGATGGGTTTCAATTAATGTTGTCTGGTAAACATCAAATGTATCTCGATTATGTGCATGCCAACATCGTACGACATGGAATGTCGAATGGATTTTTTTTTCTATTCTAGCGCTAGGTCTGGGGTTCGATCCGGGTTCAGTCCGGTGGTATCTGAGCGTGCTTCAGTACGCTAGAGGGACTGCCTGGCTGAGGCGTAAAGACGTGGTCGGTTCCACCGAAAGGACGTGGGTTCGATTCCCGATCAAAAAGTGGAAACATTTAGGAACGAGATTTCCACTTCTCGAGGATCACATGCTCCGGGAATTCCTGGATGCTCATTCTAAGGCCCCCTGGTTTCATTCGTGATATAAACCTAGTAATAGGATTAGTAGAAATATTATACTAATAATTGATCATGATAAGATATTTGATCAATTTATAATAATGATAACAGGAAGAAGTAAAGCAATTTCTACATCAAAAATAAGGAAAATTACGGCAATTAAAAAGAATCGTAAGGAGAAAGGGAGCCGGGCTGAGCTTTTAGGGTCAAATCCACATTCAAAGGGGGAAGCTTTTTCTCGATCATTGATGGTTTTTTTAGAGAGGATTGAGGCCAATACTATAACAATTGATGTTAGAATAATTGTAAATGAAGAGACGATAAAAATGTCAAATGTACTTATATACTAAATAAATAATGAATTATCTTCCTCATCAATAAATAGAAATATATAAAAATAATCATACTACATCAACGAAGTGTCAGTATCATGCAGCGGCTTCAAACCCAAAGTGATGGTTGATTGAGAAGTGACATATCAAATGTCGTAATAGACAAATTAATAGGAAGGTAGTTCCAATAATGACGTGGAGTCCATGAAATCCAGTTGCTACAAAGAAGGTTGACCCATATACAGCGTCACTAATGGTAAAGGGAGCCTCAATATATTCATAGGCTTGGAGAATGGTAAAGTAAATACCCAATAAAATTGTGAAAAATAATCTTTGTGTAGCTTGACCCTATCCCTCCTAGTGCCGACGTTACAGTTAATGAAAGCCTTTACCTTCCACTCTTCCAATGGCCTTCCCTTTACTCTAAGTACGTTAAAAGGGCGCTGACCGTGAATTCTCTACATCGCAAGTAGTATCATCTGGACTCAGTTAAGTTCCGTAATCCTTTTATTATAGGTTTTATTATGTTATGTGTTGAATATGATTTATGTCTTGAGAGGTCAACGATGACCTTTGCTACTTTCTTGTCAGCGTAATTTGCCCTTGCTCTCTTTTAAGTTCACTGATCTAGGCCGTATCTGTTACACTCTATTTCCTTTGCCTTTTCCATCACACATGATTTGTGTGCCTTCCCTTTGACATTTGTAGAATATGATAGGAGTTTCGTCCTACTTCCGTCCACCCATACCTTCATGATTTGTCTGGAAAAGAGCAGTACAATCTTATTTAAGATGTTGACTTATCTGTGGTACGTAATCGAAGAAGCACGTCATAGATAACAACAGTCTGTTTGTGCGTGCTAATCGTCTCGCTCCTTTGGGAGTAACACGCTGTCAAGCTACATACATTATTCATTAGATGGCCATGCTATACTGTACGCTGTGTCGATTGATTCAGATGGCTCTTTAATCGACTGTTTCAGAGGCTTAGATTTAGTAGCGGTCAGAAATGAAAGTAGAAATTCTATTTACGCAATACTAAACATCATAATTCCCCAACATATGCCTGTAAATAAATAAATAAATAAATAAATAAATAAATAAATAAATAAATAATAAATGTCCACCTCTGTGGTGTACTGGTTAGTGTATTTAGCTGCCACTCCTGGATGCCTGGGTTCGATTCCCTCCTCAGCCATCCTCGAAGTGGCTTTCTGTGGTTTCCCACTTCTCTTCCAGGCAGATGCCGGGATGGTACCTAACTTAAGGCCACGGCCGCTTCCTTCCTCTTTCTTGCCCGTCCCTTCCAATCTTCCCATCTCCCTACAGGATCCTGTTCAGCTTAGCAGGTGAGGCCGCCTGGATGAGGTACTGTGTCCTCTTCTCCAGTTTGCCCCTGTGGGAGGGGGTGGGGGGGTCAGAATAACACCCACGGTATCCATTGCCTGTCGTAAGAGACAACTAAAAGGGGCCCCAGGGGCTCTGAACTTTGGAGCGTGTGTTGGCGACCACGGGATCCTTAGGTGAGTCTTGGCATTGCGTCCACTTACTTGCGCCAGGCTCCTAACTTTCATCTATCCTATCCGACCTCCCTTGGTCAGCTCTTGTTCTTTTCCGACCCCGACGATATTAGCGTACTCGAGGCCTAGGGAATCTTTCATTTTCACGCCCTTCGTGGCTCTTGTCTTCCTTTGACCGATACCTTCATGTTTCGAAGTATCGGATCCCTTCCATTTTTTTCTCTCTGATTAGTGTTATATAGAGGATGGTTGCCCAGTTGTACTTCCTCTTGAAGCAGTAATCACCACCACCATTTGCGGCGTCAGGTATGAAATGAGATGGATCTTCGCAGCGAGTTTCTACGACCGGATGACCTTCCTGGCTTTTAGTGCCGGGAGATCCCAGGACGGGTTCGTAGGCGACCTGCGCGTCGTGATAAGGATGAAATGATGATGAAGACAACACATACACCAAGCCCCCGTGCCAGGGAAATTAACCAATGATGGTTAAAATTGCCAACCCTGCCGGGAATAGAACCCGGGACCCTCTGAACCGAAGGCCAGTACGCTGACCGTTCAGCCAACGAGTCGGACTACAAAAGACCTCAACGGCAGCAACGGCGAAGCTGGCGGATGAGGCAGCCCTTCTTCTTGGGGATAAATAAAGAAGAAACCACTGCCTTGTGGTAAAGAGGGATCTTTAAAGGCTAAGGGAGATAACCCTGTGGGCTAATAACTGGCATACCTGAATTATACTTATTACAGAAACCAGACGAAATTTATGCCGGCCGGATTTTACAGAACAAGCTGGAGAAATTTCGCCGAGGCCCTATGTTCCACCTGCAATTAAAGGAAATAAGTCACAAGTCTGTATATACAGAATGGAAGGTATCTGATGCACGAAATTAACACGAGAGATCTTGGAGAGACATCACAATGCCGTGATTGTCAGGTATGTACCTTACTCCGTTATGCCAAGACTTGGGAGAGAGGAGACGAGCTGCTCGAATAAGCGGTATGTTCCGAGCTGTGAGTGGATGGATGGCGTGGAATAATATTAGTAGACGAAAAGGTTTGGGTGGTGTCTTTAAAAGTAGGTAAACCGAGCTAGATAGCTGCAGTCGCTTAAGTGCGGCCAGTGTCCCGTATTTGGGAGATAGTGGGTTCGAACCCCATTGTCGACAGCCCTGAAGATGGTTTTCCGTGGTTTCCCATTTTCACACCAGGCAAATGCTGGGGATGTACCTTAACTAAGGCCACGGCCGCTTCCTTCCAACTTCTAGCCCTTTCCTGTCCTATCGTCGCCATAAGACCTATCTGTGTCGGTGCGACGTAAAGCCAATAGCAAAAAAAAAAGGGGTAGGAAAGGTCACAATATGAACATGAAGTTGGAATTCAAGAGGAGAAATTGGGGAAAATATTCGTTTATAGAGAAAGGAGTTAGGGATTGGAATAATTTACCAAAGGAAATGTTCGACATACAGTATTTCCAAATTGTCTGAAATTATTTAAGGAAAGACTAGGTAAACAGGCGACAGGCCATCTCCCAGTTCGGCAGCGGCCCTAAATACCGATCAGTGGTGAGTGATTGGTCGCATCCGGCACGCAACCGTTCCAACGAATGCGACGTAAGGTGGAAAGCTGCATTGCAATGGATTTTGGGTCCCATCGAGCGCATGTTGTGAAGCTTAGATCAAAGACATGGTGATCATTGATAGTAGCCGTAGCGGACCATAATTCCTAAGATATTATTAGTGTTTATAGGACGTTTTCTCGTTTGTTTGTTGCCTCCTCTATAAATACGAATTTTAATATTAAAACCTTTTTTCAGGGACACTCTGTATGCGCCTCGGTTTTTTTTGCTGCTTTAACTTTGCACAGACAGATTTTCAAAGATGGTGGGATGGGAACGAGCTTCTTTTGAGTCCTGCACTAACCGGTTGAGAAAGCTTAATTAATCGCCATTCACTGTGGAACGCTGTTTGCTGTAGGCATCACGTACAACGTTTGTGTCATGCAGACTGCATACTTTACCGGTCAAAGAATGTTCACGACGGTTAGGCATGATGTACAACAATTATTTTGACAGTGCAAACTTGGCACTCGTACATTTTCTCCACTTCACTGTGTATCATACGGGAATCATGGATATGTTTTTCAGGCTTAGGCCCATATTTACCAACGTCAGTTACTTTATCATAGATTTCTAAAAGTCGGATAACGCTCACGTCCGTATTCACCACAGAATTTATCAGTGGCGTGCGGTGAACACATTCATTATCCCAGCTGCAAAGAAATGTTTTTTTTTTAAATATAAGAAATCGTACCTCCACTACACTCTCTAAAGTCAACATTGCCATTTTATAAGCCTGCATTTTTCATGGAAAGGTCTACCTGAGAAAGATCTTTCAAGAATATTTTCAACGACACTCCCGCACATACTTCCAAATTGATATTCACGACAATGACGACAGCACCATAACTTAATCTATAGCAGACTTTAAACAATGTACTTAACAGTTTCATCCGGTGACGCTTCGTGATAGTACAGTCATGGTTTTCACGAAAATACACTGGGACTAACTACTTGTTTTATTTAAAAAGCCTAATCTAAACTAGTCAGGTACCGAGCTCGATAGCTGCAGTCGCTTAAGTGCGGCCAGTATCCAGTAATCGGGAGATAGTGGGTTCGAGCCCCACTGTCGGCAGCCCTGAAGATGGTTCTCCGTGGTTTCGCATTTTCACACCAGGCAAATGCCGGGGCTGTACCTTAATTAAGGCTACGGGCGCTTCCTTCCAATTCCTAGGCCTTTCCTATCCCATCGTCGCCATAAGACCTAATTATCTGTGTCGGTGCGAGGTAAAAAAAAACTAGTCAGCAAAATGTATCTGGTATTTTACCGTCGCCGAAGTTTTTTTTTAATAGTTTCAGTCGCTTACTGAGTGTACGTGCATCAACGACAAACGGGGGAAAATATTCGTCATGACGTATAACACACGTTATATTCTTGAAGAATGCCACAGAACTCGCGAAATCTTCATCTACAATTCAATAGGAACACTACAAAAATTCACTATCTACCACAATCACGGAAAAACAAATACAAAATTATTTTACATCGCGCTTAACTGTGTGTTCATGCTGGGAAACCTAAATATTTTTCTGCGGCTATCGGAACACATACTCTATACGTGACATCAATGAAATGCTCGAAAAACTGTATACATGCCGAAATCCAAGAATAAAAATATATTCTTCTGTATTACAATTTATTTCATAAACTGGCTCTATTTGTATTAGCAAGGCGATGTGCAAGTGCATATACTGTTAGCATGTTGATCATTTTCTTGTAGCCTCTAGCGTGTGGCGCTGAACACTTCGAGTGTCAAGTATTACAACTAACATCCCTTACCTAAGCTAGCTGGCCTGTCACCGTGAAGTGCTGTCGGGGGAGGGCCCACAGCCCCGCCCCGCTCCCAGGACAAGGAAGCTTCAAGTGCATGCGTCATCTTAAATTTCGCTGGGGGTAGCTCTCCTTCGCGCCGGCAAGGAAACCCAGCTCGCTGGAGAAAGCTGAACTGCGGTGGTGCGAGCGGATTGTCGAGACAGCTGTACTTGGCTTGGCTTAGATGTTCGCAATTTTTTAAACTTTATATAAAGCGTTCTAATGAATAATAAGAAAATGTTAATACAAAATTCTTCACCCCAGCAGCGCTAGAATTTATTTTCTCGTTTCAATCTGAATTTGAGACGCATATTATTCATACTGATGCACGGAAAACAAATGACTACGTGCTTCCGCCACTATCGAAATGTACGGTAAATACTTTTTTGATTCCATTCGGTGTTTGCAAATAATTTGCATAAATTATGTCGGTTATTGAGCACAAACTAAGAAAGAAGCCTAACATGACTTTCCAAGAGAGTGAAACGTTACTGAATTTGGTGGCAGAAAGCATTAACAATATAGAGATGTAGCCTATACATTGTATATTTCGCTCAAAATATAAGGCATTATTCCTTAATTCTTCATTTAAAAGTCACCCAGTCGTGTACCGTACAAGATACAAGCTATAATCGGGACTTCATTTTAGGCCTATCTGTGTGTTGGGAATTCCAGGTTATGTTCGATCATGGATAACACTTGACAGTGTCAAAGCTGTACATAACCTAAAATGTCTGAAAATCAGTGTCGTGGTAGTCCTCGAAATATGTCGCACGTACTTTTATCTACCTAGGATGTTTATTACAGCCGGCCCCGTGGTGCAGGTGTAGTGTGGCTGCCTCTTACCCGGAGGCACCGGGTTCGATTCCCGGCGAGGTCAGGGATTTTTACCTATACCTGGGGGCTGGTTCGAGGTCCACTTTGCCTACAGTTGAGGAGCTATCTGACGGTGAGGTGGCGGTCCCGGTCTAGAAAGCCAAGAATAACGGCCGAGATTATTTGTCGTGCTGACCACATGACACCTCATAATCTGCAGGCCTCGGGCTGAGCAGCGGTCGCTTGGTAGGCCATAGCCCTTCGGGGCTGTAATGCCATGGGGTTAGGTTAAAATGTTTATTAATTGCATACTCTTGATCGCATTTCTGTCCGGCTCCATGGCTAAATGGTTAGCGTGCTGCCCTTTGGCCACAGGGGTCCCAGGTTCGATTCCCGGCAGGGTGGCAATTTTAACCATCATCGGTTAATTTCCCTGGCACGGGAGCTTAGTGTATGTGTTGTCTTCATCATCATTTCATCATTATCATGACGCGCAGGTCGCCTACGAACCCGTCCTGGAATCTCCCGGCACTAAAAGCCATACGCCATTTCATTTCATCACATTACTCGTCGCTGTGATTTTCTTTAACAATTACATATTCCAGCCATCTTGGAAGGCTGTTATCTTAGATTTCCCATTTTACCGAACAACCGATAACATTTTAAACCGAGATAGTGTTGTTGGTGAACACGGGCCTTAGAAGAGAAGAGAATGAGTACCGATTCTTTGGTTGTTCTCCCTTTTAGTAGCCTTTTACGGCATGCAAGGTGTACATGCATGGTGGTCGCAAACATTGTGAACCGGGCGTGTGAGTCTTAGAGGGTTAGTCCTACTGCTAAATAATTTTAAAAAATAATTCGATATCTTGCGTCCTGGTCATTTTATCAGCTTCTGAAGTTAGCCAGTGAGATCGCATCGCGGACGACTTCAAATGGGCTTTGCGATGCAGTGTTCCTAAATCCGTACGTGACTTAAGGCCGACCAGACAGTGGGATTTGAACACGGTGCTCCGTGGCGATAAGATCGCCCCATAGTAAGCACGCTACGGTGACCACGATATGTTTGGGTTTGATGTCGAAATGTCGCCGTGACACTCAAGAACAGCAAAAGCACGTGCAGATTTAGTAACATCGCATCGCAAAGCCCATTTCAATTCTCCCGGGAAGCGATGTGATTGGCCAACTTCAGCAGCTAACATGGCATGAGATATCGAATTATTTCTCAGTATAACCAACCCTCTAATGTTCATGTGCTCGGTTCTGTTTGTATCCGACCAACCCACACGGGAAATAAAGAGTTCCGATAATTGAAAGACATTCTAGACCTTTTTCATTTATAATACTAATAGGATCTTTTGGTGCTGATAGGTTAGACTGCAAACTTATTTAAGCCAATAAGAAGTGTACAACAGGTATGCTATGAGGTTTGCATAGACATTAGGCGTACGGCCTATATAAATCCTAAAATGTATGCTACTCTTGCTACAGTATGGAAGAGCGGGTTGTGCGATACTTCCTGTTAACCAAATCAGTTTGCATTCTAACCTATTACCACCTAAAAATCCGAAGTCTACAGTAATAATCATTACTGCTCATATTATTATTCTTTCTTAATCTGTTTACTGTTCAGGGTCGCTTTCTCCCTCGGACTCGGCGAGGGACCCCATCTCTATCACCACAAGAGCACTGCCCTGGAGCGTGAGACTTTGGGTCGGAGATACAACTGGAGAGGAGGACCAGTACATCGCCCAGGCTATGCTGAACAGGGCCTTGTGCGGGATGGGAAGATCGGAAGGGATATACAAGAAATACGAAAGGAAGTGGCCGTGGCCTTATGTTAGATACCATCCCGGCATTTGCTTGGAGGAGAAGTGGGAAAACTATGGAAAACCACTTCGAGAATGGCTGAGGTGGGAATCGACCTCCTCTCTACTCAGTTGAAGTCCCGAAGCTGAGTGGACTCCGTTCCAGTCCTCGTGCCACATTTCAAATTTCGTGGCAGAACAGGGAATCGAACCCGGGCGTCCGGGGGTGGCACCTAATCACACTAACCACTACATTACAGAGGTGGACATTTATTATTATTATTATTATTATTATTATTATTATTATTAATATTATTATTATTATTATTTATTATCATTATCGAATTCTTCCAGTATTGAACACGTTGCGCAAATAACTCAATCAATTATTCCCTGTGGGTTCTTCTTATTTTTCCAATAGGCTTTCAGTCTTTCCAAGAAGTCTTGTTTACGTTCAGCCGACCACTTTGGTCTGTTCTGATTTTGTTGTTGTTGTTTACTTTGAGTCTAAAGATGTCTCTTTCTAGAATGTCTGTTGAACTTATGTTTGAGTTTTTGAGGTCCTTTCGAAGTTCGGTAAGCCACGGTGTTGAGTTCCTAAGTGAGGTTACATGATCTATTATCCCTTTTCTATTATTATTATTATTATTATTATTATTATTATTATTATTAATCTTATTATCCTTATTATCGTAATCATCCTCTCACGTAGGGCCTATTACGATCCTATAAAGTATTCTCCCACCAACGTTTCGTCGGGCGACCGATAGATGTTTCTGGGTGAATTTTGGGGAAATCTTCCGGCGTTCATTCTTTCAACATATTTTTCCACCCTTCTATATCACCATGTACAGATTGTACTGCTGATTCAGTTATGAGTTCCTTCAGTACCGTCATATTTCATTTATGATCACATCGAGTGTATCCCGCTGTTTCCCCCTGTGGGTGGGGCGGTAAAATATCACCGACGATAACGGGGTATCGTGGCGTAAGTGGCGACCAAAAGGAGTTGCAGGGGCTCTTAACTTGGGCCCTTAGCTGAGTCCTAGCATTGCTTCCATTTACTTATTCCAGGCTTCTCACTTTAACCTATCCTATCCGACCTCCTTTGGCCAACTGTTGTTCTTTTCTGACCCCGATGGTATTAGGTCTCGAGATATCTGGCGCTTATCTTTCATTTTTCAAAGTGTCGAGTCCCTTCCATTTTTTCTCTCTGATTAGTGTTAATAGAGGATGGTTGCCTAGTCGTACTTCCTCTTAAAACAATAATCGCCACTATTATCCCGCTGTTCTTCTCGTCTGTTTCATCATCGGTTGTCCTTATCGTGCGAGCACCACTTCTATAGTACAAGACTGGTCGTGCTAAGGTTTTATACACACGTGTGCGGGGTTGTCTTTGAGCTAAAGATATCTTCATAACCTGATCTATAACTCTTAAAGGCTTTGGGCAGATTGCAGAAACGATGACTAGTTTTAAGCCTTGGACATCGTCTACCTAAACAACGTCTAAATCATTCACGATCTTCCATTGCATAAACAATGTTCAGTCGATATTTAACTAGACATCCCTTTAAGTTTCAATTTTGGTTTGAAAATGGAGACAGAAGTATCTTTCATGCAACTCTTTGCTTGTCGCAACCAATGAAATTCGTCGGTGCGCGCGCCGGAAGCCAGTCAGCTGTTTGTCTTCCTACACATTACTCAAATATGGCTGAGCATGACTTGTCCCCAAATAATAGCATCGCTTTCGGTGCAAATTAAATCTCATAATATATTATCGACACTAAAGCGACACGCCACCGTACGGTGAAGTGTAGCTTTCATTATAGCGTTGTTACAGTGAGTGTAATCTACTCATAAATACAGTAGCTTAGACGAAGAGAAGATGAAGCAATAGTAATGTGTAACGGAGTGTGTTGTACGGGCCATATAGATGTAGCTTGCATTCTGGAAATCGTAGATTCGAAACGCATCATGGGCAGCCGTGAGGATTGTTTTCCGTAGTTTCCCTATTTTTACACCAGGCAAATACTAGGGCTGTTATTTTGGCCACGGCTCTTCTTCCCCAGTCCTCTTTAAACGATAATCACCACCACTTGCCTTTTCCTATCTGACAGTTGCCGAAAACCTATGCGATTATATAGATATATAAAAATCCCATAAACCTACTTTTTAGTTTTCACTATTATGTGTGTTTACTTGGCAGTAAATATAAGTGAATCTCTCCCGGTTGATGTATGTGACAGCCTTCAGACGATCGGGACACGTAATTGTGATATGTATGTATTCGAAGTGACCTATAATTCCATGGAAATTACCC
The DNA here is from genome assembly GCF_040414725.1 of Anabrus simplex. NCBI lineage: Eukaryota > Metazoa > Arthropoda > Insecta > Orthoptera > Tettigoniidae > Anabrus > Anabrus simplex. Next base: position 11,566,336 of record NC_090274.1, on the reverse strand, counting down.
CATATATATAATAAAATATATCGATTGCCAAGAATTGTATTCAAGTTGACAGTTACCGGACTGTCACTTTGTCAGTCTCAAGAAACAAGTGTCTCGTAAAGCGGAACCTTATTTTTTGATTATCTCCCCGTGCATGTCAAACGAATTGCTGCGATTTAGCAGCGGGCGACCCACAGAGAGGCCGTCGGACTAACCTTTCTTCCCGGAATCGTCTCAACATGATAATACAAATTACATATTTCACGGTACATAACCTCTGACTGTGATTCACTCCTGTCATTTGAGGTTAAACAGTGCTCTCGGCAGTGTTTAAACATGACCGGTTGAACATCGGTTTTAGACAGTGGCTAAGTGATAAATAACGTCTCTGCAATGCGGCAGCCATACTTAGGCATTGTTTAACCGTAGACATCGTCTAAATGCCATTTCTACAATCGGCCCTTTGTATATTTCGTGATTTTATGTAGTAAGTCAGCTTCCTCTCAATTACGTAATTTATAGCCCAGATAATTACATTCATTTACTCATTCCAATAATTGATTGTTTAAACAGATTTTGTTTGGAACGGGTTCTTTCCCTTTAAAAGCCATTACAGTTATTAATCTCTCAGTATACTCATATTATACTTGTAGGCAATATTGTGCCAATTTCGGACCGATCGCTGCAGGTGATCTGTAAGGGTAATTAGAGCAGCAGTATCTGCGAACAAGATAACATCTAACTTCAGGTTTTTATACCCTCCTTTCTTTTGCCTTCACTCTTTCATAACAGTATTCATGTTTATTATAAGTAGCGGAAGAGAAATTCCAATTTCTGATTTGACAACTCTATTAATTGATTTCCATTCTGTCTGTCCGCAGTCCTAAACGATGTTCTGATATTTCTTTGCTACTGCTACTAAAGTTTGCAATCCTATAGGATAGTTGGCAGCAGTTCTCCAAAGCTTCCGGTTTTGTGCCATTCTCTTCAGTTCTACAATAGATTGGCGTCCCAGCTCGTCCATAATAAAATTTGGGCCTTCACCCGCGGGGTGGAGTCTTGATTCATTCTATTTGTTATCCGCTATATTAGTGAAAGAGAGTAGTGGCAAAGAAAGAATAGAGAGTAGGTATACGCAATTCAATACAATAATATACAGTCTTACTCACCACTTAATGTAATCTTTGATTCTTTAACATTTATGGCATCCACTTGAACGGAAGCAAATGCAAGTACATTATTATACTGACGAATGTTCCGGAAGTAATTTTTGGTTCTACTATCATTCTTTTCTTAACTAATAATTGCAGCATATTATAATGCCATGAAACAGGCGTCCCAGCGGCCTAAATGTCAAGTGGACGGCAATGATGGCGGGTATTTTCCTACAGCAACAGTATTTGCAAATCGCACACTTCGTAATTTTTTTAAAACTTATTTTAAAAGAAATTATCGATATTTATGAAATGAGTGTGCAATTCATCACTGCTAATGTCTATTCTCTTTCTTTTGAATGCTCATTTGTCACGATCGGTTATTAGTAATCGCCGCAAAAGGGAATAATATACAGTATATGATGACATTTAAGTAGAAGAGTAGTTATTTTTGAGTTTTAGTGGCAGTCATTTTATTTAAGGATAACGTTATGAAGTCTTGCCGTTTATCGTATTCCGACATGTATTTGTTTAGTGCAGTTGTATGTTGTAGACCTGAGTGGGCATCTATCCAAGTACTGACCTCGCCCAATGTTGCCGCTTAAAGCAGCTGGGACCATACCGCTGATTTTTTCGCGAATTTACTTGAAGTTGTAAATTTCATCGGGTGATAAATATAAAAAGCAGATTAATTAGTATCGCATTTTACGTAGCGCCGCCTCGGCTCTTGCTGGCTTCAGTGGTGGTGATTTTTGTTTTTGCTGGTGGGGAAGGATAGAAAGTTAGGAAGTGCGAAACATTTTGGGTTGCGGCTAGGACTTAGCAGGTGACGGTTTGGTGGGAATTTGTGGGATTTTCGGGGTGGTTTAGTAGAGGGGTCTTGGGTTGTGAGGAGTTCTAGGAGAATGAGCTGGAGAAGGTTGGTGGTATCTTGATTGGGGAGGTAGGGAAGTTGGTTTGGCACGGAGGGTTGGTTTTGATGTTGGGGGTCTGGGTTCTGATTGGGATAGGGTGATGTGTTGAGCAGAGGGGGTGAGGGAGCTACAGTGTGTGTGCCTGCAATGTGCCCCAATTGCCTTCTTGATGAAAGGGCATCCAGGTAACGAAGCGGCGCGGCTGCCGTGGAAGTTGGCACACTCTGCCTGGTCCCAAGACACCTTACAATCTATGTGGCGGTGTGGACCACCACATCTGTTGCAGCGGGTGACTTCTGTGCATACAGCAGCAGAATGATCTAGATGTAGGTAGTTATAACCCTCCACCAGTTGATGAATATATTCCAGTATAGGCCTTCCCCTACAATTTCTTCCTTCCACAGAGCCCGTCAGGATGAAGGCTAGTAAACTGTCATGTCTTAATGTATGTCCAGTCCATACATTTCTTCTATTTTTCATATTCCTTGACAAGTTCGGGGTTGCTCTAACTCTTTCCATTACTCTATCTGTCCAAGGAATTTTCGGTATTCGTCTATGGCACCATTGTTCAAAGACTTCTACCCTCTTCCTCTCTGTCACCTGTTCTTCATGGACTTCTTTCTGACATTATTCCGTACATAGATGTTGCAAATCTTTTATCCATATTTCAAAGGGTGTAACATTAATTTTTTAGGTTGTGTTTTGTTTCTTGGTCAAATTGTTTTATAATTTTGCTGCGAGGTCTCGTTATTTCTGTTTCGAGGTAGGGGACAATGCTTTCCCACCTTCTCTATGACTTTAGTTTTACTGTTACCGTCTTTCGATGGCAGTTCAACTTATCTTCTAATTATTTGGTTGATAAGTATTTCTTAAAAGCTTTTCTATTGTCTGTAATTGCTAGGCAAAGGATTTTGAGCCACTAATAGGCTAGAATACAAACGTATTTAAGGAGGTCACAAGTACCATCTATCCCGCTGTACGGTTAAGTAGGTGAGTTGTATAAGTGTTAGGGGTACAGATATCCCCAATATTTATGTAAATCTCACTGCACTGCCATTATGCAGGTTGGATGATACTTGAGACTTCATCTAACCTAAAAATTCTATGCCTAGTAATTATTTTGTCAATATGAGCATGATCTTTCCTTGCCACAGTTTCTTCTTGCCAAGACTCTCAAAAGCAAATTATTTTAACGTAGTTTGAATATTGGCCGATTCTTCCTCAACACGACTACTCGTTTGTATTGATCGAAATGAGGCTGTAAGTCTCCTCTCACAGAACCATATGGAGGTATTGTACTCGTTTTTGTTTTCTGAACCATTTACGCAGATCCCTACGAAAATTGAAATAATGTAACCCAAGGTATCAAAAATACAGACAAAATATCGAATTTGTCGCACAAGGACGAGAGAAAGTTCGTTTTAAGTCTCACGTGGCGAAGAACAAAACTCGTAAGGCCCTGCGGGCCCCAGAGATCAATTTTTAAGGGCCTAAAACCGACCGTTATGGAGGTATTGAGAATACACTACCCCCGCTCTAAGAATCGGATGAAGAAATGACCAGCCGTAATCATGGCAACGTCAGCTCAAGGATTGTACAGTAGAATACAGGCCTGGTGTTCGAAGTATGCACGTGCGTCAATGTAGGCTAGGCCAGGGAGAGATTCTGCTACACATATGAGTGCCTGGAGGTGGCGAGGGGGTGGAATATAAAATAATCGAAAGTAGTGTCGAACCCATAGGTTTCGGGGTTACTGAGATGAGCAGTGACACTCCGCATGTCGTTTAAGGGCCGGTATTATAATAGAGGTTTAAACTGTTGACTCAGTTTAAACTGCGGTTAGCTCTACGCCTGGCCGCCTTTGCCCCCAGGAATTCACCTGGTACTCATTTTTGGTGTAGGCTGAGTGAACCTCAGGGCCATATGCACCTGCGGAAGCGGAAATTTTACGACTTCCTGACGGGGATTCGAACCCACGTCCTTCCGGGCGAACCGAGCACGCCTTTACCGCCTCGGCCAGGCAGCCCCTGTTACGTACCAGTAGTATCAGAACAATTATGAACCAGAGGAATGGCATGCTAAACAAGAAAGTTATCTTACTCTCCAGCATTTTCTCGCCAATATTTAGGCAGGCGGGCGAATTGGCCGTGCGGTTAGGAGTCCGCAGCTATGAGCTTGCATCCGGGAGATAGTGGGTTCGAACCCCACTGTCGGCAGTCCTAAAGATGGATTTCCGTGATTTCCCATTTTCACATCAGGCTGTACCTTAATTAAGGCCACGACCGCTTCCTTACCACTCCTAGGCCTTTCCTATCCCATCGTCGCCATAACACCTATCTATGTCGGTGTGACGTAAAGCAAATTTAAAAAAGTACTCGGTACGCAACAGTAATCCCATCTATCGGAAATGAGTGGCAACAGATGACACAAAGCACATCTCAACAAACAATGGTCAATGTAATGTTATTGTTGATCAATTTTACGCGATTTCTATATTGTAGGCCTTCACATTTAGTTTTCTTTCGACTCTGTGATATTAGGGCGTCTTATAAAATTATTTATAGCGTAGACTGTATTTCTTTATTTCCCGACTTTACATACATATTTTCATTATATTCTGTTCGCCCATTTTCTCGTGACTCGGCGCTGATATGGACTTTAGCAACAAACATTCAAATTCAAGAATATCTCTGTTATCATAGCCGGTACGGTAAAAACGTACAAGACATAAATGATCGGAAATTTAATACGATATAACTATAGTTATGTAGTATTTTTCGACAGGACCACTAATAACATAAATATTTAAGAATTAAATTTTTCCCAAAACTACCATTTCATTCAGCGTGAGTAAAATTATTTATAGTCTAGATTGTAGCGACTTTTGCCCGACTTTACATACCGATTTTCATTAAATTCTCTTTTGCCGTTTTCTACTGATGCCTGTACAGACAGACAGACAGACAGACAGACAGACAGACAGACAGACAGACAGACAGACAGACAGACAGACAGACAGACAGACAGACAGACAGACAGACAGACAGACAGACAGACAGACAGACAGACAGACAGACAGACAGACAGACAGACAGACAGACAGACAGACAGACAGACAGACAGACAGACAGACAGACATTACGGAACATTAAAAAGTACATTTCCTTGTTACTGTAGACACGTCCGATGCAGAAATACCATCCTTTTTAAATTCTGAGCAATGTACAGACAAAACTCTATATGTAATAGATTTAGACGGAACCATGGGATTTCGCCGTTATATCCAATACATCGTTAAAAGCTTGTCGCAATAAACGATTTCCACTGTACTTTTAAACATAGCCATTGTAGGCCTTGTCCGTTACTTTGAATTAATTCGTTATAAATAATTATAACTCCTACTGTTCCCTTGTGACTGATAACTCTTACTGTTCCCTTGTGACTGATAACTGTTACTGTTCCCTCGTGACTTATAACTCTTACTGTTGCCTTGTGACTGATAACTCTTACTGTTCCCTTGTGACTGATAACTGTTACTGTTCCCTCGTGACTTATAACTGTTATTGTTCTCTTGTGACTGATAACTGTTACTGTTCTCTTGTGACTGATAACTGTTACTGTTCCCTTGTGACTTATAACTCTTATAACTGTTACTGTTCTCTTGTGACTGATAACTGTTGCCTTGTGACTGATAACTCTTACTGTTCCCTTGTGACTGATAACTCTTACTGTTCCCTTGTGACTTATAACTCTTACTGTTGCCTTGTGACTGATAACTGTTACTGTTCCCTCGTGACTTATAACTGTTACTGTTCTCTTGTGACTGATAACTGTTACTGTTCTCTTGTGACTGATAACTGTTACTGTTCCCTTGTGACTTATAACTCTTATAACTGTTACTGTTCTCTTGTGACTGATAACTGTTACTGTTCCCTTGTGACTGATAACTGTTACTTTTCTCTTGTGACTGATAACTCTTACTGTTCCCTTGTGACTTATAACTCTTACTGTTGCCTTGTGACTGATAACTGTTACTGTTCTCTTGTGACTGATAACTGTTACTGTTCCCTTGTGACTGATAACTGTTACTGTTCTCTTGTGACTGATAACTGTTACTGTTCTCTTGTGACTGATAACTCTTACTGTTCTCTTGTGACTGATAACTGTTACTGTTCCCTCGTGACTTATAACTGTTACTGTTCTCTTGTGACTGATAACTGTTACTGTTCCCTTGTGACTGATAACTGTTACTGTTCTCTTGTGACTGATAACTGTTACTGTTCCCTTGTGACTGATAACTGTTACTGTTCTCTTGTGACTGATAACTGTTACTGTTCTCTTGTGACTGATAACTCTTACTGTTACCTTGTGACTGATAACTGTTACTGTTCCCTAGTGACTGGTAACTGTTACTGTTCCCCTGTGACTTATAACTGTTACTGTTCCCTTGTGACTGATAACTGTTACTGTTCCCCTGTGACTTATAACTCTTACTTTTCCCTTGTGACTGATAACTGTTACTGTTCCCTTGTGACTGATAACTGTTACTGTTCCCTTGTGACTTTTAATAACTCTTACTATTCCCTTGTGACTGATAACTGTTACTGTTCCCTTGTGTCTTATAACTCTTACTGTTCCCTTGTGACTGATAACTGTTACTGTTCCCTTGTGACTTATAATAACTCTTACTGTTCCCTTGTGACTGATAACGGTTACTGTTCCATGTGAAGGATAACAGTTTTAGTTATTTAAGGACGAATAATTTACCATAATTTTATTGATGATCTTAAACTTTTGTGAATCATAAGTATAACTCCTGCATTTGCTCGTATGCTTTTTTTGACTCTACTGTTCCTTGGTCTTTTCCATTTCGTGCCTGGAGTGGCTGCACGTAACATATTTTTCTTTGCCAGAATATCATCTAATTGGTATTCTGTATAGACGGAACATTCCAGTTCATAAAATTAAGAACACTTCTCTTTTTTCCATTCATTCAAGGATCTTTATATGACCGGACCGGCTAATGTCTTTATAAGTCTTGAAGGCAACATGTCCTTCCAACTGGAGGAAGTGAGTTTAGTAATTGGAGTGCCACCTTGATGTCTGTAGACAGGCATGAATGAAATGCAGGCTGTCCCTAACATTGAGAACAGACGCTGCGTGAGAGATTCCTGTGTCATTTCCTTCACTCCGGGGACCACCAACGCAACTAACGTAGCACTTCGAGGAGCCCCTGTGGGTGGGGACGGTAGAATAACATTCTCGGTATCCCCTGCCTGTCATAAGACGTGCATTGGTGTCCACGGTTCCACTGGCTGAGTCTGTCATTGCTTCCACTTCATTATGACAGGTTCCTCACTTTCATCTGTTCTCTCCGACATCACTAGGTCAACTCTTGTTCTTTTCCGAGGGCTAAGGAATCTTTCATTCTCACGCCCTTCATGGCCTTTGTCTTTCGTTTGGCGATACCTTCATTTTTTTCGAAGTGTCGGGCCCCCTTCCATATTCCTTCTGGTTAGTGATAGTAGCGGATGCTTGTACAGTTGTACTTGCCGTTAAAACAACATTTGCCGGGCTGAGTGGCTCAGACGGTTAAGGCGCTGGCCTTCTAACCCCAACTTGGCAGGTTCGATCCTGGCTCAGTCCGGTGGTATTTGAAGGTGCTCAAATACGACAGCCCCGTGTCGGTAGATTTACTGGCACGTAAAAGAACTCCTGCGGGACTAAATTCCGGCACCTCGGCGTCTCGGAAGACCTTAAAAAGTAGTTAGTGGGACGTAAAGCAAATAACATTATTATTATTAAAACAACAGTTACCAGCACCACCACCAGCACCATTCCTTCGGGGTTAAGGTTTATTACCGCCGCCCGACACACAGTGTTAGCAGTTTAGCAGCTGCGTGTCCTACCAGCAAATCCTCCTCCTTTCGCATTCCGGACTTTGGACCGGACGGTGATGGAATTATTATTATTATTATTATTATTATTATTATTATTATTATTATTATTAATAATAATAATATTATGTTACGACAACTAGTGATGAGAAATCTTGGAGACAAAACAGGAGGACAGTGGATCCTCGAAATTCAGCAAGATCTCGAAGCAGTTGGTCTCGAGATAGCAGGTGCATAGAACAAAAATTAAATTTACACACCCTTCAAGACTCGCAAATTTTCAGCAGAAATGACAAACAGAACGCCTATAGCAATTTCAGACGAAGTGAGAAAATTACCATCGGAATGAATTAAATTGTACTGGGCAGACACAAGAACCAAACAGTACAACCTTCAAACAAAAAGTGAACGTGGAACGACTCAAGTGGTCCAATGTTGCCAGTAAAGTTAATAAAAATAATAACAACAACAATAAAATATATTAATTAATATAATATGAACAATCTTCAGCCTGTTTCCAGTCATTCGACCAGGTCAGGAATGGAATGAATGGAGCCCCCATCTAGCGACGAGGATAGGAATTGTGCCGGCTGCCGAGGCCTGTCTCACTTCTCTGGCGCAATGATTAATGACAGACAGATGAAATTAAATCCCACCTCCGCTTCGTACAGCACAAATCTCACATGGGGTGGCCGGAATTTGAACCACGGAACCCAGCGGTGAGAAGCCGGCGCTGCCACCTGAACCACAAAGGCTAATATGTTATTATTTCTTTTTTTTTTACAGCGTTATGCCTATCTGTGGAGTGCGATAGAACTTACTTAGCTGATGTTCATTTTTTCTTCTCCCAAAATCTCTTCATCTAGGCACTGAACATATTCCTCCGTTCTTCAGTCCTTCATTTATTGGTCCTAGTATTCATTTTCTTAGCAAAATGATGGTCGTTGAATGCTTTTTTTGAACTGTAGTCGATCTTGAACAATTTCCTGTGAGATGCCAATTTCCTGAACGTCTTTTTTCTATTTCACTAAACCGGTTATTCTTGACTTTCATTGAGAGAGCAAGGTTGGGAATCCTTTTTGGTGAGCCTGTCATTGTTCATTCTGAGAATGTGGCCATAGAACTTTAATCGCCTTTTCCTATTGGTGTCGGTGATCTTTCCAGAATGCTGATAAAGCTCCCGAGACTTCCATTTCATCCATATTTCCTCTGAGGAGACTGGCCCAAAGATTTTCCTGAATATTTTCCTCTCCTGTTTCCGTATGTCTTCAGCAAGTGATCTGCCTCCATTGATCAAGGTTTCCGAGGCGTATAGTGCTTCAACCTCTAAGGCCCAAGACGTTAGTTGAAATGAAATGGCGTATGGCTTTTAGTGCCGGGAGTGTCCGAGGACAAGTTCGGCTCGCCAGGTGCAGGTCTTTTCGATTTGACACCCGTAGGCGACCTGCGCGTCGTAATGAGGATGAAATGACGATGAAGATGACACATACACCCAGCCCCCGTGCCAGCGAAATTAACCAATTAAAAAACTTCCCGACCCTGCCGGGAATCGAATCCGGGACCCCTGTGACCAAAGGCCAGCACGCTAACCATTTAGCCATGGAGCCGGACACGTTAGTTGATTACAAGCTATCTCCGCAATACCTTCAACTTATTATTATTATTATTATTATTATTATTATTACTACTACTACTGGGTATGAGTGAGAATTGGATAGGAATCTCGTCTGTTCACGACCATGATATTGGCCCTGAGAGCGGAACATTAATTAGTCGTTATGAATGCGCGCACACTGTTACCGGTTTCTCGAGCGCTAGTCCGATGACCTGGTCTGGCTTGTTAAAAGAACAAGTTATATTCCTTGGCCTTAAAATTTTCGGAGCTACTTTTCTGGAGGTGTGAGGTGTGCTGGGGCGGGCAAGATGATGGCGCTGTATAGAGATGATCGGATGCAGGCGACTTTGAAATACTACCAGAGGAAGGTAAGACGTTCTTCTTGTGTTCTCTGTCTGCTTAGACAAGGTGGCATTCCGCGGTACTGTATCAGCTCGTCTTCGGAGACTTTCTATGTCACACCTTCCGCGAATTCTAGCTTGTGTTTTCGTTGGATCAAACATGCGTATTTGAATGGATCATGATCAATTAACATTTAATAAGTTTAATTTATCCGTAACTGAGAGAGAGAGACTTCTTTTCATGTATGCGTGGACCCTCTTATTCATTCAGTCATGTATTCAGGTCGCCTCGTAGCCATGATCGTGAAAACACCGTGGTTATCCGGTTCGAGTCCCGTTGGTCGAAAAAAATTCACGATCTGAATGTTGGCCGGCCGGGTAGGGGAGGTGGTGGTATACAGTTTCTAATCACTAGATTGCGTGCCAAGAGCCTGGATTAAATTCCAAACCTCTCCGCAGTGCTCATATCGAGTGAGGGCAAATGACGCTGTTGATGGTGATTCGTCCGTCGGATGGGGACGTTAAACCTTGAGCAGACCCCGCGGTGCTATTCGACAGGAGTAGGCTATGTGCCGGCACCGAGTCTCACCTCTCCCTTCCTACTATCATATATCACGTCATTCATTTCATCTCATTAACTCCTCTAATGAGGTTGACGTCAAGAAGGCAATCCGGTCGTAAAAATCCGCCACGGCAGATTCATCTCGCCTCATTTCCGACCCCGTAGAGAAGCAGGACAAGAGTTGGACAAATATTCAGTCATGTATTCATTCATTCATTCATTCGTACAGTCATTGGGCTAGTGTATAATGTTTATTGTAAGCTAAGGATAACATTATTCAGACTAGTGACGAAATAAATACTTACACTAACCCGAATTAATAAGGGTAAATTACATGATGTCCTAGACTATATAACAATGTTAACGTGTACGACAAAAATAAGGAAAAATAATTTAAAAAATCTTGGTAACCAAAATTTAGAGATCGGTTGTAAGTAATTGGTGAGTAATATTTAAGGTAGAGTAGATAAATAATTAAATTGTAAGAAGATCATGCATGAATCACATAATTTGGATTGCAATAAATTATTACTCCCTACCCAGTTCCTGACGATCCTGAACTAGGGGATGGGAGTATTGTTGTTTGAGTCATCAGTCCATAGACTGGTTTGATACAGCTCTCCATGCCACCCTATCATATGCTAACCTCTTCATTTCTACATAACTACTGCATCTTAAATTTGCTCTAATCTGCTTGTCATATTCATACCTTGATCTACCCCTACAGTTCTTAGCACATACCCTTCCCTCAAAAACCAACTGCACAAGTCCTGGGTGTCTTAAGATGTGTCCTATCATTCTCTCTCTTCTTCTCGTCAAATTTAGCCAAATCGATCTCCTCTCACCAATTCGATTCAGTATCTCTTCATTCGTGATTCGATCTATCCATCTCACCTTCAGCATTCTTCAGTAACACCACATTTCAAAAGCTTCTATTCTCTTTCTTTCTGAGCTAGTTATCGTCCATGTTTCACTTCCATACAATGCCACGCTCCACACGAAAGTCTTCAAAAGCATCGTTCTAATTCCTATATCAACGTTCGAAGCGAGCAAATTTCTTTTCTTAGGACAGACCTTCCTTGCCTGTGCTTAGTCTGCATTTTATATGCTCCTTACTTCTGCCATCATTAGTAATTTTACTACCCAAGTAACAATATTCATCTACTTCCTTTAAGACTTAATTTCCTAATCTAATATTTCCTGCCTCGCCTGATTTCGTTCGACTGCACTCAATTACTTTTCCTCTTTGATTTCCTTTATCGCCTCGAGTATTATATTCTAATAAACTTAATAATAATAATAAAAATACTACTTTTTTCGTGAAATCAACAGTAGTTTTATAATTGATAGCTGATAAATAGCTAGAGCTAGGAATTTTAGGTGCTGCGCCTTCATTCTTTTTCGGTATAAAATGCCCAAATTAGCTTGTCTTGCAAAGAAAACAAAAATGAACACCTGTAACTGTGGTTTCGCCTCACCTTCTTTTGCACCTTTTCTTAATGTCAGCACCTTTTAATACTTTCTTTGCTCCTTTGCCGCGTTTTATTCCTTATGGAATTAAAAAAAAAGCCGAACAATTTGTCTATGTAGTTCCTCAATTCGTGGCTAGAATCGTAGGCTCCATATACTTCACTAACCCTGAGCTCAAGTACGAACCTGGTGACGGTTCAGATTGCGCTTTGACTGTGTGTGATGTCTGCCATTGTCCTGTTAGCAAATAGCTTAATATGACTGTAGTATCAGTGTTAAGTACGGGGAAACAGAAAATGAACAGCGAGAAAATACGTGATAGTGCTAAACAGTTTAGTGCTGATGGTATTCAGAGTGACGGGTCAGTTCTGAGGTGCAGTGTTTGTGATATATCAATGACATTTGATACCAAAAAGAAACACCAACGTTATCATATATAACTAAGGTAAAGCATGTGAAGAATAAGGAGGTTATGAGATGTCTTAAATGGGCTGTTGTGATGAATGTGAAGGAATCAATTTTTTTTAAAATCACTACTGATCTGCATTTAGGGCACTCGCCCAGAAGGCAGATTCCCTATCTGTTGTTTTCCTAGCCTATTCTTAAATGATTTCAAATAAATTGGAAATTTATTGAACATCTCCGTTGGTAAGTTATTCCAATCCCTAACTCCCCTTCCTATAAACGAATATTTGCCCCAATATGTCCTCTTGAATTCCAACTTTATCTTCATATTGTGATCTTTCCTACTTTTAAAGACACCACTCAAACTGAATTCGTCTACTGATCTCATTCTTCGCCATCTCTTCGCTGCCTGCTCGGAACATACCACTTAGTCGAGCAGCTCGTCTCCTTTCTGCCAACTCTCCCCAGTCCAAACTTTGCAACATTTTTGTAACGCTACTCTTTTTTTCGGAAATCGCCCAGAACAAATCGAGCTGCTTTTCTTTGGATTTTTTCCAGGAAGCACTGGATGATAGTGCAAAGCAGGTACTATAACAGAGCTAAGCTCTTTGACGTTTTATTCTGGCCAAACCTACCTCGTTGCTTTCATCCTCTTTGCTCGGGATGCAGCCCGCTGAACGCGCGTGTTGTGAGTGAAGTAGTGCGAGGGAGTGACAGTGTATCAGAGAGAAGCATGGGTTAACTGTGATTGTCCACGCGCCACACATCTACACTAACGAAGAATATGCAGATATGGTGCGATGTGAGTGCTCCTCCTGCTGTCGAGGAATACCGTCGCCGCTTTCCCACACGTCGAATTCCTGGTCGCAGAGTGTTTACGAGAGTTTTCAGCACATTGCGTGAAACGGGTATTCCAAGTTCCCAGTTTTCTTCTAAAGGTGTAGTTCAACAACAGCACCCCCAGTGGGTGGGGGACGCAGACGAAGAATACACCCACGGAATCCCCTGTCTGTCGTACGAGGCGACTAAAAGAAGCGACCAAGGCATGATGAAATTAGAACCCATGAGAATACTTTGTGATCAGTACCATTACGCGCGTAACGCCATCGGTCGACGTTACATAGGAGCAGTATCATTATGCGAGAAACAGTACGGGTCTGGGCGTTGTTTGTGATAATGGTCGTCGTGTGTGTTCCACCGGTGGGTTCCACTGTGTTTAGAATGGGTCCACATTGCCTTTGAGTAGTACCACTATGTGAACAACACCATGAATGTACGTGGTCTGTGATCAGTTCCGCTAAGTGAGAAGCACCACGGGTCTGCGTTGCTTGTGAGTAATACCCTTAAGTGCGAAACACCATATGGTTTGTCACCTGTGATTAGTACCATTATGAGGGGCCGCTGACCTGGATTTTGGACCCCTTTAGATAATTAGTTCCATCCCAGTAATGAAGGGATTGTGAATTGGATCCACTGATTGTTTAGACACGTTTGTGAAATTACTAAGTGGGTTGATAGATAGCAGTTCAGATTACGGAAAGGTTGCTGCTCCGAGCTTCAACTTCTAGGATTCCAGCAAGGTATTACGGATGTTTTATATTAAGGTAATGGGTGGCTCAATTTCTGGAAAATAGAACTCAGAGAAATAGAATCGGTGAAGCATTATCCTATTCAGTAATGATTAAGTGACGGGTGTTGCAGAGCAGTATTATTAGACCTGTGTTTTTTAATATATAAATGTATAATACGATTAAAAAACTGTAATCAAAGATAATGCTTTTTTCGGAAATCGCATTATTGCGAGCGATTGCAAAAGGATATGGACGATGTTGTGAGATGGACAGCAGACGCTGGGATAATGGCAAACGGGGTGAAAAACCAGGTTGTAAGTTTGACCAAGAGGAAAAGTCCTCTCAGTTTTAATTACTGTTATTATTTTTGATGTTAATATAAGTACAGATATTCATTGGGGTAATAATATAAAGGGAATTGTGAATAAAGGTTACATATCTCTTCATATGGTTATGAGGGTATTTAGGGTTTCTAGTAAGGGCGTAAAGTAGAGGGGGTATAAGTCTCAAGTAAGACCGCAACTGGAGTATGGTTCCAGTAAATGACATCCTTATCAGAATTACATGATTCGAGAACATGGAAATGATTTTTTTTTGTTCTGGGTGATTTCAGACAAAAGAGTGGTGTTAAGAAAATGTTGCAAACTTTGGCCTGAGAAGACTTAGGAGAAAGGAGACGAGCTGCTTGACTAAGTGGTGCGTGGAATGAAATGAATATAGGAATAAGCTTGAGTGGAGTTTTAGAAGTAGGAAAGAGCATAATATGAAGATAAAGTTGGAATTCAAGAGGACAAATTCTGGGCAAAGGCTCGTGTTTGGGAAGAGAAATTAGGCATGGAAATTATTTATCAAGGTGTCGCCATACCAGAAGTTTGAAAAGCGCTGTATAGGCCTACTAGTTAAGTGGTGGCGTAGGAAATTTCACATATTATATATTTTTGGATTCAGGAAAGCTTACTCCATTCAAAGAAGTGAAAAACGAAACGGTGAATTTTTGATGAGGACTCACGTCTAGGGACTCTTGGGATACATTACGTAATTTATCAATGGTTCCACTCTCGTGAACACATTGTGAATTTTGGAATTCCACAGGGTTCAACCCTGGGCCCGTTGTTATTTATGGCGTTTATAAATGACTTCTCTGAAAGTTAGATTCCACCGTGACCTACTGTATGCCGATGCTTTTGATGTTTTTGAAATATTTAAGCCCATTCACTCGATTATTTATTACACAGCTTATTGACGTTTACCTGGGCGAGGCTCTGATCAATGTGTAAGTTATAACGAAAGAATTTAGTAACATAGCCTGATGTTGATGAAAGGCTAATGAGACAGATAACTTTAGGAAGTGTGTTGCATATAAATCAGGAAGCCTGCGGGCTGCGCAGGTTGCTAGTAGACTAGTAACCAACACGAAGCTTCAGCTTGAGAGTAAGTTGACATTAATCTGTGCGTGCGGAGCTTACTGGCAGACAAAGCTACACTTCGCCATGATAAACAAGTAAAACATCCATTGTGTTTTGAAAGAAGGTGAGGCGTGCTTGGAGAATGAGCTGACCCTGTGCACGAGCTGTTCTGTCGAATAAACACGGTCCCACCGGTCCGTCTGCTCGTACCACGTGGTGTACGAAGCGATTCGAAATACCTTGCGTAGAAACACCTCCTCGTAATTAGACTTAGTCGCTCAAGGATTAGATTAGTTTCTTTAAGTGTCTCAGGTTTTGGAAAAAATCATAAAAACACTTCCTGGGACCTATACCAGGAGGCCCTTCAGCCCCGTATTTTCTACTTATAAGTGTCCCGCATGCACTAATGATGAACGGGATGTCTAGGAGATGGTTTGTAAAGGAGCACTACATCGTGCTCTATTTCGGATGTGAAACAAATAACAGTCATTTTACTACACACGTTCTATTACATTATCTTGTAACTTTCAGATTAGTCGCTTATTAACGCTATAAATAACGACGGGCCCAGGGTTGAACCCTGTGGAATTCCATAATTTACAATGTGTTCACGAGAGTGGAACCATTGATAAGTTACGAACAGAAAATAAAGTTTAATAACTCATTAATTTATACACATACAGACATTCCACTTTACCATAAAGTTTCATGTGTGTGATATGTGTCTTGAACGATCGGTTAGCTCTTAATTGTAACTCTCTTCGACGAAATACAATACATGTATAGAAGGCACCCGACTATTTGGAAACTCCTGCGCACACCGTCTGCGAGTTGCATTCCGACCGGATTATTCATAGAATAAAATTATGTCGAAGTATTTGTCGTTGCTGAACACACCCGCAGTTTTCGATATGTTGACAGTAACTGAAGAGCTGCTTTAGCTAATACCAGCTTGCTACTGAACGTTCGAAACGAGGCTTACTAACGCAGGACTAGGAGCTCTGAGCAACATGCAGCGAACGACCGTCCGGTTGTTATCTCTTCATATTCTGACGTAACTAACCCCTGTGAAAATCAGTTACTAGACATCCCATTCATCATTGTTGCATGCGGGACACTTGCAAGTAGGGGCGCTGGTGGGCCACATAGTAAACTGAAGGTAGACGTACGTCCGGTTTCTTTTTAATTGATCTAGTTAAATCTAAAAATCATTTCTTAACGTCTCTATACAAGTTTGAGTTAAAGAATAACTTGATGAACAAGAAACAGTCTTTGCTTGCTTTGTAGATTACGAAAATGTTTTTGACATGATATCCTTGTACACCAGCCGAAACGTATTGGACTTGACAGTAAACATGCAACCAAAAAGCTCACATTAAAATTGGAAGCCGTGTTACTGAAGAGGTCACGATAAAAAAAATGATGCCAAATTTCTCTTTGCGAAAAACAAATTATCATAAATATGTCTCTCGGTCATGGCCACCATCAGCGGCTACTATTTTCTGATGGCAACCAGCCGTAAGACACAGCCAGTACCGTTGCTAGGTAACATTGTCTGACCGTCCATCCATACCTTATATCACAGACTTTTGGCTGGGAATACACAATTCGTTTTGGCAGACGGAATTCAGGCCTACGAACAATGTGGCCTGTCCAGCGGAGTTGGTGCTTGAAGATCATGGCTTCAATACTGGTGTAGTTTGCTTCTTCTATAACACTGATGTTACTGCACCGATTTTACAATTTCGCTCTCAAGATCCTTCTCAGATAGCGCTGGTGATTTTTTTTCAGGAAAAAATACCAAATAAATAATACCTACTGCCGCACTGTTATTCCATTTTTTTATCCTCCCTGCCAAATAGCACGCATGGAAAACCGTTAACTTCTCTTCTGATGAACGCAAACTAAAGGGTTTAGTGAGCACATTGTACTCTAAATTCATTGTGAAAATGCACTGCTCGAGTCACAGTTGAATTAAAAATATAACAGCAGCACTACATACTCCTGTCTACTACCCCACAAGAATTGCGAAGCATTTTCTCCGGACAACGCTTAACGACACCAGCAGTGCAGAAACTACGAGATGCGTGCGCATGACCTGAATAGAAACCAAGATGTGTGGATATTGATGCAATACATGAAAGAATCAGGGGCTGCCTGGCCAAGGCGGTAAAGGCGTGCTCGGTTCGCCAGGAAGGACGTGGGTTCGAATCCCCGTCAGGAAGTCGTAAAATTTAAGAAACGAGATTTCCACTCCCGGAGGTGCACATGGCCCTGAGGTTCACTCAGCCTACACCAAAAATGAGTACCAGGTTAATTCCTGGGGGCAAAGGCGGCCGGGCGTAGAGCTAACCACTCTACTCCATCAAGTGTCGAGGTTACGCATAGTGGAAGCCTTTACCTTCCACCCCTCCAAGGGCCTTCATGGCCTGTATGGAGAAGACTTTGCTTTTACATGAAAGAATCACTGCGCGTAAGGAATAACTTGAAATCTCTAATTAATAAAATAAAGGGTTGTAGAATTTTCACGACCGCATTGTAATCAAAATCGGCTTTCAACCTATTAGGTCCTGTTACGTAATCGACGCGAAATCTGGGGGTTGTGGGTTCGGATCCCTCTGGTGTCCGGTTTTTCATTTTTGTTCTGTACTTAACAACAAGTGCTATATGTACGTAACGCGACCTAATAGGTTGAAAGCCGATTTCGAAAATAAGCTGTGTTTGAGCACATCTGCAACCACTGGTGGATGCTCATTGCCTAATTTTCCTGCACATGCGTGCTGTTAGTATTCAAAGAGTTCGACGTGCATTACCAGGAATGATTGGTGAGTGTGCACGACACGATGTTGGTAATGCTGCTGATATCATCTCAAATATTTTACTCGTACGTGATAACTGTGACTGATAAGATATCTTGGTGCTTTCCTCATTCCAAAACAAAGAAGTTCTTCTGTCTGTCTTCACCATTCACGACAGTTAAGACTTTTAATGTGATAACGTCTCATAGTTCGGTGCCTCGGCAGGCTAGAAAAGTTGGCATAACGGCATTCGATAAGAGTTTGAAGCCTTCGTACGATGAAAAGTTGTATTTCGATCATTTAGGCCGCTTTCATACGAGGCGATTAGTGGCGGCAGCCGATTGCCTGTACGGAAAACAGGTAAAGTCCCCATTTCTAAAATGGTATTTACGAGCGGGGAACTGTTTCTGCTTGCTTTGCTAGTCCAAAAGAAAAAGATAAATAAACGCACGGCAAGAGCAATGAAGGTGCATCCTGCACCACAGAGGATTTCATGAGTCAATGCCCTTTGCATTTGTAGCTGATGAGGGATTTGGCCTTTCTCGTCATATACTACGACCATATGCGGGCACTTTTCTGACTGTAAAGAGACGCGTCTTTTAACCTTTTAAATGCTGAGTTACCAGTTGACTGTTTGGTAGCTCAGTGCTGAGTTTTTTCATTCGTATGTAAAAAAATTTGTAGGAGCCTCAATTTTTAACTTATCAATGGGGTGATTAGCTTAAAATGTTTATAAATGTTGGTTGTTTATAAATCTAAATGCAAATGGAAAATCCTACACTTATGTTCAATATTATTTTGAGAGAAACAAAATTACACTTATGTGCCCATGCGTGCATTATCTTTATACGAAGTAAAGAGACCAAAATAATATTGTTTCCTAAAATCTGTAGGCAACTAATACATGTAACTTCTTAGAAGTATATAAGTTGGTATTTTAAAATACTTTCCAAACCTGGAATGTGGTGATAGTTAAATGTTTTCTACTGGTTGTTTGTGATGCCAATTTGTTCATCTATCTGCACCAACTCCACTGGCACAAACGTTTCTAAAAAATCATTGATTTTCGGGTTGTCATCAAACATTACTTGGCCCTCAGAGCCTGTCACGGTTACTTGAAACTCTGGTGAAGAAAAGTAATCCATCCGCCACGAAATTAGCGATAAAAAAACCTTTTGTACTCGCCGTCTTTTTCTTCTTTAGTTTAGAAGGAAGCTCTGTTTCTCTCTCACATACAATATTTTCGGCACTCCCTCTATCACTCTCACTTTCAAAATCGCCTCACAATTCCTTAAAACGATTATCTCCATCATCAATTTCCGCTGTGGTTAGTAACTGAAAGATTCTGTGATCCGAAATAACATCGCGGCAAGAGAAACTAGACTGTTGTTCCGCTATGTTTGTTTACTCATAGGGTTAATTACAGACTTTTAACGGCACGCAGGTATACTGAATGTACCTTTGGAATACTTGCAGTAATGCTTTACCTCGAGTGGCGGCCGCTAGCTTCCCGAGTGAGCGACTGTGTCCATCTCCCGCAACTGCAGTCGCAACGTATGAAAGCTGTTATTTAAAATAATACTCCGCTGTAAGTTGCCGCCACTAGTCACCTCGTGTGAAAGGGCCGTTAGGTGTCGGCCTGTGAGGTATATCTCCCACTAGGTGGGCCGGGCAGAGGTGTCGCTCACTATAGGAGGGAGTACAATATCGGATATGCAGACAACTTGGAGAAGGCGTCATCAGATTTAGATGCAATTAGCGGCAGTCGTTTGCTAAATAAACCTATTTTCTCGGAGGAATAGTGATATTTAATCATAACGGACCATGGAACCCAGTATACACACATATAAGCTTTATTTTACCTGGCAGTGTTAGGGACGATTGGACTTGCCTTACTCTTAAATAGCACTGTAAATACAGCAGTAACATAAAATCTGAACATAATTGCTACACAACTATACTGAACTAATTGGCGTATAAAAATGTTTCCCTTTTGCGAAAAGCTAATGTTCATGAATGTATTTCATCTTTGGCGACCAAGGCCTACGGTAACTACTAATGTGACGTCACTGACAGTACACTTTCTATTTCAACACACTCTATGTATACAAATCCACAGCCATGGACATTTTTTGACCAGTCTGTACATGGGGATTATGAGGAAATCTCTTGACTTATACCAGTACTCAGAGGAAATCTCAGACACATTTTGGGAAAAGACGTTTGAAATTTTTCGGACATATTCTCAGAATGAGTAATCAGAGATTGAACAAAATAGTTTTGAACCTTGCCCTAACAATGAATTTAAAAACAGTTGGCTGCTTGAAGTTGGAAAAGATCTTCAGGTCAAGTTGAGAAAATTAGTCGACAGTCACCGCTTTGGAGACCATGCAAGCACTACCACTAACAAAACCTGGTCGGAAGATTGAAGTAAAAGCCACAGACAGAAATGAAGAGATTTTGGGAGAAGAAGGAAAGAAACGCATCGGCATCAGCTAAATAAGTCGAGCAAAACGAATAAGAATAAGACCTGCTTTCGTTCTACGAGTTCATCCCATGGAGATGTTTTGAGCATGCTCGTTTAAACCTCTGCGATTTGATATTGTTCTGACCTCTTGCGGTAGGAGGTTCCGTTCACGGCTGGCCACGACAATGAAGGCGTTGTTGTAAGTTTATCCATGAGTAAGAGGAAGAGATAGGAGATTATAAAGTGTACTTGACGGGTGTTAGAAAGGGAAAGGCAGAGTCTGGGGTAAGGCTGTTTATCAGGAATACCATTGCACGCAACATAATTTCTTTTAGGTACGTAAATGAGCGTATGATATGGGTAGATTTGTCAGTTGGAGGAATTAGAAAGAGAATTGTCTCAGTGTATTCACCATGTGAGGGTGCAGATGAGGATGAAGTTGACTAGTTTTATGAAGCATTGAGTGACATCGTGGTCAGGATCAACAGCAAGGATAGAATAGTGCTAATGGGCGATTTCAATGCGAGAGTTGGGAATAGAACTGAAGGATACGAAAGGGTGATTGGTAAATGTGGGGAAGATATTGAAGCTAATGGGAACGGGAAGCGTTTGCTGGACTTCTGTGCTAGTATGGGTTTAGCTGTTACGAATACATTCTTCAAGCATAAGGCTATCCACCGCTACACATGGGACTCTAGGGGTGCGAGATCCATAATAGACTATATCTAAACCGACCTCGAATTCAGGAAATCTGTTAGGAATGTACGAGTTTTCCGGGGATTTTTCGATGATACAGACCACTGTCTGATCTGTAGTGAACTAAGTATCTCTAGGCCTAGGGTAGAGAAAGTGAAATCTGTCTGCAAACGAATAAGGGTAGAAAATCTCCAGGACGAGGAAATTAGACAGAAGTACATGGATATGATTAGTGAGAAGTTTCGAACAGTAGACAATAAGCAGGTTCAGGATGTAGACAGTGAATGGGTAGCATACAGGGATGCTGTAGTAGAAACAGCAAGGGAATGCCTAGGAATAACTGTGTGTAAAGATGGGAAAAGGCGAACATGTTGGTGGAATGATGAAGTGAGAGCAGCTTGTAAACGTAAAAAGAAGGCTTATCAGAAATGGCTCCAAACAAGGGCCGAGGCAGACAGGGATTTGTATGTAGATGAAAGAAACTGAGCGAAACAAATAGTTGTTGAATCCAAAAAGAAGTCATGAGAAGATTTTGGTAATAACCTGGAAAGGCTAGGTCAAGCAGCAGGGGAACCTTTCTGGACAGTAATAAAGAATCTTAGGAAGGGAGGGTAAAATGAAATGAAGAGTGTTTTGAGTAATTCAGGTGAACTCATAATAGATCCCAGGGAATCACTGGAGAGGTGGAGGGAATATTTTGAACATCTTCTCAGTGTAAAAGGAAATCATCATGGTGGTGTTGCGAACAGCCAAGCTCGTGGGGAGGAGGTTAATGATGTTGGTGAAATTACGCTTGAGGGAGTGGAAAGGATGGTAAATAAACTCCACTGTCATAAAGCAGCAGGAATAGATGAAATTAGACCTGAAGTGGTGAAGTATAGTGGAAAGGCAGGGATGAAATGGCTTCATAGAATAGTAAGATTAGCATGGAGTGTTGGTAAGGTACCTTCAGATTGGAGAAAAGCAGTAATTGCACCCATATATAAGCAAGGGAACAGGAAGGATTGCAACAACTATCGAGGTATCTCATTGATTAGTATACCAGGCAAAGTATTCAGTGGTATCTTGGAAGGGAGGGTGCGATCAGTCGTTGAGAGGAAGTTGGATGAAAACCAGTGTGGTTTCAGACCACAGAGGGGATGTCAGGATCAGATTTTCAGTATGCGCCAGGTAATTGAAAAATGCTAGGAGAGGAATAGGCAGTTGTGTTTATGTTTCGTAGATCTAGAGAAAGCATATGGCAGGGTACCGAGGGATGTTCGCTATACTGGGGGACTGTGCAATTAAAGGTAGATTATTAAAATCAATCAAAGGCATTTATGTTGACAATTGGGTTTCAGTGAGAATTGATGGTAGAATGAGTTCTTCGTTCAGGGCACTTACAGGGGGTAGACAAGGCTGTAATCTTTCACCTTTACTGTTCGTAGTTTACATGGATCGTCTGCTGAAAGGTATAAAATTACAGGGAGGGATTCACTAAGGTGGAAATTTAGTAAGCAGTCTGGCCTATGCTGACGACTTGGTCTTAATGGCAGGTTGTGCTGAAAGCCTGCAGTCTAATATATTGGAACTTAAAAATAGGTGCAATGAGTATGGTATGGAAATTAGCCTTTCGAAGACTAAATTGATGTCAATAGGTAGGAAATTCAAGAGAATTGAATGTCAGATTGGTGATACAAAGCTAGGACAGGTCGATAATTTGAAGTATATAGGTTGTGTGTTCTCCCAGGATGGTAGTATAGTAAGTGAGATTGAATCAGTGAGCTCGCAGTTGCGATCAACAGTGTTCTGTAAGTCAGCTCCAGGCGAAACTTCTTTACATCGGTCTGTTTTCAGACCAATTTTGCTTTACGGGAGCGAAAGCTGGGTGGACTCAGGATGTCTTATTCATAAGTTAGAAGTAACAGACATGTAAGTAGCGAGAATGATTGCTGGTACAAACAGGTGGGAACAATGGAAGGAGGGTATTCGGAATGAGGAGATAAAGGCTAATTTAGGATTTAACTCGATGGATGAAGCTGTACGCTTAAACCGACTTCGGTGGTGGGGTCATGTGAGGCGAATGGAGGAGGATAGGTTACCTAAGAGAATAATGGACTCTGTTATGGAGGGTTAGAGGTAGATCAAGACGACTATGGTTAGACTCAGTTTCTAACGATTTAAATATAAGAGGTATAGAACTAAATGAACTAAATGAACTAGTTGGAAATTGAGAATTGTGGCGACATATAGTAATTTCACAGAGGCTTGCAGACTGAACGCTAAAAGGCATAACAGTCTATAATGATAATGTATGTATGTAAGAGAGAGGTCTTGGAATACACCCCATTCATGTACTCAGCCATGCATCCCATCACACATGTATTTAGCCAGTCAGTATTTATTTCATTCAGGATGGAATGTTCAGTTCAGTCCATCGAGTCATGCACTCAATCAGTCACTCATTTATCAGTGAATGCTCCCTCCGCAGTTGGTGGCTATCCGTGACTGGGAGAGGAGAGTGTTCATTCATTCATCCATTCATTCAATATTTTTTTACAATTTGCTTTACGTCGCACCGACACGGATAGGTCTTACGGCAACACTGCGGTAGGAAAGGGCTAGGAGTGGGAAGGAAGTGGCCGTCGCCTTAATTAAGGTATAGCCCCAGCATTTGCTTGGTGTGAAGATGGTGAAACTACAGAAAACCATCTTTACTCATTCAATTCCGTCATAATGTGGTTTATTTATTTAGCGTACGGCTAGAGATACATTGTCTGTCTTATACATGATCTACATTTCTATAAATGTACATACATCCTGTATGGGGTCGCGAGAGCAAACTCACCAGCACTGCCGTTATACTTTCTTGTCTTACGATCGGTGATGATGTGCTGGACGGTCTGTTGAGTAGCACCGCAGTCCTCTCGAAGGTTGCACAGTTCTCGTGGTTGGTTCGGATCCTGTTCAGTGTGGTTCCAGGGAGGTTGAAACCAGGTGGTGGCGTCTTCTTCACAGGAGGCACTGTTGGGTATTCTTTGTTGTTGAGTTTCTTCTGCCATTAAATGAAAGTTGCTGTTCCTCAAGTTCAAGGCATCTCTTGTTGGTGGTTTTCATGAACTCAGGCGATTAATATTTGCATTACCGATATCATCATGTATCGTCAGTTCTGGATTGTTCATTATTTTTGTTGAATTCTCTTAGGAGAACATCTTTACGTCTGAGATCTGGAGGAGGAATATGACTTAACACTGGTAATCACTGTATGGGAGTACGCAATGCTGTGTTCAGTTGAGTATCTACGATATTTGCCTGGGTTCTCTTTAGACAACGTTGCTCACGTCCGTAGGTTTAACCCAGGAGTACCCTGCTCGTGACTCCTGGGTGGTTCTAAGGCAGCAATCAGACGTAAAGCATTTTCCTCCTGATTAAGATAGAGTGTGTTGTAATGGTAGGATAACTCCATAAGACCTGTGACACGAAAGTAAGCACATTTTAACGTCTAGGACAAAATAAATTATATTTACTTTAGTAATAAAGAAATAATTGTAAGAAGGAGAATGTATTGAATTTAATGAATTACAATAAACGAATACTCTCTCTGTCCAGTTTCAGGCTTTCGGAACTAGGAGATGGGAGTATTCTGTTCTTGTTGTAGGTTGAGGATTAGCGTTTAGCAGTACCGTGCTTTGATAAGTTTATCATGGTGTTCTGAAAAGCTGTGAAATCGTTGGACATTTTAGTACAAGGATTTCAAGGTTCGTAGCATTGGTCTGTCTTCACGGTTTAGCCTTTCGAGGTCAACTTAGGACTGGGTAACGTGATTAGAAAAATTTTAAGTCATATATGAATGTCACGCAGAAATTCCGTGCCTGCTGAAGTTTATCTCGGAGTCGTATAATCCACGTCACGCTGGGGTTGAATGGACCAATGATGAAGCTTGGTGTGACGAACAGAGAAGATCTCACAGCGAATACTAAGTGCTGTCTCTCACTAATTTGGAGGTTCATGCCAAGAAGCCCGCGGACCTGCCAGCGGGTTTGAGCTGTGCGACATGTGATGTGGTGTTCTTTCTTTGCTAGGTGTTCGGTGATGGTACGATGGGTGGTGCGAAAATGAAAGAACACGGACAACCACCATAAGACTAGCCGATAGCAGAGTTTGAGCCCACCTTCTCTCGAATGGAAATTTACAACTAACTGACTCGGTTTTCTTGTTTCGAAAACTGGTTTAGAGTCCGTTCGACTTCGACCCGTCAGCGAATATTTCATAGCTGATCGATCTTGGCCCCCAGGTAAACCGCTAACATGGACAAATATGCAGAGAAACGGTGTTTCTTCTCTTACTTAAAAAATACCTCGGCTATTTCATTATATGGGGCCAATTTCTAATAGTTTTACGCCTTTTTACAGATTGTTGTAGTCCTTTTTCTCCTTCTCATCTATTTTGAACGTATATGGTAGTGGGTGACGATATTGATTATGTCCACAGGAATTTGTAACTCCTAACTGGAACCCGAAAGTTGCGGCATTCATTTTGCATAAGATATACAGGAAATCAAGCAGTTTGAATTAAGGAAATAGCAAAGGGAAAAATGAAACCACTTTTCCCTTTGCGAAAATCAATAGACTGATCGTTAGGCTAATGTCTGCCGGGCATGGCCACCCATCAACGGCTTCTAATATCAGAAGGCCGTAAGACATAACCTGCACGGTTGCTATGGTTACAGTTCCGTCACACATTTTGTTGCGTCACTTTAGAAAAAGTTTCGCCATAAGACACATTATGGGCCAATTGCAGAAACGATGACTAGGTTTAAGTCTTAGACAACGTCTAACTTGATCTCGATTTTTCATTGCATAAACAATGTTTAGCTCGACGTCGTTTAAAGTTTCAATATCGGTTCGAAAATTGAGATAGAAGTATCTTCCATGCAACTCTTTGCTTGTCGCAACCAATGAAATTCGTCGATGCATGCTCCAACGTTAGTCAGCTGTCGTCTTCCTAAACATTACTCAAATACGGCTGAGCATGAGCATGACTTGCCCACAGATAATAATATCTCTTTCTGTGGAAATAAAATCTCATATAATATTATCGACACTCAAGTGACACGCCAGTAGCTTTGATTATCGTGTTCTTACGATGAGTTACCTAAATAGCTTCTGGGAGTGAAAATGAAACTATATTGCTGTACAACCGAACGAGTTGTACGGCCATATAGATGTAGCTTGCATTCTGGAGATCATAGGTTCGAAACGCACCATCGGCAGCACGTGGTTTCCACATTTCTACATCAGGCAAATTCTGGGGCTGTTATTAAGGCCACGGCCCTTCCTTCCCAGTCCTTGGCTTTTCCTATTTCGTAGTTTCCGAAAACTTACCTGAATTAGCACGACGATTAACCCAGAGAACAAAAACGCAAATACAATATACTTTATTGCGTCACTATTATTATTATTATTATTATTATTATTATTATTATTATTATTATTATTATTATAAGAATTTTATTGCAGCCAATGGCCATATAAGAAATAAATAAAATATTTTTCCACTTATTATCACCAAGTTTGTTTGCACTTTTAATTGTCATGTCCACTATTCTTTACGGTACTTGACAGCCCTCAGACGATTTTTTTATTTGCTTTACGTTGCACCGACACGGCTAGGTCTTATGGCGACGATGAGGGAGGAAGGGGCTAGGAGTGGGAAGGAAGCGGCCGTGGCCTTAATTAAGGTACAGCCCCAGCATTTGCCTGGTGTGAAAATGGGAAACCACAGAAAACCATCTTCAGGGCTGCCGACAGCGGGGTTCGAACCCACGATCTCCCGAATACTGGATACTGGCCGCACTTAAGCAACTGCAGCTATCGAGCTCGGTGCCCTCTGACGATTGGAACAAGTTAATCTGATATGGGTTTAGTCGAAGTGACCTATAATTCCGGGAAAATTATGCCAAATATAATGAAATATATCGTTTTCCAAGAATTGTAGTCAAGTTGACAGTTACCGGACTATCCCATGTGTCATTTGTTTCATGGTACATAACCTCTGATTGTGATTCACTCCTAACATTTGAGATTAAACAGTGTTCTCCGCAGTGTTTAAACATGGCTGGTTGAACATCGGTTTTAAACAGTGTCTAAGTGATAAATAACGTCTTTGCAATGCGTCAGCCATACTTAGACAGTGTTTAACAGTAAACTTTGTCTAAATAGCGTCTCTGCGATCGTCGCATAAAGTAATCTTCGCACAGGCCGTGAAGGCTCTTCGAAGGTTGGAAAGTAAAGGCGTCAGCTGTTCTTAACCTCAGCACTTGCTGTGGTAGAGTGTTATTTCTACGCCCGGCAACCTTTCCCCCAGCAATTAACATGTGAGCCATTTTTGATGCCGGCTGAGTGAAGCTCAAGTCTATGTGCACCTCGAGAAGCAGAAATTTCCTTTCTTAAACTTTTCGAATTCGTGACGGGTATCGAACCCACGCCCTTCCGGGTGACCTGAGCAGTCCTTTACGGTCTCGGCCAGGCAGCACCTTTCTCACTGCTAATCGTAATTAAAGCAGGAAAAACACCATGTCATATGATCACGTTGGTAGTGGTACGATTGTACGTCGAACTACCTGAAGGAATATGCTGCAATCATACTCGGCCGTGGTTCAAATCCCGGTCACTCCATGTCAGATTTATGCTGGACAAAGCGGAGGCGGGACAGGTTTTTCTCCGGGTACTCCGGTTTTACCCGTGATCTTTCATTCTAGCAACACTCTCCAATATTTTTTCATTTCATTAATCATTGCCCCAGAGGATTGCGACAGGCTTCGGCAGCCGGCACAATTCCCATCCTCGCCGGTAGAAGGGGGCTTCATTCATTCCATTCCTGACCCGGTCAAATGACTGGAAACAGGCTGTGGATTTTCATTTTTTCATTTTTCAGATTCGGCCGGTTGTAGTATACAATACTGCTTTACACACGTGCTTGGCGGTTTGCCGATATAGCTGGGCGTTACAGTATACGCTCTTCATACTCTGTCATGCTTGACTTTATTCTGAACTCTTTTATACAGTCCGGCTCCTTGGCTGAATGGTTCACAGGGCGCCGGGTTCGATTTCTGGCCGGGTCGAGATTTTAACCTTAAAATGATTATTTCCCTTGGCTCTTGGCCTGGATGTTTGTACTGTCCCTAACATACCGGCAACACACACAACACTTGATAATGGAGATGCTTGTTAATTAAAGGGGCCTAACATCTAGGCCATCGGTCCACACACAAGACACAGCGCCCATACACAGCTTGCATTCGGGAGATATTGGGTTCGAACTCCACTGTCGGCAGTGGCTAGCTGTTTTCACACCAGGAAAATGCTGGGGCTGTACCTTAGTTAAACCCCAGTCGCTTCCTTCCCACTACTGGATCGTCGCCATAAGACTCATCTGTGTCGGTGCGACGTAAAGCAAATTGAAGAAAAGAAAAGTTCCTATACACGGCAGATGCTACCTTTGCTTCTCCCTGTGGGTGGGGCGGTAGAATAACACCCACGGTATCCCCTGCCTTTCGTAAGAGGCGACTAAAAGGGGCCCCAGAAGCTCTGAAGTTTGGAGCGTCGGTTGGCGACTGCGGGTCCCTTAGGTGAATCCTGGCATTGCTTCCACTTATTTGTGCCAGGTTCCTCACTTTCATCTGCCCTGTTCGATCTCCGTTGGTCAACTCTTATTATTTTCTGACCTCGACGGTAGTAGAGCATTCGGTGCCTAGAGAGTCTTTCATTTTCACTCCCTACGTGGCCCTTGACTTCCTTTGGGCGATACCTTCATTTTTCGAAGTGTCGGGTCCCTTCCGTTTTTCTCTCTGATTAATGCTATCTATAGGATGGTTGCCCAATTTTACTTCCTCTTATAACAGTAATCACCACCACCTGCAAGCTTTGAAGGACTGGACCAGGCTAGGAATAGCCACACGACAATATTTTTTTCATTCGTTACGCCCAACTAAGGAGCAGCGCGTGTGAACTTATTTAGCACAACGTTTCTTCTTGTCTTCCCAAAATCTCTTCATCTTTTCGCTATGCTTCTTTTTGCGTTCTTCCGTTCACCCTGTAGCTTTGGTTGGCTTAAAGCCGTAAAATAACAGCCAGGAAATATCTTGAGGTAACCTCTAAGGCTCACAGTACGTTAGCTGTATCCCTGAGACCGACTTCGATCGATCTCCCCACTATCTTCAACTTGTTAGCATGATGGAAATGTCAGTTGACAAAATGACATTATTATTATTTTCTCAATTTTGGCCATCTTAGGACCACGTAGTATAACACACTGCATTAATTTCAGTTCGGTTCCTGCTTACTTTCTCGCTTTCCAATTTTCTTCATTATTTCACTGTGTTTTTCCTCCTCTGTTCTCTCCAGATGTTATTCCATTCCTTATTTTCTTTCTCCTGGAGATCATTGAAACGTTGTTACAATCTCGCAAAAGTTGCTCCGTCCTCTGTTATACCTGCTATCACTTATCTCTCTTTACACTTTGCGCCATTCTTACTCTTATTCTGCGAGTTTCATCCTCATCATGTGACCAAAAAAATTATTTCTCCTCTTCCTGATCGTATCAGACAATCTTTCAGTCTTACTTTTTGTAGAGGTCTGCATTCTTTCTATGCCTGAACTCTCCGTTTTCAGTCTGTAATGAGTCCCAGACTTTTCCTAGAATTTTTCATTCCCATTTAGTTTTGATGGAGAGGCTCTTCTTATTAAAGGTATCCTTGGGTCAGTTAGTGTTCCAATTTCCTTGCTCTAGATTTATTTATTTCTTTTTCTAGTCCATTCATTTGAATTACTTCCCCCAAGTATATAACATTTTTACCCTGTCGATTTTTCCATGTTCTGTTATTAACATTGTAGGCGAATTTAGAAAGTCCTCCTTTCTCTGCAATTTCTTTCAAAAGATGTATCCGCATAAATGCTGTTTGTATACTCTCAGAAAGGATTGCAATATCGTCAGCGAAGAATAAACAGTTTATACCTATTATTATTCTTCCTTTCTCCGTTACGGTCTTCTAGGGACCCCGTGAAAATTTCAATGCTTCATCCTTTGTTGTTTCTTCCTTTTCCTCCAGTACTCCTTGATCTGCTCACTATGCCTCATTTTCCTCTCCTTAGACCATTTATTATTATTATTATTATTATTATTATTATTATTATTATTATTATTATTATTATTATTATTATTATTATTTCGAATAACCCATTTGGAGGGTACGATCAATCAACTTTGGTTACTTTTCATTTCCTTTGCTTCCAAATTTCCTTCATCCTTCGAGAGTCTACTTTCTTCTAGTTGTTGGTTTCTTCCGCTCCTGAAACGCTGCCTTTTGAACTTCTTCTCTAAAAAAGTGTTCTATTTTTGATTGCATCTGTTTTAATTCCAACATTTTTCATGTCTTTCTCAATTTCAGTGAAGCATGTTGGTTTAGATTTGTAACTATTCAGAAGGTTGAAGATGCGCTTGGTTAGTCTATTGTCATACATTCTGTAAACATGTCCGAAAAATTGTAGTCTTCTTTTCCTCCTCACGTCAGTTAATTTTTCAATTTTCAAATTTAGCTCTCTTTTTGGTCTTAACTTGTATTTTGCATTATTATTTCAATTAGCTCCCAGTATTTTTCTCAAAATTCTTCTTTCAACCTTCTCTACTTTTTATCATTATACAAAACCTGGTTAAATACTGAGTTTCGAGCGTAAGTTTTCCTCGTTGTGTAACAAACAAACAAGAACACATTGAATCTACTTTGAACTTTCCTGAAACTAATCCGAGATGAATATCAAGTATGAGGCAAACCTTTGAAGGGTACGGAGAAAAATAAAACTGTATTTATATAGATGTTTTATGTAGAAACTCATGACTAGTTCCCCGATATTTAGGCAGTAATAGGATAGAATGCAAACAGTATAGGTTTTGGATGTCTATGTATTTTAACATTTTTATTATCTAATTTCTAGTTACTTGTTACTCATGAAGTAGTGAAAATAATTATAATTTGGTCTCCAGATGAATTCTGGAGTTCTCGTTAAATTCACGAGACTGGACGCGCCAGTAGTGACTCGCTCTGTCTGGTTCACAGTCTTGTCTCCATCGTCGCGTTAATGAAGCCAGTTCTCTGCAGTATATTATTATTCTCTCGGCGAAGGTATTCAGGTCACATAATCCGACTGTCGACATTCGAACATACATACTACCTGCCTGTTTGCATTCACCTCATATACACCGGGCAGTGAGGTTTCGGCGCGACTCTGCTCATGGCCCACCCGTACAAACTGGGAGCAAACGTTGCACAGTAAGACCAGATATAAAATATGGAGGAAGGTTCATTGGGCGCGGAATGTTATCTGCTGATAAGTATTAAGTGGCAGGGAGGTGGAAATGCAATCAACGGTTCGGCCTATGTCGACGACTTGGTCTTAAGGGGAGTACAAACATATCTATTTTTAGTTTTTTTATGGGATATTATTATCTGGAGTTTCCTCTTTAATTTGACGTATGCTTCATCAATTTTCGATTAATGTAACGATTTATAAATCTAAAAGTAATATGTTGCTGCGCAAGCCATTTCTCCAGATTTCATAAGCATTTTTTCAGTGAAAACAAAATATCTCGGGAACTATTTTCTCTAGAAGGCGGGAATTTATATTGAATTATAGTACACATCCTGTTGCATAAGTTGGCAACATTTATTGTTATGATATTACTTCACATCTGGTGTTTATGTGGTAAGAAAATTGTTACCTACCACGTCTTGTAAGTGGCGTTACAGTTTCAAGTGCGATTTCTGATTAACTACATTTTTTGCGAATGTTTCCAATTTTCTCAGAGCTTTGTAATTTTTCTCTCTCATTAACAACTTTATTGTTTTTATATGGTAGAGAAACGACACATAGTTTGATCTAAACTATATTTTTAAAATGAATACATTTAAAAATGTATGAACTTGATTTAAGAAATCCATATCTTAATTTTTAATAAAGCTAGAACTATGAAAGTACATCAGTAAATATATATGTATCTACGTCCTAGCAAAATTTAGTATTATTACTAGAGCCCGGATTTTTAGGTGCTGATAGGTTAGACTGCAAACCTATTTAAGGCAATTAGAAGTGTACTCTACCGTGTACAACAGTTATGCTATGAGGTTTGCATAGACATTAAGAGTACGGCCTATAGAACTCCTAAAATGTATGTTACTCTTGCTACAGTATGGAAGAGCGGGTTGTGCGACGCTTCCTATTAAACAAATCAGTTTGCATTCTAACCTATTACCACCTAAAAATCCGAAGTCTAATTATTGCCTTGGACAGTTCCAAAGAAACGGGGATGTAAAGCTGTTAAATTTAACATTACTCCCGCTTAAAGGCAGATTGTGCCGAAAGCCTACAGTCTAATATCTTGGAACTTGATAACAGGTGCAATAAGTAAGATATAAAAATTAGCCTTTCCAAGACTAAATTGATGCCAGTTGTTAAGAAATCCAAGAACATTCAATGTCAAATTGGTGATACAAAGCTGGAACAGGTAGATAATTTCAAGTATTTAGGATGCGTGTTCTCCCAGAATGGTACACTAGTATAGTAAATGAGATTGAATGAAGATACGGTGAAGATAATGCAGTGAGCTCGCAGTTGCGATCAACAGTGTTTTGCAAGAAGGAAGTCAGCTCCCGGACGAAACTATCTTTATATCGGTCTGTTTTCAGACCAATTTTGCTTTACGGGAGCGAAAGCTGGGTGGACTCAGGATATCTCATTCATAAGTTAGAAGTAGCAGACATGGAAGTAGCGAGAATGATCCCTGGTACAAACAGCTGGGAACAGTGGCAGGAGGATATGCAAAATGAGGAGATAAAGGATAAGTTAGGAATGAACTTAATGCATGAAGCTGTACGCATAAACCGGTTTCCGTGGTGGGTTGATGTGAGGCGAATTGAGGAAGATAGTTTACCTAGGAAAATAATGGACTCTGTTATGGAAGGTATGAGAAGCAGAGGCAGACCAAGACGACGATGGTTAGACACAGTTTCTAACGAATTAAGAAGAGGTATACAGTACGACTAAACGATGCCACAGCACTAGTTTCAAACAGAGGACTGTGGTGGCTGTTAGTAAATTCACAGAGCCTTGCAGACTGAACGCTGAAATTCATAACAGTCTATCATGAAGATTAATAATAATAATAATAATAATAATAATAGTAATAATAATAATAACTTTGTCATATACAAAATGCTTCTTGCATTACATTTTCTAAGACATTGCTGTGAATCATTTATGGAATATTTCAGTACGTATGAGTTGAAATTTTCTATCCATTCTTACGATCAAGTGCATGTTACTATCCTTCTCCTGCCTCTAATATAACAATGAACAACTTCATTTCTAATTTTGCAAGGAAGAGAAAATTGAAAATTCGTACCGCTTGCATTTCTTGACTGACAACAAAGCCCAGAGTAATTATTAATTATGTATGTCCAAATTTCAACTTTAGAAGTAAAAAATTGTGTTACAAGAAGCTTTTTAGGTGTTGCATGGGAAAATTGAATAAAATCATCTATAGATCAGAAAAGATTGGCCAATATACTCTTAATTTCTCGTAAGACTGTTTAATAGTAATTCGAAGTTAGCTGTTGATAACTGTAGACGTTCGCCATTTCAAGCTTTAAGACCCTGGCAAACGACCAAAATGGTCCAGACTGGCCTTTCGAGTGTCGTTACGTGAATTTCTTAAGAGCCAAGTGACTGATATGCAGCCCGGACATTCGCCTTGTACGGTGAGTAGTCTACTGAGCAGGCGCTCGCTTGAAACTTCAGACCAACAGACCGAAATTTATGTTGTTATCCTATGGAAAGAACGTCCGTGAAAGGAATGCACATCCTCTCGAACACAACGTCCGTGTATCCAGGGCATAATAATCGGTCTGAAAACATTGCCTCTCTGATTAAGGAAGCATACGATGTTACGACTAAGAAGGATTGCTAATTCAGATGATTTTCTTTTTACTAGTACAGCCGAAGTCCAGTCAACGTGTTTTTCAGAAGAGCGAAGAAAATTCCTTTGTTCTAAAAGTCATTTTATCGATTTCTTTGGAATTTCCGGTATGTTTTGTAGGAGATCTGTTAAGTTTTTTTTTTTTTGCTATTGGCTTTACGTCGCACCGACACAGATAGGTCTTATGGCGACGATGGGATAGGGAAGGGCTAGGAGCGGGAAGCAGGCGGCCGTGGCCTTAATTAGGGTACAGCCCCAGAATTCGCCTGGTGTGAAAATGGGAAACGACGGAACCCACTATCTACCTGATGCAAGCTCACAGCTGCGGGCCCCTAATCGCACGGCAACTTGCCCGGTTCTGTTAAGTTTGTATTAGTCCGCATTACTCTTCTTCTTATTTCCCTACCGCTTTTCCCACACATGTGGGGTCGCAAGTGCGAACACATGTGGATTTGTTCCTATTTTGCGGCCGGATGCCCTTCCTGACGCCAACCATATACGGAGGGATGTAATCACTATTGCGTGTTTCTGTAGTGGTTGGTAGTGTAGTGTGTTGTGCGAAGATGAAGAGGAGAGTTTTGGGACGGACACGAACACCCATTCCCCGAGCCAGAAGAATTAATCAGAAGCGATTAAAATCCCCGAGCCGGCCGGGAATCGAACCCGGAACCGTCCGAACCGAAGGCGAGTCCGCTGATAATTCAGCCAACGAGTCGGTTACTAGTCTGCATTACTCACCGGCTATTATTTAAATTGGTGAAATGCAGATGAAATCGAAGTCCTTAAGAACTAAAACATCTATTGGTAAATTCCTACCAGTAAGGTAAAACATATGAATAAATAATCTAATACAAAAAGAAAAGCATTTTCGGGAACCTGAGCAATATATTCAATTGGATATGTAAGTATTGGCCTTACACATAATTTATATCATCAAATGACGTAAGTTTGTATACAGAAACATTTACATTTATTTTCATGTTTCACTGTATTGTCGATATTTTGTAAGAAAGCAGCTATTCTCTGCATATAGCGAAATTTTTCGGTTGCTAGTGCTACGCCCTCTTCATAGCTATGCTGCAAATTAAATTTGAAAGGGGATTTTGTTCCTTTTCTGCGTACACTTTTTTTCAGCCAGTCCTGTTTCGGTGTTTTGGACTTGTGTGAGTGATTCTTTAGGTCAGTGAGAACAATAAGTTCCAATATCGAAAAGGCTCATAGAATGTCGAGAGGATATTCATGTATTTACATTCACCACAGAATGGCAATATTTGCTGAAGGCAATAAGGGCGCATATAATGAAGGAGTAAATTTATTCATAGTACCGTATTTACGCGAATAATAACCGCATATTTTTTATATAAAAAATTGAGGCATGAAATTGGGGTGCGAGTTTTATTTGAGTCAATGTTGGCATTTTTTTTTCAAAGTCAGCCTTCCTAAAGTTCGGGTGCGGGGATTATTCGCGTAAATACGGTATTTATTGATGCACTCTGTATCATTATATTAAATTACAGGATTAATCTTGTCCACCAAGGACACCAGTACTTTGTACACTCTAAATTCCATTCTTGCTCCAGTCCGTCCTCTTAGCAACTCAATCAGTTTCTTGAATGATTCATAGTCAATTCGGTAGAAACATACACACTTATTTTCGTCGTCTATAAACATGGATGTGTGAGAAAGTAGTGAACTGTGATCTTTTATTCATTATTATGTAAATCCGCATAGTTCGACCTAATCGCTGTTCATGTC
Organism: Anabrus simplex; assembly: GCF_040414725.1. Classification (NCBI taxonomy): domain Eukaryota; kingdom Metazoa; phylum Arthropoda; class Insecta; order Orthoptera; family Tettigoniidae; genus Anabrus; species Anabrus simplex. The sequence goes on along the minus strand of NC_090274.1, from coordinate 11,530,298 downwards.
GTCTCCGCTTCCATACTACGGTAAATAACTGAGTTGAAGTCGGGGTATTAATTTTTGAGATTTTTTACATTTGTTTTGGCCTTCTATGAACCACGCTTAGCTCATGCTTCTGATTCTTGGCTTCCTTTCTTTTCTGCTCCCTAAACCTCTTCATATTTTGACTTCTAGCCTCCCTCTGTCGGTCTGTCAAAGTTCGTTGTTGATTCTTTGGTTTCTGAATTTCCCTGCGTCTGTAAACTATTTTCCGGAATTTGTTTCAGACTTAGTTCAGTAAGATCTTTCATAACTTCTTTCGTTCAGGTTGTAGCGCTCTTGCATTTCCTAGTGTACTCCCATATCCTCTTCTCCAATCTGTCCTTACTCATCCGATGAATGTGTCAAGCAAACTTCAGTCATTACTATGTTTGTACAGTTCTTCATTCCTTCTTTTCTTCCAGATTATCACCTGTTTTCCTAGAACCTAATATCTTACGTAAAATATTTCCTTTCTGTCTTCCTCATCTCCTCACCTTCTGTCGTTCTGTTGTGGGTTAGACATTCCCATGCATACAGTACTTCCAACCTTATTTCTGTCTTAATTTTGTTCTTATCGATAATGATTTTTTGTTGTATACGGTTTGTGTGAGTTTGTAAGCTAATTCCATTTTACTGATCCTACTCCTATTCGCTTCATTATCAACACAATTGAACTGTATCCACTCACCGATATACTTGAATTAGGATATTTTCTTTATCTTCCCGTGTTGTATTTCCCAGTCTGTCAGCGCGTTCATTACTCGAGTCTTATCATATATTTTCAGTCCTGCCTTTCTTGCAATCTCTTCGAGCTTGTGTAACATCTTGTTACCATGATCTTCTGTTTCGCTTGAGATCAGCGAGATCACTATATCATCGGCAAAAGCCAAACAATGTCTGAGTTGTAGTTAAAGAAAATATTGCCTCAGAGTAGCACAGACTAGTCCAGTACACACTTCAGTCCGGGAGAATTGGTTTAAAGAGGACTGGGCTATGAACAAATGAAGACTACCTATTTTAATTTTTTATTACGATTTACTTCACCTCGCACTGACACGGATAGGTCATATTTATGGTAACGATGGGATAGCAAAGAAGCGGCTGCGGCTGTGGAAATTGGGAACCATCTTCTCGTAAAGACTAAACTCGTTTGGTATAAAGGCAGCTTATTATACTGCTCGGTAGCTTATTTAGAGCTCGACCTTTTAGGCAGTAATATCCCCCTGTGGGTGGGGGCAGTAGAATAACACCCACGGCAACTCCTGCCTGTCGTAAGAGGCAACTAAAAGGGGCTCCAGGTGCTCTCAACTTGGGAGCGTGGGTTGGCTTCCACGTGGCATTGCTTCTACTTACTTGTACCAGGCTCCTCACTTTCATCTATCCTATCCGACCTCCTTTGGTCAACTCTTCTTCTTCTCCGATCCCGGCGGTATTAGAGCACTCAAGGTATAGGGAGTCTTTCATGTTCACGCCCTTCGTGGCCCTTGTCCTTCTTTGGCCGATACGTTCTTTTTTTCGAAGTGTCGGATCCCTTCTATTTTTCTCTCTGATTAGTGTTATATAGAGACTGGTGCCGAGTTGTACTGCCTCTTTAAACAATAATCACCACCACCGCTAGGCAGTAATACGTTAGAACGCAAACTTCCGGCTGTCCACAATTAAACTGACGAAGTTCAGCGTAGTACAGCACGGACTGCAATGATCCTAGGAAAAATTTCGTAGATATGCTAACTAAGCGAATTATGCCACAAAAAATATTAGTTCCAAGTCTTGCCACCAGCCGAAAATATGACACTGTAAGCAGTGGTAGAGTCGCAGAAAAAGGCAAACACAGTTGTGATTACGGTGGTCCTGGTTACAAACGCTGTTCGATATGGCCTTCCAAGTCAGCAACGTCTTGCATCTGTTGCCCGCAGCATATCGGGTGAAATCAGTGCGACATGTCGTTGTATGCTAGTCTTTAGATCAGGCAGAGACCGGATATGTCCCTGATAAACACGAGCCACAGTAAGAAGTCACATGGATTTAGGTCTGGCAATATTGGAGGCCACAAATCTGGAAAATGTCCAGAGATGATGAGGTCGCGTACTGAAGGTTTCTCGCACCTGGCGTGCGACATCGTGTGTTTACCTACGTTTCATAAACGTGCAGATGTCACTGTGAACAGACTCACGAGAGGTCATCTCGTCAAAGGTAAAACGGACCAAGAATGAAGGAGCTTGTAAACCCACACCAAACAGTCACGTAAGCTGAATTAAATGGTTGTTCCTGCAACAACCAAGGAACTGACACAACGCAATTCCACCGGAAGAACATTCTGACGGACCAGGCGAGTGAGCTTGAATACGGGAGATAGTGGGTTCGAACCCCACTGTCGGCAGCCCTGAAGATGGTTTTGCGTTGTTTCCCATTTTTACACCATGCAAATGCTGGGGCTGTTCCGTAATTAAGGCCACTGCCACTTCCTTCCCACTCCTAACCCTTTCCTATCCCATCTTCACCATAAAGCAAATTGCAGAAAAAGCAACAACATTCTGACGTCAGAGTTACGGAAAATTGCTCGTTTTGACTCCTTGCAGCGCCATATTTTCGTTTGGTGGCAAGACTTGGAACTAATAATTTTTGTGGCATAATTCGCGAATGCACTGCTTAGTTAGATTATCAACGAAATTTCAGGCTCCTAAGATTAATAAGCCCGTGCTTTGCCGCGCTGAATACCGTCAGTTTAATTGTGGACACCCGGTACTTTGGATAGTGGGAAGCGTCGACCAGCCCGCTCTTCCATAGGGTAGCGAGAGTAGCATAAATTCTAAGGATTCTAATAGGCCGTACGCCTATTGTTTATGCAAATCTCGTAGCATAGCCGTCGTGCAGGATAGTGTATACTTGCTACGCGCTTCAGTAAGTTTGTATTCTAATCGATTACTGCCTTAGGTTGTCGTAGGATAGTAGGCCTTGGTTCCTATCCTGGGAGAATTAGGTTATTTGTTGTGCAAACAAAAGAATATGGCGGTTAGTGCCCAATTAGTTCCACTCCAAGAGTTTTCACGCTGAGTTCGCTGATTATCCGGTAGCCAAGCAGTTCTCAAGGCGCAGCGGAGCGTAACAGGTAAAGCAACAGGCGTTAATTACATTCCCGTGTGATGCAGAGGGGTGCTGATAAACTGTGTTCCTCCCCTGCAGTGTCTTCCTTCACTCTGCCTGCAAACAACTTGTGGAAAGTAGGACACAAAATATCAAGATAGAATACAGTTTTAGCTTCCACTGAAGTCTCACTCTCATGAATGGGTGTGACAGTTTGGGAGCAGCTGAGTGAGTTCTACTTGTTATGACAGGTGCTGGCGGTTCGTGAAGTCTCACATAGGAGGGTCACAGTATGATGTAAACATACACGCGGTAATCATCATCATTGTCTACTAAAGGCAATGCCTTGTCGTTGTAGGTGCATCTGACGATCTTCTGCTGGCCTCTTCATGTTGCTATATGAATCACATGTCGGTTCACCGACTGAGTTTCTGATGTATGACATCTTTGGTCGTCCCCTGGGTCTCTTTCTCAGTACTTTACCTTCAGTGATGGCTTGGAGAAGAGTCATGTCTCAGCACGTGTCCAAGGAACATTGTTTTCCCCTTCTTTATCGTATTTAATAAAAATAGATCCCCTTTTACGTTCTTTAAAACAAAGTAATTTGTTTTCTTATCAGCCTAACTTATTTTTCAATTCTTCTCCAAAACCACATTTCTGCAGCCTGAAGTTTTGTTTCTTCCTGTTTCCCTAATGTCCAGGTTCCTCACCCATACAGTAATACACTCCAAACACAGGTCTTGAGAAATTATTTTCTGGTCTCCAAACTGAGATGGATGTTTAGCAATAAGTTTGTCTTATTGCGGAAGACTTATTTTGCTACCATTGTTCTTTTCATGATTTCTGAAAGGATCTGTTATGAGAGGTAATTGCACTACCCAAATAGAGGAATTCTGTGACTTGTTCTTTTTGTCTACTATCATGAATTTTGTTTTCTTTATATTTATTTTTAGTTTAAATTTTTCTAAGGATTTGTTGAATGTTCTTAGCACCTTACTCATATCCTTTTCAGACTTAGTTAAGAGAGCAAGCAATATCATCCGCAAAGCGTGTACTGTGCACCTGAATGCCATTAAAATTCACCCTTTAGTGTGCTCTTTCATTTCTCTAACTGGATTTTCTATAAAGTGGTTAAAGTGATATGTTGACAGTGGGGAGCCTTTTCGCACTCCTCTTCTAATTTTTGCTTCTCTTGTAGTACAATTAATATTAACTTCCGTGATTTGAGCTTTGTAATCATTCAGAATAAGGCGCCTGTCTTTCCAGCAAAGTCCGATATTCCTCATTACTTGAATTACGAAATTCGGGAGTTGTGTTTGGGGTCATCCATAATAGACGTTCGTTCGAACGGGTGGGGGGTTCTTACAAGAACGTGACAAAAGTGTACCATAATTTGTGAAGGAGGTGGGGAGGGGGGTCTGTACGAACATATGCATGCTCATCAGATGTTTTCATTATTACCAGGTTTGCAAAATCCAACTTTCCATGTTGGTTTTTACTTCAGCGGAACACAAACAAGTCTGCGTTCTTTTTCTTCTTTAGTTGTTCACGTTCCTCTGTCTTGGAAAACATTATAACCAGTTTTTAGACAAATTTGCCAAATGCTAATTCTAATCGTAATAAATTACGTAGAATAATCTGGTTGTGCACTTCTCTTCACAATTTCTTTCATTAGCAGAATATATTGTCTATAATGAAAACCTCACAGCTACTATTAACTTCTTAACCTTACAGTTCGGTAAGAAGATATCGTCGGGTGTTGACGTTGTGAGGTAGGTATGAGTCAAACCTGCCTTTAAAGGGACAAAGAAGAGAATATCAGCAGTTTACTGAGTTTGAACGAGGCCGAGGCTACGAGAAAGTAAATGTTTCTGCAGAAAGACTTGCAGGTTTGTATCCACAGTGCATCGGTCTTAGAATTTCGGGGTCCGGCCGCACCACGGGTCGGTACGGAGAGGAAGCAACTCCGTTATCGCCGCATGGATGTGGTGGATCTTACTGCATCTGAAGCAGCCATTGTAGCTTCAGCTGGCACTAGAGCGGCACAGCGAGCTATAACAAATCGATTATTTTAGGAACAGCTCCGAGCCAGACGTCCTGTAACGTTCATGCCACTAACTCCGAATCACTGCCATCTGCGACTTCAGTGATCATTACAGTACGTCAGACTGGTGATTGGACCAGTTGTGCTGCCATTCATTCGTAGTATTCAAGGAAGTGTTGTCACCCGATGTCCTCCACAGAGTTTCGACCAGTTGCCTTGTTATGCGAGATTACCAGACCTTTCGCCCGTTGAGCATATGTGGGACGAGATTTCGGGCGTCATTCAATACCAGCTTTAATCATTGTTGATTTAGCTGACCAAGTGCAACAGGCGTGGAACTCCATCCCACAAAATGACATACGGCATTGGACAAACAACGCATGCATTTTTGCATTAAAATCGTGGGGATTACAGCGGTTATTAATATACTACCCCATCACAGGTTTTCTCCCGCCTACTTGAACCTGTGAAGTGGAAACTTTAATTAAATACATATGTACTGAATTCAACATTCAGGAACTAAACACAAAATAGGGACAGATAAAACGGATTCCACACTTCAAATTCCTTGGTGAAATTGTAGAACCAACAGGGTTAGAAAAGGAAGCACAGAAATTTCGCCTACAGAAGCTCGAGAGAGCGTACTGTAGAACAGGCGACGTTTACAACAAATGCTTGTTTACAAACACTAAGATCAGGCAGTATAATACTGTGAAGTTTTATACGTGAGCAAAAAGCTGGTTCTCAGTAGAAACGGGGATCTAGGGAACGTTCTGAAGGAGGAACAAGAGATTATGAGAAAAAACTGAAGCCGGGTGCAAACTGAAATCCCGTAATGCAATGGAGAAACTGCCCAACCTGGCAGCAGACATTAGGAAACGAAGATTTACATTTTATCGACACGTTCAAAGACTCCCAACAACAAGACTTACACACAAGATCATGAGTTCGGATTATTAGGTACTGATAGGTTAGAATGCAAACTGTGCAATGGTTATGCTATGAGATTTGCATAGATAGTAGGGGTACAGCCTATAGAACTCCTTGAATTTATGCTACTCTTCCTACATTATGGTACAACCGGTTGCATGGCACTTACCACAAACCAAATTACTTTGCATTCTAACCTATTACCATCTACAAATCCGAGGTATACATACAGCAGAAAATTGAACAGTCTAGCGTAGATCCATAAAGGAGAAAGCCCAGATAGATATATCAGAAATATTAGGTAGAAATCGGTTGCGCAAAAAAGGAAACAGATGGGTGGTTCAGCCAGAGAATGAAATTCCAAGAAGACAACGAACCAAGAGGACTAAAGAAAGGAAGAGAGCCCATGGAGAAAGCCATATGGAAGACCAGAAAGGCGAATTATATAAACACTGTCCATACGCAAATAATAATATGTCACGTAGGCAACAGCTGAGCCTAAATTGTTTTCGTTTAAACTTATGTCTTGTTAGTTTTGGGATTTTATTTTACGCCAGTGTATAAGTCTAAAATACATACACACATTTACGCGTGCAAATATCACCATCGTCATCATCCAGCTTGCCGATGGGGATTGTGTTGAACGTGCTCTCGCCAGAGTTGTGTGTCTATACAGGTCTCTCTAATCTCCACTTCCCTCCTCTGCTCTCGACGTCTATCTCCTGTTGGTCCAGCCATCGTTTCCTTGGTCGTTCAACAGGTCTCTCCGCTGACTGCAAGTGGTGTTCGAGTGCCTGGCGTTCTCTTCACATTCCCGAACCATTTAAGTCTTGCGGAACTTAGCCTTTCTTCCAGAGACAGCTCCACTCCCAAAAATGATCTGACATGCTCATTTATCTCAGGATCGTGCCGTGTTTCCTGCATGGCGTCCCTAAGAAATTTCATTTCACCGGCCTCTGGTCCGCAAAGATTTCTCTGAAAAGGGGTAATAAAATACTATAGCCTCAAACAAAAATGTATTTTACACTTTTATTCCGTTTCATTGTAAAGATGTATTCTACTCGTGAAGTTTTCACGAAAACTCTTTTATTATTATTTGTTCACACCAGCCTAATGAAGACCACGTTATTTCAGCTCTCTTCTGCCCAGTGCCCCTTCGTTCGTTGCCGGTACTGCTCTTTTATTTCTTCCATCCACGTCTTTCCCGCCTTCTACTTTGACCTTTCTTGAAAACTCTGGTGGTCTTTTAGTTTCTTCCTGAGTGGGTTGACGTCTTGTATATCTTCATTAGTGATCCCGATCTGCTGTAGGTCCCTCCTCACCTCCTTGAACCCAGCTGGCTGGGTCTTCTTATCTTTAAAATGGGAAAAGATCTGGTTCGATAATCGTGTGGATTCCATTCTTAGCAAGTGGCCATAAAATGCAATTCTCCTCCTCCGCATGACATCAGAGATCTTCTGGACATGAGTATACAGCTCACGGTTATGCGGACATCTAGATTAACCTTTGTCTTTAATTGGGCCAAGATATTTCCATAATATCTTTCTTTTATTTCCAATTTTTATACAAGGCCTTTCTTGTTCATACCAAGGCATTGCGCTGCATACACAGCTTCTGGTCTTATGGCAGTGCAATACTGTCTGAGTTTTGCGTTCAAGGATATGGACTTTATGTTGTAAACGTCTTTGGTCAGTTGATAAGTCATTTCCATTTTATTTATGCGCGACGCGAATGCTTCTTTTTCACAGAGTTTGGTTCCATCTATTCGCCAAGATATTTAAACTTATTTGTCCCTTTGATTGCCCCCTGGTTTACTTTTAACTCTCTTGGTGCTGGCTTGATGTTAGTTATGAATTGGGTTTCCTCCAAAGAGATCTGGAGGCCTGCTTTTCCCGCATATGTCCTGAGGTTGATTAATTTGCTTTCTAACCGTGTTTAAAGAATCAGAGAAAATTGCTAGATCATCTGCAAAAGCTAGGCAATTAATTGAAAGATTCATGTTCTTGTAACGTATTAAGGACGGAATTGAAGAACACGGGGGAAAGCCCATCTCCCTGCTTGCCTCCTGTCTTTATCTTGAAAGCGTCCGAAATTTCTCCTCAGAACTTAACTCAGGAGGTTGTGTTAGCCAGGGTCCGTTCGATGATTGCCCTGGTTTTGTTATCCAAGTCAAATTCCTTTACGACATGAGTAAGAGTGATTATATCAATCGATTCATAGGCCTACTTCAAATAGACGAAGGTAAAAAATGGATTTGAAATTCATAATTTGCTCGGCACCTGGGCGTTCTTCCCTGAATCCTCCTTGGTATCCTCCCAGTTGTGGATCAAGTTGTTGTTCTGGCCTAATCTGCAGAGCTTTAGAGATAATTTTGTAAGATACCAATAGGTATATTATTATTATTATTATTATTATTATTATTATTATTATTATTATTATTATTATGAACGTCTATGGTTTGTCTTAAGAGAGGAACCAGGCTAGTTCGCTGACCGAGGATTGTAGACTGAACGCCATTACATTTCTTAAATAATCAGTAGTGAGGCATGTCAGAGATCTTCCCTCACTTTATCTGCAGGCTCAAACACTCTCCGTAATGGAGCTGAAGAAGCAGGTGTGTGTGTGTGTGTGTGTGTGTGTGTGTGTGTGTGTGTGTGTGTGTGTGTGTGTGTGTGTGTGTGTGTGTGTGTGTGTTTACAGTATCGATCTTACAGGGAGGAGACGGCCAGGAGCTCTGTTTGCTATCGATTACCGCCCGACGGCGACGAGGGCATCTTTATAGAAATTAGGAATCAAGGTGACAGAGGACTACGTGGACCAAGGAGGTCGGACAACAAAAACAGTACAGGATCGTGAACTCGTGAATATCAGAGCAATTATTATTATTATTATTATTATTATTATTATTATTATTATTATTATTATTATTTGCGTTTGGGTGTTTGTTTAGGAACTAAAATTGCCCAAATATGCTCTTAAAAATTATATTTGACCCAGGAGAATGGAAAATACGAGCAAACATATGTAATTCCAACGAAACACCCTATGAACAAGCTTCCACATTTAAGCAGCAAAGTAATCCCCCCTTACATTGGGATCATGGCAGTTAATGCGTTAATTCCACTAGTCTCTATCATAAATTCATTGTCGATCATTAAAATGTAGTCAGTAACGAAGATGTTTATAATTAATGTTGCGGTCTTATACAATGATGACAGAGACCATACCGCTGCTCTTGCAAAACATTTAAAATCGTATTAGATAGCGGAAGTAAGAAGAATGCGCCGACAGTCAACATTGGCAGAAAATACTTAATTGAAGTAAAACATAGGGAAAAAAATCCATACCACTTTTTCCCCATCCATCTCAGTATTTTTATGCCGTGCTGCTGGGCATTAAAACCCTTTATAAGCATTTAGTTTAACTTCGCACGCTTTCCAGAAGAGGATTTTTCCCTCGGTAGAGAAGCAATTTTTTTTTTTAAGTTTAACACTTTGACTACATTTTCTTGAGGTATCCTTACGTTAGATCTATCATTGTTAATGTAAGTATGAAGCCTTGGAAATTGTTTTTGTTGAAATTAGGAAGGAACAGCGGAGAAAGGCAATTTAGACGCTGTGTCAAAAATTGTCACGAGTCAACCTGACGTTGTTGATCGTGAAAAGAAGGGAACCTACGAGCACACAGTTCAAATTTATCCATCAGAATCAATTTAATCTTTACTGATTTGCATTTAGGACAGTCGCCCAGATTGCATATTCCCTGTCTGGTGTTTTCCTAACCTTTTCTTAAATAATTTCAAAGAAATTGGAAATGTATTGAACATATCCTTTGGTAAATTATTCCAGTCTCTAACTCTCCTTCCTATAAACGAATATTTGACGCAATATGTTCTCTTGAATTCAACTTATCTTCATATAGGGATCTCTCCTACTTTTAAAGACACCACTCAAACTTATTCGTCTATTAATGTCATTCCACGCCATCTCTTCACTAATAGCTCGGAACATACCACTTAATCGAGCAGCTCGTCTCCTTTCTCCCAAATCTTCCCAGCCCAAACTTTGCAATATTTGTGTAACGTTACTATTTTGTCGGAAAAGCGCCCAGAACAAATCGAGCAATTTTTCTCTGGATTTTTTCCAGTTCTTGAATCAAGTAATCCTGGTGAGGATCCCTTACACTGGAACCATACTCTAGTTGGGGTCTTACCAGAGACTTATATGCCCTTTGCATTCTACAGCGAAGCATGCAACCTAAAAAAGATCGAAGTCATAGTCTTGTAATCAGGAGTAAGGGCGCGATATCTCGATAATTTGTTGAGTTCTGCAAGACATTCCACCTGCCAAATCTTTCATTATTGACAATGCACTTTCTTCCTTGAAATCGTGAATAGGTATTTTAAGAAACCATCTTCGGTGATCTTCTGTAAAATTCAGTATTTAAAAAAAAATTCCTTACACAATATTAGTTTGTATTACGTATAGTTTGTCTTTTGCTCAATATCAAAATTGAGGAAGTGGTACTATGTAATCGCACGATATCTACACAAGCAGCCCTTGTTATCGCTGGAATAGAACCCCTGTTCTTTACTGCCATCGGAACGGCTAAACTAACGTTAATGAAGAAAAACATAACATCACCATCACCAGTTCTTGAAATCACACTGGAGAGGAGCTGTCACTTTCTGGAATCCGGTCACGCTAGTAACTTCAAGACTTACCTTTGCAATAGCTGCAATACTACAGAGTCCGCCAGAAAAATGTATACACTCTTTGTTAGACGATATCGGGATATGGACATAGTCAACTGTCATAATTTTTTTTTAAATGTTGTACTATGGTCTGTCGCTCAACAGATGTCGGTACTTGTATCACGATAGTGGGAAAACAAAATGGCTGGAGCACGCTTGACGTTCGAGCAACGAAAGTACATTGTGATGTGGTTTATCAGGTTTGATAATGCCGTTGAAGTGCAACATCAGTGGAGGAGGGAGTTTGAAACAGAACCACCAACACGCCTAACAATTAAACATTACTGGGAAGTTTGAGAGGCATGGACCGATTTGTGATATTCACAAGGTAAAATCGGGAAGAACGCGCAGCTATTGCAAAGGTAAGTCTTGCTACTCAATGTGCCGTAATCGTGGGATGTAAAATTTCCACTTAGCTGTTTTCAAAATTCGTCGTACACTTGTACTGCTAATCCCCAGCAGTGACAGCTCCTCACCAGACGTCTGTGGAGAATTAGCAAATGATAACCCAAGATGAACAATTTCTGACGAAGTTAGTGTGGTCTGATGAAGCCCAGTTTACACTTAATTGAACAGTGAATCGACAATTGTGTCTACTGGGCTCCGGAAAATCCTTCCAAGTACACTGCTCCAGTGACAGTGCCATCAAAGAAAAAGTGTCCTAGTAAGCCACTCGACGACATCAACCCCTGGCAGATTGACCGCCTTGTCCACATGTACTTGGAAGTGTTACGCACATTAATTTCACAAGCTGTACGTGCGCTTTATGGAGCCGGTGATGAGGTCTTCTGCCAACAGGACGGGGCGCCACCATACTACCATGTAGAAGTACGAGCTTTCCTGGATGACAATCTTCCGGGACATTGGATTGGACGACGAGGGCCCATTGAGTTCCCTCCACGGTCCCAAGATCTTACCCCTATGGACTTTTACTTGTGGAGAACTGTGAAAAATCAAGTCTATCGACGTAAGCCACGCACGCTGGAGGCCCTTCGCCAGGAGATTACAGCGGCATGTGCAGAGATCCCCATTCAAACATTGACGGAAGTATTTGCAGCGACCGCTCGTCGTTCTGCTATGTGTCTGGCAGCCAACGGCGAACATTTTGAACATTTCATGTAACCATATGTTTAACTGAAGAGAGTACTACATGTGTAATCAAAATTTAAATGTAAAGAAACCACACAACAAATAGTTTTTGTTCCGTAAAGAGTGTATACATTTTTCTGGCGGACCCTGTATATCTACACAGACGGTTCTGAATCTGACAAAGTGGGGTGCGCATTCGTTGTCTACGAGAATTCGAGCAAAGTGTTTTCAGCCCAACACAAATTGTGATCCAGCTGCTCAGTATTTCAAGCCGAGCTATGGGCTATCAAGTCTGCTGTAGAGTAGTGTGAACACAACAACAGCAGTAGCGCTCGGATACTAAGTGGTTCCCAGGCTGCATTGAACACAATCAACAACAAGCGCCATAAGATCTAGAGCACACGTCTGCCTTTCCTGGATCCGAGGACTCATCGGTTCTCCTGCAAATGAAAAGGCAGACATCCTCGCAAAGGCAGCCTCCTCATCCAACATAGGAAACACCTACAACAAATCACCCTAAGCTATGCAAAGGCCCGTATCAAAACACATCTAATAACACAGTTGGACAACCTCTGGACATCAGGTACAAAAAGGGTCTGTCACAAGAGTATTATTACTACCGCATTTACGCGAATAATACCCGCATATTTTTCAAAACAATTGAGGCACGAAATTGGGGTGCGGGTTTTATTTGAGTCAATGTTGGCATTTTTTCAAAACCAGCCTTCCTAATGTTAGGGTGCGGGGATTATTCGCGTAAATACGGCATTTTTCCCCGACATATATTAGCCGACTCCAGCGCAAAACATTAGTGCCCGAATTCATTCTCACACAGTTTCTCTCCGGCTATGGAAAGTTTAAATGCTACTTTGAACGCTTCAAAATTAACGTTAACGTTGTGCTTTTGTGGATCTTCACAAGCGGTGGACCATTTACTGTTCGACTGTGCCTTGTTTCGATGGACAAGGTTTGAACTTCAGTGTCATCTAAACAATTGCAGTGTGGAACCATCTGCTCAGGAAATCCTGCTGCTACAGACTGTTATTTAAGTTCATTCACCACATCTTCAGTAATTTAGTTTACTAATTTTGTGTCAAGGACCAACAATTTAAAAAGCTGATCAAAACTATAACCCTAATATACTCATACATACGTTCAAACTGTCAGGATATCTAATAAATAATAAATCAATATATACAGAGTCATTCACCTAGGCTGTCCACCTCAAATATCTTTTGATCCGTTAAAGATATTATAGACTTTCTGTTTTCACATTCTTAAATTGTATTAAGGGGCTCATGAAGTACTCTCCTATTCCTTTCGATCGCACACGTAATTACCGAAAGACAGGTGGCAGTTTTGTCTTTTTTTAATTGGGACTATACTAATTTCACTCAATTAAGAACAGAGCGGCATTATATAGTGATGTGCTTAATTTACAAATCAGACGAGTACTTTTGGAGATATTGAAAAGTTTCAAATGTGTGGGTATTCGACAAAAAACGATGCGCTCTACAGTTATGTAGGTAAGTTAGATACATTTTAGAGGAACTTGTAATTACGATCGCTAATATTTATGCAAATCTCACTACAGAACCGTTACGCGGGCTAGGATATTTTTGCGGCTTGTTCAAATACCAGGTGTATGCATAAATCTTTTCCGGTTTCTCTATGAGATGGTGCCACTGAACAGCACGCAGCGTATGAACTTGACACATACGTCAGTTTGTTCGTCTGGCATTAACCTACCAACACACACAAGTTGAATCCGTCAAACACTGGCGTCTGTGTTGTATCCTTCAGAGATTATGTCGACGTTTGTGCCTGAAAAACAACATTTGCGGCACGCATTGCTTTTCTTATTTAATCAAAAGAAAAAGGCTGTTGAAAGTCATCGTTTACTGGGAGAAACATTATGGTGAACACGCTCCATCGATTTAAACGTGGTGATTTCAATGTTTTGTGTCTGGTGGGACCAGCGCGGTATTGCGAAACCGTTAATGCACAACGCTCTCCAATGCATTGATCGAAATACGACCGGAATGGGCCAGAAGACATGGCAAAGTGATTTTCTTACACGACAGTGCGCCGTCTCACACAGCAAAATCATTGAAAGTCACCTTAAAATCGTTTGGCATGGACATCCTTCCGCACACGCCGTACTCTCCGGACCTGGCACCATCTGACTATCACCTCTTCACGTCGGTGGGACACGCGTTCGCAGAGCAGCACATCAGCAATTTCGAGGAAGTTAAATTTCTTGACGAATGGTTGCCGCAAGGGACAAGTTGTTTTTTCCGGCAACTTACCTCAAAGATAGACGAATTGTGTAGAATCCGATGGCCAATATTTTGAATAGACAAAAACTGAATTTCCCTTGAAAACTACGTGTTTTATTTACCACAATATCCGGCAAAAACTTACGCATACACCTGGTTCATTTACATTCTTCCCTATTGCCTAAACATTATTTCTCATTATTATTCACGAAATAACGGAACAGGTTCTGGCGGTTTGCGAGGTGATCAAGGGCGCTCAGGTGAGAAGAAACATTGCTCTATCTAGTGGTATTTGTTGAGATGAATAGTCCACGCAACACGTGGTCCAGTTCATGCCCGCAGTTCAGAAGGAGTGGCTCAGCTTCTTATATAAAACCAGATGCTAATGAAGCTCTTACCTGGGATCTTGATTTTTACGTAACCACAGTTACCCGCGAAGGCTCGTATGGAGAAATAGTTGGCACCGAACTAAGGTCATTCAGCACGTAAAGTTCTTCTACATGTCGTACAAGGTCAGCTATCTCTTTTGTTACAATGCGGGTTTTGTATTTCATCCTGATTTTAAATGTGGGCAAGTACTTCACCCAATCATCTTGCCAAGTAAGAAAGTCCAATGCTCTTTGAGGTTATGTACGAAAATTATCATTTTGGCTAGACATGTCTAAATGTTTAGCTCACTTACCCCCCTGTGGGTGGGGGCCGTAGAATAACACCCTCGGTATCCCCTGCCTGTCGTAAGAGGCGACTAAAAGGGGCGTCAGGGTCTCTGAACTTTGGAGCGTGGGTTGGTGACCATGGGGTCCTTAGCTGAGTCCTGGCATTGCTTCCACTTACTTGTGCCTGGCTTCTGACTTTCATCCGACCTCCCTTGGTCAACTCTTGTTCTTTTCCGACCCCGATGGTATAAGAGCACTCGAGGTCTAGGGAGTCTTTCATTTTTACGCCATTCGAGCCCTTGCCTTCCTTTGGCCCACACTTTCAATTTTCGAAGTGTCGGATGCCTTCCAATTTTTCTTCCCGATTAGTGTTATATAGAGGACGGTTGCCCAGTTGTACTTCCTCTTAAAACAAGAATCACCAACACCACCACCACCACTCTCCAAGAGATACATCAGCTTGCAAACAGTTGCTGTACGTCGCACCGACACAGATAGGTCTTATGACGACGATGGGACAGGAAAGTGCTAGGAGTGGGAAGGAATTAAGGTACAGCCCCATCGTTTGCCTGGTGTGAGAATGGGAAACCATCTTGAGGGCTGCCGACAGTGGGGTTCGAACGCACTATCTCCCGAACGGAAGTTCACAGCTGCGCGACCCTAACCGCACGGCCAACTCGTCCGGTATTTGCAAAGAGTAAGTGAGCACGAGGGTCATGAAATACGAACGCACTTGCTTGCACTGTTGAGAATCGGTATGTATAGTTTAGTAGAGGAATGACTCCCTTTCACGTGAAGTAGGCTACAAATTCTGATGGCGAATTTTAGGTGAATCCTTAATAATGTTTGCGGCGATGTTATTTAGACACAAGGCTTTTCATATGTTTCCAACCCAACAGTGGCTCAGCACCCGTACTGCCAAAGGGTAGTCCTATAACATACAGTGGAACTGAATAACATGGGTCTATGTTACCTGCGATTAGTCCCACTATGTGAGGAATACCACGGGTCTACGTTACCTGTGATTAGTCCCACTATGTGAGGAACAGCATGGGTCTACGTTACCTGTGATTAGTCCCACTATGTGAGGAATACCACGGGCCTACGTTACCTGAGATTAGTCCCACTATGTGAGGAACACCGTGGTTCTACGTTACCTGTGATTAGTCCCACTATATGAGGAACAGCATGGGTCTACGTTACCTGTGATTAGTCCCACTATGTGAGGAACACCGTGGTTCTACGTTACCTGTGATTAGTCCCACTATGTGAGGAACACCGTGGTTCTACGTTACCTGTGATTAGTCCCACTATGTGAGGAACACCGTGGTTCTACGTTACCTGTGATTAGTCCCACTATATGAGGAACAGCATGGGTCTACGTTACCTGTGATTAGTCCCACTATGTGGGGAACAGCATGGGTCTACGTTACCTGTGATTAGTCCCACTATGTGAGGAACACCGTGGTTCTACGTTACCTGTGATTAGTCCCACTATGTGAGGAACAGCATGGGTCTACGTTACCTGTGATTAGTCCCACTATGTGAGGAACAGCATGGTTCTACGTTACCTGTGATTAGTCCCACTATGTGAGGAATACCACGGGTCTACGTTACCTGTGATTAGTCCCACTATGTGAGGAATACCATGGGTCTACGTTACCTGTGATTAGTCCCACTATGTGAGGAATACCACGGGTCTACGTTACCTGTGATTAGTCCCACTATGTGAGGAACAGCATGGGTCTACGTTACCTGTGATTAGTTCCACTATGTGAGGAACAGCATGGGTCTACGTTACCTGTGATTAGTCCCACTATGTGAGGAACAGCATGGGTCTACGTTACCTGAGATTAGTCCCACTATGTGAGGAACAGCATGGGTCTACGTTACCTGTGATTAGTCCCACTATGTGAGGAACACCGTGGTTCTACGCTACCTGTGATTAGTCCCACTATGTGAGGAACACCGTGGTTCTACGTTACCTGTGATTAGTCCCACTATGTGAGGAACAGCATGGGTCTACGTTACCTGTGATTAGTCCCACTATGTGAGGAACAGCATGGGTCTACGTTACCTGTGATTAGTCCCACTATGTGAGGAACACCGTGGTTCTACGTTACCTGTGATTAGTCCCACTATGTGAGGAACAGCATGGCTCTACGTTACCTGTGATTAGTCCCACTATGTGAGGAACAGCATGGGTCTACGTTACCTGTGATTAGTCCCACTATGTGAGGAACACCGTGGTTCTACGTTACCTGTGATTAGTCCCACTATGTGAGGAACAGCATGGGTCTACGTTACCTGTGATTAGTCCCACTATGTGGGGAACAGCATGGGTCTACGTTACCTGTGATTAGTCCCACTATGTGAGGAACACCGTGGTTCTACGTTACCTGTGATTAGTCCCACTATGTGAGGAACAGCATGGGTCTACGTTACCTGTGATTAGTCCCACTATGTGAGGAACACCGTGGTTCTACGTTACCTGTGATTAGTCCCACTATGTGAGGAACAGCATGGCTCTACGTTACCTGTGATTAGTCCCACTATGTGAGGAACAGCATGGCTCTACGTTACCTGTGATTAGTCCCACTATGTGAGGAACACCGTGGTTCTACGTTACCTGTGATTAGTCCCACTATGTGAGGAACAGCATGGCTCTACGTTACCTGTGATTAGTCCCACTATATGATGTGGATTTTTGACCCCTTTGTACAACGAGCATCGTCTCTTAAAATAAGGTTATTGTGAATAGGATCCACTGACGGTTTTGGATTCATTGTCATTTTTTGATCATTATTTGTCTTAGATTCTAGTCAGTGGATATATTTTGAAGTTTTAATTATCATTTCCTTTCACCTATAGGCATTAGGGGCCGATGACCTAACTGTTAGGCCCCTTTAAACAACAAGAAGTTATTGGCTGTTGTGCGTACAAGAGTGTACGTCGTGCTGCCTATGCTGTAGGCATCAGTCCATGAACTGTCTCCCTGCAGACTCCCGTCCTCGCACTTAGGCCAGCATTTAAAGTAACACCCATATAAAATATCTGGCGAGTTTCTCGAACGTTTTCTCTACCATTTTTACGTGATACTAGAACGTACATACAGACAGACATTCAACCACTCCAGTGTCCTTATATGACATGGAAATGATTTTGAGTCAAACAGAATTAACACGTTCTTAATCTGTAGATAAAATATAATTATAGAGATTATCATTTGGATAAATTTAAGAAACGTTATTTCTCAGAGTTACCTTTAAAGGGTCGTCTTGCCGCAAAATTAAGTAAACAAGAATGTTTGAAGTATGTTTCCCTTTAACTTTTGTTATATGCAGTTTTTGTTTTCTAAAAATATTGAGTGTTATAATAAGATGAATTTTTCTTGTGAATTGAGCTGCGGCTTGTGCTGAATGTGTCGCCACAGTCAGGACTAGCGTTGAACACACGTGTGTGGAAGTTTGTGGGCGGTAACAAGAGGCTCGCAGTCTCAGGAATCGATAGCTGCCGATAAAATGTACAATCTCTCGGCTTGTAGCCGCATTGGGCCGCGCACACCTGCAAGAGGTTCTCTGTACCGTCTGGGAAGTTTATGTATCGGAATCTGCCTTAGAAGAGATAAACGTTAACGCTTAACAACAACAACAATAATAATAATAATAATAATAATAATAATAATAATAATAATAATAATAATAATAATAATAATAATAATAATAATAAACCACCAAACCAATTAGAGTGACATTTTGCACATACGTAAGTTATTATTATTAGCGTATGGCAACAAGTTAGATACATATCTACAAGAATATAATATTTACAAATATGCACAGACAAGAAACATGTTTTATAGCAGAATGTCCAGTTGTGTGATCCACTGCATGGCTTCCTCTGCTGGTTCCAAAAAAAGTCACTCGGGCTACCTCTGTAGGAATCGTCTGCCGAGATGCACCACAGTCGCACTCTGGTGATGAAATATAGGGCATCCCTGCATCGTCCATGATTTGTTCTCACCCGATTCAGAGTGGTCCAAATCTTACGCCGTAGACGATGTTCACCAGAAAAGATGTTGTGTAAGAAACTGTCTGTGGCAACTTTCCAGCGACTTCTCCGTTCTTCTAAAGGGTGAAAATTCCTATCAGCCAATGTGACAGCATCACGCAAAAATGGATGTCGTGACTCGAGCCCCGTTATCTTGAGAACAGGAATATCATACACAACAGGCAGTTTCTGGGCGATCGGAGATGTACAAATTGAACAGTAGGGGACATAGTACAAATCCTTGAGGTACTCCATTTTTGAGCTTCCTTTCTCTACTCATACTGTTTCCCACACACACTCGAAATTTTCTGTCACTGAGCATATTATTTATAACCTGCACGATGGTCCTACAGGGTACAATTCGGAGAAACGTGTAAATTAATCCTCCCCTCCAGACTCAAGTCACGTTATCCATTTTTGTGTCAAATGCTGTTGTAAGATCAATTAATGCAGCTGAGGTCTTGAGTTGTTTCTGGAAACCTGCTTAAGTGTGGGATATCAGTAAAAGCACTTGATCGAGAGCATTTGATCTTCTTAAATCAGGCGGCATTATACCTGACAGAACTGGGAGCCAATAAAGGGGTGTGGACTGGATAGTACCAGATATTAACCGCATGCTAGCATTCATTTGAGTATCAATGAGTCTTGTATATGGGCTATTCAGCCAAAGTGGTGCACAGTACTCAGCACACGAGAAAACCAGCCCCAAAGCAGAAGATCTTAAAGACTTTGCTGATGAACCCCAACTTGAGTCACACAATTTCTGAAGGATATTATTACGTGTTTTGAGCTTTTTGGACAATTTCCTAAGAGTCTAATGCCCAAATATTTTGGATGCCATCTGTGCCGAATTTCACGATGACAAAAACGTATATTATGCTTAATGCCAGCTTGGTGATTATTCAGGTGAAAACATGACACTTCTGTTTTTTTAGGGTTAGGATTCAGTCGCCATTTCTTGAAGTACCTTTCGAGTGAAATCAAGTCTCTTTGTAGTATTTCTCCTGTCACACTAAGGTCTCAGTGTTGAGTGGCTAGTGTTATATGACCAGCATAACAGAATTTTCGTGATGATGTTTCTGGGAGATCGGAGATGTACAAATTGAACAGTAGGGGACATAGTACAAATCCTTGAGGTACTCCATTTTTGAGCTTCCTTTTTCTACTCATACTGTTTCCCACACACACTCGAAATTTTCTGTCACTCAGCATATTATTTATAACCTGCACGATGGTCCTACAGGGTACAATTCGGAGAAACGTGTAAATTAATCCTCCCCTCCAGACTGTCAAATGCTGCTGTAAGATCAATTAATGCAGCTGAGGTCTTGAGTTGTTTCTGAAAACCTGCTTTAGTGTGGGATGTCAGTAAAAGCACTTGATCGCAGCAGCTACGATTTGGCCTGAATCCGGCTTGATCAACTACAATATACCACGATTTCAGTGTACATGACCCCTAATCCCAATTAGCCCAGCATCTAAACTAACAACCATACATTTTGAAGTTTTATGTCATTTCGTTGCACCTAATGCCATTAGGGGCCGATGACCTAGCTGTTAGAACCCCTTAAACAACATCATCTTCATCATCACGTCATCATTAACGTCACTTTGGAACTAAAGGCCGGGGGGGGGGGGGCTGGAGATGCAAATTATGCGGACCGGCGTATGCTAGGTTATATTGTAGGTGCTAAAACTTTCAAATATAATGCCCTTCAATTTTGTCCTTATTTTTCTGCCATTCTGCTGGTGTTCGTTTCATTCTCCGAGCGTAATCATTTGCCTGCCTCTCAATGTCCTCATCAAACGTCGCCATTTGCAATAATATTCGTCACTATTACAAAAGAAACTGCAGAGAACTTACGACACGACGAGCAAAAGAGCAGAGTCCCGCCACGGTCATGTGATATGCGCGCCCCGCGCTATTGGTTGCGTGGAATTGCGGCACTTTGGAAATAAGCCCTTTAATCTTTAGAGACATAGCATGAGAATAAACAAATAAATGACCAAATTGCAAATGTGCTGATGGATGAAGGAAAATTAGATCAAATAAAGGAATCCACACATCTAGGAAGTCTGGTCACATCCGACGGAAAGTGTACGGGAGAAGTAAACTCTCGGATTGCACAGGCGAAGAGGGATTTCTCAAAAAGAAATTCTCTGCTAACATCTAAGACCATGTGCATTGAGGTACGAAAACACTTCGCGAAAAGTTGTGTATAGAGTGTTATAAGCTATGACTCAGAAAAGCGAAGTGATGCAAGTCAAGACCTTTGAGATGTGGTGTTGGCGTCGACTATTAACAATACCTTCGACTGTTAGAGTCACAAACGAGGACGTTCTCTCTGGCACTTGCTTCGCCATTCTGAGTGGTCCACGACCATGTTTGGAGGGAAACTGGAAGGTAGAAGGAGCAGAAGAAAACCCAGAGTGCAATTTATGGACAATCATACCTATTGCCACCTGAAGCTGCAGGCCAAAGAAGGGAAACGCTTGGAAAACATGCAAGTTACCTTAGGGTTGAAAAGAAGAAGATAGTTTTCAGAAGAGTATCTGAAAAAATTGTTATTTTTTTTTTTGCAATGTATGGTAATAATTACAAAGCATCAAAGATTTTTAAATACAGCACTTCGTATCCTGCCGACTGGTGTTTATTATTGTGTGAAATGTGGACGTGCCAACGCGGAACTTTGAATTCGATTGAGTGTCAAAGATGACTTTGGGTGACCGGTCTTATGGTTAGGGCTTGCATCCGGAAAATAGTGGGCTCGAACTCCACTGTCGGCAACCCTGAAGGTGGTTCTCCGTGGGTTTAGCACTTTCACGCCAGGCGAGTGCTGGGGCTGTACCTTAATTAACGCCACGGTTGCCTCCTCCCCGCTCCTAGGCCTTTCTTAACCCAACGTCGTCATAAGACATATTTGTGTCGGTAAAGCAAATTGAAAGAAAATGGACTCTCTTATGGAGGGTAAGACGAGTAGAGGGAGATCGAGATGATAATTGTTAGACTCAGTTTCTAGTGATTTAGCGATAAGAGGTGTAGAGCTGGTGATCATGTGTGACGGGAGTGTTACCTAGCGATACAAGACACTTGATCTTTCCACAGGGAGATTTCACACCATTTCCTACAAGTCCAAGGTCTTAGACTACGTATATGAGAAAAGTTTTTTAAGCTCGATAGCTGCAGTCGCTTATGTGCGGCCAGTATCCAGTATTCGGGAGATAGTAGGTTCGAACCCCGGTGTCGGCAGCCCTGAAGATGGTTTTCCGTGGTTTCCCCATTTTCACAACAGGAAAATGCTGGGGCTGTACCTTAATTAAGGCCAGGGCCGCTTCCTTCCCACTCCTAGCCCTTCCCTGTCCCATCGTCGCCATTAGACCTATCTGTGTCGGTGCGACGTAAAGCAACTAGCAAAAAAGAAAAAAAAAGTTTTAAGCGAGCGAGCAGGTGAGTGTTGATTCATGATCCGCAGCCTGTCATTAAGGAGGAACAGTTCGCTAATAACTGACGAGACACTTATAGGTTAGCAGAGTACACATTATGTGGCCGACAAATGGAGACGTGTCTGTTGCTTGATTACCGCTGATTTCAAAATAATATTAATTCGTCACTGAGTCACAAATAAACAAATGCGATCAAATAGAACTGCTTGGCGATCTTTGGTCGAGGTCTTCGGTTCAGAGAGTCCCTGATTCGATTTCCAGTCGGGTCGCGAATTTTAACCGCGTCTGGCTCGGGGACTGAGTATTTGTGCCAATGTACTCCACATCATTTACACACAGAAACACGCGTTGGTGGATACCTCCACATATGGTTGGCGTCAGGAAGGGCTTTCGAGCGTAAAACTCGACAAACGTGGAAATCCTTGTGTGGGGAAGGAGGAAAAGAAAAAAAAGCACTTGAAGTAGAGTGAAATTTCTCTTAAACGGACAGTTCTGAATAGCAGATTATTCTCTAGTCTTTTGCACATTGTGAAGGCACCATGACTCTTTGCGAATAAACCGCGTTGCGTTTCCGATACAGAGCGCTAACTCTAAATCATTCAGAAAATGCAGGGCTTTCTTTCGGAAAAAGCGCGTCTCATGCGGCATTTTACTGTTTTAATTTACCACTGATCTGCAGTTAGAGTTGTCACTCAGGTGGCAGATTCCCTAGGCGCTGCCTTGCGGAGGAGGTAAAGGCGTGCTCGGTTCATCCGGAAGGACGTGGGTGCGATTCCCCGTCAGGAAGTCGAAACATTTAAGAGACGATATTTCCACTTCCGGAGATTCACATGGCCCTGTGGTTCGCTCAGTCTACACCATAAACGAGGAACGGGTTAATTTATGGGGGCAAAGACGGCCGAGCGTAGAACTAACCACTCTACCCCTCCAAGCGCCTTCATGGTCTGTACGGAGATTACTTTGCTTTGGTATTATTATTTCTTCGATTTTGGCCTACGTTTTTACCACGGGACGAGGGGAAAACATTTGATTTAGCGGTTAGTCCTGTTCTCTTCTGCCAGAACTTCTTGTGTGGTTCCTCTGCTCTCACCATATGTTCTTTCGTTTAATCTTGCTTTTCCTGGAACTCCTTGAACTTACTAATCATAGCTCGTGTTTTTATTCCAGACGTGTTTACGGTTGATGCCAGCTTCCTGGATGTCCCTTCTTCTTTCTTCTATCCATTTTGTAGTTGCTTTTATCTTGGTGTTTTAGTTCGTCTCTCGTTCATTCTTGTGAGATGTCCGTGATCTCATATCTGTGATCTTATCTGACATTTCTGTTTACGTCTTCATTTTTTCTCTTTCTCCATGTATCACCCTTTAGACTTTCGGGCCCTAAGACATTTCTCAATATCTTTCCTTCTTTGTTTCATCTCTAACTCCTCCACTTCCTCTTTCTCGTTCAGTGTCAGACATTCTGACCTGTAAGTCCGTCTAGTTTGACAACCGGGGTGTAGTGTTTAATCTCTGCCCTATGAGATATCGTTCTCTTTCTGCGCGTATTCTGCACTAATGTATAGGCCAGCTTCATATTTCTGCTCTTCCCTTTATTTGTTTCTTTATCAACTGCATTCGGCCAGATTGATTCATCAAGATATTTTTATTTATCCGATCTCTTGATTTTCCCCTACTTAGTTTCCAGATGCTTTTCTTTATTACAGTTTTCTTTACGTTGTACGGACGCACATAGGTCTTATGGCGACGATGGGATAGGAAAGGGCTAGGAGGTGAAAGGAACCGGCCGTGCCTTTAGTTAAGATTCAGCCCCAGCATTTTCCTGGTGTAAAAACGGGAAACCACGCAAAGCCAACTTCAGAGATGTCGACAGTGGGGCTCGAGTCCAGCATCTACTGTACGTAATGCAAGCTCACAGTTGCGCTACCTAGTGCTGCTATCTTGACTGACCTAAACCTCACTGTTGCCACCTTATGCACGTAGTGGCGGGCCATTTAAATAACTACATGCTTTTTTGACATCTGTTAAGATAACAGCCGCCATCTTTATACCACGTGCACTTGTTTTAGTCATGGCTTACTTCAGTGCTGCTATCTTGACGGAGCTAAACCTCATTGCTACCACCTTATACACGTAGTGGCGTGGAATTTAAATTGATTTTGATGTAACTGGATCGGTGTTTTTCTTTATCATGTTTGTATTCGATGTACTTCGCTTTTTTCACGTGATATTCTGAGTCCTGTTTTCTCTGCTTCTTCGTGTAATGTTTATTATTATTATTATTATTATTATTATTATTATTATTATTATTATTAATATACTTCGTTTGGTCCGCGTGAGGACCACTGTTCTTGTTCTTTGGCTGTGTTGTTGTTGTTGTTGTTTTTCCATTGTCGCCGCTTCTGGTGTACTTAATGATAGGTTTTACTGCTACTTTCTTCTTGGTACCTTGACTTTTTTTTGGCCCAGTAATCCTTCATTGTCTGGTTGAACTCTGTTTTGCGTTCCTCAGACTATTTCCTTTGTGCTTAGTTTCTGTAAGGGATGTTAGGAAGGGTATGGTTTTGATAGGCTCCATGGCTAAATGGTTAGCGTGCTGGCCATTGGCAGCAAGGGTCCCGGGTTCGATTCCAGGCAGGGTCGGGAATTTTAACCATAATTGGTTAATTCTGCTGGCACTGGGGCTGGGTGTATGTGTCGTCTTCATCATCATCATTTCTTCCTCATCACGACGCGCGGGTCGCCTACGGGAGTCAAATCAGAAAAGACCTGCATCTGGCGAGCCGAACTTGTCCTTGGTCACTCCCGACACTAAAAGCCATACGCTATTTCATTTTTTCTTCTTCATTATTATTATTATTATTATTATTATTATTATTATTATTATTATTATTATTATTATTATTATTATTATTATTACTATCATAGTCAAAGTACGGGGGCAGTTAATCCATTACAGGATATGCAATTTCCTCTAATTGTTTCATATTTCGTAAATTACCATTCATCCATTAGAATGTCTAAACTTTAAGGACTGCCACAATTAGAGTGAGCTCTCATTGTAATGGGCAGTGCTAAGTCACACGAAATCTCAGCAAGTAGAGATTGTTTCATTAATCTGGAACGAATATAATCAGATGAAACACTGTCAACCTGGACCGATAAGGTGCCACGTTGCTACAAGCTAAGTCCCCTTTAGCTACAGTACATGTCGTTACTTTGTCTTATTCTCTGTGATCTTCTGTATGCTTTCATTGTTGTGGAGAGCCAATACTAATGCATTCAGTTCTGTAGAATATGCGTGTATTGACGACAACACCTGCGCCGTTTGCGGCAACAGAATGAATGATCAGATTCAAGCAATTTTGCAATTCTCTATAGTGCGGTTGTTATTCTCGTGTTATTTCCTTTTAAAGTCACTTTAACCACTAACGGTTTTCGGCGGCGTTGGGAAAGGAGAGTGTGTATCTGGGAAGACAATGACTACCCCCCCCCCCTCTCGCCTCCCGGATTGTTAGGCAGTAACATGTTAGAATGCAAACTTACTGAAGTGAGTAGGCAGCCTGCACAACGGTTATGTCATGAGGTTTACATAAACAGAAGGGGAACGGCCCGTCAGATCTCCTGGAATTTATGTTATTCTCGCTACGCTATAGGAGCGCGGGCTGGATGACACTTCCTAATAACCAAATTAGTTTGCATTCTCTCCCATTACCGCCTAAAAAATACAGAGGTCTATTTACAAGAAACTAATATCCTGGAAACACACCTGGTGGCCCTCCGGCACAAATGATTAATGGGATGCCTAATCACTGGTTATAAAGGAGTGCTAAAACGTAAAACAAATAGCAGTCATTTCGGTACACAGGTTCGGTAACAGGATGTATTTGTAAACACGCCAAGGATGCAGAAAAGAAAATTTAATATCCCGTTATTTTATACACGTGCAGACATTCCATTCTACCAAAAAGTTGTTTGTATATGGTATGGGCTTTTAACGATTCAGTAACTCTTCATTGCAGCTCTGTCGGCGAAATACGTGTAGAGAAGGCAGGTGGCTCTTTGGAAACTCCTGTACATACCGTCTACGAGCTTCGGCTGCATTCCGACCAGATTCTCCATAGATTAAAATGATTTATGTATATTCGCTTTTGCTGAACACTTTAGCCGTTTTCGATATGTTGACAGTAGCTGAAGTGCTGCTGTACCAAATACCAGCCTAATGCTATACACTCGAAAACGAGGATTACTAACGCAGGACTAGGAGCGTTGACGAACTTGTAGTGAGCGGCCATCCGGTTATCTCTTAATAAAACTAGCAGGCATTAATACTCTTGTGCAAATCAGTTATTAGACATCCCGTTCATCATCAGTGTATGCAGGACACTTGTAAGTAGAAAGAACGGCGCTAGCATGCCACCTGGAATGATGATATGACTTACAGTTTTTCTTTTCCAAAACACGGATATAAACTAACATTCAAAAACATGTGTTCTTCCAACAAGCAACACTCCACACTTTTAAATAATTCAACAATTAGTCCATGCATAGGCTTAAGTAATAGAAATAAGAGATTTGCTCTCCCAGCCTGAGGATTGCTTGAAAATTTATGCAGCCATAAATATCCTCATATGTGGATCTTGAGAGTTCTTTCTTTCTTTCCTTTTTTCTTAATCCGTTTATCCTCCAGGGTTGGTTTTCCCCTCGGACTTAGCGAGGGATCCCTCCTATACCGCCTCAAGGGCAGTGTCCTCGAGCGCGAGACATTGGGTCAAGCATACAACACAGAAGGAGGACCAGTATCTCGCCCAGGAGGCTTCAACTGCCATGCTGAACAGGTGCCTTGTGAGGTGATGGGAAGATAGGAAGGGATAGATAAGGAATCGGTGGTGGCCTTAAGTTAGGTACCATCCCAGCATTTATCTAGAGAAGTGGGAAACCACGGAAAACCTGTTCGAGGATGGCTGAGTTGGGAATCGAATCTCCCTATGCTCAGTTGACCTCCCGAGGCTGAGTGGATCCCGTTCCAACCCTCTTACCCCGTTTCAAATTTCGTGGCAGAGCCGGGAATCAAACTCGGGCCTCCGGGGTTGGCAGATAATCACAATAACCACTACACCACAGAGGTGGTTAATAATTACACTGTTCTTCTTTATATCTCCTCGGAGGTTAGAGTGGTAGCGACGTGTCAGTATTGGAGAGCAGTGTTCCAGATATAACCAGATGGAGCCAGTTCCGGGGTCATCTCACCTCTCTTAACAATGAGGTTGTTATATTCCCGCGCGCCGGTCGATGGATTGGCGCCCGTTCTGCGTTATCAGTGTTAATGAACGGGGTCACTTCGCCTCCTTGTCTCGTAAACACGCTCACTTGCTTCTTTGGAGATGTGATCAAGCCTTTAAATTCCCAAGGAATGGCGTGATTTTTAATTAAATATTGTTGAAGATAGCAGAGGAAGATGGTGAAATCCACCATCGGCAGACTTGAGGATGGTTTCTCCCGCAGCTTTTACACCAGACAAATAGCTCCCGTTGGCTTCTGAAACCGAAGATCACGAGTTCAAGACGGATTTTTAAAGAGTGGAAATGAAATGGCACACGATGCCGTGCGATGTGGTGGTGGTGATGATTATTGTTTAAGGACTGGAAAACGATCCTCTGTTAATAGTAAACATAACAAAAAACGGAAAGGTTCTCTAGGCCTCATAAATCTAATAATACCACATGTGAAATATTTCCGATGACGCATTTGGTGGTTTTTGTTTGCTATTTGCTTTACGTCGCACCGACACATATAGGTTTTATGGCGACGATGGGAGAGGAAAGGCCTAGGAATTGGAAGGAAGCGGCCGTGGCCTTAATTAAGGTACAGCCCCAGCATTTGCCTGGTGTGAAATTGGGAAACCACGGAAAACTATCTTCAGGGCTTCCGACAGTGGGGCTCGAACACATTTGGTGTTTACCCGACAGAAATAGTTATAAAGCAAATATTATTCGCGTAAAAGAGTTTCGGTTTCTTTGTCATCTACTAGGTAGTCTGAAGTTTACAGTCGAAATTGACACGTGGGCATTCTAAGCAGAGTCGGATCAAAATGTCATCATTTCCCACACGTGTTCAATTGGTGAAAGATCCGGTGATCGTGCTGGCCAGGGCAGTTGTTGTTCAGCACGTTGCGTCGCAGCAACTGTATGTGGACTTGCATTGTAGCGGGCAGTGCAGGAACACTAATTGTCACCGCGAGTTATAACTGATCGCCCCCCACACCATCAAGCTTTGGGTGTCGTGGCCGAATACACTCGCCTAGTCTTCGCCGTCCACGTGGACGTTCTTCACTTGCATACAGAGAGAACATACCCTCAACACTGAAGACACCAGAGCGCCATTCCCCTCTCCAGACACCAGAGTAGCCGTGCTTGGCGATGTCGTGGTGTCAGTGGTTGCCTGGCCAGAGGTACACATGATCGTAATCGTGCTGCAATGGTCCTTGGTGACACGGCAGGTGCAGCATGTGAGTGGATTTTGTTCTGGATGATGTTCGGTCGGCCACCACGCGTCGCTCTTAACGTGCGTCTGTACTACGCGCACGTCCGGAGCCTGGTCTACCCGTCGATACGTTCATCCAGCTTCCCGCAGGCCCACAATGCGACGCCGTTCAAATGGCTGCAGATGTTCAACGTCGGAGGGGCATGGTTGTGCCCTAGAATGAATGTTGCAAACCTCAGCACAGTTACTGCCTGCAGAGTGCGCACGGACAGGCCTCCTGAGCGCCATCTGATTGACGATGCCCGTGACAAATGAATCACTAACACGACAATCCCTGGCGCCACTGAACATAGTCCTTGAGGATGTTGCATGCTTTTTCCAGGCACTGGGTAAAGAGTGTTCCGTCAGTGACGTCACATTAGTCGTTACCGTAGGCCTTGGTCGCCAAAGATGCTGCGGCTGTGGATTTGTATACATAGAGTGTGTTGAAGTAGGAAGTGTACCGTCAGTGACATCATATTAGTGGTTACCATGGGCCTTGGTCGCCAAAGATGCTGCGGCTGTGGATTTGTATAAATAGAGTGTGTTGAAGTAGGAAGTGTACCGTCAGTGACATCATATTAGTGGTTACCATGGGCCTTGGTCGTCAAAGATGCTGCGGCTGTGGATTTGTATAAATAGAGTGTGTTGAAGTAGGAAGTGTACCGTCAGTGACATCATATTAGTGGTTACCATGGGCCTTGGTCGTCAAAGATGCTGCGGCTGTGGATTTGTATAAATAGAGTGTGTTGAAGTAGAAAGTGTACAGTCAGTGACATCACATTAGTCGTTACCGTAGGCCTTGGTCGCCAAAGATGCTTCCAATTCCCCCGCTACGCTGACGTTTGCCTTCCCATTTTGTAATCCCCGTATTATTTGTGACTTTTCTTTAGTATTAAACTCTTTCCCTTTCTTTTGCGTCATCAACACAGCGAAGCTTGCCTTGACTATTTAACAGACAGACTGATGTGAAATCTGCAATCTACTGAATGCAAGAGTTTGAAAATAAGCTTTACATTGTTGTCAGCAATCCTCATGTCCGGCTCCATGGCTAAATGGTTAGCGTGCTGCCCTTTGGCCACAGGAGTCCCGGGTTCGATTCCCGGCACGGTCGGGAATTTTAACCTTAAATGGTTAATTTCGCTGGCACAGGGGCTGGGTGTATGCGTCGTCTTCATTCTCATTTCATCCTCATCACGACGCGCAGGTCGCCTACGGGAGTCAAATCAAAAGACCTGCATCTGGCGAACCGAACTTGTCCTCGGGCAGTCCCGGCACTAAAAGCCATACGCCATTTCATTTTTTTCAGCAATCCTCAAATGCGTAACAGAGAGACATCAACATTGGACGTTATAGCAGATACATTTATCCTAAAATGTGATAAAAATACGTCGTTAAATACGATATGTCGTAGTAAGCGATTGTTTAAAATACAGTTTTTATTTAGGATTTAGACGAAATTTTGCTCAGTGCGTGGTTAAAAGCGATGTCGCAGTGAAAGGTTTCGACAGCATAATAATCACCAAAATGGATTCTTCGCATTTAGATTGAGCATAACAAATTTTCTCTTCTCTCCCAAGGCGTGGACATGACGTTGTGTATTTGTGCATCGGCTTTAGGGCTTACATAACCCTCTGAAAAGAATTAAACACATGTGAACTGCACCAAGGTTATCTACTTCAAATTATAAATCCACAATAGCTTGGAATAAATTTACCATAAATTTACCATGACATAATCTGCTTCGTCGAAGTCTTGCAGCAAATATATACCGTCATTGTGCTGGCGAGGATCGCTATGTGAAGTATTTCAGCTTAGAACTTGAGCCGCTAAGTTTCTGTCATCTGAGATTAAATATTGTGCGCGTAATTTCTAAGATATATGTGCTGCGGGTCAGTATTTAACCCACAATATATTATCACATAGCGGTGTTTTGCAGGCGTAAGGACAATAGTATCATTCGGACATGAGAATAACAAATGATAAATTAACAAAAAGAGAATATAGATGGCTAATGGGAGTTTATAAAAATAAGACATTTAGAGATGTCGGGAAAGAAAATATATGTTTATTATGCGACAAGGAGAGAGGAGTACATATTTCTTTAGCACAAGAAAGAGAGGAGCGAAATAAATCATGATCATGGAATGGAGAAAGCCAGGGAAATCGTCCAAATTATTGATAATTGTTAAACGTTTATGGAAGAAGAAACTGAAAGAGATGAAGAAAGAAATGGTACATTCAGTCGAATATGCGAATGATTAGGGACTTAATCTTGTTAAGTAACATCTGAAAATAGTGGAATAAGCAAGAGTACACATGATTAAATATAACATAGGATAGTTATACTTTACAAATAGAAATATATAGTAACGTTCCAGGATTGACGAAGTCTCGTCCGTCCTACCTCGGTCAACCGAAGTTGGAAGAGAGAGAGAGAGAGAGAGAGAGAGAGAGAGATTCCAAAATGTATAATTTACCTCTACAGTAAATAAATAACATTCCCTATATTCTGAGGATGCTGCAGTTGCTGTTCAGTCCCCACACGAGACTGCGGTGAAGACAGGACCACGAATAGACCAAGTACTTGGAGAGTAAGCACCCCTCGAAAGTTCCTTTGACGACCATCTATGGAAAGATTGGAAAACGTCAATCTGTTCTGGTATCTTGGTGAATGGATCCACTCCAACGGTAGAGATGGAACCTCCAGCACATACAGATGTGCCAAACTCAACGCAGCACATCAACTGTCGCAAAACGGTTACAACAAGAAGTGTATTTCGAAGACGCCAAAATATGACATCACAAAACTGTTGATCTAGATTCGGGAGATCAATTTGTCTGTGTCGCGATTGACCTATCCAAGGCATTTGACAGGGTAGATCATGGGAGACTACTGGCAAAAATGAGTGCAATTGGACTACGCAAAAGAGTCACTGAATAGGTGCCTATATTGCTAGATTAAAGAACTCAGTGAATTTGAGTGGGTGAAGCATTATCAGAACCTGTAACCATTAAAAGGGGAATTCCTTAAGGCAGTATTATTGGACATTTATGTTTTCTTATATTATATAAATGATTTTAATAAAGAACTGGAATTGGAGGTAAAGCTTTCTACGGATGGCGATGTTCTCTTCAGAGTAATAAATAAGTTACAAGATTGTGAGCAACTGCAAAATGACCTCGATAAAGTTGTGAGATGGACAGTACGCAATGGTATGATGATAAACACGGTTAAAAGTCAGGTTGTCAGTTTCACTAATAGGAAACGTCCTTTCAGTTTTAATTACTGCGTTGATGGGATGAAAGTTCCTTCTTTTTTTGCCTGATGTGAAAATGGGAAACCACGGAAAACCATCTTCAGGGCTGCTGATAGTGGGGTTCGAACCTACTATCTCCCGAATACTGATACTGGCCGCACTTAAGCGACTGCAGCTATCGAGCTCGGTGAAAGTTCCTTTTGGGGATCATTGTAAGTATCTAGGTGTTAACATAAGGAAAGATCTTCATTGGGGTAATCACATAAATGGGATTGTAAATAAAGGGTACAGATCTCTGCACATGGTTATGAGGGTGTTTAGGGCATGTAGGAAGGATGTAAAGGAGAGGGCATATAAGTCTCTAGTAAGACCCCAACTAGAGTATGGTTCCAGTGTAAGGAACCCTCACCAGGATTACCTGATTCATGAAGTGGAAAAAATCGGAAGGGAAGCAACTTGATTTTTGTTCTGGGTTATTTCCGACAAAAGAGTAGCGTTACAAAAATGTTGCAAAGTTTGGGCTGGGAAGACTTGGGAGAAAGGAGACGAGCTGCTCGACTAAGTGGTATGTTCCGAGCTGTCAGCGGAGGGATGGCGGGGAATGACATTAGTAGACGAATAAGTTTCAGTGGTGTTTTCAAAAGTAGGAAAGATCACAATATGAAGATAAGGTTGGAATTCAAGAGGACAAATTGGGGCAAATATTCGTTCATAAGAAGGGGAGTTAGGGATTGGAATAACTTACCAAGGGAGATGTTCAATAAATTTCCAAATTCTTTGCAATCATTTAAGAAAAGGCTAGGAAGACAACAGATAGAGAATATGCATCCTGGGTGACTGCCCTAAATGTATATAAGTGGTGACTGATTGATTGGTTGGTTGTCAGATCCCAGTTCCTATATGCTGCGTAGACCTTACTGATAAACAGGGAACGCACAATGGACGACCTGGAAATAGTTGGAATGACAACTACAGGCTGAAGGAGAAGATCTCCTCACCCATCAAAAGCTACAAGACTGGAAACATGCGGTTCAAAAAAAATGGCTTAGCTTCCGCTGGTTTTTTTCATACTGATGTCTCAAGCCGCCGTAAATACTATAAAATGATAAACTCCTGGTCTCCTCTACCAAAGGTTGTTAAATCTCGCAAACCTCCTTCACAATAAATAAAGGAAAAAAATAATAGCAGTCTCAAGAAGTATTGGGAACGAAAGCCAAAACGTAAAAGAACTAGTCATAATCGCTCCCTAATAGTAATAATATTAATGAATTTCTTAATAACGTATATACAGGGAAGTAAAAACGAGATTTTGTAATCATACATGTACACAGCACAAAATTATGACTCAAATATATGGAGAAGTATAGAGTCTTAGGCAATAATTATTGAGGTAGATAATAACTGTAATTTTAGAATCTTGTTCTGTTTTAATATTTGGTCAGTTTTAATTCTCGTCTCTTATATATTCTATATTTTCTGGCTGGCAGTATTTAGTAAATTAAATTATATCAAGGTGCATTAAAGCCAATGAAGTGAGCTCACAGTTGCTATCAACAGTGGCAACAATGGTAGGAGGGTACTCAGAATGAGGAGTTAAATGCTAAGTTAAGATCAAAATCGATGGCTGATGCTATAAGTATGAATCGACTTTGGTGGTGGCGTCATGTGAGGCGCAGGCCGAAGTCGCATTTTAAAATGCCACATCACCTCGAAGACAGCCTTGAAATGTATCGTTTAACGAGAAACCAGACCTTGCCTAACACGTTTCAAGTTCACTTTCCTAGGCCATAAACTGATCAGCATTGAGTGAAATAAAACGACTAGAACATCTCAATCACTGCCAAGGTAGCGCCCGTCACAAAAGTAAAGGAATTCCATTCAATGGAAATAATTACACTTCTTGAAAAACAACAAGCTGTTTCACAATCCATTACATTTATCCTCAAAAGTACTGAGTTATTTTATGATTAGTATCCTCTACCACTGTCATATTCCTGTCTTGATCTCCTCTACCACTGTCATATTCATATCTTGGTCTCCTCTACCATTGTCATATTCATATCTTGGCCTTCTCTACCATTATCATATTCATATCTTGGACTTCTCTACCATTATCATATTCATATCTTGGCCTTCTCTACCATTATCATATTCATATCTTGGCCTTACTTATATCTTGGCCTCCTCTACCATTGTCATAATCATATCTTGATCTTCTCTACCATTATCATATTCATATCCTGGTCTCCTCTACCATTATCATATTCATATCTTGGCCTTCTCTACCATTATCATATTCATATCTTGGTCTCCTCTACCATTGTCATATTCATATCTTGGTCTCCTCTACCATTGTCATATTCATATCTTGGCCTCCTCTACCGTTGTCATAATCATATCTTGGCCTCCTCTACCATTGTCATAATCATATCTTGATCTTCTCTACCATTATCATATTCATATCTTGGTCTCCTCTACCATTGTCATATTCATATCTTGGCCTCCTCTACCGTTGTCATAATCATATCTTGGTCTCCTCTACCATTGTCATATTCATATCTTGGCCTCCTCTACCGTTGTCATAATCATATCTTGGTCTCCTCTACCATTGTCATAATCATATCTTGACCTTCTCTACCACTATCATATTCATATCTTGGCCTCCTCTACCAATGTCATAATCATATCTTGGC
Source organism: Anabrus simplex (assembly GCF_040414725.1). NCBI lineage: Eukaryota > Metazoa > Arthropoda > Insecta > Orthoptera > Tettigoniidae > Anabrus > Anabrus simplex. Next base: position 11,495,483 of record NC_090274.1, on the reverse strand, counting down.
CTTCTCTACCATTATCATATTCATATCTTGGCCTTCTCTACCATTATCATATTCATATCTTGGCCTTATTTATATCTTGGCCTTCTCTACCATTGTCATAATCATATCTTGACCTTCTCTACCATTATCATATTCATATCTTGGTCTCCTCTACCATTATCATATTCATATCTTGGCCTTCTCTACCATTATCATATTCATATCTTGGTCTCCTCTACCATTGTCATATTAATATCTTGGCCTTATTCATATCTTGGCCTCCTCTACCATTGTCATAATCATATCTTGGTCTCCTCTACCATTATCATATTCATATCTTGGCCTCCTCTACCATTGTCATAATCATATCTTGGTCTCCTCTACCATTATCATATTCATATCTTGGCCTCCTCTACCATTGTCATAATCATATCTTGGTCTCCTCTACCATTGTCATATTCATATCTTGGCCTCCTCTACCATTGTCATAATCATATCTTGACCTTCTCCACCACTATCATATTCATATCTTGGCCTCCTCTACCAATGTCATAATCATATCTTGACCTTCTCTACCACTATCATATTCATATCTTGGCCTCCTCTACCATTATCATATTCATATCTTGGCCTCCTCTACCATTATCATATTCATATCTTGGTCTCCTCTACCATTGTCATAATCATATCTTGACCTTCTCCACCACTATCATATTCATATCTTGGCCTCCTCTACCAATGTCATAATCATATCTTGGACTTCTCTACCATTATCATATTCATATCTTGACCTTCTCTACCACTATCATATTCATATCTTGGCCTCCTCTACCATTGTCATATTCATATCTTGGCCTCCTCTACCATTATCATATTCATATCTTGGTCTCCTCTACCATTGTCATATTCATATCTTGGCCTCCTCTACCATTGTCATATTCATATCTTGGCCTTATTTATATCTTGGCCTTCTCTACCATTATCATATTCATATCTTGGCCTCCTCTACCATTATCATATTCATATCTTGGTCTCCTCTACCATTATCATATTCATATCTTGGCCTTATTTATATCTTGGCCTCCTCTACCATTATCATATTCATATCTTGGTCTCCTCTACCATTGTCATAATCATATCTTGACCTTCTCCACCACTATCATATTCATATCTTGGCCTCCTCTACCATTGTCATATTCATATCTTGGCCTCCTCTACCATTATCATATTCATATCTTGGCCTCCTCTACCACTGTCATAATCATATCTTGACCTTCTCTACCACTATCATATTCATATCTTGGCCTCCTCTACCATTATCATATTCATATCTTGGCCTCCTCTACCATTATCATATTCATATCTTGGTCTCCTCTACCATTATCATATTCATATCTTGGCCTTATTTATATCTTGGCCTTCTCTACCATTGTCATAATCATATCTTGACCTTCTCTACCATTATCATATTCATATCTTGGTCTCCTCTACCATTATCATATTCATATCTTGGCCTTCTCTACCATTATCATATTCATATCTTGGTCTCCTCTACCATTGTCATATTCATATCTTGGCCTTCTCTACCATTATCATATTCATATCTTGGTCTCCTCTACCATTGTCATAATCATATCTTGACCTTCTCTACCACTATCATATTCATATCTTGGCCTCCTCTACCAATGTCATAATCATATCTTGACCTTCTCTACCACTATCATATTCATATCATGGCCTCCTCTACCATTATCATATTCATATCTTGGCCTCCTCTACCACTGTCATAATCATATCTTGGCCTTCTCTACCATTATCATATTCATGTCTTGGCCTTCTCTACCATTATCATATTCATATCTTGGCCTTCTGTACCATTATCATATTCATATCTTGGCCTTATTTATATCTTGGCCTTCTCTACCATTGTCATAATCATATCTTGACCTTCTCTACCATTATCATATTCATATCTTGGTCTCCTCTACCATTATCATATTCATATCTTGGCCTTCTCTACCATTATCATATTCTTATCTTGGTCTCCTCTACCATTGTCATATTAATATCTTGGCCTTATTCATATCTTGGCCTCCTCTACCATTGTCATAATCATATCTTGGTCTCCTCTACCATTATCATATTCATATCTTGGCCATCTCTACCATTATCATATTCATATCTTGGTCTCCTCTACCATTGTCATATTAATATATTGGCCTTATTTATATCTTGGCCTCCTCTACCATTGTCATAATCATATCTTGACCTTCTCTACCATTATCATATTCATATCTTGGTCTTCTCTACCATTATCATATTCATATCTTGGCCTTATTTATATCTTGGCCTTCTCTACCATTGTCATAATCATATCTTGACCTTCTCTACCATTATCATATTCATATCTTGGTCTCCTCTACCATTATCATATTCATATCTTGGCCTTCTCTACCATTATCATATTCATATCTTGATCTCCTCTACCATTGTCATATTAATATCTTGGCCTTATTCATATCTTGGCCTCCTCTACCATTGTCATAATCATATCTTGGTCTCCTCTACCATTATCATATTCATATCTTGGCCTCCTCTACCATTATCATATTCATATCTTGGCCTTCTCTACCATTATCATATTCATATCTTGGCCTTCTCTACCACTGTCTTATTCATATCTTGGCCTCCTCTACCATTATCATATTCATATCTTGGCCTCCTCTACCACTGTTATAATCATATCTTGGCCTTCTCTACCACTATCATATTCATATCTTGGCCTCCTCTACCACTGTCTTATTCATATCTTGGCCTCCTCTACCATTATCATATTCATATCTTGGCCTCCCCTACCACTGTCATAATCATATCTTGGCCTTCTCTACCACTATCATATTCATATCTTGGCCTCCTCTACCAATGTCATATTCATATCTTGGTCTCCTCTACCATTATCATATTCATATCTTGGCCTCCTCTACCAATGTCATATTCATGTCTTGGTCTCCTCTACCAATGTCATATTCATATCTTGGCCTCCTCTACCACTGTCTTATTCATATCTTGGTCTCCTCTACCATTATCATATTCATATCTTGGCCTCCTCTACCACTGTCATAATCATATCTTAGCCTGGCACGTAAAAGAACTCCTGCGTGACTAAATTCCGGCACCTCGGCGTCTCCGAAAACCGTAAAAGTAGAGAGTGTGATGTAAAGCCAATAATATTAATTATTATTATTATTATTATTATTATTATTATTATTATTATTATTAATATCTTGGTCTCCTCTACCATTGTTATATTCATATATTGCTCTCCTCTGCCATTGTCATATTATTATTATTATTATTATTATTATTATTATTATTATTATTATTATTATTATTATTATTACTAGCAGTTTCCTGCTGGCTCCGCCCGCAATGTACAAAGTATGGTGTTGTTCGTTACTATCCTCGCGGATGTATTTGCAAAGTTTCGAGTTAATGAAATAAAGCACATGATCTGCTGCGGTAACAGAATGTAACATTATGTCAACAAAGCACTTGAAAATACTTCACACAAAGAAATTGAATTAAACGTTCCTTGGAACAACACTACGCGCCGAACTGTTAAAAAGTCCTTCAAAGATCTTCGTCATGGAGACAAATGCACTCATAACTTTTCTCAGAATCTACCAATTTAAGTAGTTATTACCTCAAAAGAAAGCGCTTGATCCACTGAGTGTTTTAGACCAAAACGAACTGCGTGCCTCAATTAGAGAAAATTTTTTAAAAAATAATTTGATGAAGGCGGAAGTTAAGTGATTTATAGTACCTTATGACAAATCTGTGCATGAATACCTTTCAGTTAAAAAAGAGATGAAGGAAATCGACCGGATAGAATGGCCGGACTGACTGACTTTAGTTTTCATATTTTTTTTTAAATATATAGATTATTATATTGTCAGGACAGACGACGGACGATTGGGCCTCATGAATGCATATCGCTAATGCCCCATTGCGCGGTGTGTAAGTCGTGCAGACTACTGTATTTTCCTACTTTCGAAAGTGTGTGTAGAGCGATTTAATATATTAGCTATCGGGTTTTAGATATCTTCATACTGTCCAGTTTTAAAGGCTAGTTTACCTTGTGCTCTCTCCATTGAGTGCGGGAAATTTCCATCTCGTGCCATTTGTTGGCGAGCAGAGCTGTTTCTGTTCTGGCGCTACCTGTAGCTTTTTCCAGCATCAATCACAAAGACACGCTTGAACTGTATATGTAGAGTCGTGTGCACGGAGGTCGACAATCCACTCCATTCGGGCTCTGGGTCAGTTTAAGCTATAACTGGGGTGAACAGATGGTTTTTATTTTTAAAAAAGTAAGAAATTTCTTTAATTTTTTACAGAAATATTTGGGGAAACTGGCATATTTTAGTATGTGGAATTCCTCATCCGTAATACATTTGAACTAAAATATGGTAAGTTATCAAAGCAATTTTTATGAAAATTAAATTAGCATTTGTTTTCTTATCAGGAAATTCTCTTTTAAGTTTACAGCAGATCACATCATGTACAACAGCGAACTCAATCTCGCATAGCACACAACGAGCGTAAGGCGCCGTTCACATAGAAAACTAAGCGTTGACATGTTATTGTTGTTGTTGTTGCTGTTTGGGTCGTCAGTCCGTAGACTGGTTCGATGCAGCTCGCCATGCCACCCTAGCCGGTGCTAATTTTTCATTTCTACCTAACTACTACATCTACTTTATTCTGTTTATTCGTACCTTTGTCTACCCCTATCGTTCTTACCGCTTACACTTCCCTCAGAGCCCAAGTGAACATCTTCTGGGTGTCTCAAGGTTTGTCCTATCATTCTCTCTGTTCTCCACTCACCAGTTCGATTCAGTAACTCTTCATTCGATCTACCTACCACACCTTCTGTAACACCACATTTCGAAAACTTACATTTTCTTTCTTTCTTTCATTTTTATCTTCCATACAATGCCACGCTCCAGACGAAATTCTTGAGAAACACCTTTCTAATTCCTATATCAATGTTCGAAGTGAGCAAATGTCTTTTCTTAAGAATGCTCTTCCTAGCTTTTGCTAGTCTGCATTCTATGTCCTCCTTACTTCTGCCATCGATAGTTATTTTACTACCCAAGTAACAATATTCATCTACTTCCTTTAAGACTTCATTTCCTAATCTAATATTTCGTTCTCCAAGACTGTACCCATACCATTCAGCAGTTTCCCCAGATTCAGATAAAAATTAACAATATCATCGGCAAATCTCCGATATTTTATTTTCTCTCCTGGTACTGGAATTCCTTTTCAATTTCGTTAAACGCATAAAATTATTGTGATGTAGCTATTCGCAATGAAAGATGCAGATGTTAGTGAGTAAACAGACGAATGTTACCGCGCGGACACTCCCCTCCATCAGAGCCGGTTTCGTAGCGACAGGTAAACCTTTTAGCGCAAACGATCACATGTAATGTATGTCTCGCAGAGTTGAAAAGACGTTGAAACATCATGTTAAACAAGACTGTAATTGACACAAGGAACGTGTGGCATTAAGCAACGAGGAACGTGAACCTTCAACTTGCTCAGCCCGAAATTACAGATCGGAATTTTTCGACGATCTTTGTCATACGCTAATAGGAGTGGGTACTCCTTTAAGAGAGGTAGAGCACCCTTATTTAGTAGCTTTCATAAACAAATATACTAACAGAAAAATGCCTTTGGAAACACATTTGCGGAAAACATACTTACGAACATAGTACGACAAATGTTTAACCCGGAATTAGGTTTTTAGGTGAGCTGTTACTGGCTACTGAGCTCACAGCTCACCAGACATGCACTGTCACGCCTAATAATGGATTGAGGGTCTCCGTTTCCAAAGACAGTGGAAATAAATGACACCTCCCCTTCCTAAATATATGTTTGAAAGATATGTGGAGTTTCAAAGGTTGAGGTGTTGTAACATTCCAAAGACAAGCAATATTCTGCGGAGATGAACGCCGCGCCTACCATGAGAGTATCCGCGGGTACCTTGGTATCCAACACGCGTCCTTTGACAACTGTAACATTTTGATTTAAAATATACAAACCACTTGCCTTATCGTCCACCGTTCTTGAGATATACATCAACCATTTACATATGTTTGACCTTAGTTGAAATCCAGGACATACCAGGTGTATGCATAAATATTTTCCGGTTTCCCTAAGAGATGGCGCCAGCGAACAGTACGCAGCGTATGAATTTGACATATACGTCAGTTTGTTCGTCTGACATTTACCTATCAACACACACAAGTTGAGTCCGCCCAACACTAGCGTCTGTGTTGTATCGTTCAGGGAACATGTCGACGTTTGTACCTGAAAAAAGAACATCAAAAGAAAATAGCTGTGGAAAGTCATCGTTTGCTGGTATAGAAACATTATGGTGAACACGCTCCATCGATTAGAACACGTGACACATGGTTTCGACAGTTTAAACGTGGTGATTTCAATGTGGTAGACAACAAATGATTAATTTAAATCACGCATGGATCGAAAGATGACCGGAGTGAGCCAGAAGACACATTGAAAACGCTTGGATGGGACATCGTTCCGCACCCGCCGTACTCTCCCGACCTGGCCCCATCTGACTGTCATCTCTTCGCATCAACGGGACATGCGCTCAGAGAGCAGCACTTCAGCAATTTCGAGGAAGTTGGAAAATGGCTCGACGAATGGTTTGCCCGCAAAAGACAAGCAGTATTCATAACCTACCTGAAATATGCGCGAAGTGTGTAGAAGCCGATGGCCAATATTTTGAATAAACAAAAAATTAATTTCCCTTGAAAATTACGTGTTTTCTTTACTACAAAAACCAGCAAAAATGTATGCGTAGACCTGGTAAGTTTGGTATTTTTAATACTAACACAACTAGTGGCATGTGATTACGGTGATTACGATGGGAGAATGTTCTCTCTCTCATCTGGGGAACTATGTTCATTGTCTCCGTCCATTCACATGTAGTATGAATATGCAGGAGAAGGTTTCCTGAACTCTGTAACGTGGTTAAGGTCTAACAAATGCCTCAGAAGGCTACGGTTGTATAATACTTATTGGGTACATAACAAATATTTCGAACGTTCTTGTCACGGATGACTACCGACCTACTGGGAGGGAATGTTCATTCAGACATTGTATCAAGGAAAACAACTCGCAGGACCGGAACTTGACTAGAGCACTGATTGCTATATGGAGTGCTAATGAGCATGACCCAAATGCGCCGCACGGCACACGTGCTGAAATTATGCAACCTCTGGGCGCCATAATCCCCACTCTCACTGACAATAAAAAAGAATCGAATAAAATATTTCGGTTTTGTACGAAAAAATAACGAGCAACTCAATGTTAAAAATATCCTAGGGATATGAGCTACGAATTTTCAGTAAATATGAGAAAGTATTCTTTACTTATTCTTGAAAATTACAATCCTTCTCTTAATCATCTTTATCCGGTCGACTAGATTCGCAGTTTGCCTTTTTCGACCACTACGAACGCTAATGTGAGTCGTTGAAGAGTTTTCACTCAAGCCCTTATGATTACATTCAGTGGGGATATTTTTTTCAAAAATAAAAAAAAATACGCCTGGGGGTATTTTAAACCAAGGAATAGATTGCAGAGAAAATAAGTTAATTTGGCCAGGATTTGAATCACAAGGAAAACGAGTAAAGATACAAGCGATTTAAGGCTGTTTTTCTGCGAGTACATTTAGGTCGGGAGTGATTGTTGAAATTTTTTTTTAGTTGTGAAACATTTCCGGGTTCGGCACAATTTAATACATTGCTTAATTTTTATGTTTTTGCTACATTGTCTGCTAAGCGGTTCAATATCCTCAGGTATTTTTTTAGTGTTAGAAAAATTTCCACGCTGAATATACTGTAGTTATAAGAGCTCAAGTGAATCTCTACAATTGAGTCACATTAGCGCTCGTAGTGGTAGAACAAAAGGGCAAACTGCTGATCTAATTGACAGGATAACGATGATTAAGAAAAGGATGGTCTTTTTTAGGAATAAATAATTAAATAATATTTTCTCATATTTACCTAAAATTCGTATCTCATATCCCTAGGACGTTTTCAACGCTGAGTTGCTTACCAGAATGTCTAGAGCTGAGGATTTTTGAATCAATGAGTGATAATATGAATGAATATGGCAGAATGAGTTCATTGATGAATGGTTGGGAGTTAATACATGAATGAATGGACGAATTAATGAAATTGATGAAGCAGTGAATAGATTAATTGCAGATTGGTTGGTGGATGGTTGAGTGGCTGTATGGAGACATCAGTGAATATTATAGGGTATGTCGATCTCAGGTTACCATATGATTGGGATGAATTTTTTAGGGGATAAAATGGGACGAGGAATTCATAAACCATGTGGGTTTGCACAAGGGTTCCTAACTATAAGTGTTAAGACAGGAAACTGTGGTTCGGAAGTGAAAATTCAAATACCGCTTTGCTGAGGCGTTAAAATGTGTTAGAAAAGAGGTAGCGCTGTTGTTGGAGGATGCCTTCTATGGCAACGATAAAAGAGAACAAGTCGACAGCTGACAGCTGCTTGTAGCTAGATAGCGAAATAGCTTATAAATAAGTGCATTTACCTAAACCATATTTTTAAAACTTCCGTCGACTATTTAATTAATTTGAGACTCATGCCCAAACGTTAGCTTTCTGAACAGCCCTTTATAGAACCTGTTTTTCTTGTTATACAAGCAGGGATAATACTGAAAAATTGCAACCAGGTCTTTCGCCCAACGGCCTCATTATGAAACAGCAGTGCGTTCTGATTGGCTGATATTTGAACTTAAGCCTAGAAGCTTGGAATTTGCATTTTTCAATTTTTTAATGTTCACCTCATTTATTGTAAACGGTTCCATACTGAGCGAGTTGGCCGTGCGGTTAGGGACGCACAGCTGTGACCTTGCATTCGGGAGATAGTGGGTTCGAACCACACCGTCGGCAGTCCTGAAGATGGTTTTACTGCACCAAGCGCGTGGACTGCTCACTTGGAATAGCCTACCGTGAGCAGACTAACGAAGTTGGAGTGTTGTCAGTACACTCTGGATCAAGTGGATTTTGAACTTATGTCTTATGGCTGCAGGTCATCCGAGAATTTCTGTAACATGACGCGACAAAATGTGTAACAGAAAGGTAATCCTAGCAAGCGTGCAAACTGTGATGTAAGGTATGGATGGATGGTCAGACAATGTTACCTGCCAACCGTACAGGCTGTGATGTAATGTATGGATGGATGGCCAGACAATGTTACCTATCAACAGTGCAGGCTCTGATGTAATGTATGGATAGATGGCCAGACAATGTTACCTAGCAACAGTGCAGGCTGTGATGACCAGACAGTGTTACCTAGCAACAGTGCAGGCTGTGATGGCCAGACAGTGTTACCTAGCAACAGTGCAGGCTGTGATGTAAGGTATGGTAGGATGGCCATGACCGAGAGACATGATCATTTGATTTTCGTAAAGGGAAAATTTGTTTCGTTTTGGCTCGGCTATATCGCAAAATATGAATTGTTCACCAATCCAATATACAGTCAGGTCAGAATGAGCGTAGGAAACGTGCAGTAACAATTTAGAATGCAATCTTACTAAAGCGATTGACAACACGCGATGGTTAGCTATGAGATGTCCATAATCAGTAGGGGTACACCTATTGGAGCCCCTGAAAATCATGTCACTCTCTCTACATTACAGAAAAGCGGGCTAGTCGACACTTCCTACAAACCAAATTCGTTTGCATTCTGACCTGTTAGTGTTAAAACTCCGAGCTCCAGACATAATTAGCGTATGATGTTATAAACTATTACAAAGTTTAAATATCTTTTAGTTTATAAAACACCGCTGTCAAACGAGTCTTGACAACAGGTGAATTTGAAAATCTCACTGAAGCAGAGCTATTTAGCTCCTCTATTCCACGTCCCACAGGTCATGTTCACTGTCAGCGTCGAACAGCTCTTTGAGGATTCTTATTTACACGACCCATCTACAAGAATAAAAACAACTTATTGAATCCCTTTCCTGATTGAAAACAATTCAGCAGTACATCGAAACGCTATTAAATTGACAGTATTCTGGAAGTCTTTTCCCCAGCTAAATCTCCTTTTGAAATATCCAGCAACAGAACACTCAAGTAAATTCTTATTTAGTACTAAGTCTGCTTGTGATTACGGTTTTCGGAGACCTGTAGTGCCGGAATTTCGTCTCGCGCGAGTTATTTTACGAAATCTACCGATGCAAGGCTGAAGTATTTGAGCACCTTCAAATACCACCGGACTGAGTCAGGATCGAACCTGCCACGTTGAGCTCTAAAGGCCAGCGCTCTGCCGTTAAGCTACTCATCCTGAGATCTCTACTTTTATTAAAGCCATCAACTGAACACTTAAAATATCCCTGTTAACTGCTAATTCGTTTTAAATATACCTACCAATTTAAAATTTAAAATATCCCTTGTTGGCTGCTAAATCTATTTTAAATAAATTCACCGACTAAACACTAAAAAATTGTTGATGATGATGCTTGTGATTTGAAGGGGCCTAACGTCTAGTTCATCAGCGCCACTAAAATGTCATGTATAGTCTGCCAACTCTATTTTTAAAAGTGCCAGTAAATGAACTCTCGAAAACCTTAACAATTCTGGTGATGAATACATTTTATGGCTGTGACTCTCATCAGAAAGGACGAGGGATCTGTGACGTTGGTGACACTGGCTCTGAGGCGAAAGAGAAGGTTGCGAGATTGACGATCGAGCTGTATCCGGGACAGTAGGTTGGCTATGCCTCATTTAGTCGCAGGTCGCCAGAGTTCATCCCTAGTGTTTACTCATTCATTGACAGGCTTCTGCCATGTAAACAGGCAGAGTTCATTATTGATTAACACTGTATAACTCGTGGTCCTGTAGATAACCTCTTAACCCTTCCCGTCAAGTAAGTGAATATGTTGTTCTCTGTCTTCTGTTTGATTTCGCATATTACTACACTGTATTGACAGTTATTTGAACAATCATCTAAAACAACCTCAACCTTGTTCGACCGTTCCTCCTTCACCAAGCTTTGGAGTCACGCTGCTCTAATGCTTGAACTACACTTCTATGACTCATCCACTTCCTAAATCCGACTAATAGTCGTCTGCCTTCACCGCCCACGTTTCCATACACCGACAACTATTCATCTCCTTCCTCATAATCTGTGGAGTCCCTCAGGGTTCACCGTTATCCCCTCTCCTATTTCTGTTATTCGTTTGCTACATTTCTCAGTTTTCATAACCAATTCTGCTCCTATAGCTCGTGGACTGCACTGCCGCCCTTGCTTGCTGTCTATCAGTCCAGAACATCAACCTCAATTTAGCCTCTGTTTATGAGACTGGTAAAATACATCCACGGTATCCCCTGCATGATGTAAGAGGAGACTTAAAGGGGGGGTTCTCCAGGGGATTTCTCCTTTGGAGTGTGGAATGGTGACTATGGAGTCATGCCTGAGTATTCCTTTCATGGAAAGGGCCCTTTAAACTTCCATTGCCAGAAGCCCTGTTTCTGGGGTTACTATGCAGTGGTACGCCGTCGAGAATGGATTGGACTGCTGTGTGAAGAGGAGTGGCCAAAATCCGTTGACCAACTCTCGGAATGGTTGCAAGAATCTCAGTGGATGTCCTGTGCACACACGTCAAGAGACGGACAGGGTGTCTGCTGTTATAGCCACACGGTTCTAACGGGATACAACATTGTGCACAAGTCCGAATTACCTTTTGCTAGACAACGAATAACAAAAACAGAAGAGGGGATAACGGTGAACCCTGAGGGAATCCACAGATTACGAGCAAGGAGCAGGGGGTGTATGGAAATGCGGGTGGTACGGGTAGACAGAAGTGTGATGTCACAGAAGAGTAGTTTTGTTCGAGAGCTCAGTTGTCGCAGAATACCGTCGATCGCAACTGGGAACTCACTTCATTAGCTTCGCTAAATCTTACTATCTCACTTACTATAATACCGACCTCGGAGATTAGGCCTGTATCCTCCTTGCCAGGCAGTGAAAGTGGAGATCGTGTTAGGCCTATATCGGGTCCTCAGAGTACAAGTTACTGATTTAATTTTCAAGAAGAAAAATATTATTAAAAATGAAAATACAAATTTTTTGAAATATGTTTATGTTGATTCTTTTCAAACCCTCTACAATTTATACTGTCTCTGTTTTTAAAACGTCAAACTTGTGTCCTAAAATCCAGCTACTTTTGACTTATACTCTTTATGATTTACCTCTTCCAGTTTTGTATCGTCTACCCGATATTCAGTCCCTTTGAAGTTTCTTTCCACGTGACATCAGTTCAGTTTTGGAGATGCTAATTTTCATATCATACAGGCTTTCAACACATTCTTCCAATAAGACCAAGTCGTGGTCATACGTCATACTGCTTACTAAGGTTCCGCCCAACTGATTCCTTTCCTGCCATTTCATACGTTTCACTAAATTATACATGTACAGTGTGAACAACAAAGGTTAAAAATTACAGCCTTGTCTAACCCCTGAAACTACTTTAAATAAAGAACTCATTCTCTCATTACTTCGCCGATTGTCATCAAACACCAAATGCCTTTATTTGCATACCAGTAATCTTATAATTCCTCGGCACAGCTAATATTTTCGCCGTTGGTACTCTGCTATACGCCTTCTGTAGATTTCATTAAATCACACACCGAGCGAGTTTGGGCGTGCGGTTAGGGTCCCCGTAACAGTAAGCATGTATTTGGGAGGTGGTGGTTTCGACATCCACCGTTGGAAGCCCTGAAGATGGTTTTTCCGTGGTTTCCCATTTTCACAACAGGCGAATGCTTAGGTATACCTTAATTAAGGCCACGGCCGCTTCCTTCCCACTCTAGCCCTTTCCTATGCTTACGCTGCCGAAAAGCGTCAGCGTGTTAATGCGACGATCAATCACCAGCAATAATTAGGCTACATAAAAAGGGAAGATGGACGATCTGGATAAAGTCGAAAGACGGAAAATTCATGGGATAAGAGTGCTCCCGAATGGAACCTACCGATTGAATTCGAACTCTGAAGTGTACCATGCGACGTAGGGGCTGGAGTTTTACGAGCACCTTCTGAGAATGGACAAAGGCTAGCTTACGAAGAAGATCTTCTCACTCATCAGTAGCTACAGGACTGGAAGCATGTGGCTCAATGAAGTAAAAAGGTCTTAGCTTCCGCTATGATTACAGACACTGATGTGTCAGACTGCCCTACAGTTTTGTAAAATGGTAAATTCGTGGTCTCCTCTATCCCTTTCAGACCTGAAAGAAAACTGGAGGTGTGAATTTTTGTTTCTACGTCAAGAACTGACTAAAATGCTCCTCAATACACATATTAATAGTTTATTTTACAAAATAAAAACTAACATCCGAAAAACAGGACCCACACAATTGTGCGTATTAAAATTCAAAACCTCGTTGTATCACGTACGATGGTGTAGCTTCAAAATTTACGTTCACTAACCAATGTACACACTTCATTGAATATATTCCGGTATTCAGTAAAGCTTCTAGATTAATATAAACGCAGTAAATAAATACTTACTTTCGGCACTACTGCTTCCTGCCATCTCGCCGATCAACTGTGCTTTTTAAACTCTTCTTCCTTCGCCCTGGCGGTCAAGCGCATACTAAAATCAATTGAAATACACGCCACGTGTCCTGCACAATCACTGCAGTCCGGTGTAGCGCCGAAAAAACATCAAATACGGTCAGGGATAACTAAAATACGAACCCGCATAATTGTGCGTACTCGGTCTGAAAGGGCTATCAAACGTTGTTAAACCTCGCAAAGAGAGCAAAAACTAATAGCAAGACTCAAGAGGTACGAAAGCGAGCATCCAAAAAGAACTAGTCTTAAGCGCTCCCTAGTGGACTGAAATCAATAATAATAATAATAATAATAATAATAATAATAATAATAATAATAATAATAATAATAATAATAATAATAATAAATCAATAAATAATAATTTGGTTGAAAAGGACATCTCAGGGGATATACTGTATGCCGAAAATATCTTACATACCTTAAGAAAATGGCGACTGAAATTCTATGGGCATATTCTCATAATGAGGGAAGGAAGAATGACTAAAATACTTGCTCTATCATGATAAACCAAGAACAACTGGATTAGTGAAACAGACCTCCAGCAGATCAACATCACCGGGGAAATTATATGCCACTTTCCACACAATAATAGCTAGTGACCAATTTTCAGACGAAACCAACACCAGAACTACTAACCTGGACAGAATACCGCAGGGGGTTGAGAGATTTTGAGAAGATAGAAAGCCAAAAATTATTCGAGTATAACGATGTTTTAATAATCTTTCTTTCTTTCTTTCTTTCCCAATCTGTTCACCCTCCATGTTTGGGTTTCTCCTACGGACTCAGCGAGGCTTGCCACCTCTACCGCCTCAAGGGCAGTGTCCTGGAGCGTGAGACTTTAGGTCTGGGGATACAACTGGGTAGGAAGACCAGTACCTCGGCCAGCCGGCCGCATCTGCTATGCTGAACGGAGGTCTGATAGGGGGAAGGGAAGATTGGAAGGGATGGAAAGGGTTGGGGAGGGAAGCGACCGTGGCCTTAAGTTAGGTACCATCCCAGCATTTGCCTGGAGGAGAAGTGGGAAGCCACGGAAAACCAGTTCGAGGATAGCTGAGGTGGGAGTCGAACCCCCCGCCCCCTCTACTCAGTTGACATCCAGAGTCTGAGAAGACCCCGTTCCAGCCCTTGTACCACTTTTTAAATTTCGTGGCAGAGCCGGAAATCGAACCCGGAGGTAATCACGCTAACCACTACACCACAGAGGCGGAGTGTAATAATAATAATAATAATAATAATAATAATAATAATAATAATAATAATAATAATAATGTACATATATACATCGTTATAGACTGTTATGCCTTCCAGCGTTCAGTCTGCAAGCCTCTGTGAATTTACTAAATGTTGCCATAATCCTATAAAAGTCTCTAATAATCCTCCTCCTAATAATAATAATAATAATAATAATAATAATAATAATAATAATAATAATAATATCGAAGTTAAGGAAGATTTGAACAAAAATAATGTAAAATAAGAATAAATAAATGAAAGAGGCATTTTTTAGAAATAAGGTGTTAAATGTGGAAGGATTCGAAGACAAGACGGAACATGAAAGTGGTGCAAAGTGGTCTGAGTGAAGAAAGAAGAAAACACAGCGAAAGGAATATTGGAAAGAAAGAAAGAAAGAAAGGAAGAGGAAAGTTCAAAACATGATAAATTGAAAGTGGCACGTGGTCCCTAACAGGGAGTCACGGGAAGAAGATCATAAGAAGAAATCATGTCTAAAACTAACTTCATATTTCGCTACACTTGAATTAATTAATTATTGTTTATTTCTGCAAAGATGATGTCTAAATATCTCCTTGCCGTAGGTGACGGCCACCCCCTTGATTTTTTTTCTGGTGTCTGTGATATAATGAGGGAGTGCGAGCTCTCGTTAGACACCAAAGTCTCCATCAACCTGAATGGAGCGTACATGATGCTGTTAGTGAGAGTGCTAGGGTTATCGATTCACCTTCCTGCCCTCACGTCACTCTACACTGAGAGGCACTTCTCGTGCAGTTACCGAATGTAGAGCTACAGCTTGCGAATCTTCTCCATGGCCTGCTGATATGGGGCTCTCTGGTTCCGCGGAGCATGGCCATCTGTTACTGCCTGTTACATGGTTGTTACCGGTTTGATGCAGGCCCCCCATGCCACCTTATCCTGTGCTAATCTTGAAATTTATACATAACTGCTGCATCGTACATCTGCTCCAATCTGCTTGTCATATTCATACCTTGGTCTACCCCTACAGTTACCGCATACACTTCTCTCAAAAACCAACTGAACAAGACCTGGATGTTTTAAGATGTGTCCTATCATTCTGTCTCTTCTTCTCGTCAAATTTAGCCAAATCGATCAGATTCAGTATCTCTTTATTCATAATTCGATCCACCCCGCTCACTTTTAGCATTCTTCTGTAACACCACATTTCAAAAGCTTCTATTCTTTTTCTTTATGAGCTAGTTATCGTCCATGTTTCACTTTCATACAGTGCCACGCTCCAGGCGAAAGTCTTCAAGAACATCTTTCAAATTCCTGTAAGTCAGTGTTCGAAGTGAGCAAATTTCATTTTAAAAAAAAAGAAAGATCTTCCTTGCTTGTGCTACTTTATCTTTTATGTCCTCCCTTACTTCTGCCTTTATTGGTTATTTTACTATCTAAGTAACAATATTCATCTACTTCCTTTAAGACTTAATTTCCTAATCTAATCTAATCTAATCTAATATTCCCTGCATCATTCCAGCAAAGCGGAAGCGGGGCGGGGTTTTCTCCGGGTACTCCAGTTTTCCCTGTCATCTTTCATTCCAGCAAAACTCTTCAATATTATTTCATCTGTCAGTCATTAATCATTGCCCCAGAGGAGTGCGACAGGCACAATTCCTATTTTCGCCGCAAGATGGGGGCTTCATTCATTTCATCCCTGACCCGGTCAATGACTAGAAAACAGGTTGTAGGGTTTAAAGATCAGACGTAAAGTCAAAATTGCTTCACGGGTTTCTGCATTTGTTCTGAAGGGAAACTGAGTTTCTCCCAACTCAGCTTCAGCTTGTTCTTCTGTAAATAATACGTATACAAATTTTGCAAGCCTTAGATACTTAGTAATAAACGGATGTATTCAGAATGGAATGTCTTTCGGTCGTTTAGGGGAGCGCGATGTTAGAGCAAAGGAACTTCTGTATCACGAAGTATCCAAGTATGGATGCATTTTAATAACGATGCAGTCGTTCGTTTTCTGGGTAGTTGGTGGCTAAACGGTAAGTCGTATTAAAATAGATAGCACAATCGTTGTTCAATTTGGAGAGATGTACAACTTTGGTCTTATTTCTTATTGTCGTGTCTCGATTGTTGGTAGGTTAGATAGCGCTGCAACGGGTAATTTGTTTCCCCTTCTTGCTTACATCCGAAAATCCGTCAGTTTAAAAAAATACGGTGTGACCCTACACAGTATTCTGTATACAGATAAAGAAATTTAAACATAATTACTTACCGATGGCGATTAAGAAAATAATTTATTCACATCATCATCTGCCGCTAGTTCTGCAGATGAAGTGCTGGGTTGTTCAACGCTGCGGTGCGGTGCCATAGTGCCGATTTGTTGGAGGCGGTGTTATTCTGAATAACATCCGCCAGATAATCCGCTCAAAGCCCTATTTCCCGCTTTCTACGTTCAAATTCTTTCAAGATTGCTATACTGTGTGATTTAACGCCCTGTTGTACCTGGGGACAGAGCACCTGTTCTGTACCTAACCGGACTGGGATGTTATCTCCCGCCTGGCCGGCGCCGCGCCTCTTTCCGGGTCAGCGCGTCGGGCAAGTCAGCAAGGTCAGATCTACAACTAGCACTGATAAGAACCACGTCACTAGCAGCCTCCATTCACTACTGGAGACACGTCCAACCTCCCTTGGTCAACCACTGTTCTCATTATAACGGTCTAAAGGTTCTCTCTTTAGCCGAACACACTCTAAACCATTTTTCCACCTTCCTGTTCTCTTTGGCGCATACCATCGATTATATTAGCGTATGATAATAAAAATACGGATATTAAGATCTTACCAACTAGTTGACGTTTCTGTGCTTCGCGACGGACTGAGTAGGCCGCAGACAGCCGTGAACGCTCCTCTGCCATTATTCCGTTAAGGTTGCATACTGCTCATTCCAGTCAGCGTCTCAGAGTGGGGAGTGAACAGCTGGAATTCTATGATAGACCAGTGTGTTACGTACCAGTAGTTATCAGAAAATTTATGAACCAGAGGAATGGCATGCTAAAATATATATAAAAAAGAAAGTTATCTAACTCCCCGGCTACTTCCCGCCAGTATTCAGGCATGCTCTTTTACTCGCGACGCAGCAGTAATCCCATCCATCGGAGGTGAGTGGCAACAGAAGGGACAAGGCACATCACAGTAGTTAATGTTATGTTATTGTTGATGAATTTTATGAGCTTTCGATATTGTAGGCCTTCACATTTAGTTTCCTTCCGACCTTGAGATATAATGACACCTAATGTAAAGAAATGTCTTCCATCTTTCTTCAAGCGATCGTTATTTTTTCTCATTTTTATAATCATCTTCACATTTTTCCATGTCGATGCGGACCGATGACCACGCTGTTTTCCATGTTAGCTATGCTCGGCGTTGATATGGACTAAGTAACAAAAATCGAAATTCATGAATTTCTCAGTTTTCATAGCTGGTACGGTAAAAGGTGTAAATGATAGGAAATTTAATTCTATATAACTTTAATTATGTTGTATTTATCGATAGGACCAGATTTAAATTTTAGACCTTCCCCTAAACTACCATTTCACTCAGCATGAACAACATTATGTATAGCCTATATTGAAGTGCCTCATTCCCCGACTTTACATACAGATTTTCATTAAATTCCCTTCAGCCATTTTCTCGTGATGCCCGAACATACATAAATACAGACAGTGCATTTCCTTCTTATTGTGGACACGACCAATACAGAAATAACATTCTTTTTCAATTCTGAGCAATGTATATTTAGGCCGAGATCGATAAGACGTCGATTTTTTATCGTCTGATATGGTGGTTAGCTGGTTCGAATCCCGTTGGTCGATAAAATGTTCACCTTCAAAGTGTTGGCCGGCTGGGTAGAGGAGCTGGTGGTATACAATTTCTAATCGCTAGATTGCGAGCCAAAAGCCTGGATTAAATTCCAAACCTTTCCACAGTGTTCAGATGGAATGAGGGCATTTGACGTTGATGGTGATTCGTTCCTCGGTTGCGGGAGTGTTAAGCCTTCAGCAGACCCTCTTTGTGTTATTCCAAAGGAGTAGGCTATGTGCCGGCACCAGGTTTGACCCTCTCCCTTCCTGCTAGCATGTATCACGTCATTCATTTCATCTCGTTATCTCATCTGAATGAAAAATACAACCTACTAAAATTGATGGACGTAGGGGGCGCGGTGTAAGAAAACACTCTTGGCTGAGGAAGTTACGGGTCTGGAGAGGACGAGATTCTACTAGACTGATGAGGATGCCGAACATCGTACAGACTTCGCTGTGATTGTGGCCGTCCTTTACTGCAAGAAGAACTCCTTTGATGAACTTTACGTCAAGAAGGGCATCCGCTCGTAGAAAGCGGAACAAGGGTTAAACACACAGTTGAATGTTCTTGGCAGGATCCACTCCCACTTCCGTGTTTATGGAAGTAATTGGCTTTTACGTTAATGCTGTTGACGACGGGAAGTACATTAACTGTACTATACTGTACCTACATCGTTGTGGCATTCAGACAGCAATTCCCGGCCAGGTCAGGAATTTCACCTTACCCTGAGAGCTTCTCAGCCTACGTGACGGCAGTTCTGGTCTAGAAAGCGAAGAAAAACAACCACGCGTTACCTCGTGATTATATCCCGAGTTTTTAGGTAGTGGTCGCTTAGAATGCAAGTACTCTAGTCTGCACAACGGTTATGCTAGGAGTTTTGCATAAAGCTTAGGGGTACGGCCCAAAAGAACCCCCAGCATTTATGTTACTCCCGCTACGTTATAGAAGAGCGGGGTGCATCACAGCTGCTGTTAACCAAAACAGTTTGCATTCTTCCCTATTACTGCCTAAATATCTCGTGTCTCATAATCTGCAGGGCTTCGGGGTGAGCAGCGGTTGCTTGGTAGATCAAGGCCCCCTGGGGCCGGTATCTATAATAATAATAATAATAATAATAATAATAATAATAATAATAATAATAATAATAATAATAATAATAATAATAATAATAATAATAATAATGTTATTTGTTTTGCGTCCCACTAACTACTTTTTTAAAGGTCTTCGGAGACGCCGAGGTGCTGGAATTTAGTCCCGCAGGAGTTCTTTTACGTGCCAGTAAATCTACCGACACGAAGCTGTCGTATTTGAGCACCTTCAAATACCACCGGACTGAGCCAGGATCGAACCTGCCAAGTTGGGGTTAGAAGGCCAGCGCCTTAACCGTCTGAGCCACTGAGCCCGACAGGGAGGGGCGGTATCGCCAGGGGATCTGAAGAAATAAAAAGACATATTTTAAGCATTGACGCACCTTATAAGTACGCCATTCTTACTTCAAATTTGAAATTTCCTCCCGCAAACCGCCCAGAACTGCACTTCTCTGCAAGTAATCTTGCCGGAGAAATAATATGCGGGTCAGTTCTCGAGGAGGGGAGACGTCATAAAGAGAACTCCACTGCATTCCAAACGAAATGTAATAACAATTTAAATCGTAATTGAAATCTTGTAAACGAACTAATTGGACAGTATTTATTTGGGCTCCGGAAACTAGAACGATAAATGCCGCAGAACTGGATTTGCCTCGTGGATTCATTTTTACATGTCCAGCAAGGCCGCTTCTAATGTATGGTCCATATACACCAAGGTCCTGCCCAGATTATGGGTCATAAAACTGAAGTGGTCTCGACAAACTGGCAGTAAAGTGATAATAACCGTGATTGCTAGACAGGTGATTTTATTTCTTTATTATGATATGGCTTCTGGTGCCGGGAGTGTCCGAGGACAAGTTCGCTCGCCTGGAAATGTATGGAAGCGGAAGAGACAAGCAGGGTCAGTGTTATATTGTTTTACAAAGGAAAGTTCACCTTTGTTTGCCGTATCCTCCAAATTTATTAATATATTATCTGCAGAACACTTACGTGTCCTTGTGTACCAAACTTGTCAGCGAGGAGTGTTGCCAAAAGGGGAATAGGATTACCCAGTAAACGGCTGCTTGAAAATCCGCAGAAACCAGTTGCCCTCACCTTAAGATTAGTCGAGTTAGGAAACTACTTCATCGACACAAAAAGTTGATGTCCTTGTACTTGAAAGGTAATTGAATTTAATTCAACATGAACTTATCTCATAGTCCGGGGTCATTGCTGTCCTTTCCTAATACTTCGATAAAAGTTACAGTGAAAGAGAATGTATGATATGTTTTCGAAGTCCCTCGTTGTTGTAATACTTCATTTGGCAGCATTGTTTCTTTCTTCTGTGTCCTGCCGGAAGTGATACATCGATAAATTTATCATTTCGAGTCTGATTCTACTTTTGGATTTAATTTAAATAATGTTCTACTGGCTAAAAATTATCTCCATTTCCTCATTTGGCCATGGCAATATTAGGCACGGAGGAGCATATTTTGCCAGCTCCTGATAGGGATTCGTGTTGCTTGGATCTCAGTATTTCATTATTTTACACAAGAAATTGACGGTGTGCATGGCTCGAGACAGTTTTACAATGGACATTCTTTTTCCAGCTGATGTGTTTATCTTTGCTCCCAGATTTGTAGGTCATAATAGGTTAGAATGCAATCTTACTGAAGCAATTAAAAAGTATATTCTAACCCGAACGACGGTTCTGCTATGAGATTTGCATAACTATTAGGGGTACATCCATTGGAGCCCCTAGAATGTATGTTACTCTCGGTACATTACGGAAGAGCCAACCAGACGACACTTCCCACTACTTTAATTACTTTCCAGGACGGGGTTCAACGTTTCGCCACTAGATGACACCAAGTCTCAAATGCTTAAATAGTTGCCTAACACCAGGGGGATCCTTTTCTTCATGTAACAATACAACACAACACAACACAACCCGGCTATCACTGAAATTAAATATCCAGTTTTTCGAAGTTCTGTTGATACGTTTTGCCGTTGTGTGGCACACTGACAGACATTGAAATGAACCTACTTTTCACTTTTGTACAAGTAAGAATGAGGTCTGAGCCAAACATTTGAAGTTTACGGACAAAATTATAATGCTTCTCATGTAGGTAGAACAAATTCCTGCAATAATCTTACCTTCCTTTAGTATATTAACAATGGACTCGTCCGCTTCTGTGCCGTAGTGGTTAGTGTGTTTAGCTGCCACCCCCGGAGGCCTAGCTTCGATTCCCGGATCTGCCACGAAATTTGAAAAGTGGTACGAGGGCTAGGACTGGTTCCACTCAGCCTCGAGAGGTTAACTGAGTAGAGGGGGTTCGATTCCCTTCTCAGCCATCCTCGAAGTGTTTTTCCGTGGTTTCGCACTTCTCCTCCAGGCAAATGCCGGGATGGTACCTCACTTAAGGCCACGGCCGCTTCCTTCCCTCTTCCTTGTCTATCCCTTACAATCTTCCCAAACCCCCACAAGGCTCCTGTTCAGCATAGCAGGTGAGGCCACCTGGGCAAGGTACTGCTCCTCCTCTCCGGTTGTATCCCCGACCCAAAAGTCTCCAGCTCCTGGACACTGCCCTTGAGGCGGTAGAGGGAAAAACCAACCCTGGGGTGTAAACGGATTAACAAAGAAAGAAAGAAGAAAAGAAAGAAAGAAAGAAAGAAAGAAAGAAAGAAAGAAAGAAAGAAAGAAAGAAAGAAAGAAAGAAAGAACAATTGATATCCATGAAGTTTAATCTGTGTCGTAGTGTTAATAGCATATTGAGGTGCTGACAACCTCTCGCCACTTTGTCACATACTGCGGCTGAGTTTTACTGCTCCAGCCTCAATACCTCAATATTCTCTAGTAAAAGAAACTCAACTATTGACCGCTTTCGTCTATCGGTTTGAAGTGTTATCGTGTGGTATTTTTACGCTTTGCTGGTTGTTCTGTTCATGGACACTTGCGGTAGCGCGGTTGGCCGCAATTTGTGAAACGCCATATTAGTTGAGACTGTTTGTGGTCGGGAATCTGTTTAGCAACATGTCCAATTGTAAGTCGTTCAAAGCTCCAGACCGCCTCGTATTGCGTGTCACCAGCCTTCTTCTTTTGACGTGATAACTAGAGATCCAGGAGTGCTAGGTGCTGCACCTTAATTATTTTTAGCTATTAATGCCCAAATTAGCTTTCTTGCAAAGAAAACCTAAAATGAACACCTCTAACTGTGCATTAGTTGCACCTTTTCTTAATGTCAGCACCTTTTTTCCCACTAGTTCAATACTTTTTTGCATCCATTGCCACATTTTCTTTCTAAATAAATTAAATAAGAAAAGCTGAACATTTCGTCTGTGAAGCTTGGCTCTCTGTTCTACGCTCCTCAATTCGTCGCTAGAATGATAAACTCTCTATACTGCACTAATTGGGAACTTAAGTACGAACCTGGTGAATGTTGAACTATCGGCTTGCCGCCCTTCATCAGCCGGCCTTGTTAGTATTACGTAGGTGACGGCTCGGAATACGCTTTGACTGAGTGTGATGTCTGCCGTTGTCCTATTAGCAAATAGCTTAATATTACGCTATTTGCTATTACTGCAGTATCAGTATGAAGTATGTTGAAATAGAAGATGATCACCGAGAAAACTCGTAGTTGTGCTAAACAGTTTAGTGCTGATGGTATTCAGAGCGACGGGTCAGGTCTGAGGTGCAATGTTTGTGATGTATTAATAACAATTGATACAAAAAAGAACCACCAACGTAATCATGTTATGCAGTATATAGCTAGAATAAGGAGGCTATATGAAATATGTTAAATGGACTATTGTGATGAATGGGAAGGAAGCACTTTATGGTATTGCAAAGGAGATACTAGAACAGAGCTTAGTGGCCATGGTGGTGGTGGTGATTATTGTTTTAACACGAAGTACAACTAGGCAAACATCCTCTATATAACACTAATCAAAGGGAAAATGGAAGGGATCCGACACTTCGAAAACTGAAGGTATCGGTCAAAGAAAAGCAAGGGCCTCGAAGGGCATGAAAAATGAAAGACTCCCTAGCCCTCGTAAACCTGATAGGGTTGGGGTCTGAAAAGAACAAGAGTTGACCAAGGGAGGTCGGATAGGATAGATGAAAGTGAGGACCCTGGCACAAGTAAGTGAAAGCAATGCCAGGACTTAGCTAAGGGCCCCGTGGTCGCCAACCCACGCTCCAAAGTTCAGATCCCCTGGGACCCCGCTTAGTTGCCTCTTACGACAGGCAGGGGATACGGTGGGTGTTATTCTACCGCCCCCACCCACAAGGGGGAACAGAGCTTAGCCAAAACCCCTTATGCTAAGGATGTTGCAACAAACGGGCTTTTAATATCGTCTGCAAACAAAATATCCACTACTTGTGTCTCTTTACGTTGAACATTCCTTTTCTATGTATAAGTATTTACTTAGTGACAGGAGATGCAACCTCACTGAAAATAAAATTGAAATGTTAAAAAATTAACTGCTTTGACAGTTTTCTCAACATGTGATTTTTAATAGCAATAACATTGTGCTCTGGCACTTGTCTTAGACAGATTTTTAATACATGAAAACATGAGTGAATTTAGTATCCTTTTATATGATGTAAAATTTCTTTTGGTGATGTTTTTATGAATATTTACATTTAAAATGTTCACCTTTTTGCACCTTTTTCGACTAAGTTAAAACACATGTTTAACCAACATTTTGCACCTAAAAATCCTAGCTCCAATTATTACATATATCGCAAAAGAGAAGTTTAAAAAAAAGTCCATATATAGGTAGTAAGATTGCTTTGAACAAATGATATTTTGCACATTTTTGCATGTAGCGCCTTTAATTGCCTTTTTTCCCCTTTCCAAAATTAACTTACAAATTGCATTGACTTGTTGAAACATTATTTTCTGAACGTTTTATACTTTCACCCTATATCGTAAAATTTCCACTTCTTGGAACTTGTTTCTCCGAAGGTTTTTTCCTTCCCAGTTTATGGCCGCAATTGTTTACGGTCGGTTGCTTAAAAGGCGCCGGCAAACTCTGCAAAGTGCCAACACGTGTGATTCGCGGGTGGCCTATGGTCCTGCCTCTAGTACCTTGTAACCTTAGTCCGCCCTTGTCATCCACTGAATACGACTGGTGCGAGAGTGTTAAGTGTCTCTTGTTAACATTTCCTAGTTCACCTCGCCAAAAGAACCACTAGGATTAAAATCCGAAGTGAACAATTGCGCAAAAGAACATGCCATACATGATGACCATGATATCATTCTTGATACACCTGTCTTTTGAAAATACATTTACACGTGCAATCATTCGTGAGGCGATGGAATAATTTTAATAAAGGGGACGGCTATACAAACGCAATTAAGAGGCTAGATTTTATCATCGGACGCCTGATAAGTTTTAAATACTTATTTTCAAATTCGGTGAACAGGGAAATTCAAACAACATTACAGCACTGTGCAAAATCAAGCAGTAAACTTGTTGACTCATGGAACTATATTAATTTTTGCTGAATGAATAACAGCAATTTTACCTTTTAAGACATGGAAATACTGTCATTTTCATCCAAGGAATTGTAAACTGTAACACAAAAATTATGACGTGTTAGTTTTCTTTGAATGTATAAGAAAATAAAACTGACTGTTTATATCGAGCGCAGGAATATCTTGAAAAGGTCGATTTTCTTGCGATGGTAGCGTTGTTTTTTAATTACTGTACCACATTAAACATTTCGGTGAGCAGTGGAGGGGATCTTCGTAATGACAATCGGACGTCACCGTT
This sequence comes from Anabrus simplex, assembly GCF_040414725.1. Classification (NCBI taxonomy): domain Eukaryota; kingdom Metazoa; phylum Arthropoda; class Insecta; order Orthoptera; family Tettigoniidae; genus Anabrus; species Anabrus simplex. Next base: position 11,469,900 of record NC_090274.1, on the reverse strand, counting down.
CCCTTACACCAAAGTGTGTTTACTCTCTCGCTTCGCCGTGACGTATGCTTACTGGTAGGCTACCCGCATTTACGTCACGTCAGCCCGGGCGCACTGGGCAAGGCTGAACGAGCGACCAGCTGAGCACCTCTGAGATAGAGCAAGCAGTTCATCCATAGTTCACGTGCTGTGACCAGATGGACCTAAACATCAGAAGTTGTGCAAAAAGCTGGTAAGGTTCTTAAAGCCCTGTACTCCAACATGCTTCATATGATGTGCCTCAACCATGCGAATGAGTCTGTGGAGAAATACGTGAAATATTGCCAGAAGTAGATATCAAATGTACAGAAGACTTTTCTCAAATCTCAGGCCAGAATTTAGTTGTTCAAAAAAATTGCCACTGAAATCGCATTCCTCCCGAAGCAAGTATCACTAGATAGGGCACATGGCTATCTGCAGCTTTATACTTTGCCAGAAACTTGAGGAAGGTCCAGGATAATGTTATGTATCTCAGTGGAGATGATGCATAAATGATTCGCATTGGGAAAGAGTTGCTGTTGAATGACAGTACTCAGCAACTATTCAGCTTTACCAGAAGCATTTGAGAGGAATAAAGCACAGGTGGGTAAATAGTATATCTTGCATTGTACTGTACAGAAAGTTCGGGCGGTTTCCAGCATGAAATGTACAATACCGGTCAAAAGTTTAGGACCACATAAAGAAATCACGAAATGTCATCTAGAACCTAAAATTGTGCCACTAGACCTCTGTAATTTTCTTTCTGAGCTCCCACACCTAATAGGATATATGTCGCCTGATTTCACACAGTCCAAATACTGTAGGAGTTATGAATTTTTAACTGTTGGAAGGTCACACCAAAAAAAAAATTGCTAATATAATGTACTGCATACTCTAATTGGTTGCAAGTATCACCAACAAGATTTTTTGTAGACTTAGGAATAGGAGGGGCCGTTTTAGTATAAATATAAAAATTCCGAAAATATGCGACACTGGTTTTTTGCGTGTTTTATTTTGTTTGACCAGGGCCAAAATTGTTGATATTTTTTTTTTTTTGCTATGGCCTTTACGTCGCACCGACACAGATAGGTCTTATGGCGACGATGGGATAGGAAAGGCCTAGGAGTTGGAAGGAAGCGGCCGTGGCCTTAATTAAGGTACAGCCCCAGCATTTGCCTGGTGTGAAAATGGGAAACCACGGAAAACCATTTTCAGGGCTGCCGATAGTGGGATTCGAACCTACTATCTCCCGGATGCAAGCTCACAGCCGCGCGCCTCTACGCGCACGGCCAACTCGCCCGGTTTGATATTTCTTTGCCTTTGTCATGTATGGCCCAAGGTCTCAGGAAGAGCTATCGGCGTCAAACGTATCTGCCCTGATAGTTTCATTTGTGATCTGCGGATGTCATCCAAGACCACATTTCTGATGCTGATAGCTCACACTGAGCTCTATGACAAGAACAAGGAAAAATTGACTATTTTTAGTGCTGGTTTGACAGAAATAAACGCACAAAAATGGGTGCCGCATTTTTTCGGAATTTTTATGTTTATACTAAAATGACACCTAACGATTGCTAAGTCTATAAAAGAATCTTGGTGGTGATACTTGAAAACAATTAGAGGATACAGTACATAATATTTCCAAAAATGTTGAGTTTCTGATGTGACCTTCCAACAGTTAAAATTGTATAACTTATACAAAACTTAGCGTAAATCACTGAAATCAGGCGATGTATATCATATTAGATGCAAGAGCTCAGGGAAAAAATATAGAGATCTAGTAGCAGCACAATTGTTGGTTCTAGATGGAACTTCGCGATTTTTTAATGCGGTCCCAAACTTTTGACCGGTGCTGTACATGAAAAATGTGAGTGGACGACATAGACATTCTGTCAAATGATTTTGATCCGGATACTGTATCACCCTTTCAATATGCTCGAATAACGTGAGTAGAGGAAAATAATATGGCAGTAGGCTGACGGCCGCTTCGTAGACTTACTTATTAGAAATAAAAGACAAATATTGTGTGAATAATACATTTTATTGAATAGCACGCGGTACACTTGTAATAATTCGGTGTAGTATGGGTCTGTGATATGAGAAATGAAAATCCGCAGCCTGTTTCCAGTCATTCTACCGGGTCAGGAATGGAATGAATGAATGAAGCTCCCATCTAGCGGCGAGGATAGGAATTGTGCCGGCTGCCGAAGCCTGTCGCACTCCTCTAAGGCAATCATTAATGAAATGAAATGATATTGGAGAGTGTTGCTGGAATGAAATATGACAGGTAAAACCGGAGCACCCGGAGAAAAACATGTCCCGCCTCCACCTTGTCCAGCACAAATCTCACATGGAGTGACCGGGATTTGAACCACGGAACCCAGCGGTGAGTGGCCGGCGCGCTGCCGCCTGAGCCATGGAGGCTCTTGTGATATGAGAAATAGACAAACAAGACAAAGACAAAGACACCTCCGTACAGGCTATGAAGGCCCTTGGAGGAGTGGAAGGTAAAGGCTTCCACCATTGTTAACCGTGGCACTTGATGGGGTAGAGAGGTTAGCTCTACGCCCGGCCGCCTTTGCCTCCAGGAATTAACCTGGTACTCATGTTTGGTGTAAGCTGAGTGAACCTCGGGACCATATGCACCTCCGGAAGTGGAAATCTCGTTTCTTAAATTTTACGACTTCCCGGCGGGGATTCGAACCCACGTCCTTCCGGGCGAACCGAGCACGCCTTTACCGCCTCGGCCAAGCAGCCCCTGATATGAGAAATAAGAGACATAATATAAGAGTTCGGGAGTAATATTACGAGCAAAAGTAAGAAATGAAATGAATTGCCCAATATGCTGGGAGAATTCATCTTCATTTATTTCAAAATAGTTACTTATTATACAGTAATTGTTTTTCGCTGTTTCAATCCCTCATAATAACGCCTAATACGCCCTTTTCCTTTCATTTTTCATATTCCTTCATCGTTCACTTGTGTCTCCTTTCAACTCGTTCTTTTACACGTTTTTTTTGCCGTATCCTAACAAATCTCTCTTTCCATTAGTAAATTAGTTATTCTATACAACTGACCACGATGTATTCACAAGGACAGTGTGCAAGTCAACACAGCGCCATCTTCCAACAGAGTATGCGTGTTACGTCACAAATGTTGCCTTACTTTGAAGCCCTCTTTCATGAAAACTACGTTTTACTTGTGTGTTTTTTCTCTCACAACAGATAGCATCCTCTTTTGCCGCTCCGCGTTGTAGGGGTAGCGTGTCTGCCTCTTACCCGCTGGCCCCAGTTTCGATTCGCGGCGAGATCAGGGATTTTTACCTGCATCTGATTGCTGGTTCGAGGTCCACCCCGTCTACGAGATTACATTTGAGGAGCTATCTGACGGTGAGATAACGGCCCCGGTCTAGAAAGCCAAAAATAACGGCCGAGAGGATTCTTCGTGTTGACCACACGACGCCTCGTAATCTGCAGGCCTTAAGGCTGAGCAGCAGTCGCCTGGTAGATCTTTGCACTTCGGAGTGTTCCGCCACGAGGTAATGAGCGTTCTACTCGAACACTAAAAGCGTCTTAAAAGTTTTATGTCCATGAACCTGTTGCGGAGGAACGCAATTCTTAGTGGTGAAGACAGTGCTTCAAAAATGATGATTCAAACACTGAAGCACCCTGTAAATATGTTCGATAACATCAGTAGAGGAGGAGAGGTGATTTTCGGTAACGGATAAGAAAATGTTGTCTGACAGAAGACCAAAACTTAAAAGTTGAAAATTTGGTCAAGTAACTTCTTCTCCTGTGTAATGGGAAGTGTCACGCAACCCGTTGTACCATAATGTAGGAAGAGTAGCATAAATTCAAGGAGTTCTATAGGCTGTGCCCCTAATATCTATGCAAATCTCATAGCATAATCGCTGTACATGTAGGGTACACGTGTTACTGGCTTAAGTAAGTTTGCGTAATGAACGACAATCTCAGGTCAAGAATGTAATTATTTTATAATGATGTGGTTCCATTATAATAATAATTGTGATAATGTATTCACAGGTATGTTGTCCTAATGAAGCAAATAGATAGATTGATTGATTGATAGATAGGTAGATGATTTATTTTACCTGGCAGAGTTACGGAGAACTGTCCTTGTTCGTCACTTAACCAGCTCTGTTAATACTCTACTGAACTAATTGGCCCATATATAACGCTCTAATCAGAGAGAGAGAGAGAGAGAGAGAGAGAGAGAGAATGAACATTTGTTCAACTTTCTCTTACCAGAAGTTGTCAGTTGAAAAATTATAGTAAATTACATTGACTGAAAGTGGGAATTTCTTGCTTATTCCTCTATAAGTGGTTTCGCATTAATGATACTAAACCTTTTAATGTAGTAATGTATCATACAGAAATTAAAATGGTATTTTATATTAAAAAATCCACAGTCCTAGTCCTTCAGGCAAGCGAATCAAGGTTTAAAACATCCTAGGGATATGAGCTACCAATTTTAGGTTAATAAAATATAATATAAAGTGAGAATATATTATTTTTTATTCCTAAAAGTTACAATATTTTTCTTAATCATCGTTATGCGGTCGATTAGATTAGCAGTTTTCCTTTTTCTACCACTACGAGCGCTAATGTGAATCAATGCAGAGTTTCACTAAATTCTGTGTGAACATTTAAAAAAACCAAAAACGCCTGAGGGTATCGAACCGAGGAACATAATACAGAAATAATTATGTAAATAAGTTAATTTGGCTAGGATTTGAATAAAAAAGAAAACGAGTAAGAACCAAGCGATTTTAGGCTTTTTTATGAAAATGCATTTAGGCCGGGATCGATTTTCGAAATTTGTGTTTGGGGTCACAATTTTGAAATCATTCCGGGCCCTGTAGCCCTTCAGCACTCGTCATAATTGAGGAAACTGCTTAATTTTATGTTTTTAGTTAGTATGGGGATCCATACTTTGCAATGAAAAGTGTTTTGAAGAGTTAAAAAGATGAGTTCTAGCGTCTAGGTTCACACACTCTTTGTTTCTTCTTTATTTTTACAGTTTATTTTATCTTGACGGCACAGCTGTTCGGATGAGTATGTTTTAAATAATCTCTATCACTGTCAATGTACCTCAGTGTCCGAAAACCGGTTTTGAACTGAACACCTCGGTGCTGATAAGACTGTTTGATATTAATAATAATTGCAGTTAAGTCATTACCGCACAGTCATCTGTCCAGAGGCCTTGTACGCTGCTGAGTGCCTTGCAATGCATGGGGAGGGACTATTAGAGAAATTGGGAGTGAAAAAGATGAAAATTCTAATAAAAATATTGGGCCCATTAAAAGAAAACGGGGAATATACGGTCGGAGACGGCACAAACCGATGTGGAAAAAAAGTAACTTACACCACGAGAAAACGGAGAATTACCTTTTCCTGTCATATAACAAAAATGATGTCCGGCTCCATGGCTAAATGGTTAGCGTGCTGGCCTTTGGTCACACAGGGGTCGCGGGTTCGATTCCCGGCAGGGTCGGGAATTTTAACTATTATTGGTTAATTTCGCTGGCACGGGGGCTGGGTATATGTGTCCTCTTCGTCATCATTCCATCCTCATCACGACGCGCACGTCGCCTTACGGGTGTCAACTCAAAAGACCTGCACATGGCGAGGCGAACATGTCCTCGGACACTCCCGGCACTAAAAGCCATATGCTATTTCACTTTTTACAAGAATGATCCCAATGCGATTGACAAATAGGATTCTCACTTACTTTCTCGAAGAGAAAACCAAGCCAGCTTGGTTTACTGAGGTGGACGAAGATATCTGGGAACGTGCCCCCCTTAAACAAAAACTAACAAGACACTGATATTTCCGAGGGAAACCTAAGCTTCCAACAGGCAAGAAGTGGACTGAGGAAAGGAAGCGACGGCGTCGAGAACTAATGTGAAAGTACTGGGAGGAGATTAAAGCTCGGTGCAGCAAGAAACAGTTCAAATAATAATAAGAATAATAATAGTAATCAAGAAGATATTAGGACGAGTCAGGAAGGGAATGAATACAAAAGGGGACCCAACCAAGAGCTCTACAAATACTGTGAAAAAATCACGGAAGTGGCCAGGAAGAGATGCCTAGCATTTTATGGACACGTCTACTGATCAAGTTTGACGGCCAGACCAGCCGCCGCTGCTTGTGTCCAGAGGAGGTCGCTCGGACCCCTCAAGTACCCTGAGATACCGCTCGCCCGCACTATGAGAGGAGTAGTGGAGTTGAAGCAAACAGAGATCTGCAGGAACTGGGTGGAACAGAAAAAAGGCTTACAAGGCCGGACATCTCTCAGGAGGAAGCTTCATTAAAAGACATTCCAGGACAAACCACCAAGAAGGAAGATCGGTACCCTCTGGAAAAAGTAGAACAAACAACAACACAGCCAGAGAATGAGTAATTACTGGGCAAACTTTAAAACTCACCCCAAACGCAATAGTTGAGTATATACGGAACAAGAAGTGGAATATGAACATGAAAGCACGAATGGAAAAAGCTTACATAGTCTTATCACGTAATGATGAATATATACAACCAAACGTCAGTATCCAGGAATGCTAAATTGAGACACTACAAACTATAATGCTTCCAGCAGCGTTATATGCAAGAGTGTTCGAATAGCTTCTCAGATAGAAGGATAGACAAAACAGGAAACAGAATTCTAAGAAAAATATGGGACCTGTTTGCGGAAATGGGGTATACAGATTGAGATCAGAACGAAATATATATACAGAAATAAAAGAAATAGGTCATGCTTTCAGAAAAAAATAGATTAAGATTGTTTGGTTATCCTGCACAGATTGGGCAAAGACAGATTAACAAAAAAAACTTTTAAGATTATCCAAATAAAAAATTCAGCATTTTTCTATGATTGCGAGGAAGATTTCGAACTACTCATAATTGCAAATAGATAATAATTTAGGAAAGCAATATTTGACGGTAAATTTACAGAGAAAGCCAAGAAGAAATCAGGCATTAAATGGACGGAAGAAAGAAAACAACACCGAGAAAGGATGAAAAAGTTTAGGGGAGACAAGAAGAAAAAACTGTTTCATATGGTGTTAAGCTGACCTAATTAAAAGAATGAAAAATAATACGGAGTGGAGATCGAACAAGGCAATGAAAAGTAGAAGAGGAAGATTTAGACCTGCTGTCGGTCTAGGAGTTCTTACAGTAGAGATATTTTTAGCACGGTCCTTTAAAACCTTCGCGGTTTGTTGTACCCGTGACCTCTAGCGGAAGGACGTTCCATTCACGGCTGGCCACAACAGTGAAGGCGTTGTTGTAGGTTGAGGATTTCTGTTCATGAAGAGCGAGCAGTGTTGTGCTATTTTTATCATCATGACCAGAAAGGCTGTGAAATCGTTCGTATAGGTCATTTGTAAGGCAATGTAACCTGCAGTGGCGTATGCTGGGATCAAGACGTGGGCTACCTCTAGACTTAGGTTACCGCTTTTCGATGGTTGGTTTAGTGAACGTCAAGCCTTAAGCGTTTTGAGCTGCAGCCAATGGCCAACGGGGAAGCCTGCTGTGTTGTCAGGGCTGCTTCACAAGCTACTGCCCTAGCCTCTGTCGCTGCCAGTACTCAACCGCTGATCAGTGAAGATGGTAGCCTAAGGTTCAGCAAATTAAAGTCCGGCTTTATGGCTGAATAGATAGAATGCTTCCCTTCACGTTATTGGCATGATAGTTGCTGTGCTTCTGCGGTCTCATATTGCCTTCATTTCCTTTTAGCAAATTTTGAAATGCCTGGATTCTTGTTCTTTTGTGGAACTAACCCTCTTTTATGGCCGGATGCCCTTCCTGACGCGAACCCTATGTGGAGGGATGTAATCACTATTGCGTGTTTCTGTCGTGGTTTGTAGTGTGGAGTGTTGTCCGCGAGCCAAAAGAATTAATCACCCGCGATTAAAATCCCTGACGCGATCGGGAATCGAACCCAGAGACCTCTGAATCGAAGGCCTCCACGTTGGCCATTCAGCCAAGGAGTTAGACATTAAAATGTCTGCATTCTTGAATAGGGGCTGCCTGGCCGAGGCGGTAAAGGCGTATTAGGTTCGCCCGGAAGGACGTGGGTTCGAATCCCCGTCAGGAAGTCGTAAAATTTAAGAAACGAGATTTCCTTTTCCGGAGGTGTACATGGCCCTGAGGTTTACTCAGCCTATACAAAAAATGAGTACGAGGTTAATTCCTGGGGGCAAAGGCGGCCGGGCGTAGAGCTAACCACTCTTCCCCTCCAAGGGCCTTCATGACCTATTGGAAGACTTTGCTTTTGCTTTTTTGCATTCCTAAATAGTCCTGGAATTTCTGTAGATTTTTCTTCACTTCCTGGGTTAACTGGTGAAATTCATTGAATATCTGCCTTCTCTTATTAATTGGATGCGCACTGTACCTTCTAGCAGAACTCGAAATCAAGTACAATTTGCTTGCTACCGTAAGTTCGTCATCACTACTACTGCATTTAACCATTATGTACACACATAACTAGGAACATTTGCATACAAACAAAATTAAAGAACACAACGCGATCTTCTCGTGAATGTTGCACAATCATAACTGGATGGAAAATGTTTGCTCTTTACTGAAGCAAGAGCGAGGGCCTCCCACCCGGTATGTGCGCCTCTGAATGATAAGTGATGAGTCAAGAGTGCGGAGTAATCCACTCGGCATGTTCATACCCTAAGACTTCTTGTTTGCAACGATATAATTACAGTTGGCATTTTGACAATATATACGGAGATATCAGCGTTTCAACACTTCAAGCGCCGGAAGGAAAAGGAAGAGGTTTAAGAAACTTCAGCAACCCAAGGTTGTTACTGAAGTTGGAAGCAGCAGGGGTTAGAGGTTTAGCACTAAACTGGTTTACAGATTATCTCAGAGAAGGGTACAGTTCGTTAGTTGTATGGGAGCAGAAAGCACGTTGCAGACTATAACAACTGGTGTACCTCAAGGTTCTGTTCTAGCACCAATATTATTTCTTGTATTTGTCAATGATATTGGTAACTTGCCGATGTTCGGCAAATTGTCATTATTTGCTGATGACACAAATATTTTCTACACAGGGAATTGTATATATAATCTTCAAGAAAAGATGCAGCATGACATATCTTTAATTCAGACCTGGCTTACTACCAACCGACTAAGAATTAATCATAATAAAACTAACTATATCATATTTCACAAACCATTATGTACATTTCCTCTGGACATCAATTTAAGTTTCTATGACCAAGTGGTACCTCGTGTTCAATCAACCAAATTTCTAGGACTTAGCATAGATGAGTCGCTAACTTGGGAGAATCACATCACAATGCTGTGTGATAGAATAACTCCTGCTATTGGTGTACTCAGCCGATTAAAATACAAAGTTTCTCGTGGGCTGTTGAAGAGTATTTATCATGCACTAATTGAAAGCCACCTGAATTACATGATTCATATCTGGGCATGTTGCAGTAAAGAACAATTTGAAAAGATCAGTATCTTACAGAAAAGAGCACTGAAAATACTCTTCAACTTACCCACCTTAACACCAACCTTACAGGTCTACCAGTATTGTAATGTGCTGTCACTAGATGGTCTTCGTAAAAAAAGCTTCAGTTATTATGTTGTATAAATTGAGAAATCGACAAACTCATTCGGACACACTTTGCAACTTGAATTCTGATATACATTCATACAGTACAAGAGGATCTACTAAAATTCACTGTAAATCATCAAAGTCTACTAAGTATGGCACTAATTTTTTATGGCATTTCTCTGTAAAGTTTTTCAATAGCCTTCCTGAGCATATTCGAGAAGCCGATAACTTACCCATCTTTAAAACCAAGCTTGTTAATTTTCTAAAAGTAAAAATGCCAAGCCTATAGAGTACTGAGTTAGTATACTATATCACTGCTGTTCATATTTGGTTTCAATCACTAGGATACCTTAATATTATTATTATTATTGTACAGTATATTATACTTTCGTCCTAGAAGCTGATGTTCTCAAATCTCATCTTTGTTGCCAAATGTAATTATTTGTACTGCACCATTATGAGCCTTGGCTCAGGTGCCTCTTTTTAAATAAATAAATAAAAAAAGGTATGGATATAGTTTGTGTACTGCGCTCGCTGGTCAGTTCCAAGGGAAGTGACCTCTTTGACAAGGTCGTCTTTCATGGTTTCGCTCTAGTTGGGATGCTGACGTGTTATCGCCGTTTGATTTATTGGACAAGTTCAAGACAGTTAGATGGGGAAGGAAATAAGAATTACGCGACAAATTCAACGACCTGGGTCAAAAGTGGACTCTGTGTGACAAGTCTTCGGCTGTCAGCTACTCGTCAGGGGCGGACTGATTAAACCTTATTTCTCTTTCTGGATCACTAATCATCTTTATCTCTGTTTTATTCTAATTTTGGCCACCGCAGCCTTCAAATAACAATCTGACTGTGGTGACAGTTTCCTGGTACATATTCACCAACAACAGATGCTGTCTGTTTAGAGCCTTTTCGTAATTCATTTTTCAGACAATACATAAGACAACGTGTTGGTTTTGCTTTGAGAATATTTTCAGGGTCCTTCCGCATACTTTGAAGTTGTAAAGATAGAGTTGTCTTACATGGTCAAGGATTGCCGGTGACAAGCAATTCAGACTGAGTTCACTTTCATTGTCTTGATGGAGTTTTTCTCTGATCTTCGTGGTTCAGCTTCTGTAATAAATTTTCTGTGTCAGTACCACTGTCCGTGTTTTATTTATCCATATCTTCACCCATTTCAAACAAATATAACTATAAACGACCTTAGGAACAAGACGACAGTTTGTAGGCTACATCCACACCCATGATCTCAGAGGTATTGACCTGCGAGTGAAGAAGTTGCGGGCACAAATGATGGAGTGTCTGTTCAAAAGATACTATTTCCACCTGCAGAACCCAGAAGAGAAAAGTGTAATTCCTCAAAATTGTGCCAAACCCGATCATGCCTACGTTCCATGTACCTTTTAAAGAAGGCCGTTCGGGATTATAGGGGACGATGTCTGAAGGGTTATGAAAAGCCATCTCTCCACCAACAGCATTTCTAGCTACAGCCCGAGAACGTAATTCCCATTGCAGCATACTTTTTCTCAGAGCCAGCATGTCTATCTTATCCCTCTCCTGGTAGTGCGTGCATATCTATTTCCCAAGGCCCTTTTTGGGAGTCCAAATGCACAGAAGTCCGTGAGTGAACCATCGGAATGCCTTCACCGAAATGTCAGTAAAATGAATTGCACGGATTTTAGTTTCCATCTCCATTCTCTCTAAGAACAGACGAGTCGAACGAGACGTGCGGCTGGATGCTTTATTTTGATGTACCTATACCTGATTTTTCGCCCTCACATACAGTGCTGGGATATCTGTGTTGAAACCTCTTGCTGATAGTTTGTACAGTTCACCTTCACGTTATTACTGACACGGCGAATGGTTAACTCGCCATTATAGCAGTATCCTGCGATGATCATGAAATCCCTTGCAAAAACCTTCCTACAATTCTTTATACAATATTTGATAATTCATTTTGTCCTCACAGCGGTATTAAATCGAACGAGGTTTGTTACAGTCACTAAGGTACACCCATTTTTCCATTTGTACAGATAGCCCTCATTATAGCTTTCTTGCGTTAGTGTGACGAGGCAGGAGCTTTTCAAATTGCAGGTCCTTGGTGATTATGGTGTTATCTGGTGAAACAGACATCCACAACGTACGTGGGGCAAGGTTGCCACCTGAGACAAGGGCCTCCACTTTCCTCAGGACTTCTGGTGTACTGCTGGTGTCTGGTCGTGGATTTGACTATTTCTTCCCCTCTGGAGTTAAGCCCAGTTCTTCTTTGCCTTTTCTTTATCCAACAGGCACTCCTCAAATAACAGCTGAATCCCCATACTATGCAGTACAGCCAACCTAACTATCTGCAATAAGAATCATCATTTTATCAATATATTCTATTAACAGAGAGTAATGGAGTGCTGTTGTCATGGAGAGGAACTCTACACTAAGGACGGCCATGTTAGTTGATGTAGATGTGACATAAAGGTTCGCCTGATAATTTAGTAGGCTTTGCATCCGTAAATGCCATGTACGTAGCAGGTTTCGCAACCATATGCAGATTTTTTTACTTGAAATTAAAAGCTATTATAGCTTGTTTAGGAACCTGAAACATAAAATTAGAAGCCAGTACCATTAAGGAAAATGGGATACCAATACTTCCATTTTGGTAATTTCATGCACTTAGCTGGTTTTGCAAATGGGCCACTCACTTTATAAATATTAAAGATTTGTTAAAAGAACGCCTCTCATTTTCACTTCACCTTCGCCGCCGGAAGTCCGTAATTGTGCACCTGATAAGGCCGCTACACAGTGAGAGCTAAGCTACGCTAACCTAAACGATGCCGAGCTAAATTTTACAGATCGCCAAGAAGGCGTTGCTGGTTTCACACACATGCGCACAATCACTTTCTTGCCCGGCATCTAGCGAGCAGTCATTTCATGTCTCTGAGTTTCGTGAATTACCTCAGTACAACAGCTACTATATTGCTTAATTGTTTTTTGTGTTTGTTAATTATCATGGAAGGCAGACGAAAGGAAGAAATACTGACTGAACAGATACAAAAATATACTTGTCTGTCAAAGTATTAAATTATTAAAGATAACCATGAAAGACAAGTGTTGGCAAGAAATAAATTAAACTCTGAAAATTGATTGTACGTATCACTTGTTAATGTTATAGTGGAAGTTTCATTGATGGTGCTCCATCGCTAGTGCTGCAATGACAAAACATAGTCATATTACGTAAAATAGCATGAAAGTATAAGGTATGACCAGAAAAAGAAATAATCTGCTGCAATGAAAGTTTATGAAAAATAAAGAATATCATTCAGTTCTTTATCATAAACATAGTACTTGATCTTCCCTTCTTCAGTAACAAGTTGTTTTAATTTCGTTATTCCATTCACCTCGAGCAGTTCATATCTCTTGTGGTCCTTGCCGTCACTCTTTCGTCCAGATTTCAGTGATTTAACCTTGCTGATACGTGAGTTATACTTTTCTCTGTCCATGAAGACGATTACAGTATAATTGGGGATTCCCCGTTCCACTCTAAGACTTTTGTGGAACGTCGCTCATTCAACCATAACTGCACTGCTGTATAACATTACAATGAACAACTGGCGACAATTACATTCATGCCGATGCCTGGTACCATTGTTGGACGCTAATAGGAGGTCGTGTTCATTACTAATCTGCTACTATACACATCCACTAACCGGAGCTTCACTTTCATTAGTGGATGTGTTTTATTCATTTTGTGATGAGCTTTCACTGATCATTTTAGTGATGGTATAAATGCACTAGGCAAAGTTTACCTTCCCTAACCATCCACTTCGACTATAATATATACATTTTTTACTTTGCGTGCTATGATTTGGGTACTTCATGTTTCTTAATATCATCCACAGTAATAGATGGAAGTTCATGAAACTATTTCTGATTTAGATGAACTTTTTATTCAAATTTTTTATTTTTTTATTGCAAATACCAATAATATTAGCAAACCAAATTACATGGACTTCTCCTATTCTTTGATTCCTCTGCACCATTCCTTCCTATCTTCGGCATCCTCCTTTGTCCAACCTTTCTCTGTGATATCCTCTTCCACCCATTATTTGCGTTTCAATTTTAGTCTTTCCCTTTACCCCTTTACTTCCAACTGTGATTCCTTCGTTCTTCACCGTATTCATTACTTGTTATTCCAGACTTCCTCATTTCCGCAATTTCCATTTTCAGTTCCTGGTCCCGTGTAATCACTCATGTCTCTCTACGATGGATTAGAACCGGTCTAACCTCTGCCCTTTCATTCTACAGCTCACACCCAGTCATCTTTCTCCTGTTTATCCAGCTCCATCGTATCTGTGCAGTATTTCTGCCTCTAAACCGCCATCTTTTGTATTACAGTGTTCACACAACTTATCCTGAATTTGTCAACATGTACGTCCTCATGAAACAATAATCACCACCACCACCACCTCACTAGGGCTGCGCAAGTTATTTAGAGACGTGCAAATGCCTGCTTTGTGCCCATATTTGCTTCATTCTTTTCTGTCGACATCCTTTCTGTCTTCAGACCAGGTTGTTCCAGTCTTCTTCTTCTTCTTCTTCTTCTTCTTCTTCTTCTTCTTCTTCTTCTTCTTCTTCTTCGGCCTTTCCTCCCGGTCAACTTGCCATTTGTTTTGTACGTCAGTGCCGATCTATTTTTTAAAAATGTGTCCAAAGAATCTTAACTTACGTTTTCTAATGTCACTGTGAATATTTGTGTATTGTTTGATGTCCTGTCTGCCTCTGAGTCGGTATTATCTGTGTGCAAGTTTTGAGCCTAGCATTTTTCTTATGATTTTGCGTTCCTTCTTGTAAATGTTTTCATTCTCTGCTTTCCTGTTCAAAATTACCATTTCTCATCCATAAAGACGTTCTGGTTTAATGACTTGACTGTATTGTAACGTCTTAGTTTTGTGTGCTTGGAGATACCTTTTTTGTTAGTCGATATGCAATTTCCATCTCTTGGCATCTAATTTTGTTGGCTTTTGTTTCGAGCCCATTTTCCTGAATTGTTTCAACTTCTTCTTTGGAATAATTTAGTCCAATGATTGTTTTGCCCTAGCGATAATTCTTCTTCATCCAGAGTTCACAACAAATGTGATCAAGAATGTCTTTCTTGGTCTTCCATGAGGGCGTTTCCCTGGTATTTTATCTTCCAAAATTTACTATCAACACATTCCTATGTACCATCCAAGAAAGGACAATTTTCAATGCCTCAGTGTTGGTATTCTCCACCCGAGTTATCCGTTACAGCCGACGCCAACACCACATCTCAAAGGCCTCTTAATATCACTCTTTGTTAACGTCTCAGCACAGCGCAACAGACCAAACATAAGATTTCATTATTCTTTTGCTTAAGATGAGGAACATTGTTTTCTGACATAGAAGGGACTATTTGTCTCTGAAGACTTGCTTTGTTATTTCAATGTGACACTGAAGGTTTTCTGTTATGATCTGGCCAAGGTATTTGAATTGTGCTGTCTCACCACTGATCATCACGAGCAATGGACTTGGGTTCCTACTAAACATCATGACTTTTGTGTTATTAACATGCATTTTCATACCAAATTCCTTAGCTTCTTCATCTAGCTTTAGCTACGTTTTGGATAAAGCTGTTGGAATACCCGCAACTGTAGCTTGATCATCGGCAAATTTGATGGTCTGCGTTAGTTTCCCATGTATTTTCACCCCAAGCTTGGTTTTTGTTATAGATTCATTGACAATTTTCTCAGCAAAGACATTAAACAGGAATGATGAGAGAATACAGCCTTGCCTCACTCCTTTCATTATCTGTACAGAGGCTGATAACTGAATGTTGATGTTACACTAAGATATTTAAAACCGGGCGAGTTGGCCGTGCGTGTAGAGGCGCGCGGCTGTGAGCTTGCATCCGGGAGATAGTAGGTTCGAATCCCACTATCGGCAGCCCTGAAAATGGTTTTCCGTTGTTTTCCATTTTCACACCAGGCAAATGCTGGGGCTGTACCTTAATTAAGGCCACGGCGGCTTCCTTACAACTCCTAGGCCTTTCCTATCCCATCGTCGCCATAAGACCTATCTGTGTCGGTGCGACGTAAAGCCCCTAGCAAAAAGATATTTAAATTGTGATATTCGTTTCATTAGGGCACATTTTGTCTTCATGAACCTTGGTGCACTTCGGCGTCTCCGAAAACCGTAAAAGCAGTTACTGGGATGTAAAAGCATTATTATTATTATTATTATTATTATTATTATTATTATTATTATTATTATTATTATTATTATTATTATTATTATTATTATTTATTTCTTCGTTATGCCCGTTTACAGAGCACGTTGGAACTTGTTAGCTTGATGATGGTTTTCCTTTCTTCTTCTCCTCCCAAAATCTCTTCATAAACTCGCTATGCTCTTTCTTGCGTTCTTCCGTCCATTGTTTCCCTGTGGTTCTTTTAGCCTTTTCCGTGAACGTGTGCTTTGCAACCAGATTCCCAAAAGCCTTGCGATCCCTGATGACGTCTTCTGTGATGTTCATTTCTTTTAAGTCCTGCTTTATTTCCTCTAACCAGCTTATTTTGACCTTCTTTGATTTAATTATATCAAGCAGTTTCTTTGCATATCTATTGTCGTCCATTTTTCAGATGTGGCCATAGAATTTCAATCGTCTCCTGCGTACAGTATCGGTGAACTTGTCGATTGCTTTGTACAAATCTACAGTTTTCCTTTTGATCCATATACCATTTACATGAACGGGGCCATATACTTTCCTAAGAATTTTCCGTTCTTGTTTTTAATTTTCATCAATTTTAGAGTGGCCTTCTAGCAGTAGCGGCGCGTGGATGAAACGTCTGCGGGTTCACTGCTGTGGAAAATAACATGTTCGGATTTATTGTTACTTGATATTTACACAGATGTAAAATTGCTTGATTGGCAACGCGACTTTCCTTTGCAGGCACACAGCTTCAGTTCGGAGAAGTTACCAAACAATGAAGAATGAAAGACAGAGAGTCTGAGGGGCAATTACTTTAAGGTGATCCAGTTTCCTCTGATTTTGAAGAGTTGCTTGCGCGTAGGAATCCCTGCTTCAAGAGTGTGTTATTTGTGTGTTGATGTATTTTGCTGTTTACTTTTCATAAAACGCGAAAACTTTAATGAATTATACAAACTTAGACTACGCACGCCTGTTGATGCTATACAAACCGTAATTACCAAAGTATTCTGGCTCATTGCGGTTAATTACCGCAGAATCGTAAAATCATGACATTAAAATCCCTTCAAAACCTACCACTTACAACAAAATTTAACGGCGCGCTGTGACAGTGCTTCGGCTAATTTCGGGGCTGCTCGTGTCTATCGCTGGCCCACTCGCGAGCGATTGCTGGCCTATGTTTTCGTCCCTCCTCACAGCCCCTCGCCATGCGCACCCTCCTTACGTCCCACAGCCCCGCACCGGCAGTCCTGAAATTGAACCTCTCCGCTGGTTCCGGAGAGCAACCAGTGTTGGTGTCAAAATCATCGCTACGTGCGCGAATATAATGAGGTAATTAAAAGTTATCTACCGAATTTCTAGGGAGTTCACTGAACCGCTGAACATATAGAACGCCTCCTAGGGATGTGGTTTCTGAGGCATACAAGGCTTCCGGAAGAACAACAGTCTTGTAATGCCGAAGTTTTGCCTTTCGTGACATCACTCTTTTATTGTAGTGGTTCCATGTTATTCGGTGTGCTTTCAGGAGTTTGGTGGCTCTTTCTAAATTAGCTTTCCTGTCCAATCCGGATGGTACAATGGTTTCTCCTTGATATTTGAAGGAAGGGACCTGTGTGATTATTCCATAATTTGTCTGTAGCGGGGATCTTTGGATATTCTGGTGTCCATTAGCCATGATATGAGTCTTCTCATGCGATATTTGGAGGCCTATTATTATTATTATTATTATTATTATTATTATTATTATTATTATTATTATTATTATTATTATTATTATTATTATTACAGGGATACCGTGGAGAGTAGAAGTGTAAGAAGGTGCGGGCATTAATGGGTGGATAGAGAGAAGATCAAATGTTAAAACCTTAAAATTTTGGAATTTTATTTCTTCCCTTTTTTCAGATTTTAAACTTTAAAGAAATAACAATGGACTAGACCAGGTCAGCTCAAGAGTTTAAGAAAAACAACAACGGTTTAACAAGTGACCTTGAAGCTCCCAAGGTACAATTTTACAAGAGCAGCATTGCTCCCTTCAATAAATCCACAAGGAGACTCAGCTCCCAAAATTTACTACATTCACACGGAGCGTCTTCGCTTCACATACCATATTTACGCGAATAATACCCGCACCCTAACTTTAGGAAGGCTGGTTTTGAAAAAAAATATGCCAACATTGATTCAAATAAAACCCGCACCCCAATTTCGTGCCTCAATTTTTTTAAAAAATATATGCGGGTATTATTCGCGTAAATACGGTCATTAAGTAGGAGAATATTCTCCGAAATGTACAAGTTTCAATCCTCTCTAAGGCTCTACCTAACTTTCAGAAAACAAACCGTATTCACTGCCTTATCTTCTCCACAGTCGAATTTACGGAGAAAATAGAATAATAGTTAACTTTAACAGGGGCAATAAAATGTGGAGAAGAACCTTTAGAATTCGTATCCAACTTCAAATACCTGGGTGTCGTATTACAAACTACTGGAACTGCTTTCTCCCTACCATGTACAGGAACGAGCTACGGCAGCAACGAAAATCTCCTACGACATCCCTAAACTCCAAAACCTATCAACAGCGATGAAACTATTCAAAATTAAAGTTATGCCGACTGCCACATATGGTATTCAATTAATTTGGCCGTACTTGTCGGTGAACAACCTGAGGAAGCTAGAAAGCGTCAAAGAGAGATTTATTAAGAGAGCTCTCAAGAAATAAAATAGTGCGGGGAACCTTCTTCATGGAAGACATAAAGCGCATTTTTGATCTACCGGAAACGCATGCATATAAAACTATCATCGAGGAGAGACGGAAAAAAGCCGACGAGAAATAATGGAGACTGATGCAATGAAGTTAGAAATGTGGAAGGGACCGAATTTCAAACTTCGACATCTATATACACGATTCGCTGTTCACGGGTTTCATGGAAGGATCTGCCAGAATGAGGCATTCCATGAATCCAAGGAGGATTGCGTCTGCAAGAAGTGCAATAATCCATGCTCTAAATACCATTTAGTGGAATGTGTAAACATACCTCAATCTCTAATCACAGAAATGACAGAGAGGTGAAAAAATTGATTGTACAAATTGTGTTTAATAAATTAATTAATAAGTGCCCATTCTACCTGACCTTAGTAAAAAAAGGTTAAAGTTATTGACCGGAAATCAAAATGTTGGTGGGGGGGGGGCGAACTATTGCACTCCTCTGAAATACTCTTGAAAAATACCTAAAACCCTATTTGGGCTGATGGCCCTAAGCTACAGAGGCTAAGCCTATACTACGGAGGAGACTAGATGGAGAGAAAGTTTAAATTACAAAGAAAAGATTAATTTTAAAGTTTACGAAATCGTAGTCACCTCAAAAACAAGTTGAAGGGGAGTACAAGAGGGTTCCCACTCTTTTTTCCCTAAGTCAAATTAAGATCTTAAACCAGACTGAGAACTTACATTTAGCTTTATGAGACTATTACATGATTAAAAAACATGTCTGCCATTACTTTGAGCTGGTGGACCGTCCGGAGATGGACGAGGCAAGCCCTCCCCTGCCTCCTCTACTAACACACTCCACTGCTGGACTGGAGCGATCGAAAGACAGTATGGCCCGAAAGCGGAGAGGAAGGTTCCAGAATTCTCTGGACCAAAGCCCTGGACACACCCACAAATATAATTGCATAATCAAATAAATATAAAAAAATCCTTATTGGTTAATTTTTAAAGCCGGCCGAAAGAGATCGAAGTGTTGATAACCTTAGAATACCGAACACAATCTACAAACAGTTCAGTTTTACCAACTAATGACTACAAAATTTCTCTTGAAAGTTAACTGTCCATGCTCTCACCAGACGGAGCACCTAGGTTGAAAGTAGAAACATCTGTCGATAAACGATCAAACTTATTCCGAAATGAGTTTCACTGATCATATCAGAGATGGCCTTCTGAAAGGGGTTCTTTTTAAATGTGCGGAGTTGGTGTACGTGCGGTACAATTATTATTGTTTCACCCTCTTTGAGGTACGTTGAATCAATCATTTCTCTACGTATGCATTGTTCCATTCTTAGTGTCCACTATTTCTTCATTCCTTCTGATCATCGTTACCTCTCGTCTTCCGAGATAATAGGTTTGGTTTTTAATGTAAATTTTGTTATTACTTTAGCTGTTCGATTGAATAGTGAATTTTCTGTAATTTTTAATTCTACTAGACCTTTTTCAGTTTTTTCTTTATTATTATTATTTCTAACCTTGTTATGTGATTACCCCATTGAAGATATGTTCCCGATATTACCTCCTACGTACTTGCGGAGATCCCCAAGGGGCAGGTGGTTGCGCAGGTTGCATCACGTAGTTGTTAGCTTGCATTTGGGAGATAGTAGGTTCGAACCCCACTACTTGCAGCCCTAAAGATGTTCTTCCGTGGTTTTCCATTTTCACACTAGGCAAATCAAGGTCGATTCCTTCGCTCAAAAGCAATTGTATAAAAAAGCAAGTGATCCCGATCAATACAGTAATTAAAAGTGGGAGGACTTTTTCTTGTGGCGAAGCTTGCAACGCACACCATTATCTGATTATCGTGTTCTACGCGTGATGTCTTCATGACCACTTTATTTTTTGTACTGTGATGTAATAACCCGCCATTCACAGCTACTGAAATATAGTATTGCTAGAATCTTGTGGTGTAAGAACTTCCTTGCCTATGACGTGTTCTCTGACTAATGAACCATATCATTAGTTGTAACACTGGATCGGTATATTGTTTGGCGCCGAGCGAGGGGCCATGGCAGGGTCAGCAAGACAAATGACTACTCACTCTTATCGCGGTATAAATAATAACTTGTTGTGATCACTCACTCTTTCATGGCGGAAAAAGGCTCGTACTCAAAACTTTGTACTCAGCCTTCAGTTTCTGCGCAGTGGAGGTACCACCTTAAGGCGAATTTAGACAGGAGTCCCTAAACCTGAAAGCAGTATCTGTGATTGTTGGACATCGGATTTACATACCACATAAATCATGGCAGAAGTAAGGAGGACATAAAATGTAGGCTAGGACAAGCAAGGAAGGTCTTTCTTAAGAAAATAAATTTGCGCACTTCGAACATTACAAAAATGTTTTTGAAGACTTTCGTTTGAATCGTGGCATTCTGTAGAAGTGAAACATGGACGATAACTCGCTCAGAAAGAAAGAAAATAGAAGCTTTAGAAATGTGGGGCTACAGAAGAATGCTGAAGGTGAGATGGATAGATCGAATCACGAATGAAGAGATATTGAATCGTATTGGTGAGAGGAGATCGTTGTGACTAAATTTGACTAGAAGAAGAGATAGAATGATAGGACACATCTTAAGACACCCAGGACTTATGCACTTGTTTTTTGAGGGAAGTGTAGGGGGTAGGAACGGTAGGGATAGACCAAGGTATGAATATGACAAGCAGATTAGAGCAGATGCAAGTTGCAGCAGTTACGTAGAAAAGAAAAGGTTAGCTCAGGATAGGGTCTATCAAACGAGTCTATGGACTGATCTAGAGCCCGCATTTTTAGGTGCTGATAGGTTAGACTGCAAACTTATTTAAGCCAATAAGAAGTGTACCCTACCGTGTACAACAGTTATGCTATGAGGTTTGCATAGACATTAGGAGTACGGCCTATAGAACTCCTAAAATGTATGTTACTCTTGCCACAGTGTGGAAGAGCGGGTTGTGCGACACTTCCTATTAACCAAATCAGTTTGCATTCTAACCTATTACCACCTAAAAACCCGAAGTCTACCTGATAACTCAAACAAAACGACATAAATCACCAATATAATCAGGCAACTATGCTGTATAAAGTACAAGCTATAAAATACTTTTATGAAACGCTCACGCGATTCACCCACACCAGTACATGACTATGAATGAACAAATGAATGAGAAACTAAACATCACTTACAGCACAACAGTGTTCTCCCCAGAAGTTTCCGTCAGCCGCGTGGGGGAATATTACGTAAGAAATGAAAATGGTATCATTTCAGTTTATTCCTCTCAGGGCATTGACGATCATATCAGAGAGGTAAACATTAACTGTAAAATAGAATAATTTTAGTGTTGTTACCACGAAAAAGTCATAACAGAGTATGTTGAAAATCTAGTGTTCAACTGCTCCTTCACAATCACGTAACACAGAGGCTTACTACCTTGTCCACCGATCGAGTGCTCGCTTGGGATTCCACGCTAATCCAGACACCGCTTGCGCACGACAATACGTGGTAGTTTATCATCTAAATAAAGAGATCTGCAGTATTTACATTTTAATTTGGAACACCCATACGTATTAATATAATGTAAGTTGCACATATCTAGTTTATGTTAGCCGGGCGGTCTGTAAAATCGGCAGGTGATGCGCCCATTAACAAGGTGATAGGGAGAACACTGCACAAGTACAAACAATCCGAGAGAAGTATCATTGGATCAGTTATAGCAATATGCACACGTCTACCAGATAACGCACAGTGTTTTAATAAACACACGTGATAAATCATAATTAGTAAGGCTGTAAGAACACAAACGTGAAGAAAAACACTTAACTACACATTGGTCTTTAATTTTACACCACACACCCTACTTTTCCTGGCCATAATTTGCTATGCAGTATACTACAACAGTCCTCTCCCAGGGATATGAGCTACGAATCTTAGGTAAATAAAATATAATTATGGGAATACATTCTTTATGTATTCCTAAAAGTTACAATCCTTCCTTTAATCATCGTCATCTGGTCGATTACATTAGTAGTTTGCCACCACTACGAGCGCTAATGTGAGTCAATCCAGTGTTTCACTTAAGCCCTTATAACTACCAAGGAACATATTACGGAAAGAATTATGTAAGTAAGTTAATGAAATGTCGTATGGCTTTTAGTGCCGGGATATCCCAGGACGGCTTCGGCTCGCCAGTCGCAGGTCTTTCTATTCGACGCCCTTAGGCAACCTGCGCGTCGTGATGAGGATGAAATGATGATGAAGACAACACATACACCCAGCCCCCATGCCATTGGAATTAACCAATTAAGGTTAAAATCCCCGACCCGGCCGGGAATCGAACCAGGGACCCTCTGAACCGAAGGCCAGTACGCTGACCGTTCAGCCAACGAGTAGTAGGTTAATTTGGCTAGGATTTGAATCAAAAAGGAAGCGAGTAAAGAAACACGCGATTTTAGGCTGATTTCCGGAACTTCATTTAGGCCGGAAGGGATTTTCGATTTTTTTAAAAATTGATAGAGCTATCGAAGACTCACAATCTGAAACCTTCCCGGGCCCTCAAGGCCTTCAAACTTCGGCACAATTGAGGAAATTGATTAATTGTACGTTTTTCCTGCCTGCTAAGAACTGTGAAAGATTAAAGAACCAAAAATGATGCACTGGCGACCTCCAAGTCCTAGACGCCCCCGTAGGAAGCAGGGACTGAGAACCAGACCAGCGTTGCTACAGATACAGGCATGTGGGCTGTTGAATTCAATTAAAGGGCCACACTCTCGTTAAATAAGGTTCAATGACGCAAATCATCGCACATGTTTCTCTTTGTTCTTTAAGTAGATATATCTCCCGCACAGCAGCGGCAACCCCCAGCAAGTAGGCAGGGTGTCGCACTCGTCCACATGCCTACGTGTAGAGCAGCCAGTGGAAAACACGCACTGAGATAAGACGCCCAGTGAAGTGTAGTAGCCTCTGGAAAGGGCAAGGTTTTTAGATTACAGCTATTCTTAGCGTGAAGATAAGGACTGCAGTAAAATCTGTTCCCACTCAAGGCTACGCCGCATCTTTTAACTCTCAACTTAATAAAGAGTCTCAGCAATTACGGACCTTGCTTTTTTTAGCGATGAAGAACACTTACAATCACGTAGCTGCCCTCGGGAGATGAGGGCAGCCTTTGTGCAGTTTTACGTGGTTTCCCATTTTCAAACCAGGAAAATGTTGGGGATGTACAGGCAACTTTCCCCGACGCCGAAATCCTTCCATATGTAAGTATGACATTCAGCTCCTTGCGGCATTATCTTGGTGAGGGTTCGTGGCTCAGGCGGCAGCTTGATTCGTAGTTTAAATCCCGGTCACTCCCTGTGAAATTTGTGCTGAACAAAGCGGAGGTGGGGCAGGTTTTCCCTGTCATCTTTCAGTGCAGCAATCATTCCAACATCATTTCATTAATCATTACCCGAGAGGAGTGCGACAGGCTTCAGCAGCAGGCACAGTTCCTATCCTCGCCGCTAGATTGGAGGCTTCATTCCTTCAATTTATGATCAGGTCGAACGACTGGAAACAGACTGTGGAAGTTCATTTTCATTATCTTAGTGTTGTCTAGCAGGAGCAGGGGCCTCTTCGTTCGGTCCCAGGCATCAGATGGATGAATGCCGCAGATTTTCAGATCCCTGTTGATAGAGTCCTGCCATTGTTGCTTGGGTCTGCTACGCGGCCGTTGGCTGTCCACGGATGTATTGGCAACTGTTGTAGGTGCTGCCCGTAAGACGTGGAGAAGACCATCATAGTGACCCTTCTCGTGAAAGGGCGATTTGAAACTGCTGCCTAAGGATGTCGTTTCGGTTATGATCCTGGAGGGAGACACCTGTTGTTAGACCTCAAATTTTCAGCCAGTAACAGGTTAGAATGCAAACTTACTGAAGCGGATAACAAGTATAGTCTACCTTACATAACGGTTATGTTGTGAAACTTGCATAAGCTGTAGGGGTACGGCCCATCAGAACGCATAGAATTTATGTTACTGTTGTAAAAATGAAATGGCGTATGGCTTTTAGTGCCGGGAGTGTCCGAGGACAAATTCGGCTCGCCAGATGCAGGTCTTTCGATTTGACTCCCGTAAGCGACCTGCGCGTCGTGATGTGGATGAAATGATGATGAAGACGACACATACACCCAGCCCCAGTGCCAGCGAAATTAACCAATTACGGTTAAAATTCCCGGTCCTGCCGGGAATCGAACCCGGGACCCCTGTGACCAAAGGCCAGCACGCTAACCATTTAGCAATGTAGGAGGACGTTACTCTTGTTATATGGCGGAAGAACACCTTCTAAAAATCGCGAGTCTAATTATTAGGAAGTGCCACCCAGCCCGCTTTTCCGTAATGTAGAGTAGCATAAGTTCTAGGGGTTCCTGTAGGCCGTACCCCTAATGTTTATGCAAAACTCATTGCATGGCTGTTGTGCAGCTCTGACCATTGTCCAGTGAACCATGCGTACCTCCCATTGCATGAAGTGCAGACTTCCGTTAGTTTTGGTCGCGGGCCAGCATTCCGTGCCATGTTACGCCACTAGACGTGCAACAGCTCGGTAGACATTTGAATTCAGGTAGATTGACATTCTGCGGTCTCACAAAGTACCCTGACAACAAATAAAAAAATATCGTTATATGTGTTACATCGTTATATATACCTAGGAGAATAATGGATTCTGTTACGGACGGTAAGAGAAGTAGAGGGAGACCAAGACGACTGTGGTTAGACTCGGTTTCTAACGATTTAAAGATAAGAGGTATATAACTAAATGAGGCCACAGCACTGGTTGCAAATAGAGGATTGTGGCGACATTTAGTAAAATCACAGAGGTTTTCAGACTGAACGCTGAAAGGCATAACGGTCTATAATAATGATGTATGTATGTAGGTGTTTGGAGGAAATGCTCAAATATGTTTTCTGTTCGTGAGTGGTTGGGCCTCGAATGCGTAGGCCTATGGTGTCAGAATAATGTTGTATTTCCGAAACAAAACAGGAGTGAAAATGTGATGTTTGTAGTTCAGGTATTAGACTACTTATTGATGAAGGACTTAGGACTTTGCTGATATACAGTGCAATATTTACAAATGGGAAAACATTCACTTCTTGTACGTAGAACGTTTTCATGCAACTTACGCATGCGTACGTCCTGAAGCTGCAGCGCAGTGATGTGTTATTAATAATAATAAGAATGAGAAGCATAACCAGATAACCAGTTAGTAGTAGGATGTCATGAATCGACCCGTGTGCCGCTTCCCTTTAGCATGGTCGGCTGGAAACTGAGTGAACAAATGTTACTTTAGAAAGATTCAACGTCCTATAGCACAGATCACAGAATGAGCAGCTTGTATAACTTTAATAATTATTTTTAATGGTGCAATTTACACATATTCTTTTCTTGTTTTCAGGTACGTATCGAGTGATTTCACAAGACACAAAACCTGTTGAGTGACCCGGCACGTGTGTTTCATGGGACACGAGGTATGATGGAGTGCTTTATCTGTCAAGTCATCGACCCTGTTTATTGGAAATGTTGGCAGCTGCAATTAAGAGTTCTGGTTCTACATCTTATAAAGTTTCTCTCTCATTTCCTAATACTGAGCCACGCGTGTGTCGCAATCATCTATTTAAAGTCGAAGTGTAGCGACGTATAACGCCGCATATAAGAAATGAAAATAGGTATGAAATAATGAGCTACTTTGAGGTACCATGGTAACTTAAACCTTGGGTACCAGATCATACCCTCAACATCGACAAGGAAATCAAAACTTCCCTAAACTTGACCAAAAGTATAGCCACCGAGCTCGATAGCTGCAGTCGCTTAAGTGCGGCCAGTATCCAGTAATCGGGGGATAGTGGGTTCGAACCCCACTGTCGGCAGCCCTGAAGATGGTTTTCCGTGGTTTCCCATTTTCACACCAGGCAAATGCCGGGGCTGTACCGTAATTAAGGCCACGGCCGCTTCCTTCCAATTCCTAGGCCTTTCCTATCCCATCGTCGCCGTAAGACATATCTGTGTCGGTGCGACGTAAAGCAAATAGCAAAAAAAAAAAAAAAAGTATAGCTTCTGATTGAGATAGGTAAATAAAATTCAGGAACTCAATCATAAAAAATTACCTGTGTTTCGAACCAGTCCGGCATGAGCTTATCAGTTGGATATCGCACCTTCCCAAGATGCTGGCCGGCCAGCACGCCGACAGTGACACCACTTTTTAATTTTTTTAATTGCTTTGATTCCCCAACCTGAAGGGGTGAGGCGGGCCACTCAGATGGCAACATCCTCTCTCTGGCCAGGAGAGTGAGCATGTTAAAAGAGGAAATAAATATAGATGAGGTGGTTGGAAGAGTATTATGATATACTAGAGGTGTTTTAATCTGCTTTGTGGGTAAGGCGGACAATTGGGGTAGGCGTGTCGTCGTTTCTCTCTTCTTTTTTCATACATATACGGTAGGACATATTAGTAGTTACATCTGAATTTTGAATAACAGTTACTTTTTGTGGCAATATATATGCTGGTAGAACAAGAGCTGTTTCTGAAGTTTTAGTACAATTTTACAATGTTGGAAACTGAGAATTAATTGGAACACAGATAGGCACAAATAAATAGACGGGCATAAATTATGTGAACACCGGGTTACTAACTGCTTTTGAACAGGGCTTAATTATATATACATGCAGTGATAGATGAAGTGATTACGAATTACTAAGTACATTGAATATGGAGAAATGATACAACTGAGAGGTCAACATTGAGAAGAGCCAACATGTTGTCTGAGCATATAAGTGATATCCGCTGATGACTATGACTGGGGAGAGTGTACTTGACCGGGAGGGGGGCTAGAATGACCAAACATATGGCTTCCGATTGAGTTTCGTGAATTTCATTTTCTTGGACTCGTTTAGATTGATGCTTTCACCGACCAGTAATTGCAGACAAGATAATAAGGTTCTGTGCTTTTGCATGTCAAGATAATAAGGTGACATTTTTTTACGTTTCGCGGAGAACTTTTCTACGCATCTTCGGAAGAAAATCTAGACTGTCCACGAGGTAGATTTCTCCTGAACTTTCTGACGGATTCAAAACTAATACATTTATTAAGGTTCAGCTGAAAGGGAATACAAGTAAACATAATGAGTTTTTCTGGAGTCATTTTGCGATTGTATCCTGCTTGGACAGACGCTGATGTCATATCTGCCACACAATTTACATTTCTCTGTGGAAGGTGTAACAATGCACAATCAGATTTTCAGGACACATTTTTCACAAGTACAAGAAGAAAATATGTTATATAGGCATGCGTCCGGAAACGTTTTATATTCATGTTAGAATTCTACAACTCTATATACAGAGTGAAGCTGAACTTCACAGACAAACGTTTGGCCTCCACGTTCACCGGACCTAAATCCAGCAGACTTTTATTTTGGGGGCTTTCAAATCTCTTCTATATCGAATACTGGTAAGAAACAGAGAGGCATCGTGCCCGTATTCTGTAGTACTCCAGGGAAACATCGGCGCACGCGCACTGTCAACGGAGCACATTTTGAACATTTCTTGTCTTATGCTGGTACGTTGTGTTCCCGTGTGTTTCCCACGATCAATGCACTATGTAGAGTTGTAGAAAATGAGTTCTTACGTGGAAATAAAGCGTTTACGTACAGATATCCATATAACATTTATTTTTCCTCGCAGGTGTGAGAATGTTTGGCCTATCTTGTTGTTACACCATGTTCGGGATTAACACTTTTCTGAAAGTACAAATGATATTTTTCACATAAAATCCCGAGAAGGTGTTTAGGGAAATTTTCGATACATTAAGGAGTTAATCTATACTAAGTAATAAATGTACGTTGAAGTGTTATAAAAAATAATGATAGATATAAATTTATGAGGCATTTCCAGCCATCCTTGCTACCTGACACCCTGATACCTCCAAGATCGCTAGAAAAATCTGTGGTAATTCCCAGAACTCCCGAAGGGGGCCAAGCCGAGGGTTTCGAAATTGAGGCCCGCAAGCATGCACCGAGTGGGAAATGTTTCTTCCAAAAATATACCATTCTTATGCTTACGGAGAAATCACGTGTATTAACATTTAGGTAATCCAAGTGTTAAATAAAACTATAGGAAGGAAACAATATAGTAAATATCTCTATTTATTTGTTATGATTAGGCTGCCAAAATCTGACAAATTATGCCAATACAGTAATATGCAGCCTCCGTGGCTCAGACGGCAGCGCGTCGCCCTCTCAGCGCTGGGTGAGATTTGTGCCCGGCCGGACAAAGCGGAAGCGGGATAGGTTTATCTCCGGGTACTTCCGTTTTCCCTTGTCATCTCCCATTCCAGCAACACTCTTCAGTATCATTTCATTTCATCTGTCAGTCATGAATCATTATGGGATATAAATTTCATGGTTCTGATCCGTATTGAATTGTAATTACAATATAATTATTAAACTAATGTAATAATGGTCCACCTTTCAATACTATAATACGCAGTATTCTAAATTACATTAATTAAGGACTAGTTTCGACCGGGGCTGGCCATCTTCAGCCTTAATGTAAGACATCTAATAACTATTAATGGTTATGAATTTCATGTTTTTGGTCCGTATTGAACTGAGAATAATATATAAGTAATAATAATAACAACGTAAACGTTTCCACCTTTTCAATACTAAAATATATTCACAAAATTATAAATTATACGGTACTAGTTTCGACCCATCTAGGGGTCATCATCAGCCAAAAGTGATCTTTGCTCCAATACGGCTGATAATGACCCCTAGATGGGTCGAAACTAGTACCGTGTAATTTATAATTTTGTGAATATATTTTAGTATTGAAAAGGTGGAAACGTTTACGTTGTTATTATTGTACCGGGCGGTACACCTCTACACCGTTTATTTAAAAGTTGCGCCAGTTGAAACTCCTCTTCTGGAGGAAGGTTGAACTTTATCTATTCTATTAATTCTCTACTTTCTCAGAAGATGTCACCACGTGGAAAATTTTGAGTTTTTGAACTGTGTCACTTTTGATGTGTTTTTGTTTCGCTTGAAGTAAGAAGTGTGAACTTTCTCTTCTAGAGGACACTACTGAAGATCAACAATAGTGCGACCTAGTGCGGAGTTAAAGAACTATTTTGTTGGAGAAATTTTTATTTCAAAAGTTTGTTTCTTGTTAAATTTCTTTCTGTTATTGTTTAAGTTGGCTGTATACCCCTCTTTTTCCCCTTAGTTTGGATCTAGCCAATCCCGAATTTCTTTAATTAATTTTCCACCAATAATGTGTTTCCTTTTCCTCTATGTAGGGGTTTCTTTTCCCGAACCAATAAAGATTTTGTGGGAGGGTGTTTTTTTTCCCCTAACGCCTAGAATCTTCCGCGAGAGGATATAAACTGCTGATTTTGGGGTCTCCGGGCCACTTCTGTTCCGTCTTTCAGTGTATTAAGTACATAGCAGGAGGCGGGAAGCGCCTCTTTCCTCGGCAGCGATCTACTACCAGGTAATGGCCTATTAATATCTTCTTTTCTTGCTAGGTCGGCAGTTTAACTCTCGCGGCGCGTTCGAAGCGTTTTCCATCATGTAACCTTTTCCTAAAATGTAACTACTCTTTTCTTCTATTCTCTTGTAAAGCTACATTATGGGATAGAGAGTGCTAACCCTCTCGAGTTCCCACTCACATCGTCTTGAGGTGAACTTATTTTTCTCAACCAATTTTCCCGTAATGTAATGTAAATTGCCTTTAAGTCACCTCTGTAGTATGGGATTAGCCCTTGTATTAACGGCCTAGTGCCAAGTAGGTCTTAAGCAAAGTGTATTAGGAGTGCAAGTTCGCCTCCTCTCAAGTTGTATTTTAGAGGTCATGTATTAATCTTTTCTCACCTAATAGACCTCAGTAGGTTGGGTATTTTACCCCTGTGTATATGTCCTTTGAGGACAACTTGAAAGTTGAGTTTGGTGTGGCCTGGGAGAGGCGTAACTTTAAGAGCGAGTGGCTCTTTTCTAAAATTGAGAGTTGTATGCCTCGAGGAGGCTTTGCTGTGTAATTTGGAGCAAGGGCTCCAGGGTTTGAGTGGGGTCTTCTGCCCCTTTTGTTGAAATTGGTATATCGTAACGTTGAGCTAGTTGCTCAAGAATTGTGTTTTCAGGGCTCGAAGCCCAAATTCTTTAATCCCTGTAATTGTACATTTCAAGTTGTATTTCGGCTACTAAGTACCTGTTCTATTTGTTGTTACCTAATTTTGAAAAGAAAATATAACCTTGTTAAATTTTAAAATTTAATTTCTCTTTAGTAGCTTGAGACCTATTCACCACCCAGCACCTTCTTTCATGCTTAACTACCACAAAAACTCGGTAACAATTATTATTAATTATATATTATCTAATAACTAAACAAATGTACATGCACACAATTGACATAAAACAAATGAAATATATATATACAAATTGACATTAAAAACTGGGATGAAATTATGAGTAAATTTGAAAATAACTAGGTTCTAAATTCTTGCATCTTCACAGAACTGTTAGTTCTAACACTGCTAATCATTGATCCCACAGTTCATCACCAAATCTATTTGAGTGGTGTTAGCCGTGTGCAAGTCATTGGACGCCGCTGTAAATAACCATTAGCTGACGGAGAACTGCTACATGTTGTTTCAACATCAATCAAAGTAATAAATAAAGACAGGCTTCGGCAGCCGGCACAATTCCTATCCTCGCCGCAAGATGGGGCTTCATTCATTCCATCCCTGACCCGGTCACTGATTGGAAAAGCAGTTTGTAGGTTTTCTTCAAGAGCAGAGATACCAGTTTGGCTACCAAATACAGATTTGTCAATGCGATTATATTCCCACTGTTCGTGTATGGATGTGAGATCTGGACGCTGAAACAGGCACACAGAAGGAAGATCGATACTTTTGAGCTCTGGTGTTGGCAAAGGCTCTTACCAATACCACGGACTGCAAAAAATCACCAATAAGGTGCATCAGACCACTCATGCTATTGATTGGTAAGAATATAAAGCTAAGACTAGCATACTTTGGCCACGTTATGGGATCAGATGCATTGGAAAGAACAATCATGCTAGGAATGTTCAGCGGTACAAGAAGACCACGTCGCAAGAGGACTCGTTCGTTAGACACCATAAAACAGATACAACACTCACCCTGGGACAACTAAACGGGGCAGTGTGGTACAGGACAACTTGGAGATACAATCGCCGATAGTCGCACGACATCAAAGATATACGAAAAACAGTTAAAGGTTTCATGGAGTTTCTCCTTTTCATAAAATTATATACACTGACTGAGCAATGTCATGGGATAGCGGAGCACTGATGCGCAGGTGTGTTGTCTGCGCACCACACGCCTCCTGTGCCAGCGGCAGTTGTATAGGAGACCTTGTGAGCAGTGGCTGTGCATGTCACAGGTTTAACATGGAACCTCGTCGTGAGCTGACACCGTTCGAACGGGGTATGATGGTCGGTGGCCGACGGATGGGAAGTGCGATTGCGGAAGTGGTGTGGGAATTCGGCTTCACGCGATCAACCGTGTCCAGGGTGTATCGTGAATGGTTGAATGCGGGTGTCACCGTCCACAACAGACGAACGACCGGCCGTCCAGCCACCCTCGATGACCGTGACCGGCGACATCTGAGACGGATTGTCAATAGTGACAGACGGGCAACCGTGCAACAAATCACGGCTCAATTCAACACAGGCCGTGCTAGACACGTCTCCCAGTGGACAATCCGTAGGAACATGGGTTCTATGGGGTATGGGAACCGGCGCCGCACACGGGTGCCACTGTTAACCCAACGTCATCAGGCACAACGACGCGCATTTGTCGCCAGTCACGAGGGATGGACACTGGAACAATGGCGTAACGTGATATGATCGTACGAATTACGATTTCAACTGCACCATACCAATGGGAGACATCGTGTATGGCGCAGACCACATGAAGCGATGGATCCCGCCTGCCTCGAAGGTGTGGTCCAGGGCGCCGGGGTCTCTGTTATGGTGTGGGGTGCATTTTCCTGGTATGGAATGGGCCCCTAGTTGTTCTGGAAGAGACTTTGAATGGTACGCGGTATGTTGAGCTGCTCGGAGACCATCTCCACCCATTTTTGTTCTTCCAGCGCCCAGACGGTACTGCGGTGTTTCAAGATGATAACGCGCCGCCACATCGCTCCCACGTCACCCGGGAATGGTTCCAGGAACATGCAGCTGAGGTCCAACGACTGCAATGGCCAGCCAGAAGCCCCGATACGAACCCTATCGAGCATATCTGGGATGTCCTGGAACGCAGGCTCCGTGCCATGGATCCTGCACCCACGAACAGACCAGCATTGGCGGCCGCTCTGCAAACGATTTGGTGTCAGCTGCGTCCAGAGGACTACCAGGTACTTGAAGACTCACTTCCACGGCGTCTCACTGCAGTTCGCAGGGCCAGAGGAGGCCCCACACGGTATTAGGTGACTATCCCATGATATTTGCTAAGTCAGTGTATATATATTCACAAGAACATGAACACACGTACTGTGTATGACCACAAGGATATTTAATTGTATTTAAAAACCGATAGTAAACGTAATGTTACAACTTAAAAAACAATTCCTATGCACAAAAAGATCCTTGGACTTCATGGAATGCAACATGTTCATAGGGGATTATCACACAAAGTGGCCTATATTAACATTTATAAAACAAAAAAAGGTGTTGGAGAATGCTTAACGAGTCTTTGATACTGCCTATTATGATGTTGTTGAGTATACTTCTGGGAATACCTAAGCCTTACAGGTGCATTTTGTAGCGCCTGCTCTGCTATCAAAAAGCAATCCTTTAACTGAACAATTCTTTGGGCTCTTCTATTCGGCTCCGTAAAAGAAACATAGTGAACGTCTTCACAAACTTGCCACTTCATTTCCCTTAATGCTGAAGCTAGAGCTGATGGCAGGGCTCCCTTGGGATAGATAACCAGCACGTGTCCTAAAGTTTCAGTCTCGTCACAGTCAGGATGACGGCAGCGGGTTCTACTTGTGCACCTTCCAGCGTCTGCTCGAACCGCCGAGATGGTGGACGGCTGCACAGGTGATTTGTGATCATTTGTGTGGATCCCTTGGTGGCCAAATTAGTCAGAGCAGAATATATATTATTCGGAATGTCTACACATGAAAACAAATACCAAAAATGATTTGTCTTGCTCCGATTAGAATTCCAACGAGCCTTATGCTGGAAATGAGAAGTGCTTCTTTAAAGTAATTAATGATTGGTCCATGTATGGCTCGTTTCTCGGCGTCAACCTCACATCTAATTGTGGAATCCAGTCAGGGCGGGTTTAAGGAATGTCGGACCCTAGCAAGATTTACTATCTTCACTCCTCCCACTAAGTTTATCGGTGGTCTATCTTACCTATTTACTGTATAACAGGCTTTCATTGCTATCCAATTTTCCATCGACAGTTTACTTTCATATACTACATTAAATGTACTAACGTATTGCTGTTTGTATAAATTAACGTTCATCGTATTGGCGTACCTGCCAAACAAAATGCAAGAATATCAGAAAAACATCTCAGTCCAATTGCTTCCTAGGCCCTATAGTACCGAGCTCGATAGCTGCAGTCGCTTAAGTGCGACCAGTATCCAGTAATCGGGAATAGTGGGTTCGAGCCCCACTGTCGACAGCCCTAAAGATGGTTTCCCGTGGTATCCCATTTTCACATCAGGCAAATGCCGGGTCTGTACCTTAATTAAGGCCACGGCCGCTTCCTTCCACTTCCTAGGCTTTTCCTATTCCATCGTCGCTATAAGACATATCCGTGTCGGTGCGACGTAAAGCAAATAGCAAAAAAAAAGGACCTATAGTGGATCATTGTTACAAAAGAGCCGGGCTCTGTGGCTGAGGCGGTTGAGTCGCTGGCCTTCTCACCCCAACTTGGCAGTTTCGATCCTAGCTCAGTCGGTAGATTTACTGGCACGTAAAAGAACTTCTCCTGGACTAAATTCCGGCACCTCGGTGTCTCCGAAAATCGTAAATGTAGGTAGTTAGTGGGATGTAACGCAAATAACATTATTATTGTACCGGGCGGTACACCTCCACGCCGCTAATTTAAAAATTGCGCCAGGTGAAACTCCTCTGCTGGAGGAAGTCTGAACTTTATCTACGCTGTTAATTCTTTACCTTCTCAGAAGATGTCACCACGTGGAAAATTTTGAGTTTTTGAACTGTGTCATTTTTTATGTGTTTTTGTTTCACTTGTAGTTAGAATTGTGAACTTTCTCTTCTAGAGGACACTACTGAAGATCTACAATAGTGCAACCTAGCGCGGAGTCAAAGAACTATTTTTTTTGGAGAAAATTTAATTTCAAGAGTTTGTTCTTTGTTAAATTTCTTTCAGTCATTGTTTAAGTTGGCAATATTCACCCCTTCTTTCCCCTTGTGTTGAACCTAACCAATCCCGAATTTCTTAAATTAATTTCTATCCAATCAGATGTATCTTCCCCCAACTTGAATATGTTGCTGTGTCCTACCCAATAAAGTGTTTGTGGGAGGGTGTTTTCTTTCCCCTAACGCCTAGAACCTTCCGCGAGAGGATATAAACTGCTAATTTTCGGGTCTCCGGGCCACTTCTGTTCCATCTTTCAGTGTGTTAAGTACATAGCAGGGGGCGGGAAGCGCCTCTTTCTTCGGCAGCGGTCAACAATAAGGTAATGGCCGATTAATAAATTCTTTCTTTGCTAGCTCAGCAGTTTAACTTTCGGGGCGGGTTCTAAGCGTTCAACCATGTAACCTTTTCCTAAAATGTAACTACTCTTTTCATATATTCTATTTTAAACGACATATCGGGATAGAGAGTGCTTAACCCTCTCGAGCTCCCACTCACATCGTCTTGAGGTGAACTTACTTTTCTCAACCAATTCTTCCGTAATGTGATGTAAATTGCTATTAAGTCACCTCTGTAGTATGGGATTAGCCCTTGTATTAACGGCCTAGTGCCAAGTAGGTCTTAAGCAAAGTGTATTAGGAGTACAAATTCGCCTCCTCTCAAATTGTATTTTAGAGGTCATGTATTAACTTTCTTGTCATTTAACAGACCTCAGTAGGTTGGGTATTTTACCCCTGTGTATACGTCCTTGGAGGACAGCTTAAAAGTGGAGTTCGGAGTGGCCTAGGATAGGCTTGTATTTTAAGGGGAAGTTGCCCTTTATTGAAAATTGTGTCTCTGCCTCTAGGAGGCTTTTGGGTATAATTGGAAGCAAATGTTTCTGGCATGTTTGGGGGTTTTCGGCCCCTTTGTTGTATGGTGTTCATTGTAAGGTTGGGCTCATTGCTCAAGAATTATGTTTCTGACTTTTGAAGCCCCAAATGGGGTACCTATGTAAATGTATTTGTCAATCGTGTTTCGGCTATTAAGTACCTGTTCTATTTGTTGTTACCTAATTTTGAAAAGAAAATATAACCTTGTTAAATTTTAAAATTAATTTCACTTTAGTAGCTTGAGACCTATTCACCACCCAGCACCTTCTTTCATGCATAACTACCACCAAAACACGGTAACAATTATTATTATTATTATTATTATTATTATTATTATTATTATTATTATTATTATTATTATTATTATTATTATTATTATTATTAGAGAAATGAAAAATTCTAAGTCCCGTTTAGTAGTAGCGTGCCTGCTTCTGGAGGCTCCGAATTCGATTCTTGCTCAGGTCAGGTATTTTCACCTGGATCTGAGGGCTGGTACGGGGTCCACTCAGTCTACGTGGTTATAGTTGAGGAGCTATCTGACGGTGAGAATAGTGAACCCAGTCTAGAAAGCAAGGAATAACGGCCGAGAGCATTCGTCATGTTGACCACACGACACCTCATAATCTACGAAGTGTTATATATATGTACGTAAAGCTTAATAGGTTGAGGATTGTCGTGTCGACACGAAATTGCATAAATTTTTTGACTAGAAAAATGTACAGTCTGTTCAGAAAATGTAATTCAGAAATTGAAAATAATAATAATAATAATAATAATAATAATAATAATAATAATAATAATAATAATAATAATAAAGATAAACATTACAACACCGTGGTCAAAACAGAATGCACGTATGCCAGTGAATGCCTGTCCATGAACTACAAGCTGGAGGTCCTGGACAGAAGAATCCTCAGAAAAATTATGGGAGCTGTCCAAATTGAAAGCGGATGGAAACTTCGGAGCAACAAAGAAATTTACTAGAAGTTGAAAAGAATCTCAGAGACCATGAAGAAAAGGAGGCTGGCGTTTCTTGGACATCTATACAGAACGAACGCAACTGGCTTACCAAACAGATATTTGATTACTTCTGGAAAAAAAAAAAGACCACTACAGCATGGATTAAGGAAACGAAGAAGGATATGGAAAGGTTAAGCATC
Source organism: Anabrus simplex (assembly GCF_040414725.1). Lineage (NCBI taxonomy): Eukaryota > Metazoa > Arthropoda > Insecta > Orthoptera > Tettigoniidae > Anabrus > Anabrus simplex. The sequence continues at coordinate 11,432,921 of NC_090274.1, read as the reverse complement.
TCGGAAGACCAGATGTTAGAAAGGAATACATTTAGGAACACAGTGAAGAATTTGGAAGGTGTTCAAGCCGCAGGAAGAACTAGGAAGACCGGAAGAGCCTGGACAGATGAACAACGGAAGCAGGACAGCGAACGCATGAAGGAGTATTGGACACAGAGAAAACTCCACACGAAGAGAAAGCCATGAAGTTGTAGCGTGACCCTTAGTGGTCCATTCGCTTGTAAATAATATATATATATCCCGAAATGCAAAATTAAGACATTATAACACTGTTATCAAGCCTGAAGCACTGATCATTGGGGGAAGATTATTGATTAATGACGTAGACAAGCAAGAAAGAAAAATCTTATGAAAGTTTTTGGACCAGTCTGCTCAGGGGGTATCTGGACGATAACGATATCTCGTGAACTGTACCAATATTCAGAGAAAATCTCTGACACATTTGGGAAAAGACCTGCTTTGTTTTTTCACAAGTTGGTTTACGTCGCACTTACACATATAGGTCTTATGGCGACGATGGGATAGGAAAGGGCAAGGAGTGGCAAGGAAGCTGCCATGGCTGTAATTAAGGTACACACGGGGCGAGTTGGCCGTGCAGTTAGGGGTGCGCAGCTGTGACCTTGCACCCGGGAGATAAAGCGTTCGAACCCCACTGTCGGCAGCCCTGAAGATGGCTTTCCGTGGTTTGCCATTTTCACATCAGGCAAATGCTGGGGCTGTACCTTAATTAAGGACACGGACGCTTCCTTCCCACTCCTAGGCCTTTCCTGTCCCATTGTCGCCATAAGACCTATCTGTGTCGGTGCTACATAAAGCAAATAGCAAGAAAAAACTTCCTCTTCAATTATTATTGTATATTTTTCTGGACTTATTATTGCTGCGTGTGAGCCTCCGTGGCTCAGACGGCAGCGCACCGGCCTCTCACGGCTGGGTTTCGTGGTTCAAATCCCGGTCACTCCATGTGAGATTTGTGCTGGACAAAGCGTAGGCGGGACAGGTTTTTCTCCGGGTGCTCCGTTTGCCCTCTCATCTTTCATTCCTGCACACTCTCCACTATCATTTCATTTCATCTATCATTCGTTAGTCATTGCCCCAAAGGAGTGCGACAGGCTTCGGTAGCCGGCATAATTCCCATCCTCGCCGCTTGATGGGGCTTCATTCATTCCATTCCTCACCCGGTCAAATGACTGGAAACAGACTGTGGATTTCTATTTTTCATTATTGTTGTATGTACTGTGTAAACATTAGAAGAAAAATTCCTCTCAGCCTACTCCACAAATACCGTATTGCAAATCAATCAATCAATCAATCAATCAATCAATCAATCAATCAATCAATCAATCAATCAATCAATACTGATCTGCATTTAGGGCAGTCGCCCAGGTGGCAGATTTCCTATCTGTTGCTTTCCTAGCCTTTTCCTAAATGATTTCAAAGAAATTGGAAATTTATTGAACATCTCCCTTGGTAAGTTATTCCAATCCCTAACTCCCCTTCCTATAAATGAATATTTGCCCCAGTTTGTCCTCTTGAATTCCAACTTTATCTTCATATTGTGATCTTTCCTACTTTTATAAACGCCACTCAAACGTATTCGTCCACTAATGTCGTTCCACGCCATGTCTCCGCTGACAGCTCGGAACATACCACTTAGTCGAGCAGCTCTTCTTCTTTCTCTCAGTTCTTCCCAACCCAAACTTTGTAACATTTTTGTAACGCTACTCTTTTGTCGGAAATCACCCAGAACAAATCGAGCTGCTTTTCTTTGGATTTTTTCCAGTTCTTGAATCAGGTAATCCTGGTGAGGGTCCCATACACTGGAACCATACTCTAGTTGGGGTCTTACCAGAGACTTATATGCACTCTCCTTTTCAATCTTACCCTAAACACTCTCATAACCATGTGCAGAGATCTGTACCCCTTATTTCAATGATCCCCAAAAGGAACTTTCACCCCATCAACGCAGTAATTAAAACTGAGAGGTTGCATCCGGGAGATAGTAGGTTCGAATCCCACTATCGGCAGCCCTGAAGATGGTTTTCCGTGGTTTCCCATTTTCACACCAGGCAAATGCTGGGGCTGTACCTTAATTAAGGCCACGGCCGCTTCCTTCCAACTCCTAGGCCTTTCCTATCCCATCGTCGCCATAAGACCTATCTGTGTCGGAGCGACGTAAAGCCCCTAGCAAAAAAAAAAAAAAAAAAAAAAAAAACTGAGAGGACTTTTCCTATTTGTGAATCTCACAACCTGACTTTTAACCCCGTTTATGAACATATCATTGCCTGCTGTCCATCTCACAACATTTTCGAGGTCACGTTGCAGTTGCTCACAATCTTGTAACTTATTTATCACTCTATAGAGAATAACATCATCCGCAAAAAGCCTTACCTCCGATTCCACTCCTTTACTCATATCATTTATATATATAAGAAAACATAAAGGTCCGATAATACTGCCTTGAGGAATTCCCCTCTTAATTATTACAGGGTCAGATAAAGCTTCACCTACTCTAATTCTCTGAGATCTAAATGCACGACTTATTTCACTTATGAGTTTTGAAGTTATAATTTTGTTCTTTTAAATTTTTCGTAGATCTGCGGCACAGTCTACGAATAAAACCAATTCGTTAGCATAGGCCAAACGTAACTGAATCACTCCCTGCCACTTAATACCTTTCTGCAGACGATCCATGTACACTATCAACAATAAAGGTGAAAGATTACAGCCTTATCTAACCCGCGTAAGTACCCTGAACGAAGAGCTCATTCTGCCATCAATTCTCACTGAAGCCCAATTCTCAACATAAATTCCTTTGATTGATTTTAGTAAATTACTCTTGATCCCAGAGTCCCCAAGTATGGTGAACATCTTTACCATGGTACCCTGACAGTCGTTAATAACCCATTTCGGCTGTAAATGAATTGCAATAAATGGTTGAGGCGATCCGCAACTATTGGATGATAATTACATTGCATTCTTATTCTCTTAACAGCAATAACACATAAATTAGAAGAAAGAAAAAGCGAAGAGCCCGCGGTGATGCTTGTAGAGGACAGCGCTGAAAGTTTATTTCTAGTACAACTTTTATTGATTACGTCAAAAGGAGTAGTGATAAAAAGGGGACTCTGGGCCAGGGGCTAATGCGCAAGATGGCGGCCGCGCGCAATCCACCTCTAGGGCTACCGCGCAAGATGGCCAAAAAGGGGACTCTGGGCCAGGGGCTAATGCGCAAGATGGCGGCCGCGCGCAATCCACCTCTAGGGCTACCGCGCAAGATGGCCGCCACGCGCAATCTACCTCTAGCTACGCGCTACGTCCTCGGACGTAGTGATAAAAAGGGGACTCTGGGCCAGGGGCTAATGCGCAAGATGGCGGCCGCGCGCAATCCACGTCTAGGGCTACCGCGCAAGATGGCCGCCACGCGCAAATTACCTCTAGCTACGCGCTACGTCCTCGGACACCTTCAGAAAATAGGATGTCGTTATCTTATGGAATATTGTCGAAAGAAGCTACTAAAATGGATACCTGACTTGAAAGAGCAAGTGTTAGCGAACTAGGGGTCATTAGCTGAGCCTAGGTATGATGTATGCTAAGCTGTTGTGTATAACCTCCCTTGGCCAACTCCTGTAGCTCACTTTATTCCGAGGGGGCGGGGGGTTGATCAGAGTAAAGCTCCTCCAGGGGCACCGAGCAACCTGTGCTGTTGTTGTGTCTGCAATGGCGAACTTAGGTTTTTTTTACCTGAGTCTAGCTATGATGTGTGCTAAGCTGTCGTCTGTTTAACCTCCTTGGCCAACTCTTGTAGGAGACTTCATTCTGATGTGGTAAGGTTCTAGCAGTGTAAAGCTCCTCCAGGGGCACCCTTGTCTTAGGTAGGAGCCGAGAAACCTGTGATGTTGTGCCTGCATTAGCGAACTCGGGTTTTTTAGATCACATTAGTTAAGGGCCGCTTAGGAGGCTCGTTTGACAGTGTTTTACGTCGTAGAGGCGTGTGAATATATTAGTCAGCGTTGACATAGGTCAAAGGTTACATGGTGCAATGGGAAAATTGACCGTGTCCTTGTTCACCTAGGACGGACACATGACGCAAGATTCCAGGCACCACCAAGCTGTATGTGGACTTTGGAAGTGTCAAAGACCGCGTGCTTCCTCGTGTTGTTTATCAGGCAAGCAAGCCCCTTGGAGACACCAATCACGACTTGGTTCTTCTTTATATCAGTTTGTGTTGTCGCTCAGCCGTCCACACTCTGACTGGGCAAGGACACAGCTCGCAACATCGCGACACCCTCTCAGTTTCCAGTTTGTGCGCGCGTGTTCGAGTGCTCTTTGCTATGTGATGGTCGGTACAGTGAGATTCTCGAGTGACGACTACAGGGACTTGCAGAACGACGTAGACACTGGTAATATGATAGAGGTCGTCTCGAGGCCCGTCAACCCCAAGTCCAGAGGCGAGCGGACCAAGAGAAGACAGAGGCACCTCAGCATGTCCAAGGAGAAGTACGCCATCGCTGTGGCCAGTATTAACCTGCGCAACCAGAAGAACACGGAGATGACGCTGGTGAGTACACATTCCAGGCGTACTCTTCCCGACGTGCAGCAATGTATATCTCTTTGAGTTGAGAGAGAACAAATTTGCTTTACAAAAGCATACGAGTTCTATATTTTTCTTGTTTGAAAGTGATGGGAAATTAGCAGAAACTCTCATTTTTTTACCTGAATATACAACGTACACTTTTGTGAGTCATGAGCTAGGACTGACGATGAATCATGATATAAGATTTTGGTACATATTTTGGTCTATTTTTAAATCTTCAGCAGAAACATATTAAAACAAGGAATGGAATAAAATGAAAAAAGTATGTAAAACTGAAAATACTGAAAAATGACAAAATAATTGTTCATGTAAAAAAAATCCATCTTTATCCTTTTTTAACATTTGTCTCGAACATTCAAGAAGTGATTCATTAAGTTTCCATTTTATTATTTCCCATCTTTCATCAAGATGGACATTTTTATATGAACACATTGTTTGTCAATTTTTAAATTACAGTTTACATCATACGTTTTTATCCATTTTATTCCATTCATTCTTTTAATATATGGCTGAAGAAGGCCTAACTATTGACCGAAACATGTACCAATTTTTTAAACCATAATCTTTGAAGTGTTTTTTTTTAAATATATATCGAATCGTACTGACTAGGGTGGATTTTGAATTTTTCTCCTTTGTTAAGGGAAATTATGTATTAAGACTAGGATTTTGACAACATCTGCTGTAGTAGTTACATGTTTTATGATAACGAGAGTACGTATTTTAAAGACATCTTTAGTGCATTTTTCGCACACTTATCTCTTATGAGCTTTTATGTTCATTTCTTTTATTTTTTGAGGTATAGATATACTCATTTTAAAAATTCTCCCGATTTTCAGTTCTTTTAACCCTCCTTATGTGGATTTTCTGAAAACAAAATATATGTGTTTCTTTATTTTTAAGGGAGATTCCAAATGCCAATTTTCACTTCTTAAACAACTCATAGGTTTTGAGATATAAGTAATCTAAAAAAAAGGAATCAACCCCTTTTTCACTTATTTTAACCCCCCTTATGTAGATTTTTCTTTTCTTTTCTTTTCTTTTCTTTTCTTTGGTATTTCATATTTTTCTCAGCGGTTTTTTTTACGATTGGCTTTGCGTCGTACCGACAAAGATGACTCTAATGGCGACGATGGGATAGGAAAGGCCTAGTAGTGGGAAGGAAGCGGCCTTGATTAAGGTACAGTCCCAATATTTGCCTGGTGTGAAATGGTAAACCACGGAAAACCATCTTCAGGTCTGTTGATTTGGTATATTTTATCCTGTTGGGCAAGCCATGAATTGGGATGTAATAAATAAATAAAATTATCTTCACTTTACTTCATGAAAAATGTCTGGAACAGTTTGCATCCCTTGATATGGGCAGAAAAGCAAGTTCTGTAGAGCTTTTTGGAATAGAGAGAGAGAAACCTATACAAACGTGTGTTACACGTTTGAAATGTGTGACAAGAAATACGAAGCCAAAACTAAATATGTTTCTTATAGAGTTTGAGAACTGTATCAAGCCAGTGCGTGGACTGTTGACCAAAACAACAACAACAACAACAACTTTCTCTTCACCTCCAGCGATGAGGGAAGTGTCATCTGCAAAGCGCAGGTTGCTTATATTCCTGCCGTCCTTCGAGTTTCCACCAGTCCAGCATTCCAGATCACTTATGATGTTGTAGAGATAATAAGTTAATATAAACCCTTGACTTGCGCCATTTATCACAGTGAAAACATCTGAGAAATCACCGACCACCTTTATGGTGCGAATATGGTTAACCATGGAAAGCCATCTTCAAGGCTGCTGATAGTGACTGCCTTCCCAAATGTAAGCTAACATCTAGATATCTCGAACCCCGCAGCCAAAATGCAATTGTGAACAAAACATCTCTGTTTACACCAAAATAAGAAATAAATAAATAAATAAATAAATAAATAAATAAATAAATAAATAAATAAATAAATAAATAAATAAATAAATACCACTTTCTTACGAATGTATTTTGGTCCTTCGGCTCAGCTGTTTAGTTGACATTATTATTATATCCCCCTGTAATTTTCTTAAAGCTTGCTGCAGTTTGTACTCGTCACGGGTACACGAAAACCGCTAGTTCAGTAATAAATGCATTGTTATGTTCATGTAGGAGAATAGACCACTTTCAAGCTATGGTTCTGCTGGGCTGAGTGGCTCAGACGGTTAAGGTGCTGGTCTTCTGACCCCAACTTGACGGGTTCGATCTTGGCTCAGTTCGGTGATATTACAAGGTGCTGAAATACGTCAGCCTCGTTTTGATAGATTTAATGGCACATAAAAACCCCGGAAGGTCTAAATTCCGGCACCTCGGCGTCTCCGAAAACCGTGAAACTAGATAGTGGAACGTAGAAACAAACATTATTATTATTATTATTATTATTATTATTATTATTATTATTATTATTATTATTATTATTATTATTATTATTATTATTATTATTTGCGTATGGACCCTGTTGGATCACGCATTACATTTATGATTCGCCTTTCTAACAGACCATATTGCTTTCATTCTTTCACTGTGTGCCTGTTTCCTTTCTTCTGACCACTTAGTCCGCGATCTTTTAGGGACTTCATTCTCTTTTTTTCTTTTTGCTAGGGGCTTTACGTCGCACCGACACAGACAGGTCTAATGGCGACGATGGGATAGGAAAGGCCTAGGAGTTGGAAGGAATCGGCCGTGGTCTTAATTAAGGTACAGCCCCAGCATTTGCCTGGTGTGAAAATGGGAAACCACGGAAAACCATCTTCAGGGCTGCCGATAGTGGGATTCGAACCTACTATCTCCCGGATGCAAGCTCACAGCCGCACGCCTCTACACGCACGGCCAACTCGCCCGGTACTTCATTCTCTGGCTTTACTACCCATATATTTATCTTGTGACGGTAAATGTTTCTGTCCAGTATTTCTGATGTTTCTATCTGGGCCTTTTCCAGATCATTTTTACCATCTTGGATCCATGGTACGTTCATCAGTTTTTCAGTATATGTCAAAATCTTGTGGGTTAGCCTTGAAGACGACAGTCTGTGAACGTGTCCATAGAATTTCAGTCTTCGTTTCCTGATGTCTGCGACAAGTTGGATAGTCTTTCCGTAGCTTTGCGTGATTTTTTTTTATTTATTTATTTATTATGCCCAATCAAAGAGCACGTTTGAACTTGTTCGTTGGGCTCATGGTTTGCGCCTTCTTATCCTCCCAAAATCTCTTCATGAATGCACTGTGGTGCATCTTGCGTTCTGTGGACCACTTCCTAACAGTTTTCTTTTTAGATTTCTCCACGAATTTGTGCTTGGCTACTACTGCACTACAGGCTCCGCGATCTTCTATGATGTCGGCCGCGAGATTCATTTCTTGGAGGTCCGCCTTAGTTTCTTCTAGCGAGTTTATTTTGATCTTCTTTGAGTTGATTACTTGAGTCTGTCGCCATAAAATTTCAGGCGTCTCTTGCATACGACATCAGTGAACCTGCCAGTTAATGAGTAGAGGTTCGCTGTTCTCCTCTTAATCCACGTTCCATTTTCTCTCGTGGGACCATAAATTTTCCGGAGAATCTTGCTTTCTTGCTTTTCAATTTCTATAATTTTAGAGTGACCTCCAAGGGATATGGTTTCTGAAACGTATAAAGCTTGCGGAAAAACAACTGTCCTGTAATGTCGTAATTTTGCATTACGCGATACGACTCTCTTGTTGTAACAAACCCACGTTAGTCTGTACGTCTTCTGGATTTAGTGACTGTTTCTGTGTTGGCCCTATTGTCTAGTACCGATGGTAGTATGATTTCTCCAAGATATTTGAAGGAGGACACCCGTGAAAGTGTGGTGTTTTCCATTTCTAGCGGAGTTTTTTTGGCTATGTTGATGTAGATTTTCCATTAACTGTTTTTGTACGATATTATTATTATTAGTCTATGATTTTCAACTAGGGTTAATTGATCCATTGTTGTCAATAGTTACTTAAGTATAATGCATAATTATGTTTAAAGTTTAACATAAATGAGACAGTTGCTATTTTCCTGAGACACTCAGTTTACATTCTTCTTCTTCTTCTTCTTATTATTATTATTATTCTCCTCCTACTCCTTCTTCTTCTTCTTTACGATGAGGTCTGCTAAGAACCACATGTCAGTTTCAATTCATCCTTCCTTCCTCCTCCGTACTTTTCGACATTCCTTCATCATTGCACAATGCTATTCTTTTTTTTTCCCCTCAGACCACTTTGCACCGGGTTTCCTTTTGATTCTTCCTTGAAATCCTTCCATTCTTAACACTTTTCTTTATTTCCGTAATTTCCCATTTTCACACAAGGCAAATGCTGGGGCTGTACCTTAATTAAGGCCACGGCCGCTTCCTTCCAACTCCTAGGCCTTTCCCATCCCATCGTCGCCATAAGACCTATCTGTGTCGGTGCGACGTAAAGCCCCTAGCAAAAAAACCCCACACTTTTCTTTAAAAAATCTCTCTTTCTATGGTTTCCTATTGTCTTATTTCATTTCGGAGATAAGTGACAGCACAAGAGACAAATCACACCACAACAATGATTTAGTTTTCTTCCGACTTTCTCGAGCTCTTTTATCCAGCTCGTTGTTTACTGTTTCTCCCGAAGGTACATTATTAATAGAGCTGTTCAAACAAGTTACACAATTACCATGTTAGCTGCCATGTTGTTCTTTAATCGAGAATGTCGTTCTAATGTATGCAGTCATGAACAGTTGTACCGATTACTTCACCATGTGTAACAACACTTCTTGTTCTTTTCATTTGAAGAATTATTGTCGATTAACATCGCCTTGCAATAAGTCACTCATGAAGGTACTTACTGCCTTGATAATACTAGTTTTCTCTACTCAGTTGTAGAAGGTGCTTTTTTGTTTGTTTTAAGAGCAAGATTATAAGTTCTTCTTAAGGACACCGCGGCGTGGCTGCTGGTCAGAATTTAAAAATTTTAGATGTTGTATTGGTTGAAAGTAATTATAAGGGTGCAAAAACCTAAGCTTTTATTTTCGTAATGTCTTCTTATTCGTCCTGACCTTGGCACTATTTTTTTTTATCAATTCCTGTTTTACGACCGAATGCCCCGAACTGGTGGAATTGACTGGACGTGGTTAAAATCCCCGGCCCTCTGAACGGAAGGTTCTGAATGCTGACCTTTCAGCAAGGATTAGGATTTGCGTTTCACAATCGGTTTATGCTTCCTTTTAGGCATGAATTGAAAAATCTCCGGTATGTTTAAGCAACCTTCAGTATTTAATCAAAGGATAGATAGCCTTGATTGCAATTTACTGTACTTAGCCCGCCTGGTGGGCTGACACCGAGGTTAGCCGGTTCGAGTCCCGTTGGTCGAAAAATTTCACTCTGAGAATGTTGGCGGGCAGGGCAGGGTATGGAAGGTGGTGGTATAGAATTTCTAATCACTGGATTGCTTGACAAAAGCCTGGATGAAATTCCAAACCTCTCAGCACTGTTCATGTGGAGTGAGGACATATAACGGTATTGATGGTGATTCCTCCGTCGGATGGTGACGTTAAGCCTTGAGCAGACCTCTTGGTGCTATTCGACAGGAGTAGGCTATGTGCCGGCACCAGGTCTCACCCTCTCCCCTCCTACTACCATATATCAAGTCATTCATCTCATCTCATACCAGAGAAACAGGACAAGGGTTGGACAAACAAACAAACATACAAACATACAAACAAACAAACAAACAAACAAACAAACAAACAGTTTACTCTACTCCTTGTGTTAACATTAAAACATTAAAAACTGTGGTTTAGAGGAAGCCTCCAACAGTTTTTGGCCGCATGTTTCGAACGTAAAAGAGATCCGGAAGAAAAGTTGCTATGATGTTGGACTGGGAATTCACAGGTTAATGTAGAAGTATTCCTGGACTCTACTGAGGTCCTGTAGTCGCATCGTCACGTCTTCCAAGATATAAACTCTTGGGTGCGGAGGAAGAAGAGAAATAGTGCGTTTGCATGCAGGATTCAAATCGATTCGAGTATACTTTCCCATGGAAACGAGGATTCATTGCAGATTGAGTCTCAATATCGATCGTATCGTACTCGGTTCGAATTGAGCTCCACGTAAACCCGCGCGCACACTTCATGCTTGTTTTTTCCTTAATGAAATCTGTGGTGTTCACCTTCCTTCATAATCGATAGTTGGTTGAATATTGGCAGGTAGAAGAATCACGAGAAAATGACGAATTACCATCCACAGAAGTGCTTTTAATACGTCCATAATTAACTTCAATTTGCTAGGCCATTAAAAAGGCATTAATGAAAACAGAAATCTTACAGTCGATCACGTCGCGTTAGGTTGTATCGATCAAAGAATATATCGATATTATCGCGATTCCGTATGGCTTATTTATGTCGATCTTGCCTCCCGGATTCATTACGACACTCAATGCTACGTGTGTGTAGACGTGGGGAGTTGGAGAAGGCTTGTTTGTTGGACCAAGGCGGCATTTTGTCAAGACCGTGTCTATCAGTCACAAGGCGAAGTCGTTGGCGTTTTTTATTTTATCCCTGGTTGTTGGCCCGTGACAGGAGAGGCGAAGGGTGCTGTTTACCAGACGATTTAAAAGTCAAGGCCAAGTTCGTTTCGTGATATCTGGAAAAACAGAGATGTGGAAGGTCGCGAATTACACCAACTTGCAAAATATTCGGAACCTTGTAAACTTACCAGTCATGTTTGGAACTGAGGCTCAGATACGACTCCCGATCCATTACTATTTAATTAGTTTACCGCCCAGGGTTCATTTTCCCCTTTGATCCCACCTCTGCCGTCTCAAGGGCAGTGTCTTGGAGCGTGAAACATTTGTTCGGGTGGATACAACCGGGGAGGAGAACCAGTACCTCGTCCAGGTGGGCCTCACCTGCTATACTGAACAAGAGGCTTGTGAGGAATGGGCAGATTGGAAGGCATAGACAAGGAAGAGGGAAGGAAGCGGCCGTGGTCTTAAGTTAGGTATCATCCCGGCATTTACCTGGAGGAGAAGTAGGAAACGGCGGAAAATCACTTTGAGGATGGCTGAGGTGGAAATCGAACCCTTCCTCTACTCAATTGACCTCCCGAGACTGAGTGGACCCCGTTCGAGCCCTCGTACGAGTTTTCAAACTTCGTGGCTGAACCGGGAATCGGACCCCGGCCTCCGAGGGTGGCAGCTAATCACACTAAGCACTAAACCACAGAAACGCACTATTATTATTATTATTATTATTACTTTACAATTGACTTTAGGCGCATCGACATAGATAGGTCTTTTGGCGACGATGGGACAGGAAAGGGCTAAGAGTGGGAAGGAAGTGGCCGTGGTTTAATTAAGGTACAGCCCCAGCATTTGCCTCGTTTGAAAATGGGAAACCACAGAAAACCATCTTTAGGGCTGCCGACAGTGGGATTCGAACCCACTATCTCCATAAAGCTAGCTCACAGTTGCGCGCCGTTAACCGAACAGCCAACTCACTCGGTTTACTGTTGTGCTATTGTAATATTCATATGTTGTCGTCCTCTACCGTTGTAACCCCTCCGTGGGTGGGGGCGCTAGAATAGATCCACGGTATCTCCTGCGTGTCCTAGCCGAGCCTGGCATTTCTTCAAAATACAGTACGTGTTTCAGACTTCTCGCCTTCATCATTCCTATCCGACCACCCTTGGTTAACTTTTGTTCTTTTCCAACCCCAGTGGTATTATGTTTGCGAGTTCTAGAGTGTATTTCCTTCGTTTTACGCTCTTCGTGGCCCCTATCCGATACTTTCATACTTGAAAGTGTCTGACCTAATTCTTCTTTTTTTCATCTCTTTTTTTCATGGCACTACAGCCCTTGAAGGGCCTTGGCCCACCAAGTGACCGCTGCTCAGCCCGAAGGCCTGCAGATTACGAGGTGTCGTGTGGTCAGCACGACGAATCCTCTCGGCCATTATTCTTGGCTTTCTAGACCGGGGCCTCTATCTCACCGTCAGATAGCTCCTCAATTCTAATCACGTAGGCTGAGTGAACCTCGAACCAGCCCTCAGGTCCAGGTAAAAATCCGTGACCTGGCCGGGAATCGAACCCGGGGCCTCCGGGTAAGAAGCAGGCACGCTACCCCTACACCACGGGGCCGACTTGGCCTGAAGTATTTCCTTTTAAAATAATAATTACCACCACTGCGACCATCCACCATCAGTAGCCGCCATCGGCAAGGCAAATGGATGGGAGGGGGGGGGGCACAGGTATTTATAGACATCAAAATTTACCACGTGTCTGGGAAATATAAGGGTAGGGATTACACAACAAAATTAATCAAAAAGCTACAAGTTGGTAGGGAATTCTGACAAAGTACAAAGGGTTGACAGTTTACCAGCTTAACTGCGGTCCTTTGAGATTCTGGTTGTATATTATACAATAAAACGTTTACGGAATGAACAAATACACATGAATGAATGAATGAATGAATACTGATCTGCATTTAGGGCAGTCGCCCAGGTGGCAGATTCCCTATCTGTTGCTTTCCTAGCCTTTTCCTAAATGATTTCAAAGAAATTGGAAATTTATTGAACGTCTCCCTTGGTAAGTTATTCCAATCCCTAACTCCCCTTCCTATAAATGAATATTTGCCCCAGTTTGTCCTCTTGAATTCCAACACTATCTTCATATTGTGATCTTTCCTACTTTTATAAACGCCACTCAAACTTATTCGTCTACTGATGTCCTCCTACGCCATCTCTCCGCTGACAGCTCGGAACATACCACTTAGTCGAGCAGCTCTTCTTTCAATTCTTCCCAACCCAAACATTGCAACATTTTGGTAACGCTACTCTTTTGTCGGAAATCACCCAGAACAAATCGAGCTGGTTTTCTTTGGATTTTTTCCAGTTCTTGAATCAGGTAATCCTGGTGAGGGTCCCATACACTGGAACCATACTCTAGTTGGGGTCTTACCAGAGACTTATATACCCTCTCCTTTACATCCTTACTACAACCCCTAAACACCCTCATAACCATGTGCAGAGATCGGTACCCTTTATTTACAATCCCATTTGTGTGATTATCCCAATGAAGATCTTTCCGTATATTAACACACATGTATTGCAATGAAAGAGTAGAACGGCGAGATTGAACAATAAGAGTGGTAATCAGAGAGAAAAAAATAGAAGATATCCGACACTTCGAAAAAAATGAAAATATCGGGCAAAGAAAGACAAGGTCCATGAAAGGCATGAAGATGAAAGACTCCCTAGGCCTCGAGTGCTCGAACAGCATCGGGGTCGGAAAAGAGCAAGAGTTGACCAAGGGAGGTTGGATAGGATAGATGAAAGTGAGGAGCCTGGCACAAGTAAGGGGGCTTAGGACTCATCTGAAGGCCGGCAACTCACGCTCCCAATTTGGGAGCCTCTGTTATTCGCCTCTTACGACAGGCAGGGGATACCGTGGGTGTTATTCTACCGCCCCCACGCACAGGAGAATGTATAATTAAAATAAGTTATTTAGTATTTGAGGGGCTGCCTGGCCGAGGCCCGGAAGGACGTGGGTTCGCAACCCCGTCAGGAAGTCGTAAAATTTAAGGAACGAGATTTCCACTTCCGGAGGTGCATATGGCCCTGAGGTTCACTCAGCCTTCACCAAAGATGAGTACCAGGTTAATTCCTGGGGGCAAAAGCGGCCGGGCGCAGAGCTAACCACTCTACCCCATCACGTGCCGAGGTTACGGATAGTGGAAGCCTTTACCTTCCACTCCTCCAAGGGCCTTCATGGCCTGTACGGAGGTGACTTTGCTTTGCTTTGCATTTGGTATTTGACTTCATACTGAATATTAGATACTAGAAGATGGAACTACGCAGAGACATTGACAGACTGACGAAGGCGCGCGGCAAGCGACAAAAATATGGCAAAATTATATCCTTGTAACCCTTTTTCACAGCACGTGCTAGATGCTGCTGCGTTGTATGAATCGTATTTCCGTTAAGTACATTTGCAATAATGAACTGAAGAAATTGTGAGCCTCGCTGTCTCAGGCTGCGCAGCGCTGGCCTCTCTCCGCTGGGTTCCGTCGTTCAAATCCCGGTCACTACATGTGAGATTTGTGCCCGACAAACCGAAGGAGGGACAGGTTTTTCTCCGGGTACTCCGGTTCTCCCTGTCATAATTCATTCCAGCAACACTCTCCAATATCATTTCATTTCATTTGTCAGTCAGAGGAGTGCGACAGGCTTCGGTAGCCGGCACAATTCCTATCCTCGCCGCTAGATGGGGGCTTCATTCATTCCATCCCTGACCCAGTCGAAATGACCTGAATCGGGCTTGTGGGTTTTCATTTTCAATTTAAGATATTCAACGAAATAATCGGGTGATAAGGCAAGAGAGTTTATATTTTTTTATCATTCCCAGTCTTCGGCGACTAAAATTGAACAAAAATTGCTGTTTTCCCCCCAAGGTGGTGGGGTGAAACCCTCCCGCCCCCTGTTTTCTAATCGCCACCGTTGACTTATCTTCGTTGCGCCTGCGAAAACTGTATATGATAATATTGTGGGATAGATACTGACCCGCAGTACATATATCTTTAAAATTTCTCTCACAATATTGAGCCTTAGAAGATAGATTCTTAGCGGCCGAAGTTGTAATCTGAGAGCTGTTTTCGCAACACCATCGACGATAAAGTTTGGCTGCTGCATTTGTGTTCAGTTGTTTCATCAGCATCATCAGTCATGAAACTGCTGACCGCTGATGTAATGATGATGAGTCCTTTCCTCTAGAGCGCGATAGCTCCACATGACGTCACGCATTACACATAAACACACACGAGTTGTTATCTCCCGGAGCTGAATCAATGTTTGTTATTTACAGGAAGGTACACATTGTATGAGACCCAAAATCTGCTTCCGTGTACTGTTCTAGAATAGAACAATTCTCTCGTACTAAAAATATTCGTCTGAAAGGTAACAACATAATAATAACAACAGCTGCTGAATGAAATGGCGCATATGCTAGCACATTCTATTAATGATTGCGTCTCAAAATTAAGGGAGAACGCATTTTTTAAATCTTAGAGGAACCTTAGCTTCCCGGTAGCCATGCCACTAGGGATTTGTAGCTTTGAGAGAAAAAAGAAACCACTATTTCCTTTGCTAAAATAAAATGATCATAAATATGTCATGACTATCAGCCATCAGACAGCCTGCACGGTTGCGAATGCACTAGACAAAAGAGACTGAATGGGTGACTATATTTCTACAAAATACAACTCAGAGAATTAGAGTAGGTGAAGCTTTATTTGATCCTATAATCATAAGAGGGGATTTCCTCAAGGCAGTATTATTGGACCTATATATCTTCTTATATATATATATATATATACAATTTTGAAAAAAGAAATTAATGCAGAGAAAATACTTTTTGTGGACGATGTGATTTTGTATAGAGTAATAAATAAGTTACAAGATTGTGAGCAGCTGCGAAAAGACCTTCACAATGTTGTGAGATGGAGAGCAGGGCTTAAAAGTCAGGTTGTGAGTTTCATTATTAGCAAAAGTCCTCTCAGTTTTAATTACTGTGTTGAGAGGATGAAAGTTCGTTATGGGGATCAGTGTAAGTACCTGTGTTAATATAAGGAAAGAACTTCATTGGAGTAAACACAGAAACGGTATTGTAAATAGAGGGTACAGACCTCTGGAGGTGGTATGAGGGTATTTAGGGGTTCTAGTAGGGATGTAAAGTCTCCGGTAAGCCCCATTCCATTGCATTCCATTGTATGGGACTCTCGCCAGGACTGCATGATTCGAGAACTGCAAAAATCCAAAGAAAAGCAACCCGATTTGTTCCGGGTGATTTGCGACCAAAAAAGTAGCGTTACGAAAATATTGCAAAGTATGGGCTATGAAGACCTGGGAGAAAGCGGACGAGCTGCTCCAGTAAGTGGTATGTTCCGAGCTGTCAATGGAGTTGTGTCTTTAAAGGTTGTAAAGATCACAATATGAAGATAAAGTTCGAATTTAAGAGGACAAAATGGGGAAAATATTCGTTTGTAGGTAGAGCAGTTAGGGATTGGAATAATTTACCAAGGGAGATGTTCAATAAATTTCCAAATTAATTGCAATTTATTTGAGAAAAGATTGCCGTAAATGCCGACCACTGATGATTGATTGATTGATTTGATTTTGAATGTTATTATTATTATTATTATTATTATTAATATTAACCTCTGCTGAGGTGTTTTTTTTTCTATTGGCTTTACGTCGCACCGACACAGATAGGTCTTACGGCGACGATGGGACAGGAAAGGGCTAGAACTGGGAAGGAAGTGGCCGTGGCCTTAATTAAGGTACAGCCCCAGCATTTTCCTGGTGTGAAAATGGTGAAACTACGGAAAACCATCTTCAGGGCTGTTGTCAGTGGGGTTCGAACCTACTATCTCCCGAATACTGGATACTGGCCGCACTTAAGCAACTGCAGCTATCGAGCTCGGTCTGCTAGGGTGTAGAGGTAGCGTGCCTCACTCTTATTCCAAAACCCTGGGTTTCTTTTTTGCAGTCAGTTCAAGGATTTTAATTCTGGACTGAGGAGTAGAACGGGGTTCACTTGATACGAGATGTTCTCAAGCTCTTAGTTCCAGAAGAAAGCGCACAGTGTGAAGATGTCGCTACTGACCTAGTGGTTGCCATGGTTACAGAGGTGTCGGGAAATTGATGACTAATTCCAGAGAGACCAAACAACTAATATCTCATATGGCCCATCACCATAAATTGAGAATTGCTCCGGTGTGAGCGTGCTAAGTGTGATGGCATGCCGAGAGCTCACACTTCACGGCAGTGGGCGTCTCGTGCACGTCTGCTCTGTAAACATCTCACATTTTACTGCGTGGGCAATCCCATCTGCAGTGTAGGATATCGAGGAGGGAGGGAAGATGTGGCATTCATCATCAACAGCAACAGATTCTACTAGCGATGGAAGCAATATTGAATTTATGGTGGTAGGCCTTACTTGTTTCCTCATGGCAGACTGAGTGGCCTCAGATGGTCTTCTGACCCTAACTTGCAGGTTCGATCTTAGCTCAGTCCGGTGGTATATGAAGGCGCTCAAGTTCGTGGTCGGTAGGTGCAGAGTGGGTCTTGGCCCATAAGTGGCCACAACTCTACCGTCTCTGCATTCGGGAAACGAGGCAGGGCTGGGCCTCATGGCTGGCCCCAACCGTCGGATGTCTTGAGAATGGTTTTCCTTGGTTTTCCATTATCCTGCACTAAGGCGAAAGCCGGCCGCCCACCCCCTCACCTCCTCCGTTCATCTCCTTCACCGTAACAAATCTCCCGGCCTGAGAGACGGCGTCATCGTCTAAGAGGCCCGCCTCCCCCTTCAGGGGAGGAATAAAACATTTTAGTACATTTGAGTAGTAGTCAACCTCGTGTCAGTAGATTTCCTGGCACGTAACATCACGTGTGTGCGACTAAATTCCGGCACCTTGGCATCTCCGAAAACCGTAAAATAATATTTTACTGGGACGTAAAGCAAATAACATTATTATTATGATTATTATTCCGCCTCTGTGGTGTAGTGGTTAGTGTGATTACCTGCCACCCCCGGAGACCCGGTTTCGATTCCCGAGTCTGCCACGAAATTTCAAATCTCGTACGAGGGCTGTAATGGGGTCTACTCAGCCTGCGGGGGTCAACTCAGTAGATTGAGGTTCGACTCCCCCTTCAGCCATCCTCGGAAGTGTTTTTGCGTTGTTTCCCACTTATTCTCCAAGCAAATGTCGGGATGGTACCTAACTTAAGGCCACGGCCGCTTCCTTCCCTCTTCCTTGTCTATCCCTTCCAATCTTCGCATCCCCCATAAGGCCCCTCTTCAGCATAGCAGGTGACGTACTGGCCCTCCTCCCAGTTGTATCCCTCGCTGAGTCTGAGGGAAAACACCAATGCAGCTCGGTACACTGTTTAAATAAACTAAATTACAATAAAGATCGTAATAATCGTATTGTATCGTAATCTGTTTACCCTCCAGGGTCGGTTTTTCCCTCGGACTCAGCGAGGGATCCAACCTCTACCGCCTCAAGGGCAGTATCCTGGAGCTTCAGACTCTGGGTCGGGGATACAACTGGGGAGGATGACCAATACCTCGCCCAGGCGATCTCACTGCTATGCTGAACAGGGGCCTTGCGGGGGATGGGAATATTGGACGGGGTAGACAAGGAAGAGGGAAGGAAGCGGCCGTGGCCTTATGTTAGGTACCATCCCGGTATTTACCAGGAGGAGAAGTGGGGAACCACGGAAAACCACTTCCAGGATGGCTGAGGTGGGAATCGAACCCACCTCTACTCAGTTGACCTCCCGAGGCTGAGTGGACCCCGTTCCAGCCCACGTACCACTTTTCAAATTTTGTGGCAGAGCCAGGAATCGAACCCGGACCTCCGGGGGTGGCAGCTAATCACGCTAACCACTACACCACAGAGGCGGACAAAAGATCGTAATAATTAGTTTCAAAATATTTATAATTTCAAGGTTGATTTCGTTACTGTTTATTTATCGACACAAGTCTGTAAGATACTTATCGTCCAAATACACACACATTATGAAATAAATAAATAAATAAATAAATAAATAAATAAATAAATAAATAAATAAATAAATAAATAAATAAATAAATAAATAAATACAGTAGTAAATAAAATGACAACAATAAAAATAATAATCAATATTCTAATCATCACATCTTTCCTGTCCTTTCTTGTCCTATTAATAACGGATTTATGACCCAAATCTGTCTGGCCTTAGTCTGCCCTGTGCATGCATTTAATGACCTAACACTTTTCTTGAGTGTATATTTCTAGTTATTAATAATTACTTACTAAGATTGCTACGCGTAGCCCTTTCTTGTTTATCATACTGACGATTCTTTACCCATTCTCAATCAATCAATCAATCAATCAATCAATCAATGAGCTGCATTTAGGACTGTAGCCCAGATGATAGATTCTCTTTCAATTAATTTTCTTAAACGTTTTCGAAAAACTTCGAAATTTATTGAACATATAGACGCATATTTGCCCCAATATTGTCCTCTTGAATTCCAAGTTTATCTTCATATTGTGCTGTTTCGTAGTTTTAAAAGCTGAAGCTTATTTGTCTACCTCATTTTAGACACTGTTCGCATATAATTGGTATATACTATATATCTTTCTTTCTTTATTCGTTTACCCTCCAGGGTTGGTTTTTCCTTCGGACTCAGCGAGGGATCCCACCTCCACTGCTTCAAGGGCAGTGTCCTGGGTCGGTGGTATACAACTGGCCAGTAGCACTAATACCTTGCCCAGGCGGCCTCACCTGCTATGCTGAACAGGGGCCTTGTGGGGGATGCGAAAGGGCAATAATCTCGGCCGTGGCCTTAATTTAGGTACCATCCCGGTATTTAGCTGGAGGAGAAGTGGGAAACCACAGACAACCACTTCGATTATGGCTGAGGTGGGAATCGAAAACCCCACCCCTCTAGTCATTTGACCTTCAGAGACTGAGTGGACCCCGTTCCAGCCCTCGTACCACTTTTCAAACTTCGTGGCAGAACCGGAAATCGAACTCGGGCCTCCGGGGATGGCAGCTAATCACACTAACCACTACAGCACAGAGGTGGTCTTCCTGCATCATTAGGAGCTTAAATAAATAAATAAATAAATAAAATAAATAAATAAATAAATAAATAAATAAATAAATAAATAAAATGTCCCGGTTTCGTAAGTGACGAATTTGGAACGTTTATTTTCAGGATGTTACCCTGAATTAACCTGTTAGGCAATTTCCTGCTCTTTCAATGTAACAATAAGATCCGCTGGGGCTCAGAAATATTGTTATAACTTATGGAGGTTCCACTGAAATAGTTATCTCTTTCGTACACGAAGTTTGGGCGCCCCATTGGACATCCGTGACCCAGTGGTCAATGATCGGTGCTATCAGCTAAGGAACAGTGGAAAAAGTAGAAATGTTCCATGCACGCAGTTCCCTGCTGAATGATAAGCTAATGGGGTTAAAAGCCTCTGGACCGTATCATCGCCAATTACTACGCATTTGGTGCAAAACCGATGACACAGGAGTTGCTGCTTTGTCACTTATCGCGACATGGCCAGGCCAAGCACGCTCTAGGCATCAGCTAGCGATGTGGGAGTAACGAGAGACACACTGCCGCGTAGTTGACAGTCTGAATAAGTTGTAAAGAGAAACCCGAGTCTCTTTCTTCTGGCTTGAACTTAATTAACCCTTAGGTACTCGCGCTCATTTTCCCCCCTTTATTACTCGCGTGGGGTCTTTAAGGCCTCCGGGACAGTATGCATTGAAAAAATACCCTAATTACAATACAATTGCATCTTATTTTACTGCAAACACTGCATAACATTAAAAAGGATGTTTACAAGAAATCAATACACATTAAGTGACATTAAGTTCATGAAAATAGTCTTTTTCTCATATTACACACAATTCTCACATATTTTCTTCATGTGCTCCCCACAGACATGTTCCTTGAATTTTACACATCTAGTTTTTATTTTCCTCTCATTTGACCTAAGGCAAATCACGCAACTCTTTCTTGAATTGTCTGGCTCATCTACATTTTCCCTGTCACCATCATCTGTACGTAGTCTTTTCTTGAGATTTCTAGGCAGGCTAGGTATAGCAGCACGTACCAACAGCCATGGTTTCATAAGTTCTTTCGCCAGCTCTTTCAAAAATACTCTCCTTGGGATGTTTTTCTCGTGGCTTGAATTGAATTCACATACAACGAAAGCGTTGATACCAACCACATTGAAGAGATGATAGAAAACAACGAGTGTCCATTTGTTGGTTCGTCGTGCTACGTTGTAAGTTTGGCATAACTTGTTATTTGTGTCTACACCACCTTTCGTGCTTTTATAAAGCAGAACTATTTCCGATTTCTCCTTCTCAACCTCTTCAATAGCTATCATGATGGATTCTGGAGATCAGTATTACCGCTTTATGATTGCTCAATATTTCACAGTCTGGATCAGAATCAGAAGCAACTGGGACATCATCATCATCATCATAATAGACTTCTTCTTCTAAAAGCCACTGTTCAATATCCTGTACTTGACGACTGTGCCTTCCAACCGTATTCATCTGAAAGCGAAATACAAATCGAAGTAACCCACTCTATTTGCTGCACTGTATCTCATGTCAAAGTAGAAGCGCCTTATACTGTAGGTTATAGGCTTACTTTTGTATATTAGCAATTCCCAGACTTTACAAGAGGTTTAGATGCTGGCCAAAATATGTGTATTACACGTTCACATCATCAAAACTAAACAAATAGTTAGTTATAAGCAATATGTGCAAGAATATGAACATATTTTATTTTCATACGTAATTACTCGCGTGGGGTCTTCCAGGCCTGGTCACTGCTCTCCACTGAGTACCTTACTTGGCAACAGTGAGCCATCTACTGAATTGAGCCCCCCTCCCCACTACATGAAGCTACTGCAAGTGTCAAGGTCACACGTAGTCACTTCGGGAAAATATAACAATTTAAAAAGGGAGTGGGGCCTCAAAGACCCCGCGCGAGTAATTGAAGGTTAAAAGAAAGTGTTTCGTTTCATTATGAATTTTCACTTGCTGTGCTGTACAGGGGCATTGTTGGGGGTTGAGAAAACTGGAAGTCAAAGACAGGGAAGAGGGAAGGAAGCGGCCGTGGCCTCAAGTTAGGTACCATCCCGGCATTTGCCTGGAGGAAAAGTGAGGTCCAGAGGCTTTTAACCCCATTAGCTTATCATTCAGCAGGGAACTGCGTGCATGGAACATTCCTACTTTTTCCACTGTTCCTTAGCTGATAGCATCGATCATTGACCACTGGCTCACGTATGTTCAATCATGCACGAAAGAGATAAGAATTTCAGTTGAACTATGGAAAACCACTTCGAGGATGGCTGAGAGGGAAATCGAACTCGGACCTCCGGGGATGGCTGCTAATCACATTATATTATGTATTTACTTATCATAATACAATTGTATTTGTTAAAAGTGAATATAAGTCCGCCTCTGCGGTTTAGTGGTTAGTGTGATTAGCTGACAGCCTCAAAGGACCGGGTTCGATTCCAGGCTCTGCCATCCTAAAAGTGGTTTTCCCTGGTTTCCCATTTCTTCTCCAGGGAACACTAATCAGAGAGAAAAAAGTTGAAGGGATCCGACACTTCGAAAAATGAAGTTATCGACCAAAGAAAGACAAAGGCCACTAAGGGCGTGAAAAGGGAAGACACCATAAGCCTGGAATGCTCTAATAGTGTCGGTGTTGGAAAGAACAGGAGTTGACCAAGAGAGGTCGGATAGAGTACATAAAAGTGAGGAGCCTCGCAAAAGAAAATGGAAGCAGGTGAGGGCTCTTTGGTCGCCAACCCTGGGGCCACTTTAATCAACTCTTACGAAATGTAAGGCTTACCGTGGGTATTATTCTACCGCCTCCACCCACGGCGGGATAAATACCGGTATGGTAGCTTACTTAAGGCCACGGCCGTTTTCTTTTCCCCTCTTTCGATAAAATATCCCATCCTCCTACAAGACATAGCATGTGAGGCCGCCCGGGAGAGGTACTGGTCCTCGTTCCCTGTTTTATCCCTGACCAAGTGTCTCACGCTCCAGAACTCTGCCCTTGGGGCGGCATAGGCGGGCTCGCTCGCCGAGTCCCAGGAAAAAGGCAACCCTGGGCGGTAAACGGATAATGAAATGAAGTGAAATGAATATGCACGAGAGCATTTTGTAATCTTGATTCTATTTTTATGGAGAAATTAGTTCCTGAAAGTAATTGAGTTGGGCACTGCTCCCCACAAGCAGTTACCATCTGTCCACGGTTATAAACAAACTCTAGCGCCACCTCACCTTATAGAGCAAACAAAACCGCCAGTTTGAAGTCACCGCTTTGGTAATTACACATACATTTTTATGCAGATTGCCATGTCCTCACGAGTAGGTTCCACCTTTAGAAGGTTTCCTAGTAAAGCAATAGTTGGTGAAATTGGTCGTCTTACCAGGTCCTCGGCAGTAATCCTGTTACATCCCCCGCTACAGCACTTGTACGGCCTCGATGTCCGGTCCTCTAAGGCATCACCTCTCTCCACCCTCACGGTTACAATACTCGTGATATTATTGTACAGTTAGCTTCTGTCTCTTACAGCCAAAATTACTATGTGTAGATTAATATTCGAAATTCGAAATTAACACGTGAATGTATCTTATGAATAAAGCTTTAATGATTCTACTTGAGGAAAGTGGCAAAGTTACGTCAGGTTCTTTTTTTTTTGTTTGCTTGTTGAGAAAGAAGCAAAGATGCAGAATTTCGCGTTACCCTAACGTATCTCTACCATGAAAATACCTATAATGAAGAACCCGAGATCACATTTGTTGGATTTGGCTCCCCAATCTCAGCTGCAACAGAGTAATCTTATATCGTACTATGCTTCGCTACGGGATTTTCAGAAAGACTGACTTTGTGGCTTTCCTAACTGAAGTTAACATAGGCCATTATCAAAACGTAAGTAGGAAAGTAGCGATTAAAAGCAATGTTATCATATAAAACATTCGATCAAATGAAAAACCGCACATCTTCTCTCTTTTAACGAACAGTACTACGGTGCCGATCTAACAGTCCAAAGTTCCAGAGCTGGAATGCACAGGTCGCAGACAGCCGTGACCACTCCTTTGCCATTATTCTGTTAAATATGCACACTGCTCATTCCAATCAGTAGCTCAGAGTAGGAACTGAGTACCTGGAATGCTATGATGAACCAGCGTGTTACGTACCAGCAGTATCAGAAAATTTATGAACCAGAGGAATGGCATGGTAAAGAAGAAAGTTATCTAGCTCCCCAGCTACTTCCCGCCAATATTCAGACAAACATTCGGTACGACCAGGCGAGTTGCCCGTGTGGTTAGGGGCACGCAGCTGTGAGCTTGCATCCGTGAGATAGTGGATTCAAACCCCACTGTCGGCAGCCCTGAAGATGGTACTCCGTGGTTTCCCATTTTCACACCAGGCAAATGCCGGGGCTGTACCTTAATTAAGGCCAAGGTCGCTTCCTTCACACTCCTAGCCTTTTCGTATCGCATCGTCGCCATAAGGCCTATGTATGTCGGTGCGAAGTAGGGTAAATTAAAAGAAAATACTCGGTACGCAGCAGTAATCCCATCTATCGGAGATGAATGGCAACAGAAGACACAAAGCACATCACAACAAACAATGGTCAATATAATGTTATCGTTGATACATTTTATGAGCTTTCTGTATTGTAGGACTTCACATTCAGT
Source organism: Anabrus simplex (assembly GCF_040414725.1). Lineage (NCBI taxonomy): Eukaryota > Metazoa > Arthropoda > Insecta > Orthoptera > Tettigoniidae > Anabrus > Anabrus simplex. The sequence continues at coordinate 11,408,042 of NC_090274.1, read as the reverse complement.
TTTGTTCCGACACTATGATATTAGGGCGTCTTATAAAATTATTTATAGTGTAGACTGTAGTTCCTTATTTTCCGACTTTACATTTGGATTTTCATTAAATCCTGTTTTTCCATTTTCTCGTGACTCGGTGCTGATATGGACTTAGTAACAAAAATCCAAATTCATGAATATCTCTGTGATTATAGCCGGTACGGCAACAATGTATAAGATATAAATGATCGGAAATTTAATACCGGTACTATATAACTTTAGTTATGTAGTATTTATCGATACGACCACTAATAACATAATTATTTGGCAATTAAATTTTAGGCCTTCCCTTAAACTACCATTTCACTCAGCCTGAATACAATTATTTATGGCCTAGATTGTAGCGACTTATTTCCTGACTTCATCTACTGATTTTCGTTGAGATACGACCATTAATAACATAAATATTTGAAAATTAAATTTTAGGCCTTCCCTAAACTGCCATTTCAGTCAGCGTGAATAAAATTATTTATGGCCTATATTATAGCGACTTGTTCTCCGACTTTGCATACCGATTTTCATTAAATTCTCTTCAGCCGTTTTCTCGTGATGCGTGTACATACATACATACATACATACATACATACAGACAGACAGACAGACAGACAGACAGACAGACAGACAGACAGACATACCGAAATTAGGAAAAGTAAAAAAAAATGCATTTCCTTGTAACTGTGGACACGACTGATACAGAAATACCATTCTTTTTAAATTCTGAGCAATGTACAGACAAAACTCTTATTTTATATACATAGATATATAGATGGAGATAATGTCGTTGCATACGCTAGAATGGTGAAGATCATTCAATCGCTTCACTGACAGAAGGTATTTTTGACTAAGCGGTTCGAATATGATGGTCATCATTGTGTTCTTCTTGTAATCTATATCTGGTGCCAATCACAGCCTTCTAAACGTCCCAGTGTCTAAGTACCGTTGCGGAAGGTGACAGAATTCAGAGATGAACGTACTTCACATCACAGCCTGCAGTTCCAAACTAGTTTTGTTATAAAGAAGTATCGTTTAGCCCGCTCTTCTGTAACGTAGCGAGAGTAATATAAATTCCAGGGGTTCAGATTGGGGGGGAGGAGTGTGTACCCCTGATGTTTATGCAAATCTCATAGCACAAATGTCGTGCATACTACATACTTGTCACTACCTTCAGTGAGTTTTCATTCTAACTGCCTAGAAATCCCGGTTCTAATGACAGTGTTCACATGAAGGGAACACTGAATTTCATCGACGTTGTGAGAAACAAATTTTAAGGGTGAAGTGTTTCTTCTAATGTTAAGAAATTCATTGGATATTCATTAACATTTGTGCGTTTAATTACTTACGTTCTACCTTGCACATCCCATTTCCCTTGTGGATTTTTCCAACTTTAATCCATATTTTCATGAGCCATGGTGGTGCAAATACACCCGCTTGCGACTCCCGTGATAGCAGCTCTAATTTCAAGCTACCAGTTACATTGGTTCGACGTAAACTAGCGCCTGTGTGTGTGTTTTACGAACTAATCACTTTGAACAGACTCGTTAAAATTTTCGCCAAAAAAAAAAAACGCAGCTTATCAAGAAGGCGACATTAAGTGTTATTCGTCAGCAAAGCATATGAAATACATCGTGATCCCGGAACGTCGTAGTGCTGAAAGTGGAAATTTTCCAACAGATAGTGAGAAGCAATGTTGGCATAACGGCGTAAATAGATCCACTGTTGTCAGGGACCAGCTCATATGTACAGAATGTCCACGCTTCTCGTCGTTCAGCTGGGAGATCATTTAGTCCTCTATAGAACACTTCATATCTGTTAGTAGGAAAAAATCCTCAGTTCTCGCCCTTCAGACAAGCAACTATTTGTTGAAAACGTCCCAGCCATATGAGTTACGAATTTTTGATAAATAAAATATAATAAAATATGAGAATATACTCTGTATTTATTGTTAACATTACAACCCTTTTCTTAATCATCGTTATCCGCTCGATTAGATTAGCAATTTGCCTCTCCCACCATTACGAGCGTTAATGTGAGTCAGTGCTTTGTTTCACTTAAGCCTCATAACTACATTTAGCGTAGACATTTTTCAAAAATCAAAAAACGCCTGAGGGTACTGAACGAAGGAACACATTACAGAAAGAATTGTGTAAATAATTATTAATTACTACTAAGATTAATTACTACTAAGATTACTAAGATTTTTGAATATACCTGAGCACAAATGCAAGTGTGAAGAGGGGAACTCTATCAACCTTTCTTTAATTTCAAAATTTCATCCATAGCATGACATGCCTCAACAAGGAACCTGGAAACTAGTATTTATCAGCAACATCATACACTAAGAATGAACAAGCTACAGAACCTCAGTCGATTACACTCCCTGCAAAATTGCGGCCCAACAAAGCACTTTGATTGTGTATTCACAGCGGTTGGCCTCAGAGCCAACATGCTGCAAAGACGTTTCAACTTGACACCGAAACCTCAGTGATCCTTTATTCTATAGGAACTGTATTTTCAACCTCTGTTATACAATTTTTGGAGTGTGTGGCATTCAAGGGACTCCAGCAAGCCAAAGCCCTTTATTGCACCATATGTATATATCTTAATAGTAATATTATATTAGTTTTAGTAATGTTTTATGTACAATCGCTATTAAGCAGGTTCACCAACAACTGATGATGACATTTTTACAGGTCGAAACCGGTACTGTTTTAATGTAGATAACTTTAAACATTTTTTAATAAAGTATTGATTAGGTGGAAATCTCATTCTTCATACTTGCATTCTTAATTATTAATTTCCACAAGAAACCGCTTATTTTAAGCGTTGGCGTTAGATTGGGCCTACGCTTCTCCCATATTCTTGCAGCGGTTGTTTTAATTTAACTAAAAATGACTTTTATCATATATCTTTGTATTCATAAATTGATTATTCTACATTTCATGTCAGTAACAACCTACCAGCTCGTATGGATGAGCATTTTCTCCCCTCAAATTCGGACAGAGCAACTACCCATATGTTACAAGTGATAAGCTTTAACAGCTTCATTTCAAGTAATACTAATCCCGTATTGACTATAATGAATCAATGAATATTCAAGATAAACTAAAATATTATAACTAAGCGGTCCGCCTATTCAATACAATATATAATTTATTATATCTAGTACATGTTTCGTCCCCTAAGGGACATCATCAGCTAAAAATAAATTAACATTAATATATTAGAAATAAATATTAAAATTGGAAAGACACCTTAAGATTTTTTGACATTTAAAATAAGATCTTTGAAATTTTGTTAAAATTGTAAGTCATAAGACAGATAAAACAGTTAAATTGTCCACATTTGTCTTGTTGATGTTCTTGGAAAATACCAGTTTTGCTTATAAAATCTTAAAATATCATTTGTTGCAAATATCACACTTGATTTGTATCTCTTGGTGAAAGAGTTGTTGAAACTTAATAAGCATTCCTTAGATGGTATAATAAAATAATAAATAAAATAAAATAAGCGTAACTCCTCCGCACATCGGGGCCAATAATAGGGAATAAAATTACATCCATTACCACACAGAACTTTACCATCACGGCCCCGATCTGACTTTAAATTCTGAAGCATTTAAATTTTATTATACCATCTAAGGAATGCTTATTAAGTTTCAACAACTCTTTCACCAAGAGATACAAATCAAGTGTGATATTTGCAACAAATGATATTTTAAGATTTTATAAGCAAAACTGGTATTTTCTAAGAACATCAACAAGACAAATGTGGACAATTTAACTGTTTTATCTGTCTTATGACTTACAATTTTAACAAAATTTCGAAGATCTTATTTTAAATGTCAAACAATTTTAAGGTGTCTTTCCAATTTTAATATTTATTTCTAATATATTAATGTTAATTTATTTTTAGCTGATGATGTCCCTTAGGGGACGAAACATGTACTAGATATAATAAATTATATATTATATTGAATAGGCGGACCGCTTAATTATAATATTTTATCTTGAATATTTATTTATTGATTTACCCATATGTTGTCTAGTGCATTGACATCAGCATACAGCAAGGCAGTAGCTCTGAACTGTCTGCTCTCAGAAGAGTACGATTTAACGTCCCTCTAGGAACCAATCTGGATTCGTGGAACGCTCCCTTGAAACAATCAAGCCAATCTCTGTGACGAATAAACAGCAGCAAGTTCCATGATCCTCTTGCGTACAGGCCTGCTTCTCAACCAGGTGCTGGTGAATATTGCCTTAACACTAATGGTGGTGATTATTCTTTTAAGAAGAAGTACAACTGCACAACCATTCTGTATTAACACTAATGATTTTTTTTTTTTTTTTTTTGCTATTTGTTTTACGTCGCACCGACACAGATAGGTCTTATGGCGACGATGGGACAGGAAAGGCCTAGGAATTGGAAGGAAGCGGCCGTGGCCTTAATTAAGGTACAGCCCCAGCATTTGCCTGGTGTGAAAATGGGAAACCACGGAAAACCATCTTCAGAGCTGCCGACAGTGTGGTTCGAACCCACTATCTCCCGGATGCGAGCTCACAGCTGCGCTCCCCTAACCGCACGGCCAACTCGCCCGGTGATTATTGTTTCAAGAGGGAGTACAACTGGACAACCATCCTCTATTAACACTAATGGTGATGGTAATCATTGTTTTAAAAGGAAATACAACTCTGGCCAAGCGTTATCTTCTTTAGACTGGCCAGAACAGGAGATGGCAGCAGCAGAAGAAGAGGTGGAATAGGAGCCCAAACATGTTTATTACCATATTTTGCATTCCTTTACCTTGATGCTAGCTGGTTTTTCGTTACGTGACTTGCTACCTGAGTAGAAGCTGTCTAACAAGTAGCTTTTCTCTGCCAACTTACTGAAAAAATAGAATACACTCAGTGAAGATGCAAACAGCGCGTGCAGTTTTTCCGTACTATCCTGCGCGCCGTTCACTTTGTTTCCGCTTCGCTTTCTGGCTGTGTGTGTCGCAGTCAAGTGAATCCTAGCGTCTAGCAAGGTCGGTTTCGTATCGGCTACCTCGTTGTTAAGGTCAGGCGAGGACCAGGTCTGTCTGCGAGTTCATCACTCCAAGCGTAGCCGGCGATCGAAGGAATGAAGATAGACCGAAATATGGCGTTTGACGGGGTAAGTCACTTTCAACATTCATACCACGCTTTTGAAATATTTCTAGTTCCCGTAGTAGCCACCGGTCAAGGCCATCTGTTGTAAGAATCAATTACGTTACGTTGATTTAAACGCGGCACGTGGTAAAGGAGTAGAGGGCATTGCTGTCCAAAACGGTGTACCAAGATGGCCACCTCCCGCAATTATTATTATTATTATTATTAAAACATCATGCATATAATTCTACTTTTATCCCAACAATGAAACGATTCAAACGTGAAGCTGATATTTTTGTATTACCCGATTTTACTAATTCCTTTTTACAAAAACTTTGACTTACCCCTAGAATCATCTGCCAAGTTATTAGGCTCGGACGTTAGTTTTGAGATGGACATGATTTTGAACTGTCAGGAATTACAGTCATCAGTTTCCGCACACCATTGTAACCATGACAACCACTAGGTCAGTAGCGACATCTTCTCACTGTGCGCTTTCTTCTGGGACTACGAGCTTGAGAACATCCCGTAGCAAGTGAACTCCGTTCTGCTCCTCAGTTTAGAATTAAAATGCTCGAACTGGCGAGAGAACGAACCCAGGAGCTTAGAATAAGAAACAGCCACGCTACATGTACACCACAGGCCTGAATGATGATGATGATGATGATGATGATAATAATAATAATAATAATAATAATAATAATAATATATTTACGAGGTCTAGAATGTCTTTCATTCTTTTATAATTCACGAGCCTTATAGTTATTTTATCTGAGTATGCAAAAGAAATGGAGAAATTGATGGACATAGTGTTGTGGAAGGAGTATAAGACGAAAATAAATAAGTCCAAAACAAAAGTAATAGAGTGCATTCTAACGAAGTCAGGTGATGCAGGAAACATTAGATTAGGAAATGAGGTATTAAATTACGTAAATGCATATTGTTACTTGGGTAGTAAAATGACTAACGATGGCAGAAGTAAGGAGGGTATAAAATCCAGACTAGTACAAGCAAGGAAGGTCTTTCTTGAAAAATTAAAATCCACAGCCTGTTTCCAGTCAGGAATGGAATGTTTTGACACCCCATCTAGCGGTAGGGATAGGAATTGTGCGGGCTGCCGAAGCATGTCGCACTCCTCTGGGACAGTGATTAATGACTGACAGATGAAATGATATTGGAGGATGTTGTTGGAAGGAAAGAGACAAGGAAAACCGGAGTACGCGGAGGAAAAGAAGGTCTTTCTTAAGAAAAGAAATTTGCTCACTTCGAACATTGATGTAGGAATTAGAAAGATGTTTTTGAAGACTTTCATCTTGAGCACGGCATTGTATAGAAGTGAAACATGGACGATAACTAGCTCAGTAACAAAGAGAATAGAAGCTTTTGAAATGTCGTGTTACAGAAGAATGCTGAAGGTGAGATGAATAGATTGAATTACGAATGAATAGGTACTAAATCGAATTGGCGAGAGGAGATCTATTTGGCTAAATTTGACGAGTAGAAGAGATAGAATGATAGGACACATCTTTAGACATCCACGACTTGTTCAGTTGGTTTTTGAGGGAAGGGTATGTGGTAAGAATGGTACGGGTAGACCAAGGTATGAATATGACAAGCAGATTAGAGTGGATGTAGGATATAGCAGTTACGTAGAAATGTAAAGGTTAGCACAGGGTAGGGTGGCATGGACGGCTGCATCAAACTAGCCTATGGACTGTTGACTCAAACAAGAACACCATTCTGTTGTAGATACACTGATTTATCTTTCGATTCATTGGAAGTCTTTTTATCTCCCCTGTGAGTGGTGTCAAAAGAATCTGTTCTTGCTCTTTCGTCTTCTAAGCTTAAAAACATTCTATAATTGCATGCTCTTCACGTGTGGATAATTGCCAATTCGGATAACTAATGTCCGCATAATCGAATTTCGACTGTAGTTTATGACTACAGAAACTTACTATGATATGAGCTACCAGTGGGTGTTAAGAAATTGGTTTTAGCGAGCCCGGTTGCTGCGAAGAGAAGCCATGGCGGGCATGGCCTTCTGCTTCATGAGGTCACGCACGCTACATGGACATTTCAGGCGGACTTGGGAGCGGTAGATCAGCCTTGTTAGGGGGGGATTTTGTGGCTCGCTTGCCTCATACAGTGGTCTAAATAACGTACCGTATGTGCATTGTAACAGTGCGCAGTTGGCTGAATGAATGGAACTTAAACATTCAGGAATTATGATCACGAAAAAAAATTCTTCACTGCACCATACGATAGTTCATGTATCTGTCTCATTGACTACCGTATCTACTACAGACGTCAGGAAGTCATCTATAATTATTAAAAATACTGATCAAAGAAAAATGTGGTCATACAAAAGAGAACGTACCGTTGAGGTCGAATGTGACAGGGCGACTCAAAGATCCGACAGCCTGAGGGATATTCAGAAGTTATGAGTTATGAGAAACTTTCCTGTGTATTCTATGAATGATTAGAACTCAATACTGGAACAGGTATCGATATTATATTTTATAATACAGTAGCAAAAGTATCTTTTCTTCGAATGGATTTATGAGTAAGCATTAAATTGGTTTTTATTTAAACTTTCTTTACATTGGAAGCGACACAGATAGGTCTTAAGGCGAGGATGGGATAGGAAAGGCCGTGCCCTTGATTAACACGTTCACTGCCGCCTTAATTAAACCTATGAATCGCCCCAGGAGCCGACATGCGTTTCTTTTCCTTCTATTAGTTAAAATATAGTAGATGGTAGAACTGTGTAATATCGTAGGTACCGCATCATCAATGTGGTGTGTGTTATTAATGCAGCATATTTACATTGCATTGCAACGAACGATCTTATATTGTTACGTAATATTCGTTCACACCAGGAACTGTTTTTTATGTAAGCAAGCCTGTAAACATAGTACAAGATTTACAAAGAACCGAGGACAATAATAAATGGAGTCAGTTCTTTTCCCCCCCTTTTCTTCGCACAACTGACATAGCTTTCTCATTGATTTGCCTTTTGCATTTACCTTTTAGTGTTGGAATTTGAAGGGTGTCGGCAGGCCCGGTTACAGGATATTCTACGCCTCTTGGGCCGCTAAAACTCGGTCGCCACATCCACTTAATTTAGACCAGAACTGCGAACTTACAGATAATTCAATAACCAAGACCTACCTAATTATCATCCCATGACGGTGGAGTTTGCAGAAAAAATTAGTGCAATTTTTTTTTTTATCGTTGCAAATGTGGTGTATTTATGGTGCTAGTTTGGTGCAAAGGCGACAGTGGATGCACAGATTTAATATCAATGAAAAGTGCACCAAAAGTGTACCATAATTACATCACATATTTTTGCACATTAATTTACAGCATTTGTAAACCAACAAAGTTGGTGCAAGAGACGTGACATTTTACACCAAAAATGAAGTACATCAGTCAGACAATTTCTGCATCAATTTCGCGCCAAAAATACACCAAAGTTTTTCTTTCAACCCTCTTTTTTTGTAAACACCACTGCTCCAAAAATCCTACAAAGTTACACAAACAAAGGGTGCATTTGTGAATCACCTTGGTGTCGTTTTTGTGCAAACTTCGTGTTTATGCCACAAATATAATGGTTCAAAATTGATGTAATTTTGGTGTGAAGTTGGTGTATTTTTCGAAGCAAGCATTATGGTACATTTGTGGAGTAACCTTTGTGCCACCGGGCGAGTTGGCCGTGCGCGTAGAGGCGCGCGGCTGTGAGCTTGCATCCGTGAGATAGTAGGTTCGAATCCCACTATCGGCAGCCCTGAAGATGGTTTTCGTGGTTTCCCCATTTTCACACCAGGCAAATGCTCTGGCTGTACCTTAATTAAGGCCACGGCCGCTTCCTTCCCACTCCTAACCCTTTCCTGTCCCATCGTCGCCATAAGACCTATCTGTGTCGGTGAGACGTAAAGCAACTAGCAAAAAAAAAAAAAAAAAACCGCAACGTGACAAATGCCATGGTTCTACTTTACTAGCTATAAGTACCATTATGAGGGAGCGATGACCTGGATTTTGGACTCCTTTAGACTACAAGCCTCATCGATTCAGAATTGTGCTTTAGAAGCAGTCCCTTGGTCAGTAATAGTATTGTTAATCGTATTTTTTTGGTAATTTTTGGCATTACGGGTCGGATCCACTGATTGTTTTAAATTCATATCTATCCATTCATTCTCTGTCGTCATGTTTTGAATTCTGGTCAGTGGATGATTTTGGACTTTAAAATTGCCATTACATTTCGTATCATTAGGGGCCGATGACCTAGATTTTAAACAACAAGCATAATCGTGATCAATTTAAATATGTCAATTTAACAACTTCCAAACTATTACTATTTAATATGCAATAACAATATAAAAACTGAGGGGACCTAACGTTAAACTTCGACAAGGTAAAGTGTAACACGTTACAATAAACAACCATATTCACTCTCATTCATGCCTGCCATTCATACTCAGGGAAGCCTAGAAGTGCTTACAATATGACATTGGCAGAGGGTTTTCAAGTTTCTCTTAGATTCAGCGTCCGTAATGTCATTTGGGGAGTTCATTCCACCAGGTCGCGGCGGTGACCATGAACGATCTGTTGTAGGCTTTGGTTCGGTGTACGGGAATTTGTAGCGAACAGCCTGACCGGGCATTGAACATGTGTACCGAACTCTGGAGGACAGGTAAGGAGGAGTGTTTTCAAAACGCACTTGACACACCAAAGTACTCGCATGGAGTTACATCTGTCATTCAGTCGTAACAACCCCATTCCCGATCCTGTATCAGAAAAAAAGATTAAAGGTTACACATTTACCAGAAGTTCTCGTAGTGAATAGTTCAAGTTTTAAAAGTATATGTTTAGCTCTTTCTTTCTTAATCTGTTTACTGTCCAGGGTTGGTTTCTCCCTCGGACTCAGCGAGGGATCCCAACTCAAGGGCAGTGTCCTGGATGGTGAGGACCAGAACCTCGCCAAGGCGGCCTCACCTGCTACGCTGAACAAGGGCCTTGCGGGGGGATGGAAAGATGGGAAGGGATAGACAAGCAAGAGGGAAGGAAGCGACCGTCACCTCAAGTTAGGTACCGTTCCGGCTTTTGCCTGGAGGAACAGTGGAAAACCACTTCGAGGATGGATGAGGTGGGACTCGAACCCCCTTCTACTCAGTTGACCTTCCGAGTCTGAGTGAACCCCATTTGAGCCGTCGTACCATTTTTCGAATTTCGTGACAGAGCGGGGAATCGAAGCCGCGTCTCCGGAGGTGGCAGTTAATCACACTTGACCACTGAGGCGGACTAAAATTTAGTTACAAAAACTAAACCATTCTCGACGAGAATATCTGGTAAATATTTTCTTTCTAATAATTTGCTTTACCTCGCACCGACACAGGTAGGTCTTACGGCAACGATGGGATAAGAAAGGGCTAGGAGTGGGAAGGAGGCGACCGTAGCTGTAATTAAGACACAATCCCAGCATTTGCCTGGTGTGAAAATGGCGAAACTACAGAAAACCCATATTAAGGGCTGCGGACAGTGGGGTTCGAACCCACTATCTTCCGAATGTAAGTTGATAGCTACAACCGCAGAGCCACTTGCTCTGAAAATTGAGTAATTTTTGGTGGAAAGTCGTCATAATAAATTACATATCCAAAAACGTATGTTGGTAAATCTCGGCAGTGAATTAGGAAAGGTACTGTACTTGAACTTGTATCAGTAACACTGGCACGTACTTTAGCCCTTCCATGAATGGGAATAAGAGTGCAAGGTCTTTTGTTTGTTATATAAAGCCCGCCTTTTTTTCTGTATCGTCCACAAAGAGGAGTTTTACGTAAGCTAAGACTTGGCGTGGTCTGGGCGGTCAACCACCTTCCAAACAGGTAGCTTATATAACCCCTCGCGCACTTTATATAACATACAAACTGGTTCCTTATATAAGTGCGAACCGCATTCCTTCCCTTCGTCGTCTGCATCCGCTGCTTCACGGGGTAGATAGCATTGTACTGATCTCAAAACTCTCCAAATATTCACTCCTTCTTCCGAAAATGTGCCCTCTGAGAGGTATCAACTGGACGTCCTCCATATTGAGGATCTTCCTTCTTCCTTTCGTCACGTCTGTTAACATTTCAAATATTTCCTCTTCCTTGTAATAGCTTCTTCTAGCGACACTGTGTACGTTACGGCATGTGTTTTATCTTTTTCTGGCACACACATTTAGTGTAATTTGTGGTGACCTTTTGTATCGTACATGATACAGTGTCCGTTTTGTGCTTGTAATTGTTGTGTCTTCTTGTATTCCAAGGTACAGGTAGTATAGTCCCGGACGTATCATATAGTGTATGATACAACTGGAACCCCTCTTCAAAATATTCCAAAAATACTCTTTTTACAGGTATGTCTTATTAGATCAAGCTGGTCCGCCTCCGTGGTGTAGTGGTTAGTGTGATTAGCTGCCACCCCCGGCGGCCTGGGTTCGATTCCCGGCTCTGCCACGAAATTTGAAAAGTGGTACGAGGGCTGGAACGGGGTCCACTCAGCCTCCGGATGTCAACTGAGTAGAGGTGGGTTCGATTCTCACCTTAGCCATCCTGGAAGTGGTTTTCCGTGGTTTCCCACTTCTCCTACAGGCAAATGCCGGGATGGTACCTAACTTAAGGCCACGGCCGCTTCCTTCCCTCTTCCTTGCGTATCCCTTCCAATCTTCCCATCCCCCCGCAAGGCCCCTGTTCAGCATAGCAGGTGAGGCCGCGTGGGCGAGGTACTGGTCATCCTCCCCACTTGTATCCCCCGATCCAGAGTCTGAAGCTCCAGGACACTGCCCTTGAGGTGGTAGAGGTGAGATCCCTCGCTGAGTCCGAGGGAAAAACCGACCCTGGAGCGTAAACAGATAAAGAAGAAGAAGATCAAGCTGAACAAAAAAAAATTAAGTTAATATAACAATCTCACTTCCTTCCACCCCCAGAACTTTGAAAGGTCCTTATGGCCAAACGTTTGCTCTCTACCTAAAATATTATTTTTTAAGATTTGTCGTACATTTTTTCAATCTGCTTTACGCCGCACCAACACAGATAGGTCTTATGGCGACGGTGGAATAAGAAAATCCTAGGACTAGGAAGGTTGCGGCCGTGGCCTGAATTAAGGTACAGCCTGGTGTGTAAATGCGAAACCAGGAAAAACCATCTTCTGAGTTACCGACAGTGGGGTTTGAAACCCACTATCTCCCGGATGCAGGCTCACAGCTGCGCGTTCATAACTGCACGGCCAACTCGCCCAATAAAAATGCTTTTTTTAAATGTCTAAATTTGACGTTGGGTTTTTAGAGGGTAGACAATTTCTTTATAACGTGTCCCTTATTATCTCCATCGGGTTTCTCTTCTTCCCTATCCTCCTCACTCCTGATTTTGTCTTTTCATTTCACTTTCCTACAACTTCTCTCTTTCTTTTTTTTGTTATTGTCCATGATTCAGAACCACGAGACATCCCACTCTACCCGAAACATTTTACAAACCCCTTCCTTAATTCACTTAGTATCCTCCTGACCTCCTCTGCTTCTTACTTGTTCAGTGCAGCTTCCCTTGCAAGTTACCGAGCTTCCGAAATACGAGACGACTTTTACCTGCAGGATTCCCTTTAGCAATCCATTAACAGCGTCCACTTCCTGTCCAGTTCTCACCACTTTCGTCTCTGCGAAAACTTCCATCATAACTTACAGTTATTCCATTTCTGTCAACAGCTGCATATTTGATGATATTTATTCTTTAAGCTATGCCATTATGTTCGAAAAAAATATAACACCAAAGAAATTTAATATTGTACAAGATTTGCGTAGAAAACCCGTAACAAAGTCATCGCGTGTCTAACATCCTGTTGTCCTTTCTTTATTGACAACTTGCTGTTCGAGAAGCCGGGTGCCGTTTCATTGTTATTGATCTACAAATTATTTCAGAAAAACGGAAATACAAAGTAACCAATCGCAAATGAAATCACTTGGCATTATCGGCGCAAAACATGGGAATAATCGTAGAACGGTTAAACGCATCACAATACAGTATTATTATTAATTATTATTATTATGTTTATTATTATTATACTGTAAAAAACATATTGGTTTTACTTAATTCACTGTGAATTGCATGTGCGAAGAAGAATAAATTATTCCTTCTCGGAAATAGCGCGATACAACAAAAGGAATTACAGAATTAAAATATTTAAACTCATTTTATTATATACTCGTGAGTACTGTATGGAAATGTGATTGGCATTACAGGACATTACTATTACAGTCCCCTTGTTCTAGAGCAGCTCTGAACATCAAGATGCAAGGTCAGGACGGGAACTGCGTCCGCACAGCACCTGTTCAAAATGTACGCCCCTTACACGTTGTTCATGTATAGGCGCCAATAGATTGGAATGCAGGCGCATTTTTGAGCAAGTCGAGAGTATCAGCTAGGCCGCACAACGGTTCTGCAGTGAGATTTGCATAATAATTAGGGATTTGTACTACCAGAACAACTAAAGTATTTGTAACTGACCTACGTAACTGTAGAATGGGCTAGATGTTACTTGCAGCTTGCTTAAATAAGTTTCCATTGTAACCTATTAGCGCCTAAAAGACCTCACCATGTTCAAGACTATTGCCTGGACTTTTACGCAGCAACTTTACGGAAACGAGTGATGGCAACTACTAGTCCGCACAACGTTTATGCTATGCCTTTTGTATAAACGTAAAAGGGCCCATCAGAACCCCTAGAATTTATGTTACTCCCGCTACATTACTGAACAGCGAGGTACACGACATTTCGTAATAACCAATTTAGTTTCAGTTCTAACGTATTACTTCCTAACAATACGCCGGAGTCTATTCATAACGATCCTAACGTTATGGAACAAGTTGTTCACAGGTTGCTGCAAGGACACACACACACAAAAAAAAGACTGTATCATTTCTCGTAATTCGAGAATATTGCTAAGTGAGTCATCTGACCGGAAAAGCGGATTCTTTGAGCATGTCTCAAGTGTAAGCATCTGACAGCGTATGAGCCGGGGACTGGGAAGGATACCGGAAATTGTGATTGTAAGCCAGATTTCGTATTCTTTTAATTTACCATTAAATCTATCTTTAGGCATCAACCTGCCTCCCTTTCCTCCTTAAACATGTTATTGTTTCCTTGCCACGTGAAGTTCCCTCCCGTCAGCTTCTGATGATCTGCTTCCGCATCATACCTGAAATAAATAATAATAATAATAATAATAATAATAATAATAATAATAATAATAATAATAATAATAATACCGAGATCGATAGCTGCAGTCGCTTAAGTGCGGCCAGCATCCAGTATTCGGGAGATAGTAGGTTCGAACCCCACTGTCGGCAGCCCTGAAAATGGTTTTCCGTGGTTTCCCATTTTCGCACCAGGCAAATGCTGGGGATGTACCTTAATTAAGGCCACGGCCGCTTCCTTCCCACTCCTAGCCATTTCCTGTCCCATCGTCGCGATAAGACCTATCCGTGTCGGTGCGACGTAAAGCAACTAGCAAAAAAAAAAAAAAATTATTATTATTGTTGTTGTTGTTGTTGTTGTTCAAATTACGAGGTGATGCGGAGTCACAGTGACGAATCATCTCGGCTGTTATTCTTCGCTTTCTAGATCGGAGCCGCTATCTCACCGTCAGATAGCTCTTCAATTGTAATCACGTAAGCTGAGTGGACCTCGAACCAGCCCTCAGATCCAGTTGAAAATCCCTGACTTTTCTTGGGATCAAATCCGGGGCCTCCGGGTAACAGGCAAACACGCTAGTCTTCGACCCCGGCTCATCACCTCGGGGTTTCAGAAAATCGTTATTGTAATTAGTCGAACGTAATAATAATACTCCGGCACCTTTTCTGAATAAGGGATGTGTGATCAAGACGGTGAATCCATGCTCGTTCCGCCCAGAAGGACGTCTTTTTCCCGTCAGGAAGACGAAACATTTAATATAAACGAGATTTCCTTCTCCGGAGGTGCGCATGTCGCTGAGATTCACTCAGCATACGCCAAAAATGAGTACCAGGTTAATTCTTGGGGGCAAAGGCGGCCTGGCGTAAAGATAACCACTCTACCCGAGCGAGTGCTGAGGTTACGAATAGTTGAAGCCTATACCTTTCACCCCCTTTCTTGGGCCTTCATGGCCTTCACGGAGTTGACTTGGCTTTTTATATTTTTTCATATATAACTTTGAATGATACACGTACTTTCCTTAGCTTCTGACGGCTTTGATTTCAATCGCGTGCGGTTATTCTATGAAAGAATGCAGTCTAATTTGCATATACTAGGGAGGTGTGGAAGTAATCAGAGCCTCCTGGCCAGGCCTGACTACCGTTAGCATGGTCACCTGGAACTCGTTACCGCTACAAGGCTCACTGTGGAACGGCTGCATCAATTGCCACCCTCGGTCCTTTGAATGTCCTCTGAAGCGGAGACGGACGTAGTCGAGATAATGAGAGTGCGTCTGATGATTCAGTAGCGTGGAGAAAGGAATTCACATGGCACGACCCGTGCGTGAGCTTCACCCTCCGTCCTCTCCTACTCGCGGTAGCGGTCGGTATCCACGCGTGCAATTCACTCGCGCACGTGAGCGATCCGGGAACATGAATATGGATTATTCTTCTCACCGAGGTCACGTGCACTAACGACATGTGAAGTTTTGTTTGGGCTGGAAGAGTGCGAGTTGAGGAATTAGGTTGGAAAGCACGGGGTCCGCAGCTGAGTCTTGTGGCATGGTCTTCCTCACACCATTGGCAGTCCCTCCCTCTCCGTCGACAGAATGCAAAATATTTACAATATGTACCAAAGAAAGGTTTCCGCGCTTACACAGACACCTGCCTAAATCTCCAATATGTTCGATGCTAGGTACCTACGTGAACAACTGCTTTCTAGGATCAATTATGTAAAGTCTAGATCCGTTCTCTCTTGTCGAAGATTCACCTCTAAAACTGTCGCAGAACTTGGCTCCAAACATTGAAAACCTCATCGAACAAAATATTTGTACATATCTCTGTTACACAGAAAAGTATAGAGTCATGCATATGGGTTTTTTTTTTTTTTTTGGCTAGTAGTTTTACGTCGCACCGACACAGATAAGTCTTATGACGGCGATGGGATAGAAAAGGCCTAGGAGTTGGAAGGAAGCGGCCGTGGCCTTCATTAAGGTACAGACCCAGCCTTTGCCTGGTGTGAAAATGGGAAACAACGGAAAACCATCTTCAGGGCTGCCGACAGTGGGATTCGAACCCATTATCTCCCGGATGCAAGTTTACAGCCGCGCGCCTCTAACCGCACGGCCGACTCGCCCGGTCATGCATATGTTTATGGGCTTAAGAAGAAGAGAGAGAAAGTGCAGATTGTTTGGTCGTTTCCCTTCTTAGTAGCCTCTTACAACATGCAGGGGGTACAGACAGTTCAACTTTTCACTTCACCCACAGGGAAGATGAAGAGTACAGATCAATGGAGAGAAATATGTATCATCATGATCTTCGTCCAGCAATATGGGAGCTGATTAAGCACATAATTTTATGGACATAACTATTCGCAAGATCCGTATTATGAGAAAATTCTGCTGCCTTCGATGATGTTACGTGTGTAAGGGGCTTTGCTAACGCCAGTCAAAGATAATGGAAACATCTACAGAAATAACAATGAAGAAGTTGTACAACCATATGCTACGACAACAATATCATGAAGACGGCGCTGATTGTACCGTGTCACACCGTATCCATATGAAAGAAAACGATTTGTACGTTATGTCGGAACTGTAGTGATACCATACATGACAGACTTGCTCAGTGTGAAATCACCCAGCAGGTATGGAGAAAATTTAACGGGCTATTACAAACCGACATCTACATTGCGTCTGACTGGTTAATCCGTCCGACCTTCAGTTTGAGGCCATCTGAATTGAACAGTGCACTAGTGCTGCTACTAGGGTGTTATGTGCACAGCACAGAAGATAATTATCTTCTCGGATATGAGTGTCTGGATGTCCGAAGAAAAGGAAGTGCCTCGGGAAATGTAACTAGCTGGCCTATGTTAACCAAGTGCAAGTGCGGTTTCACGAAGTGAGTGCTCCAGTATTACAGTGCGAACCTGAAAAGGAAATGGAAGAAAGGAACAGTGGCTCTATTGAATATGCTTCATTTATTTGAACCTTTAAAATAATGCTTTGATTTTTTCTGTTTGTAGTTTGTCAGTTTAAAAGTATAAATAAATATTTGTTTTTTTAAAAAAGAAACTCGTTTGAAACACGGCGCCATTTGTACGTACTGTATATAGAAGGCAGTGTTCTGGTAAGATGACGAATACTGGTTGCCTCGTTACCACACTGTGTCTGTTTTCTGTACATGCTATATTCAAGATAGACCACCAGCCTAAAAACATAGCCATGTTAACATTTGTCTATGCCACAGAAAATTATATCTCCTGTGTGGAAAATGACCTGATTTAATGCCATCATCGCTAGGGGAGAGAGTTCAAGTATCGATGGAGATATAAAGACTGTGTGAAAACTGACAGTAGTATATTGTTGTTGTGAGGTGTGGTAAACATGTAAATAGTGTCAATAAATGAGTAATTATACGAGACATCTCACTGCTGAATTCAAGCTAACTACGCGATTTGCCTGCTTCTGTGTGTTTTGGTGTTGAAGACACTCTGTCTCTTTTGATGGACCCCTTTCTGTTTCATATTGTCTGAGCTCGAGAGCGGTTGTTTATTTATTACGTGCTGTACGTCGACACTCTTATATGTTCCTTTATTTGCGACAACCTAACCTCTTGGTCTCTGTGTGAGCGTGGGTGGTTCCGACTCTTGATTCGTGCTACCTTTTGTGGTTAATTTACCTGTTTATTGATCGTTTCATATCGCCGTCATTGGCTTTCCTTACTTATTTTCTAGTTTAATATGTTTTATTCCTTGAGGGTTGCCTTTCCATAGTTTCTTGTTGTGTTGCGTGAAACTATGGTAACCGTCCCTTTTGCTTTTTCTCTCTGGTTGAATTTTAAGAGCTCGGTGCACCCTTCCCTCTTCTCTATTTATGCTCTTTTTACTTAATGTCATTGTATTCTCGGGGGATGTGATTATTATTGTTGAGAGTCTTGATGCCTTGACGGTAGAATCGAATGAGAGTACGTTATGATGTGAGGCTATTACTCTCTAATCTTATGATTGTCTTGACCTGACCTGCTATAAAGAAATGTTTTGTACCGTCTAAACTCATATGCTCCAGCTAATTGGTATAGATGCCATATCTTTATGCTAAACTTTTCTTCACGTCCTTTACGAAGGTAAGCGTTTGCGAAGGTATTATTATCATTGTGTCTGGTGTATTTTAATCACGGGCCACATATTATTAATATTGCCCATTTGATTTTCGGCCCCCGTTTTACTTATGTTATTTTCTTTTGATTTTATTTTCATAATAAATTTAAGTTCTTACCCTTGTCACTGTTATGTTTTCTTTTCGCTAGTTTTGACCAAATCCACTGCACTGGGTCTTCATCGTATCCTTAGTGTCAGTTCACTGCCTACCAGGTTACTGTACAACAAACTGTAATACACTGTGCTGATAAATTATTCATGAGCTGGAACTAATTACCTCGAGCAGCGAATTTACTGTGCTACCGATATTATGTATAAAACTAAGACGTAAAAACTTATTTTTATCATAAAATTCTTAAACTAGCGCTATTCCCGAGCTTCGCTTCGCACTTCTACAGAATTGTGGATGAAGTCATCTGCATGTTGTGAATAAGATTTTATTAAACTGCATAATAACATAGGTATTTAAAAAAATTAAATTTTAGTTGCCTTCCACTAAGCTACCATTTCATTCAGCGTGATTAAAGTGATTTATAGCCTAGTGCAGGGATGGTGAACCTACGCCACTAGGTGACACGTTAACACGACAACATACTAACGTATTTTACTGTTTTTAACAGAGGTTGAAAATTAAGCAACATAGCGCTTTATTAAAGAAGTATGTCTCAATTCTATGGACATATTTTATACAAATGGTATTACGATAAAGCAAAAATATACCTTATTCCTACAATTTACATGTTTTTAATTGTAATTTTCAGTTTTTTGACAAAATAAAATAGTGAACAGTAGGATTTATTAAAAAATAAATCATCCGTCCTCCAGTGAGGGTGGCCATAAAGGCCCGGAATACATAACTTACGTCATGTAATTATAATAATGAAATATATTTTCTGGAAAGTTCATCGTAATGAGATTACGATTTCGGGTATAAATGCAACTGTATAATATGCAGAGAATCTCTGATGATCTATAATAAGATTTTCTCTATGTCGTAAAAGGGATTTTGTAAAATTTTGAAGGATAGGGTACCAAACAGGAGACCTCTGACAACCCATTGACCAAGAGCAATATTATATTTGGCTGATAGATACGGCAGACATGGGGTATAAATTTCTTGTTTTTTCACATTAACATTCTGGCCTTGCTGCAGGTCGAATAGATTTATATGTTATGCAATTTAATGCGCAGTTGAAGTCAAATGAGGGATTTCATGATGATTTTAAAGGAAAATAACTGATGGCACACAAGTCGGTAAAGGTTTGCCATCCCTGGCCCTAGACTGTGATTTATTCCTCGTTTATCATATCGAGTTTCATTCACCCATTTTCTCGTGACTCGGCAATGATATCGACTTAATCATTTAGCGCTTCTGATTGGCTGAATGGGCATCGTGCATTCCCTTGGTTGAGAGTGCCATGAATTCGATTTCCCCTGGTAATGGTTTGTGGCTAATTTAGTAACACCGGACAAAAAAATAGTCGCTGCTGGAGAAATAATTACAAGCCTAATTTAATACTGTGTAACACCACCTGTCGACTTGATAACTGCCTGGATTCGGTTAGTGATTGAGTCCGCAAGGTTTTGCAGCTACGTCGCATTTAGGTTAAACTACTCGCTGAGGATTTGATCGAGCAATTCCACCAAATTGCGGGAATGCTGATGTGGACCTATTACTCGGTGTTCCAGCATGTTCCCAGAGACTTTCAGTGGGGTTCAAGTCAGGTGATTTTGCAGGCCAATCGAGATGTAATAGGGTAGGGGGAGTGTTCACAAAACCAGCCCGATGAACTTTGCTGTTGTCATCTTAAAAATTCGGGGTATCAATAGCATAGGCTACTCATCATGTAGATGTTGACTGAAAGGCAAACAGGCTGGTTCATGTGAGTTAGCGGCCCCAATCCGTGATACATGACAGACCCACCTTCGGCTTGAACCTCACCTTGCACACATCCAGGATGAAATGCTTCATTTGGCCTCGACGACGTGATTCTTCAGGCCACATTACGTTACGCCAGTCAGCTAGTGTGCACGTTCGATGATGTCTAGCCCATTAAAGACGCGTAGCTTTGTATGCCTGTGGGAATACCGACTGCAAATGTTCATTGCACGCAGTTTCCGTCCCGCTAACAGGTTGGGATTGACCTTCATTCACTGACCACAGGAATTCCTGGTTGTTTGACAAGCCGTGAAACACGTCTCCGGACCCTCTCAGTCAGGGTCTTTTTCCGACCACAATTCTGACGTCGTGTTTCGTGGCCACTGCTTGTAGACACGTTGAACAGTCCGCTGCGAAACACCAACAAATCCAGCAACTTTGCCCCTTTTTCCCACTCTGTCACATCCTTACATCCACTCATGTTGACGTACGGTGCCCTCTTGCAACATCAGTGTCTCACTGCCTTGTGCTCACATAGAGGCACTGCGCGTGCGGTTGAGCTGCGCCATCCGTCCACGCTAGGGTGACTAATTTTTTGTCCGCTGAGCTATTCTTGGCGCCTAAAATTCTCAGGGCTAGCGATCACCATGGCAAGGTGTGCTAAATATGCATTATTAGACTCCAGTGAACTTAAGTGTTATTCAGATGAAGAGAAACCTCCTCTAATAACCACTCAGATGATTGATGATTTTCTTCCTCAAGTTGAGATGTTAAATGTTAATTGCAGTTCTACTTACGTCCTTGTATTTATTCCTATCTTTTATTTATGTATTTAATATTTAAGCCGCTCTCCACTCAGCATGAATAAATAAGTGGTTAATAATGTGGATATTATCTTTAGTGACGCCGGCCGCCACAATGTATTAAGAGGGCGCCTCAGGCTATCGTCTTGAATAGACTCGCGCCATCTCCTTCTCATAGCAGTCAGATTATATTTGTTTACGAGACCAGTGGTTCTTTCTTTAGAGAGTGTAGCTAACAGACATTATTATGCATACACTTCGAACAAGCATAGAAATTAAAGTTAAAAAGCCTACAGTGTTTGAATACTTTTTTTTGTACCGAGTTAAGCCCCTGTGGAGTGCGTGATGACAGTCAATTTCCTTGCAATGTCTACATCTTGTCCTTCTCCCGGCTTTGACATCCTCCCATTATTTATTGAGCCCATCAGCCAGCGCCTTCTTCTACCCTTCGGGTAGAGATCCTCTCCGTCTTTCTATCTTAAAGCCTTGGTATCTCTTTATTTCACCCTGTCATTAATTTTACCTTCCTCTGTCTCAGATCCTTTCCACATTTCTGAAACCAACTCCACTTTGTTTGCTTCGGCTTGATTAAATTCCATATTCGTTTTGTTGGTCGGTCATCTGACATCCGAAATAGTCAATATTTACAATCGATGAAATTTAATTACGCTTTCTTTCTGGAAAATTGCAGTTTGGAGTAAAAATGTCAACGATAATTCCATTTTACCCGTGTAATAGACCGTGTTATATAATCTCAAAAAACTATAGATGTTAGAAACGTGAAAATTGGTAGTTGGAATCTCCTTTAAAAATACAGAAAAACGCATTTTTTAGTTTACGGAAAATCCATGTAAGGAGTGAAAATAATTGAATTTTTAAAATTGCTATACCTACAGCACATCTATAAACTTAACATGTTACAGACGTGAAAATTGGTTTTTGGATACTAAATAAAGAACACGACTTTTTGTTTTCAGGAAATCCATTTTTTAAGTGGGATGAAAAGGACCGAAAAATGGATTGAGTTCTTTTATGAGGATAGGATACTTATATCTCAAAAACTGAAGATGTTACAAACGTGGAAATAGGTATTTAGAATCTCAGGTATTTAGAATCTCGTCTAAAAATAAAGAAACACGTATTTATTTTTGTTTTCGACTTGAGAAAGTACTGTTTTTCGCACTCAGAGTTCTACCATATCGCATGTTCCCGAGTTAGCTCTGCCAGCAGTCTCGTCATCTTAGCAACAAAAGACAATAC
The DNA here is from genome assembly GCF_040414725.1 of Anabrus simplex. Taxonomy (NCBI): domain Eukaryota; kingdom Metazoa; phylum Arthropoda; class Insecta; order Orthoptera; family Tettigoniidae; genus Anabrus; species Anabrus simplex. The sequence goes on along the minus strand of NC_090274.1, from coordinate 11,385,589 downwards.
CACAAAAGTGGTTTAGAGAGAGGTTCTGGGGTAAATGAAACTCAATTTTTGGGTGAGTTTTTATACTTTAGAGATTTTCAGATTATGTCTTAGTGCAGTACCGAGGAACGATTACGATTATCAAGTTAAGAAATCCACGCGAGCGAAGCCCCTAGTAATAAACAAACGACCCAGCCCCATATAATTATTGAAATTAAAGTACAAAATACGTTCTCTAAGATATCCCAGGAGGCTCTCCAGGCCTGTTCTTTCTACGTGTAACTGTCCCGCATGCACTAGTGATAAATGGGTTGCTTAATCGCTGGTTTATAAAGGAGCGCTGCAACGTGGTATATTTCGGATATGAAACAAGTAGCAGTCTTTTTACTGCACGCGTCCTGTAACAGAGTGTATTTGCAAACACGGTAAAGATGCAGAAAATAAAGTTTAAAAACTCATTCATTTATAAACGAACAGACATTCCTCTCTACCAAATATTTGCTTGTGTGTGCCTTGAATAACCCGTCATTGCTGAACGTCACCAGCCTCCTACTACCATGTGTTCGAAAACCAAGCTCACGAACGCATTAGACGGGTAGCGCTGAGGAACATGTTACCTCTTCGTATTCTGACGTAAGTAATACTCCTGTGAAAATCAGATGGTAGACAACCCTTTCGTCATTGGTGCATTCGGGGCAGTTATAAGTAGATATTACGGCGCTGGCCGGTCACCTGGTTTATTATACAGCCCGCTTGATAGTCATCATCGTTAAGGCGTCAAGTCCTTACGATCTAACACCCTGGTCAGCGTGCCAAAAGGCAGTGTTAAGTTGCAAATCACTTCACAGTCCTCAGATGGAATGTTGACGGTGAGTCGTCCGCCGGGTGGAAACGTTAAGCCGTGAGAAGTTATCTTGGTGTTTTTGACACCCTGTTTCACCGTCTCCCTACCACGTTATCATTATCATCACACCGCTCAGTCATCACTAGGGCTTGGACGTTGAAGACCTATAACAAGGCTTAAAAATATCCTGAATAGGACCTAAGAACTCCCGAAAAAGTCGTAAAAATCCGATCCAAATTCATCCATAATTTTAATTTTAATTACATATTTTATTGAAGGATTATAATGTTTTAAATTAAAAAATCTGCTGGTATGCAACATACAGCGCAAAAATATATGAGTGAAATATTTCTTCTTTCAGGCAGTATTTTTAGAATAACAATTTAAAAAAAGGAATTGCGTGTTTGTTAAAAAAAAGTACTTGCAGAATTTACAATGATTTTTTTTCCACCGGGAATGAGTTCAGCCAACACGCAATGCACATTCTGGAGGAAGAAAATGAAACTAGCGGTTCTTAGGTGTAAAAAGATCGGGTTTCTGCCGGCCTGCCTCTTACCCGGAGCCACGGATTCGATTCCCGAGCAGGTCAGGGATTTTTACTTGAATATGAGGGCTGGTTCGAGGTGCACGCAACCTACATGATTAGAATTGAGGAGCTATCTGACGGTGAGATACCGGCCCCGGTCTGCAAAGCCAAGAATAACGGCCGAGAGGAATCGTCGCGTTGACCACACGACACCTCGTGATCTGCAGGCCTTTAAGGGCTGAGTAGCCGTCGCTTGGTAAACCAAGGCCCTTCAAGGGCTGTAGTGCCATGGGGTAAAAGGGTAAGTGAGATCTTCCTCTTCATGAACACTCATCAAAATGTTATTCTTAGAATATTTCTCTTATCTTGCCCATAATTTGATACCCCTGTATTTTTCAAGCATTAGTTTCAGTTTTCATTCCATTTCATCTTCTCTCTTGTCAGTTATTATTCAAATATATGTATGTACTAGAGAACAGGTGTTGAAGAGGTGATGGATGAACTAATGGTGATTCGAATTGAGACTGCGCAGTAAAAATGTAGTGTGAATGTGCCGTTAAGACCTAAACAAAGGCTAAAAAAGGGGCATACAAATAAAGGAAGATCGCTATTCGCGGTCTATGAACTCGTATCCGAGCGCCTGAGCAGTCCTATAGATAGCCACCAGTGGGCCATGCTTGTCGTGCAGGTCACATGCACAGAGGAAACACTGAACGCTGCCTTCCCGCCCGCCGCAGGTCGCCAGTGTAATAATAATTAACGTAATGAATATTTCAACACTACATCACACCTCTCAACTTAGAGAAGTGCCAGTGTGGGATGTTTGCCAGCCTGGAAGGGGGAAAAATGCGGCAGATTCCGTGAGAAAGGCCAAATAGCTACAACACGGACAAAGTTTATTACCACAAAAACAAACACAGCGTAAGACGGTAACGACCAATTTCAGTTTACAGAGCAGGTCCTATTTGAACAATTAACCCAGCCGTTTTTAAAGTTGTTAAATAAGTTTACGACCAGTTCGACAATTCTTCTACATACTTATACGCACCACGATGTTGACAGGTAACGAAATAAGGCTACAATAGTTAAATGTGTAAAGTAAAAAAGTTCCACAAAGGAATCCGTAATTTAAAAAAATCGAATTAAACTGCCTCTACTTCTCTTTCCCTCCACAACTGAGTCCATTATTCTCCTTTTTTGCTATTTGCTTTACGTCGCACTGACGCAGATAGGTCTTATGGCGACGATGGGATAGGAAAGGCTTAGGAATGGGAAGGAAGCGGCTGTGGCCTTAATTAAGGTACAACCCCAGAATTTATCTGGTGTGAAAATCGAAAACCACGGAAAACCATTTTCAGGGCTACCGACAGCGGGGTTCGTACCCACTATCTCCCGAATGCAAGCTCACAGCTGCGCGACCCTAACCGCATGGCCAAGTCGCCCGGTCCATTATTCTCCTAGCTAACCTATCCTCCTCCATTCGCCTCACGTGACCCCACCACCGAAGCCGGCTTATGGGTACAGCATCATCAGTCGAGTTCATTCCTCACTTAGCCTTTATCCCCTCATTTCGAGCAACCTCCTGCCACTGTTCCAATCTGTTTGTACCAGTGATCATTCTCGCTACTTTCATGTCTGTTATTTCTAACTTACGAATAATATATTATTTAATTTAATTTCGCACAATGTGCATAATTAGAAGACATACTCTTAAGCATTTTCACAGAATTTTGTCAGAGATATTTCTCTGCGCTTACATGTCATTACGTGATATCTGTCACATGGGTTATCACCAAGTTTGCACACGCATAGTTCATCCGGTTGGTGGTAGATGTCTCTTGTGCAGATACCGTGGTGAAAAACCATGAACAGCAAAACGCGTCATGAAGTGTCTCAATGCGTAATTGGCTTTTATCCATTCTCTGTTGACCATGGCATCTGTAGCGTAAAATTCAGGAAATATTTCTTCTCTTTTTCCTTGCAGTTCACGGAGTAGACTCTGGTAATATATCCGAGGCCTAAGCAGTTTTCACTCCCATTCAGCAATGTTAGTCTGAAAACAGACCGATGTAAAGATAGTCTCATCCGGGAGCTGACTTCCTACTTACAGAATGCTGTTGATCGCAACTACGAGTTCACTGCATTAAATTTTCTGCACCATGATTTTATTATTATTATTATTATTATTATTATTATTATTATTATTATTATTATTATTATTATTATTATTATTATTATTATTATTTATTAGCTTGGGCACTTGGTAGTGAACTTTTCTTTCTTTTGAGCCCGGAATTCCGTTATTATTTCTGAGCAGGCCTGCTTGCGTTCCTCTGTCCAAGGGACGCCGTGTCTTCTTTTCGGTTGTTCGTCTCGGTTTATCCCGTTCGTTACAACCATTTTTTTTTACTGAAAAGACCTCTGTCAGATGCGTCTTCCGGTTTGATCTCTAGCACTTCTTTGGTGTTAAATAAATCACGGCATCGTGGTTATAGGGTTTGAATCAAATAGATCTGTTTGGTCAGCCTGTTTCCGTCCATTCGTTAGAAGTGACTGTAAAATCGTGCGCATCTTTTGCGGATCTTCTCTTTAATTTTCTCTATTACTAGCAAAAAGGTACTCTATTTTGTTACAGACATCTTTGCCTGATCTTGTTTTGGTGACTGCCATTCTTGTAGTTGGATACCATGATTTCCCTAATTATTCTGTGGTCCTTTTTCGAGGAATCCTTTATTGGCATTTAAGGACAGGGTTTCGGCTGCATGCGTAAATACTGGCTTCAGAACCGTTTCATAGTGACGCATCTTAGTACTGTACTTCGTGAAAGGCATGTTTTGTTGTAGATCGTGCGTGACGTTTCAAGTTTATTATTATTATTATTATTATTATTATTATTATTATGATTATTATTACCCTTCTTTCTTAATCCGATTTTCGTCTAGGGTTGGTTTTTTCCGTCGGACTCAGCGATTAATCCCACCTACAACCTCAAGGGCAGTGACGTGGAGCGCGAGACTTTGGGTCCGGGATACAACTGGGAAAGAGGACCAGTACCTCACCCAGGCTGCCTTGCGTGCTGTGTTGAAAAGGGCCTTGTGGGAGGCGGGGGACGATGGGAAGATTAGAAGGGATAGACAAGGAAGAGTGAAGGAAGCGTCCGAGGGCTTGTGTTAGGTACCATTCCGGCATTTGCCTGGAGGTGAAGTGGGAACCCACGCAAAACCACTTCGAGGATGACTGAGGTGAACTTTTCTCGACGTTCAGATATCCGACTAGCTCGACCGGTTTTTTTTCTTGCTATGGGCTTTACGTCGCACCGACACAGATAGGTCTTATGGCGACGACGGGATAGGAAAGGCCTAGGAGTTGGAAGGAAGCGGCCGTGGCCTTAATTACGGTACAGCCCCAGCATTTGCCTGGTGTGAAAATGGGAAACCACGGAAAACCATTTTCAGGGCTGCCGATATTGGGATTCGAGCCTACTATCTCCCGGATGCAAGCTCACAGCCGCGCGCCTCTACGCGCACGGCCAACTCGCCCGGTCGACCGGGTTTTGAAGCCGCGAATTTTGGCTGCCCCACTACCTCAATCCACAGAGGAATGTAGAGTTAAAAGAGATGTATGGAGAATGTATTGACGATATATCGTAATTATCAATGCATCTGTAGCGAAACGGCGCTCTAAATAGATCGACAATGATATTGTGACCATTGCATAGTGAGCCAGGAGCTGGACAAAAGTCGCTTTTCTCTGGAATGCTATCTGTTTGACATATACTCGTACTGTTATATATAGTACAATATGCACACAGTACAATTTATTAATTCTACGCAAGAATTGGCCTCTACAGTCACCGGAAGTTTAAACACAAACTGCTGTGAATTGAAGTGAGCTATTAGCTAGAAAATCTTTAAACTGGGATTAGTTGTGATTAGTACTACCTTGCCAGAGTCTATTTTATATAGGAGCAGTACAATTCTGTGCGGAACATTATGGGTCTGAGTGATGCTTCTAAAAGAGGTCGTCATGTGTATTCCACTGTGTTCAGTATGGCCATGACACTGGAGACAGCTGGTCTGACAAGAATGCTAGGAGGTGCTAGAACAGGCGTTGAACTACTTCAGGCTAGTACAGTTGAGACAGTGGTAGACGAAATGCAAAAGGTAAAATATTGTTTCAATTACCTTCCCAAACCGACTTTCGTCCCGCTAGATATGATTCCTGGCCCGCTGTGCATTGGTGGCCACGTTGCTCGCGGCACAGTGTGTGTCGGCTGGACCGCAAGCCTCATCTCGTTAGCATGGAAACTCTACTCTTCATTATTCATCATGAGAAAAAATATAACAAAGAAAGAGAACAGTGTAGAGCAGCTTGAACTAACATTGCCTTTACAGGTCTGCGTTCGGGAGGCGGTAGGCTTTTCTGAGAGTGGTTTTCCGTGCTTTTCCATTCTCATGCACAAGGGCGGATGTCGAGATAGTTGCTATCATAAGCCACTGCCTGTCCCCTCTCAGCTTGACCACAACACATCTCCTGTGCCAGCAGGGTACGGAAAGAAAACATTGTGGTCTGCATGTTAGAAGTACGCTACGATCACAAGGATGGAGCTCAAGTGCCTTTCTCTACTAAGTGTGAGCTCCTGTAAGTTAAGCATCCGTAACTTTTACTTGTGACATAATTATGACCTATGGTTGGGGCTCATCTGAATATTTTTTAAACGAAATTGTTACCTAGCAACCGTTCAGGCTGTGATGTAAGGTATGGATAGCCAGACAGGCTGTACAGGCTGTGATGTAAAGTATGGATGGATGGCCAGGCAGTGTTACCTATCAACCGTGCAGACTGTGATGTAAGATATGGATGGATGTCCAGACAATGTTACCTAGTAACCGTACAGACTGTGATGTAAGATATGGACGGCCAGACAGTGTTACCTAGCACCCGTGCAGGCTGTGATGTAAAGTATGGATGGATGTCCAGACAATGTTACCTAGTAACCGTACAGACTGTGATGTAAGATATGGACGGCCAGACAGTGTTACCTAGCAACCGTGCAGGCTGTGATGTAAAGTATGGATGGATGGCCAGGCAGTGTTACCTATCAACCGTGCAGACTGTGATGTAAGATATGGATGGATGTCCAGACAATGTTACCTAGCAACCGTGCAGGCTGTGATGTAAAGTATGGATGGATGGCCAGACAATGTTACCTAGCAACCGTGCAGGCTGTGATGTAAGATATGGATGGATGTCCAGACAATGTTACCTAGCAACCGTGCAGGCTGTGATGTAAGGTATGGATGGATGTCCAGACAATGTTACCTAGCAACCGTGCAGGCTGTGATGTAAGATATGGATGGATGGCCAGACAATGTTACCTAGCAACCGTGCAGGCTGTGATGTAATGTATGGATGGATGTCCAGACAATGTTACCTAGCAACCGTGCAGGCTGTGATGTAATGTATGGATGGATGTCCAGACAATGTTACCTAGCAACCGTGCAGGCTGTGATGTAAGATATGGATGGATGGTCAGACAATGTTACCTAGCAACCGTGCAGGCTGTGATGTAAGATATGGATGGATGTCCAGACAATGTTACCTAGCAACCGTGCAGGCTGTGATGTAATGTATGGATGGATGTCCAGACAATGTTACCTAGCAACCGTGCAGGCTGTGATGTAATGTATGGATGGATGACCAGACAATGTTACCTAGCAACCGTGCAGGCTGTGATGTAAGATATGGATGGATGTCCAGACAATGTTACCTAGCAACCGTGCAGGCTGTGATGTAATGTATGGATGGATGTCCAGACAATGTTACCTAGCAACCGTGCAGGCTGTGATGTAATGTATGGATGGATGACCAGACAATGTTACCTAGCAACCGTGCAGGCTGTGATGTAAGGTATCGATGGATGGCCATGACCGAGAGACTTATTCTGATCATTTTATTTTCTCAAAGGGTAAATTGGTTTCTTTTTTTCAAAGAAGATGTAAATTTTCCCTTTTTTGACATAGGATATGTCGACAGCTTCGGAACCTTGTTTGGAGCGGGGAATGTATGAATTCAGCCCGGCATGTTGCTGTGGTGGTTAGTAGTTTAATTGTTGTATGTAATTAAGACGAACACGAACACAGGTGCCCGGAGATAGAGCAATTAACCTGTCAAAGTTAAAAATCCCGGCGCGGTCGTGAATAGAACTCAGTACGCTTACCATTAAGCGAAGCAATAGGCCTGCATACTGAACATAGAAAGTCATTAACATTCTGTAATTAAGATGTGTGTACAGTGGAGACAGCTGGTCTGACAAGAATGCTAGAACAGGTGTTGAAGTACTTCAGTGATGTCCATTAATCTACTGACTGGAATTACTTTATAGTCTGAAGGTGGACAAATGAATCCTCGCGTCATGAATGTGATTGTGAAGTGATAAACGGATTCTCGCGACACTGATAGAAAAATAAGGAACATTGACCCGTCAAGCAACGAAGATAACGGGGTGGCCCTTGTCTTTATTTCATACTAGCTGTAGTACTCGTCGTTTAAGGGACAATTTTCTGTAGCCCAGTGATGTGAGGTTTGATGACAACGTATGCCGGCGGTTGGTTTTACTTTTGTTCCATTCAGGGAAAGAGAGTGTTAACTATGCTCCGGAAATTGAAGACATATAAATTTACTGAAAAAGATCTATAAAAATATCCAGAAAAATGCCTATCAAGTAGCATAAAGGACGTAAAAATTCGATCCAAAGTAATTTATAATTTTAATGGTATGTTTTAATGGAGGAATATAATATTTAGAAATGCAAAATGTAGGTGATATGCTAAATACTTCTTTCAGACAATACATATATACAACATCCTAGAACTGAAATCAAGTCTTTTCGCAGTTACTGGCCCCAGTTCACGAAAATCACTAGTTACGCTGGCGAAGCAGAAACTCAAAAATATTCTAATTATGCCGTGAACACAGCATTGCGATAGTTCTGTTTCTACAATTCCACCAAAGGGGGGTGTAAGGCACAAGACGATGGCCATTGTCTATGTTCTTTACTGTAATTGATATTGTGCACATGAACGCATTTACACTGCAGACACTAGGCCTGGGGAGTTGAAGTCTGCCGACTGTCCCGAGACGACGCCCAACGTAATATATATATATTTATTATTTTATTTGTCCTATTTTTCCTTATTCGGTGTTTTTTGCTTATTGATCCCTTTTTAAAGATCGCTTCGGAATCGTTAAAACCTGTTTCGACTGTATTTCTGAAACACTGACAGATGTACAAAGCCTTATAAACAATCCCTATAGCAATTCTCTTTGCAATCTATAGAGTTAGTTACGGTTCTTGGACTTAAGCTTTAACACGACTAATATTTCTTTTATATTCGGCTGTATCGGAAAAAGATACAGAAAAGAAACCGCCATAAGCTTTCTTTTGTGTGTAAACAAAACCTTAAGAGAGGTGCATGCTGCGTTATGCTTTAGGCACCTTCTGCTGAATTTTCTTGAACAACTTATAGCTAAGGTCCTACACTACCTTATTTTAAGTTGAAATACCAAGATTCATTAAAATCCACCTATCCGTTTTCCCGTGATGCAGTAACTGTCTGCCGCCCTGAACATAGTTTTCCGTGGTTTCCCAATTTCACACGTGGGCAATGATTGCTTCCTTTCCACTCCTAGCCTTTCCTACCGATCGTCGCCATGAGACCTATCTGCTTCGTATATGCTAGAGATTGTTACGTCTTTCATCACCTCCTGTGCGTGCGGGACACAGACGAGGTATCCCCTATCTGTCGTAAGAGGCGACGAAAAGGGGCGACCAAGGGATGATGGAATTCGAACCATGAGATTACGCGTGATTAGTACCATCGCGTGCATCACAGGAGGCAATGCGTGAGTTGGTACCGTGCGCTGCCCTAAATTGTGTTGGTTCCTCTGTGTTACCTATGAATAGTACCACTTTGTGACAAAACCATGGGTGAGTGGCGCCATAGGTATCGTTACTGTGCGTAGTATAGTCCCTGTGATCAGTACTGCAACATGAGAAATACCATGGTTCTTTTTCTTAATGCCATTTATTCAGGGCGTCGACCTAGAGAGATCTTTTGCCTGTACTTTGCACCATATGTTATGAACCTGCGTGTATTCGGAAATTGCGGAAGTGCAAAGTGTTGAATGTGAGGAAAGGAACGTTGAGGACGACACAAACACCCAGTCCTCAGGCCAGGAATATTAATCATTTACAAGTAAAACCCCTGACCCGGCCGGGAATCGAACCCGGAGCCGCCGGGTGACAGGCGGACGCGTTGTCCCTTACACCATTATAAGGGGCAGATGGCCTGGATTTTGGACCCCTTTGGATAACAAGTATCATCGATTCAGAATTGTGCTTTGGAAGCAGCCCGTTGGTCAGTAGATACTTTTGTTTTTAAGTTAGTTTCTGGGAAGATGGGGCATTAGGGTCGGATCCAGTAATTGTTTTAAAGTTCATAAGCACTGTTCATAGTCTTTTTTGCTGCTCAGTGGATTGATTTTGGAATTATTTTTAACTTTTCATACTGCGAATTGGATCTGCTGATTATTTTACATTTATATTCATCCATTCATTCTTCATCGTAAAGTTTTGAGTGCTGTTCGGTGGATGAATTTTGGAAATTGCAATTGTGATTATATTTCGTACCATTACGGGCCGATGACCTAGATGTTAGGCCCCTTTAAACAACAAGCAACACTATTATTATTATTATTATTATTATTATTATTATTATTATTATTATTATTATTATTATTATTATTATTATTATTATTATTATTATTTATCAACCTTCAGCTTATACTCTTAAAAAAACCATAGCACTACATCTCTTGAAGGGCATTGGCCTTCCAAGCGACTGCTGCTCAGCCCGAAGACCTGCAGATTACAAGGTGTCGTGTGGTCGGTGCGACGAATCCTCTCGGCCGTATTTCTTAGTTTTCTAGATAGGGGCCCCTATTCAACGTCAGATAGTTCCTCAGTTCTAATCACATAGGCTGAGTGGACCTCGAACCAGCCCTCATGTCCAGGTAAAAATCCCTGAAATAGCCGGGAATCGAACCTCGGACCTCCGGGTAAGAGGCAGGTACGCTACCCTTACACCACGGGGCCGGCTAGGTTATACTGTTAGACGTAATTTATTCTAGAAATTTAATATCTTCAACTTGTCCTGTAAGCGAATGCTACGTTAGTTAGGAGTGTTGGTAAAGTTGCAATACATGTATTCAGTCTTTAGATAAGCTTGTCCTAAAGCTGCTCTTCATAGATCCAGCAGCCTCTGTAGATGTTCATAAAATATGTTCCGCACAGAAGGACATTGCCGGACTGCTGTTAGATAGTACATGAATTGAAGTGGACCAATTACCGATCCCTGAAGTACTCTGATGTTACTATCATTACGGTATTATTATTATTATTAGCCAAACGGAGGCCATGGCCACGTGTGGGTCAGTTGACCCAAGTAGGGCGTATTGACGGCGAGAACAATCGATAACACAGGTAGATGTGTAGCGAGGGCTAGCAGCGTTGGTGTCTGAGCAGACACTGTACTGCACTTAGCTTAGATACTCGTGGATTACTTGGCGTTATATAAACCAGTGTTTGTTTACATTATTCATGTTCTTTTCTTTAATGCGTGGTTCTTTGAGATCTCCGGTAACACATTTGAGTTGATTGTCTCCACCTCTGATCATGATCTAGCGCTTATCCCTTCATACGTGCTATCGCTCTGCACCGCAGCTTATCTAGTACAGTCATGTCCAGAAGTTCTCATCCCTCTATACTACGACGATGTCTGTTCCCCTATATACTCTCCAGAAATCCGAATATGATAAATAAACATAAAATTATTTTATCTTAGAAAACATGCATCGTAAAGGCTTGGCGTTATATAACTACTTAACCCTCATTAAGGGACGGAATTGTCAGACGTATTATAAATTCTCTGCTGTCGTTTGTAAATTGATCGAAGTAGGTGGCGCCAACTCGTGATCAATAATGGCAATATAACTGCCTTCATCTGTCAACTGTTGGGACTTAATTTTCACCCCTCAGTATAGAGATAGACGAGGGATATGTGATCTTGTTTGTGCTAATAAATTTGGTCAGACACAAGATAATAAGCTCACCAGACAAACAATTAGTCACATCTGGGTGAATCATTACAAACATCGTTGAACACAGTGTAACTGGATTCGGTTAGGAAGTGAGTCTGCAAGGTTGTGCAGATACGTGGCGTCCAGGTTAAGCCATTCTCTGAGGACTTGATCGCGCAATTCCACCAAATTGAGGGGATGCTGATGTTTTCTATAGGGTTCAAGTCAGGTGATCTTGCAGGCCAGTCGGGATGTAATAGGGTGGGGGAGTGTTTATAAAAGCAGTCATATCGTCCACCGCATTGGACTCTGTTATTGCCATCTTGAAAAATCGGGGTAGCAACAGCATACTCACCATGACTGAAAGGCAACACCTGAACATCCAGAATGTTTAAACAGTTTGAACAGTCCGCTGCGAAACACCAACAAATCCAGCGAAATCACGCACGGCCACACTGACGCCTTATGCTCACGTAGAGGCAGTGCGTGTGGGGTTGAGCATGGGACTCGTTCGCTGCGCCATCTGTACAGGCTTAATGATCCATGTGCGTGTGTGCACTGTTGTGACTAATTTTTTTGTCCGGCGAGCTTATTATTAGTAATGCGCTATATAATCAGAACGAAATATGTGTTGTTGTTATTCCTGAGAGTAAAAGAGCGCGCTATATTCATAAGGAGGGACGTGGGAGTGAATAAAGTGCCTGGTGTGCCCTCTAGTGTGTGAACCACGGCGGAACGGGAGGTTAAATGAAATAATCTGTAACTGGGAAGGCGAGGCAGGTAATGCATGACACCCTCGCCCAGACAATGGCCAATCACAGCGACAATTACAGTTGTGTCGAGCCCGGCGGAGTGTGACATCACTGCATCTTATTAGCTAACTGGATCGTGGGCTGATTGCTCCTTCCGCGGGCCATCACCACAGCACACTGACGTTTAAGGTGACAAGACAAAGGAGAGGTCATGCCAGACACAGGTAGAGTTGCTGGTCTGTGGGTGTCGAACCACTGTCGTCCACGGTAATGTTTTACACACACAACCACGTTGTGTTGTTGCTATTCTCGCTGTTTCGGTCATTAGTCTTAGACTGGTTTGATGCAGCTCTTCATGCCATCATAACGTTATCATTTCTACCTAACTGCTACATCTGCTCTAATCTGCTTCTCATATTCATACCTATCCTCTACCCCTAGTGTTCTTACCACCTACACTTCTCTGGTGCGTCTTAAGATATGTTCTATCATACTCTCTTCTATTCAAATTTCGGCCAATCATTCCCCCCCCACCACCAATTCGATCCAGTATCAGTTTTTTTCGTGCTTCGATATACTCATCTCACCTTGAGTATTAGCCTGCCTGATGGCCGTGGTCTTTCAAGCGTTGAAGTCTATGTGGTCTGACACTGTAGTTAGCCGTTTCGAGTCCCGTTGGTCGAAAAAAATGTTCACCATCAGAATGTTGGCCGGCAGGGTAGAGGAGGTGGTGGTATACAATTTCTATTCACTAGATTGCGTGCCAAAAGCCTTAATTCATTTCCAACCTCTCCGCAATGCTCATATGGAATGAGGTCATATGACACTGTTGATGGTGATTCGTCTGTCGGATGGGGACGTGAAGCTCTTAGACCCCTTGGTGCTATTCGATAGGAGTAGGTTATGTGCCGTCACCGGGTTTCACAGGTTTGCTACCTCATTATTATCATCATCCCACATCCAGAAGCGCAGGTCGCCTATGGGAGTCAAATAGAGGAACGTACACCAGGCAAGCCAAACATGTCCTTGTACATTCCCCGCACTAAAAGGCATACAATAGACAGATCTTCAACTTTCTTCTGTAACACCACATTTCAAGATCTTCCATTCTCTTTCTTTCTGTGCGTGTTAATGACCATGTTTCACTTCCACACAAAGCTACACTCTATTTTTGTAATTCCCATGTCATTGTTCCAAATGAGCAAATTTATTTTCGTAAGAAAGACCTTAGACGCCTTAATTGCAGATTGTGCCAAAAAAAAACCTGCGTTGTAATATCTTTGAAGTTAAAAATAAGTGCAATACGACTAAATTGATGTCAGTGGGTGAGAAATCCAAGAGAATTGAATGCCAGATTGGGAATACAAAGCTGGGACAGGTCGATAATTTCAAGTGTTTAGGATGTGTATTCTTCCAGGATGGTAATATAGTAAGTGAGATTGAATCAAGATACAGTAAAGCTAACGCAGTGAGCTCGCAGTTACGATCAAGAGGATGTAGGCACCCGGACGAAACTGTCTTTACACAGGTCTGTTTCAGACCAACATTGCTTTAGGGGAGTGAAAGGTGGGTGGACTCAGGATATCTTATTCATAAGATAAAAGTAACATTCATGAAAGTAACGAAGAATGATCGCTGGTACAAACGGTGGGAACAATGCCAGGAGGGTATTCTCAATTTAGGAAATAAGGGATGATATGAATGAACTCAATGGATGAAAGTGTACAATAAATAATGTTATTGGATTTACGTCCCACTAACCACTCTTTTACGGTTTTCGGAGATGCCTAAGTGCCTGAATTTAGCCCCGCAGGAGTTCTTTTACGTGCCAGCACGAGGCTGACGTACTTGAGCATCTTCACATACCACCGGACTGAGCCACTCAGGCCGGCAGAGGCTGTACAGATAAGTCGGCTTCAGTGGGGTCATGTGAGGCGAATGGAGGAGGATATGTTACCTTGGAGATTAATAAGATCAGGACGACGATGATTAAACAGTTCCTAACGAGGTGTAGAATTAAATGAGGGCACACAACTGGTTACAAACAGAGGATTGTGGTGGCGGTTAGTAAAGTTACAGAGGCCTGCAGACTGAACGCTCGTGCTAGTGTACATTTTATGAAATCGTTATTTATTCCGCTACTTAAGTAACAATATTCATTTACTTCTTTGTCGAATTATAAGGTAAGGGTAAGGTAAGGGTGTGTTCTGCCCGAAGGCAGGTCTGAACCTCCGCAGAGTTGTACCTGAGCCGGAGTTTACGTGCGGTAGGGTGGCCAGTTCCTTACCGCTCCTCCATTCCCTTACCCCCCCCCCCACCAACACCGCGTGGCAACCCATGCACTTCTCGACCACACCCAATGTTGCTTAACTTCGCAGATCTGACAGGATCCGGTGTTTCAACACTGCTACGAATTATAAAGATCTCTTAGGTTACTGGATGTTCAAAAAAATGACAGAGTTATTTAAATGAAAGCGTTTTAATGTATTGAATAATCTCAAACAATACTGTGTATTGTTACGAGGAAATTTAAATGAAAGCGTTTTAGTGTATTGAATAAACTCAAACAATACTGTGTATTGTTACGAGGAATTTGTTAAAAATAAAACAATGCTGTATTTATAAAGACATATTACATGAACAAATTTATTTTATCATATGAAAAGCAATTTATAATCATGATTAATTTCTTTGTAGTTCATCTTCTACATCGTGGAAAATGAAATTGTTAAATCTCTGTTTTTTGATCGGTTTTTAGAACTTTATCTTTTAAACTAAAACATCGGCTTTATTGGTTTCACAGCCCGCGTGACTCGTCGAATGACCGCACCCAGAGCATTGCTACGGGATTTTAGGGAATAATGGGGTAGAATGCAAAACTTACCGAAGCGCGTAACAAGTGCAGTCTAACCTGTACAACGTTTATGTTATGAATTTTGCATAAACATTAGGGGTTCATCCATCAGAACTCCTAGAATTTATGCTAATCCCGCTGCATTAAGGCTAGATCAGTAGGATTCAAACTTTTTGGTTGGCGTACCCCCAAAATCCAATTGTTTTAGCTTCGTACCAGCGATTATACCAGAAATAGCAAATGATTGTTGATGGATGCCAAATAAGATTATAATCATCATCGTCATCATCATCCGCAGTTTATTCCCCTTGCTCAGTGTTCTCGCACGCACGGGGGCATGAAAGAGTGAAAATCCCACCCCAGTAACACCAAAAATCAAACCACGGTCTCCAGAAGGACAGGAAAGCAACTAAGCAGCTACACCGCCCTGTTCCCCAATAATAACAATTCGTCGCTGGACAAAGGGAACGTTGTAACTCCTTCGTAGTAAAGAAGTCCAAAACTGGGCAGTCAGCAATGGCCGGAAAACGGTTCCTGGCATTTTCATTACGCCAATTATTCGACCACACAGCCAACGCGGCTAACCTTCGCAAGACAGTTGGAGAAACGTGGTTTTCTTGTGAGTGGAATTACGAGGTCTTCACTGCCTAGCAACGATATATACACGTATAATACCCCTTACACTGCTACTAAAGAACTTGAAGGGAATAAGATGATTTCGACAAAATAATCAAATGGTTAATTCCAATGGCTCGGGGACTGTATATTTGTGCTATCCCCAAAATCCATGCAACTCACACACCACACATATAACTATCCTCCACCACAATAACACGCAGTTACCTACACATGGCAGGTGCAGCCCATCCTCGTCGGAGGGTCTGCCTTACAAAGGCTGCACTCGGCTAGAAATAGCCACACAAAATTATTATTATTATCTTGGAAACTGTACAAGTTATGGTGTAAATTCTTTTAAAAATACCGTTTTCAGAAAACGAGCGATAAATGTAAGCGAGGGACACCAGAGTTGGTTTAAATGTCCACCAGATGGGAGTATTTCATAACTCTGTCAGTTTTATGAATATCTGATCATTTTTTTCCACAGATATGAAGGCGAAAGTCCGTTTCAGTTTAATAGGGTAAAATGATATTTTTTAACCCTGATAGGTGTATACCCCGCGGAAAAAATAATCTTGAAGGATGCCCATTTTAGTGTATTTACTCTGCGTATATACACTGAAGTCGAGTCCAAGTCTGCCAGACTCATTGATACAATCATCGATGTAAGAAGTGACTAGGGTATGCCGTCACTACATCAGGATGGTCGGCAATTAACTCTCCATCTATAACAGCGTACCATCTAAAGTAGGCGTTGGCATCTCGACATTTGTTCCACCCCCCGGAACACACAATTACTGTGCCTACCAGGCATGAACCCTCACCCCACCCGACCTTCAGACTAATGGACCCATTTATTATTCACCAATTAATGTTTGCCTTATTAAGAACACTCTCTCATTCTTACGACACACGTATCAATGGCGAGTTCCTCAGGGGTCCAATTTAGGACCGCTATTGTTCTTTCTTTTCATGTTGCTTATAAATGTCCTCCACGGCAAGACTCATTATTCTGTTCAATTTACGGCCGGTAGAAATGATTTAAATGAATGGTGTTCAATTATGACAGCAGACTTGGATAATTTATTACGTGTAGGGCTACAGAGGATTTCGCTCGACCAATCTTCTTCTCGTTCTGCTCCAAGTGCATTTCACGGTCTCCCGAACCTTGGCGATCACTGGAGATTACTTCTCAGTCTCAGACAGACAAAAATATTGAACCTGTTTTTGACTTTTGTGCATGTAACCTGAGAAGATTGCAAATTGTTTGAAGAATACAAACAAAAAGGAAAACACTTTTCCCTTTGCGAAAATCAGATGATCAAAAATATGTCCCTCGGTCATGGTCGTCCATCAACGACTGCTTATTTCAGATGAGCACTAGCCATAAGACATAGCCTGCACGGTTGCTAGGTAACAATACCTTACATCACAGCCTGCACAGTTGCTAGGTAAAAACTTCCGTCATACTAACTTCTGTAACGCAAATTTTCAGATGACCCCGAGCCATGAGATACTCGTATATATGTGTAGATGTCGCTAAGATGAATAAATCTCTCATAAATCCTGGAAATAATCTAAAAACGCGAAATGAGTTTAGATCTTCATGCTGTCTCACCACTACCACAGAGAAAAGAAATGCCACCAGATAGTATCGTTCAGTCGGTCACTGTTACACAACACACGTTATGCATGTGAGCTGGAAGAAGGCAGTTCCTTCCTGGGGTATAATTCATACCTAATTCACGTGATTACGTCGTCAAGACATGACGCACTAATTTGTGTACACCTTGCCAGCATATCATTACAGGAGACACTCCCTAAGAGCAGTATCTCAGTGTCAAATTACTAGTACTACAATGCTTAGCACAAATTCGTTTTGCTCCGTCAAGCTTGTTCATTAAAAGAAGATAACTCACCGGATTTGAGGTGCGCTATGAGTTTAACAACATTCTTCCGGTACCCAAAGTAAGTCCATAGAATTTCAGAACACATAGTTAACAATGAATAACACTTCACTGTCACGTTAAACAGTGTCTTTGAGGGCAAAATTCTGGTAGTCCAGCATCTGTCAATGGCTGACAATTCATGAAATTGTGTAAAATAGCTTTTGTTGTTGTTTTTGCTTGAGTCATCAATCCATAGATCGGTTTCATGCAGCTTTGCATGCCGCCCTATGCTAATCTTTTCATTTCTACATCTGCTGTAATCCGTTTTTCATATTCATACCTTGGTCTAATTCTACCATTCTTACCGTCCACGCTTCCCTCAAAAACCAACTAAACAAGTTCTGGCTGTCTTAAGATATGTCCTATGGTTCTTTCTTCTCGTGAGATTTAGCCAAATAGATCTCCTCTCACGAATTCGATTCAGTATCTCTTCATTCGTGATTCGATCTATCCATCTCACCTTCAGCATTCTTCTGTAACACCACATTTCAAAAGCTTCTAGTCTCCTTCGCTTTGGACTAGTTATCGTCCATGTTTCTCTTCCATACAATGCCACGCTCCAGACGAAAGTCTTCAAAAAATCTTTCTAATTCGGATATCATTGTTCGAAGTGAGCATTTTTTCATAAGAAAGGCTTTCCTTGCTTTGGCTAGTCTAAATTATATCTCCTCCTTATTTCTGCCATCTTTAGTTATTTTACTATATTCATCTACGTCCTATAAGACTTCACTTCCTAATGTAATATTATCTGCATCTCCTGACGGCGTTCGACCGCACTCCATTACTTTTGTTTTGAACTTATTTATTTTCGTCTTGTACTCCTTGCCTAAGATTCCGTCTATACCATTCAGCAATTTCTCCACATCTTCTGAAGACTCAGATGAAAGAACAATATCATCTAGAAATCTCAGAGTTTTGTTTTCCTCTCCATGGATTGTAATTCCTTCTTCAAATTCTCATTGATTTCCTTTAGTGCCTGTTTTATATAAGCATTGAAAAGGAGGGGGGACAAAGTGTAGCCTTGCGTGACTCTTTTCGGGATTGCTGCTTCTTTTCCAGAGGCTTCCATTCTTATCCCTGCACACTGATGCCCAACTAAGGAGCCTGATTTAAGTTATTTCGCAGATTAATTTGCTTGCTTTCCATCCCAGAATCTCTCCACCCTCTTGCTATGATTTTTCTTCTGTTCTTCCGTCAATGTAGTGTTGGTTCTCTCATCTTGGGCTTTTTCACCAAAATGATGTTTGTTTACCAACGTTCTAAAGCTAGGCCTGTCCCATGTCATTTCGTCTGTTATGTTGCTTTCTTGAAGGTCTATTTCAATTTGCATTATCCTATTATTTTTCCTATGCTTTTATTTAGTTTTTGATTGTCCGTTCTTTGAATACGGCCACACATTAAGCAAACAGGACTGAGCACTTCAAAAATCAGTCCTAGAATGAAATCCAGAAAAAGGAAGGGTGGAAAACGCAGAAGCACTTGGAGGGGAAAGGATTGAAATCGGAGAAATGTGTGATGAAATAAAAAAACCCGGCTCCAGAACGAACTACATGATGATCTTAAAGTTTAGCGAACTGGTTACTTTGTGGGCACAGTTTGGAAGAAGATAATGTTTTCTGAATGATGTGTAGCTCACACAATGATCGTGACGTAACTGGTTTATACCATTATCCTGTCCGTCTGCAAGCAAGTATGTTCTTGAATGCAGCGGTCATTATAGCAGACGAACCTACTAATGGAGGTTCGGGAAAAAAACATGCACGTCCTGTCTCACGTTTAAAACATCTCAGTAACAAAAAGAAGAGAAACCGAGAGGTGACTCGCATTTAGTTTGCAAGAGGTCATGTAGGACTTGAATTTCTATATGTCTGCATATATGAGGCAAAGTAAATTAAATATTGCTCAAAATATACTTAGAAGACCAGCAACAAACTGACACGTTATCGGTCTGAAAACTTCATTAATCACAAAATATTTCTAAGGAGAGGAAATTAAAAATTATCGGCACGAAACACGAGAATAATTATTGTAGAACGGCTGAAACTATTTGAATTGACCAAAACTATGCTCAATGATTAAATATAGTGGAACCTCGTTATAACGACACATCGGCTATAGCGTAAGGTATTCTGGGGTAGACATAGGGCTTTCTTTTTCGAACTACAAGTTAACAGGGACGCTACCATTTCAGTTCATAACAGACGAAAATCGAACACACCAGGTCTTCGAAGCTCCCATATTTTACATTTGACAAATAGCTATACAGGGTGTGTCAGAACTCTACCTACAAAGTAATCAGGAATGCTCTTCGTGTTATGTTAAGATCGATGTGCAATGGAATTGTCGGTTTCCCGTGGTTTCCCATTTTCACACCAGGCAAATGCTGGCGCTGTACCTTAATTAACGCCTCGGCCGCTTCCTTCCCACTCGTAGCCCTTTCCTATCCCATCGTCACCATTATCTGTGTCGGTGCGACGTAAAACAAATTGTTAAAAACTTCGCGAAGTTGCCGTAGGTATTTGTTATGTAGACGGCCAGCCGCGGCCTGCTGCTGTGCATCAGAGGAGGGAAGGGAGGAGAAGTGGGAAGTGGGAGACAGAGGTAATGCTCGGTGCACAAGTGTACAGTTTGTTCTGCACAAACTGACTACTGTTCTAACCCCGCAGAAAGAGAAGACGAACGTGTACCGGGAATGCAGGTAGCTTTTCAGGTCGTTCGCGACACACCACACGTCGGATACTATTCATCGAAGCAGGAGGGAGCCATACTGAACATCTACTGTAACCAAATCATTGGGCGTATTGTTTCCTTTATTCAGTATTTCATACTAGAGTCAAGAAATACACAGTCGTGGGGCGGCAGCGTTGAATCTTCGACCGTGTTAAATAATAAAGGATGTTACTGCGACCCGTAAAAGTAAAATTTACGAGACAAATTTGAAAAGTAAAAGGTATTTGAAACGAGAGGAAGAATGTTATTGAAATAAATAATGTTGTCAGATGTTGAAATAGCTGTCATGTTACTGGACTGGATTGCCGCCGAACGTGCACAACCACCGTATTCGTAGAAATCAGAGAAGCGTGAAGACGGGAAGGGAGAAATCACATCCGTGGAAACTAGACATTATCGTTGGCGAGTGAAAACGTTTTGCCGGCACGGATCACAGAGAAGCAATGAGCGTGACGGAAGTATCGGGACCGGATCGCTTCATTCAAACGGGGACGGTCTTTTATTTTCTCGGAAGATAGCGTTGTTGTTGTTGATACCACAAAGACGCACACGCGAAATTCTGTCATTTGAGTACACAGTTTTATTTGCAAATTAACACACATGCACTAATAAACTGCCATCTTGAACAAAACACTATGAAGAAGAAGAAGAAGAAGAAGAGGAAGAAGAAGACTGCTCCATTAGCATGTCATCAGAATCACAACATGAGTTCACAACTTTCGCTATCAACTCCGCCCAACTCCCAAGACTGTCTCTTTTTATACGTTGCCTGGCCAGGCTTCTAGAAGAATATGACACAACATGTTTTCTCGTAATTTTGGGACACTCGAATGACCTATTTTCAATGAATGGATTTTTCTGTAACTGTAACTGTTGTCCTGGACTATTACCGTGTTGAATATTGATAGTAGCAGACGGCAGGGCAGTAGCTTGTGAAGCAGCCTTGACAACACAGCAGGTTTCTCTCGTGACTCAAAACGCTTAAAGTTTGACGTTCACTAAACAAACATCGAAAAGGGGGAACCTAACTCTAGTGATAGCCCACGTCTCGATCCCAGCATACGCCACTGTCTGAGGAGTTAATGACATGGAATGCTGACGGTGAAGTCCGGTGCCGGCACATAGTCTAAATCTGATCAAAAGCACCAAGGGGTCGGCGCTCAACGTCTCCATCCGCCGGACAACTCACCACCAACATCGTCATGAACACTGTAGAGAAGTTTCGAATTCAATCCAGATTTTCGGTACGGAATCTAGTGATTAGAAATTGTATATCACCCTCTCTCCCACCCTGTTGGCCAACATTCTGATGGTGAACGGGACTCGAACCGGCTGACCGGAACGCCAGACCATACAGACTTCACGCATTAACGATCATAGCCACCCGACTAGCTGCCGCGTACCATTTTAAATTAATTAAGTTAATCTGTTCGAGTGGAAAACTGTGTGGAAAAATATCACTGAATGAACTCTTGAAATTTCTCGAGTTTCTTATTGAAATTCTTTCACGGTGATTAGTAAGAGACTAATTGAACCTGTTCTAAGGTCAGTCTCTGCACTCCTATTCAGGTGAATGTTGTTTGAGTGGTCCGTATTCTCCCGTCGTTCTTTACGCTAGTCATTGTTGACCAACTGCAGCCTGCTGTGATCTTTTCAAATTGCAACTTAATTGCCGATAGACCTTGAAGTACCTCCTCACTTTCTCGGGTGGATAAAATCACTTACTGAGTGTTAGACAGGTCTTAACGAGCAGGTGATTTGAAATGCTGAGCTGGTGAAATCCATTGTAAGTCAGATAGGAGCAAAGTTGCGAGACATATGGGGTCCAATTACTTGGTCATCTGTAATGTTGTACATTTTTTTTATAATTATGAATAACTAGTCTGTAAGCCTGTCTTGAGCAGTAAAAATTCGTATGTAAAATGTAATTGGAAATTTGAAATGAATATGCTAATACATCTTAGGAATAAGAGTCACCGTAACAGGAATTATGAAATTTCCTCATGAACCATATTGGGTGTAGCTGTAGATTGGACTTGTACTTTGACATTTATGGATCTGCGAACTCTTGAGTTACACCATAGGCCTATAGTTGTCCAAGGGTAATCACTGGAGTGGAGAGATTCATCCCCAATCTATGTACAGTTTTGTGAAGTTTGTCCCTGTGCCTTGTTGCTTGTGGGAAAGAAAGCAAAACTTAGAGGAAACTGCCTCCGCTTATGAATGAATGGTATATCAAAATTTTCAAATCTATTCTTGACATTAAACACGTTCTTCCTGAAGCTGAGCCCATTACAGTTTCTCTATGAACAATATTTTTGTCCAGCTTTACACCAGTCAAACTCGTCCTGCCATTTATGTGTAGATTTCTTCCCTAAGTTCGAAAGCCTTCATTTTTATTACAAGAAATAAACTCAAATAATAATACTGAATCCTTGTATTCACTTTAAGTAGAGTAACTTGCTCAATAACAGACAGCAACTGGTCATTGATATTGTAGCCCAAACAATATGGCGGTCACGCGTGTCCGTTGGCTTCAGTTCTGGCTGCACATTGGTGAGCTGCTCTATCATATCTTATTCTGTGCTTGTTTTCTGGCACAGACGATGATGCTAATATGGCCTCGGAGAGCGAATTCATCCTTCTACGATTCTATGTTATTCTGTGCACGTTGCCAATCACCTAAAAACAAAGCTTCAAACACGTAATTTTCTTTAAAAAGTACCAAACTTCTCGTTGTGAGAGTTTCGTTGTATTTTTCTTGTAAAATGACAAGCAACAACATATATTATCTGGTGTGAATTTCAGCTGTTGAAATCGTCTTAATTTTTGTTTTTTCATAATCGCCGTGAATGGCAGACAGAATAGGGATTTTATACCGGGCGGCCCGCGAGCGCCTTACTTTCTACTTACAAATATCCTGCATGCACTCGTGATGTAGGGGATGCCTAATCACTTGTTTTCGAAGGAGCGCTACAACGTCCTGTATTTCGCATGCTGTGAAACAAATAGCAGTCGTTTTACTGTACACGTTCCTTAACAAAATCCGCCAAAGATGGTCCATTATACACGTGTAGACCTTCCACTCTCTAAAAGTGTTGTTTTTATGTGACAAAAACTAATACTGTGCAGTGAAATACGTGTGTACAAGGCAGACGTCTGTTTGGGTTCTCCTGTACATACTGTCTGCGAGCTTCGGTTGAATTTCGACTAGATTCTCCATAGATTAAAACGATATCTGTATACTAGCCATTTGCCGATATGCAGACAACAAATGCAGTGCCATATACCAGCCTAGTACTGTGCGGTCGAAAACGAGGTTTACTAATGCAAGGGGTTGCATCAGACGGATAGCTCTGAGAAACATGGTGCGAGCGACCGTCCGATTGTTATCTCTTCGTATTCTGCCTGCTGGCAGTAGTGCCCCTGTGAAAATCAATTCGTAGGCATCCCCTTCGACATTTGTGCATATGGGACATTTGTAAGTAGAAAGTACGGCGATCACGGGCCGCCTGGTATATATAGATAATATATTTTGTACATTATCCCTTTGCACTTCATTGGTTCTTCCCTAAGACACAGAGCAGCGCAATAAGAGTTAGTCCTGCGGCTTTACATTATTAATAGCAATTATTTATGGCAGTAGAAAAAACGTAGTATCTTATATAACGAGATCTTGATTAATTGCGACGCCTATTCTCTTGGGAGTTCGCCATCTCTCGCCTGACTGTTGCCTTCACCATACAAAGTAGTCAGTGGAACGTAAAAAAAAAAAAAAAAAAAAAAAACCAGCATGGCGATGATAGAGAAGAAACTTCCACGTGGACTGAGAATAATGTCCTTGGCACAGACCCTCGTCGTTCACGATACCGGAAACACGAAATACTCCAAGTTGGTCCGTGAGGAGCTGGCGTGTTCGCGGGAGGCAGGCCTTGCTTACAAATAAGCTCTCGTTATATAATATGCTACGCTTTGCTCTTATGTAATTATTGTTATTACATGGACTTGATGATATCCGGAAGAGAGGAAGAAAAATACTAAGAAAAATTCTGGGAGCAAGTGTAAAAAGATAGGGAGAGGAGACTCCAATTTAATGAAGATTTGTATCAGAGAACTGAAGGAGTGGTTGAACTGATGAGAAAGAGAAGGTTACAGTTCTACGGACACTTGCAGAGGGTGGACAGTAACAGACTGAGGAATAGAATCTTTGAATTCGTCAGGAAGAGGAAAACGGAGGTGGAATGGTTTCGAGAAGTGAGGTTGGACTTGACGAAGATGGGAGTGCCGGAAGATTATATCATGCACAGAAATCGATTTAGACAACCCGTCGAAAAGTTCCTTGGTTTCCAGGGGACTGGGCAAACGCTAGCAAAGGAGGTCCTATACGGAAGAAAAGAAAGAAGTTGGAGAAAGGATGACAAGATAGAGGCAGAGAGTGAAGGGAAAGAAGGCTAAAAGTATTGCAAAGATTGTCAAATTTGTCCATAGATAGCCGAAACGAAACTTTAAAAACAAATACTGCCCGGATTTGTATTAAATATCGGTGAAATATGTAATATTCATAAAATATTTATTTACAAAACTTCCCTCAGTTACAGGTTGCCACAATGGACGAAGCATACCGAAACAAATGAAATTATAATTTTGGTTTACAGTAATTTTGTTGCTTTCATGATGTTCATTATGTCTTGAAACTATAAGAGTTATAACACGTAGCAATGATTTCTCAGTAATGAAATGGAACCTCGTAAAGGTAACAAAGGCATAGTTTGTAGCTCCGGAACATCTAAATTATCCTGCTTCCAAACATGAACAATGAATCGACGAATAGTGCCTCGAGCTCCTATCATTAATTCTATCACTTTTAACCGAGCTCGATAGCTGCAGTAGCGTAAGTACGGCCAGCATCCGGTATTCGGAAGATAGGGGGGGGGTGGGTTCGAACGCCACTTTGGGAAGGCGTGAAGGTGGTTTCACGTAGTTTACCCATTTTCACACCAGGCAAATGCTGGGACTGTACCTTGATTAAAGCCACGGCCGCTTCCTTCCCACTCCTAACCCCTTCCTGTCCCATCGTCGCCATAAGACCTATCTGTGTCGATGCGACGTAAAACAACTAGCAAAAAAAATATTCTCGTTTGTATTTCTTTTGATGTTTTTAATTTCCTTTTTTCACATACGCCGGCCCCGTGGTGTAGGGGTACCGTGCCTGCCTCTCGCCCGGAGGCCCGGCCTGAGGGCTGGTTCGAGGTCCACTCAGTCTACGTGATTAGAATTGAGGAGCTATCTGACGGTGAGATGGCGGTCCCGGTCTCGAAAGCCCAGAATAACGTCCGAGAGGATTCGTCGTGCTGACCACACGACCCCTCGTAATCTGCAGGCCTTCGGGATAAGCAGCGGTCACTGGGCAGGCCAAGGCCCTTTCAAGAGCGTCAAGTGCCGTGGGATTTGGGTTTGGGTTTATATACCTGTTATAGAAAGTATGCAAACTAATGGATCCGTGTTCAAAGTTGAAAGTGAAGTTCGGCAGAAAATTTGTAGTGAATTCAGTGTGCAAACTGACGCTAGGCAACCAACTGAAACAACTGTATGAAAATAACTTCTTCTGTCTGTAACTCTTTCTGGAAAAGGCCTATTGTATTCCAGATATTCAAGATACAGAAGTTCTGCATTTAATGTACCTGCCATATTTTAGTTAACTGTTTGAACCTTAGCAGTTAAGTTAACTGAAAGTTTAATAGATTTTTAGTCTTAACCAATGTCGACTAAATGCTAATTTGATAAAGTTCACTGTTAAATTATTTTAACAGGCTGTCAAATGTTATGTGAGGTTGAATAAACCGGCCCTATGTTTTTTAAAATAATTGTCTAGATATGTGCACACATGTTACATTCTTCACATAATATGTAAAATGAAACCCAAGAACCACAATTCGCCGACATTTTCAGTTGTCTACAAGTAAAGGAATGTAATTAAAAACCCAGGTCCTATTAATAAAGGACAACCACAGAAATAATCCCCCTGTGGGTGGGGGCAGTAGAATAACACCCACGGTATCCCCTGCCTGACGTAAGAGGCGACTAATAGGGGCCCCATGGGCTCTGAACTTTGGATCGTTGGTAGGCGGCCACAGGGTCCTCAGCTGAGTCCCGGCATTGCTTCCACTTACTTGTGTCGGGCTCCTCACTTTCTCCTGTCCTATCCGACCTCCCTTGGTCAACTCTTGTTATTTTTCGACCCCGACGGTATTAGGGCACTCGAGGCCTACGGTGTTTTTTATTTTCACGCCCTTCGTGGCCCTTGTCTTTCTTTGGCTGACACCTTCATATTTCGAAATGTCGGATCCCTTCCGTTTTTTTCTCTCGGATTAGTGTTATGTAAAGACTGATTGCCTTAAAACAGTAATCATCACCACCACAAGACTAAGTATACATAAGGTCACAGCCCTCCAGTGGCGAGTTAGTTTATACCGGAAAAGAATCATCAATCAATTTGTAACAAGTTCAGATCAGAAGCACTCTTCACTAATTGTACTGCGCCTTGATGTATGCACCACGTGCAACATTCCGGATTTCTTGTGCTTGCCTGAAACAGCAATGTACGGCAATGAGTAAATTCTTCAGAAAGTGCATTTTTATTGATGATGATATAAATAGACTTTTATCCCAACTGAATGTCTTTAATTAAAGAATATGGTTAAAGAAGGCAAGCCCTACAGGTTAATATGCAACTGGACGGCGAAAAACTAGAAAACGTTAACCATTTACAGTATAAAAGTAAAAAGATAAAAGATAAAAGATAAAAGTTCGTCTATCGTGTAAGGTCTCTCAACGAATTGTACGCTACTTTGGACATATATACTGCGCCGAGATGGTAGTCTACAAAAGCTGATTGTTGAGGGCAAAGTCCAGGGAACCAGACAACGAGGACGAATACCAACGCGATGGATTGACATGGTGAACGGCCCCCTACAGTGTTCTCTCAGAGTAACCACATTGAATGCTTTAGATAGGGAAGAATGGCGGAGTATGGTTCATCGGCTAGAGGGCTGAATATTATGATAGTCACGACGCCTCAGTCATGAGGCAAAACGAAGAAGAAGAAGTATTATAACTAGTGACGCAAATACCTCTGCTGAAATCACTAACAGAGTCCAAAGAGGACCACAGTTTAATCACCAAGTTAGGTCTCTTTTATGCGATAAGCAAATACCTTTAAAGTACTCGTATAACGAGAACCCTTTATCAGGTATATTTCGTGCCAGTTAACTACACATGCCCTTGAAACCTGTACGATCAACAGTAGAGATAGCTGCAGGTATGACATTCTTGAGGTCATTGCTACAGAAAACAAGAAGCGATAAGATTCAGAATGCAGAGATGGGTCATAATACTCAGGTAAAGCAGTCGCTAAGCGAAAATATAAGATCATCAATACTCAAATGGTATGGCCATGTAAAAAGGATGGATCAAAAGAGAACAGGAAGAAAATGGCTAGAAAAGGAACTGGAAGGCAAAAGACATAGAGGAAGACCAAGGTGGATCAGTCAAATAAAGCAGGACCTGGAAGGAAGAGGAGTAGAGTGGCGGCAAGTTAATGTACCGCACCCGGGTGACTTGAGATGGATAAAGATAAATTTCTTCAAAGGTATAATGCGAGCTATTAATAACTGTACTTAATTTTCCTGAGCCGATAAAAGTGTTTTGCGGTGTCGCGTGCATTGGAATTTAAAAAAAATTTTGAATGACGAACTACAATATATTCGCTAATAGGTTGACAAGGAAGCAGGCACTTTCTTTAGACACCACTACAGTAGGAAATGTCATATAGCTGGTGGTAAGTGGAACACTCTGGTGTAGGCATGGACAAGTGATAGCGCCATGTCGGTCATTCCACGTTAACAAATCAGTATTGCTCTTCTGACAACAGGGTTGCCGTATCGAACGATTCTGCTGAACAACACCACGGGAAAACGGCGGCAAGTATATTTGTGAAACTCAGTAGGCCCTATATAATTTCAAGATAAACTGGGGAAGGAACTGTAGTAAGATGAAATTGTTTTTATGAAATATAGGGTATAAGGGGTTTACAGCAACAAGGGTCCTCTCAGGAAAGCCTGTTACTTCAGCAGTTTCTTTTAATCATTCAGCTGAGACTTTTATCTCGGTTCTTTTCGAGGAATATAAATAAGTAGATTAAGAACAGTTTGATTTTGTTTCTTCCTAAGCACCTGTCCTTGCTTACTTTTATGAACAGCCTCAGCCACAACACATGTAAATCACACGTTCTCTCCTACGATGATACGCTACCCGCAATTCGCAGAGTGACAGATTACGCGTACAAGAGCAACTCAGAAGAAACATGAAAGAAGGCAACAAAGCTTCCTCCCCGCGAAAATGTATTTATGAAATATTAAGTAGTTATTTTATTAAATCACGGGCAGAAAATGCCTCATCCTCTTTTGTTCCTTTCGTAATACAATTAATACATTAAAATATCCCTTAATCACGAGGAATTATGGGCATCTAAGAGGGAGTGTGTTCACTCCTTGCAGGTCCATAACAGCAATAGCGATTTCTTAACACGGAATGGTCTATAGGGAAGGCGCCAGAGATAAGCCTGCAAAACAAATTTTCATTTTTGTAAATGAGCATTACTCTATCTACCTCTTGATAATGGAACTAACAATAATGCACACTGGCCTAATGAATAATGGAGTAGTACAATTGCTTGACATTGGCGAAATGTTCCTCTCCCTCCACCCCCACCCTTGTGTTCTCTGGATATTCTCGAAAAAAGAAAAGACAATAATTTCTGTTGGCAGTAATAAAATTATATTTACTAGTGAAAACGTCAACATAATGCTTTATTTAAATAGCACTTAAAAGCGATGCTTTACTGATTATATTTTTTCATTGTTTTCTGTTTTGATGATCATTTACTACGCGCATTCAGTCCTCTTACTAACCCAAAAATATCTCCCACGAGAAGGGCTATTTTAACATGCACATGCGTTTGGGCTGGTGGTGTATCTTGAATTTAGCGTGGACAGTGTGGTAACCAGGCAACCAGTGTTCGCCATCTTCTTCCTCACATTATTACCAGAACACTGCCTTCTATATACAGTAGGTACAAATTACTTCCCACTCTCTTTGACTGGCGTTAGCAAAGCCCCTTGACGTTACAGAATGAAGCAGAATTTTTCTCATAATACGTATCTTGTGAATATTCATGGTCGCAAAACTGTGTGTAAAACGTAGATCTTGATCCTACGCATTTCTCTCGATTTATCGGGACTCTTTCTCCCCTGTGGGTAGAATGATGATGATGATGATGCTTGTTGTTTAAAGGGACCTAACATCTAGGTTATCGGCCCCTAATGTACGAAATGAGACGAAATGTAATGACAATTAAAATGCCAAAAATCATCCACTGACCAGAATTCAAAACATGATGATGAAGAGTGAAGGAATGAATATGTATTTAAAATAATCAGCGGATCCAACACACATTATTGATTTCGATAGGTGGAGCTATCTTGTGACATGGCATGGGAATGTTGTGTGCGGGATCAGCTGCCATATTGTTGGACGTAGATCTTGTGACATGACATGGGAAAGTTGTATGCTCGGTCAGCTGCCATATTGTTGGACGTAGATCTTGTGACATGACATGGGAAAGTTGTATGCTCGGTCAGCTGCCATATTGTAGGACGTAGATCTTGTGACATTAGATGGGAATGTTGTATGCTCGGTCAGCTGCCATATTGTTGGACTTAGATCTTGTGACATGGCATTGGAAAGTTGTGTGCTGGATCAGCTGCCATATTGTAGGACGTAGATCTTTTAACATGGCATGGGAATGTTGTGTGCGGGATCAGCTGCCATATTGTTGGACGTAGATCTTTTGACATGGTATGGGAATGTTGTGTGCTGGATCAGCTGCCATATTGTTGGACGTAGGTCTTGTGACATTAGATAGGAATGTTGTATGCTCGGTCAGCTGCCATATTGTTGGACTTAGATCTTGTGACATGGCATTGGAAAGTTGTGTGCTGGATCAGCTGCCATATTGTTGGACGTAGATCTTTTAACATGGCATGGGAATGTTGTGTGCGGGATCAGCTGCCATATTGTTGGACGTAGGTCTTGTGACATTAGATAGGAATGTTGTATGCTCGGTCAGCTGCCATATTGTTGGACTTAGATCTTGTGACATGGCATTGGAAAGTTGTGTGCTGGATCAGCTGCCATATTGTTGGACGTAGATCTTTTAACATGGCATGGGAATGGTGTGTGCTCGATCAGCTGCCATATTGTAGGACGTAGATCTTTTAACATGGCATGGGAATGTTGTGTGTCGGATCAGCTGCCATATTGTAGGACGTAGATCTTTTAACATGGCATGGGAATGTTGTGTGTCGGATCAGCTGCCATATTGTAGGACGTAGATCTTTTAACATGGCATGGGAATGTTGTGTGCGGGATCAGCTGCCATATTGTTGGACGTAGATCTTTTAACATGGCATGGGAATGGTGTGTGCTCGATCAGCTGCCATATTGTAGGACGTAGATCTTTTAACATGGCATGGGAATGTTGTGTGTCGGATCAGCTGCCATATTGTAGGACGTAGATCTTTTAACATGGCATGGGAATGTTGTGTGTCGGATCAGCTGCCATATTGTTGGACGTAGATCTTTTAACATGGCATGGGAATGGTGTGTGCTCGATCAGCTGCCATATTGTTGGACGTAGATCTTTTAACATGGCATGGGAATGTTGTGTGTCGGATCAGCTGCCATATTGTTGGACGTAGATCTTTTAACATGGCATGGGAATGTTGTGTGTCGGATCAGCTGCCATATTGTTGGACGTAGATCTTTTAACATGGCATGGGAATGGTGTGTGCTCGATCAGCTGCCATATTGTTGGACGTAGATCTTTTAACATGGCATGGGAATGTTGTGTGCGGGATCAGCTGCCATATTGTTGGACGTAGATCTTTTAACATGGCATGGGAATGGTGTGTGCTCGATCAGCTGCCATATTGTTGGACGTAGATCATGGTCCTACATTTTTCTTCCGGTTTATTGTCACCCTTTATCTCCCCTGTGAAAGGATGCATCATCTGTACCCTTGCATGGAAGCTCCACCAAAGTGCACAAAAAAGAGTTCAAGGGCAGGTTATTGCAGTTATCCGAAGAGACAACCCTTAGAAGTGTGTTGGATAGGACTCGTTTACGAGTCACCGCCGGACGGTGACGGAGATTACAGCAGTCAGAGATAATTCAGAAATATGTTACTGCTATCTGAGAAGCTCGGAAATTCCCAGCCCTGATAACACAGGGAGTTTTCCTATTCCTCCAACGTCTGTCTGTGACACCTTGTAAATATGTGGTCAGCGATAACACCGTGTTGTCCTCTGTCGTCGTGCTCTTTCCGGCGCGTACGAGGCCTAGTGATTCTTTTATTTTCATGCCCTCCGTGCCCCTTCTCTTTCTTTTGCCGATACCTTCAATTTCCAAACTTTATGACCTCTTACTTTGTTTTTAATGAAACATTGATATGCCTTTTGCGCTGGAGGTTTGCCTGGAAATATCGCCATCAACTTCCCGGCACCATTGTAACCATGACAACCAGCGTACGCCAGTAGTGTCATCGATACGTTGCTATAAGAACGCAAGCTTCGTGACAACGAGTACTGTTGTACTTGATGGTGACTTGAACATCGACCTGAAGTCAGCTCCTGGTCAAGAGTTTCTCTCCTTTATGGGTGATACGTTCTCCCAGCCACTTCCTCTGCAAGGAGTAGTGTCCATTCACCGCGTGAACGTCTTAACAATCCAAGAGTACTTTACCTGTCTCCGTCTTACTGAGTATAACTACAGTACCCGAATCTATATCTGTACATGACCATCAGTATGACATTTCATCTTCGCAAAAAATACGTAATAATAATAATAATATTGGTTTACGTCTCCCTAACTACTTTTACGACATCCGGGAGATAGTGGGTTCGAACCCCACTGTCGGCAGCCCTGAAGATGATTTTCCGTGGTTTCCTATTTTCACACCAGGCGAATGCTGGGGCTGTACCTTAATTAAGGCCACGGCCGCTTCCTTCCCATTCCTACGCCTGACCTGTGCCATCGTCGGCATAAGACCTATCTGTGTCGGTGCGACGTAAAGCAAATAGCAAAAAAATATACTTTTACCGTTTTCGAAGACGTCGTGGTGCCGGAATTTAGTACCGAAGGACTTCCGTTATTGCTAGTAAATCTACCGAAACGAAGAGCGAAAAATACTCAACCGAACCTCTACATTCCTGAATTCTTCTCGCACTCGAACATTTTCTCTGCGACACAGGAAATCATAGATATGAAGGCAGTAACAGGTTAGATTGCCTGCTGCCATTTCTTGGTGGATACAGTACTTTTGTATCCGTTTCTTGGCACAGGCCAGAGTAAAGTGTAGCTTCCACCGAAGTCCCAGTCTCATCCATGGCTATGACAATATGGAAGCTGCTGGGGTATGGGTGGTGCTGAGTAATGACATTTAGAGCACGACTAGTGCATCTGAATGTTATGAAAGGTGTTGCTCATAGGGTCAGTCGTGCTGCAATAGCACTTTCTGACCCAGTGAGGAAAGCAATGGCAAACTATCTCACTCCACATCTTGCCTAGTACGCCTCATTTTGGTGCTGCCATTGGTTTTTGCGATTTCCTTATAACCGCATAACCTTTGGTGGTGCTATTTGAGGATCCAACCAGCCTCTGGGCTGATGACCTAACAGACAGACAGACAACAGGTTAGAATGAAAACTTAGTAAGGGAGCAACAAATATAATTCTTTGCTGCACAACGGTTATGCTATAGGTTTTGCATAAACAATAGGGGTACCGCTAGAATGTATGTTACTCTCGCTACGTAGCGGAAGCACGCACTAAATTAGTTTCCCTTCTAACCTGTTACTGCCTGAAATCCAGGCTGTATCCATAATTCTATCTTTGTCCGTGTACAGTACAAGTGCAAAGTTTTTTTTTTGGTTTTTTTTGTTTGTTTTTTGTTACAGTGGAAGCCATTTAATATTAGTTTTGACTTACTTAAAATAACCTAAGGGGTGAGACACAGCGTAACAAAGGGAAAAAAGGTTAATATTCATTCGATTGTTAAATATGCTACAATTATTGTTGGCAACTGCTGCACATATCCCAGTATTGGCATGCTTCCTGGTAACCAGAAGCAACTTCAATAATGCCAAAATTCCAATTAACTTATAACTTTTTAAAAATAAAATCTTCAAAATTTCCTGCCATTTTGAGAATATATCACTGTTTCCCTTATAAATTCCAAGTTTATAAGAATTTTCGTACTTTTCCTTTTTTTAAAAGCGTGTATCAAACCTCCACCTACAAAATGAACCTCAATCACTAACATAGACTGTGATTTAGATATTTTTGTCGAGTTTTTATTCCGAGCACCTGACAATATTAATATTTTTTGTAAATAAATGTGTTATATAAAATCTAATATAAATCCTATTGACGTGAATCAGGTACAGATTGTAGTACAACACTATGGGAGGAAACCCTGAAAAAAATCATGATTATCCGTGAAACAGTAAGAGAGTTAAGAAAACTGTGATATATTGTTAAACAGGCGGGGAATTTTGAAAAATTTAATTTAAGAAAGTTATAATTGGAATTTTGACATTATTGAAGTTGCTTTCTATTGCTAGGAAGCATGCCAGTACTGGGATACGTGCAGCATTTGTAGCATATTTAACAATAGAATGAATAGACTATTGGATTATTTTCCCCTTGTTAAGCTGGGTCTTGCCCTTACTGTTTCACTCTTCCGAAGCTGATTTTCTGTTTATTTTATGTCAGAAAGTGCTAGTATCGATGGAAAGAAATACTGTATTTAAGTAGGACACAACAGCAAACTTCACGAGCCATTACTTAATGAACAAAGTAGATGTGTATATTTCTCATTATATCATTAATAGGGCTCGGAAGTTGATGACCTATAAATTGCCTAAAAATACCTGTAAAAAAACTAAAATATCCTGAAAAAGCATGTTAAAATGCGATCCAAATTCATTCATAATTTAAGTTTCAATTACATGTTTAGTGATGTTTTAAAATGCAAAGTTCTGCTGGTATGCGACATACAGTGCGAAAGTATATGCGTGAAATACTACTTCATTCAGACATTATATATTTTTAGATTAACAAAATTTAAAAATGTAATTCCGTGTTTGTTAAAAAGAAGTACTTGCAGAATTTAGAATGAATCAACCTAGAATGAATTCAGCGAGCCCTCCATGGACATCACGGAGAAATAAATTGAAATTAGTACAATTGGAATCATATTTCGCTTAACCACACTAAAGTTGCAGAAATTTGAAATCGGAAACATTCCATCAGTTCACTTTGCAGGTGTCAAGGATCGTTGGCTTTCAGACAGCACATTCGGAAACTTCCGTCCACATCAACGAATATTAAGGCTTCATACTTGAAGGAAATGAGATCTTCTTCTTCTTAAAATATATTCACATCAGAATGTTCTCCTTTCTATATTTCACTTATCTTGCCCATAATTTGATACCCCTGCTTTTTTTCAAGCATTAGTTTCATTTTTCATTTCATTTCATTTCATTTTCTCCCTTGGTACAGAAAATATGTTTAAGAGGTGATAGATGACGTAATGATGATTTGAATTGAGAATGGGCACTACAAATGTAGTCGAAACAGTGCGAATTTGAAAAAAATCCGTTAAGATCTAAAAAAACAGCTAAAAGTTACCAATAAACCAACAAACGCCGAAAAAGGCAAAAAAGGACAAGTAAAACCCAACATGAACATATATTAGGTTGGATCTCCCCTTCGGCTTTTCCTCAATTTCCGAGCCCTAGTCAATGACAACAGTAGAAATGGAAGATTATTAAAGCCGGACAGATAATTGCACGCGCTGACGACACAAGGAAGGCACTTGCTCGACAAGAAGCTAGACATGAAGAGACATACAGAAGGAATGTAGAGAGTCAGACAATAAACAAGTTCGACACGCTCCGAACTTAACCGGGCATGCAGACTGGACAAGGTCAAGGGAATACTCAACCGTGAAAGGACTTCTCTTCTACAGATTAGGAAGCAGAACCATGACTTGACCTCCCAGTGCTACAATCAGCAGGGTCACAACGTTTGAAATCTGCCCATCTTAGAGAGTAGGCCCACCCGATAATAACAATAATAACAATAATCCAAGTACACACATCCGGCCACAGAAATAAAAACCACCGGGCGAGTTGGCCGTACGGTTAGGGGGCGCAGCTGTGAGCTTGCATCCGGGAGATAGTGGGTTCGAACCCCACTGTCAGCAGCCCTGAAAATGGTTTTCCGTGCCGTGGTTTCCCATTTTCACACCAGAAAATGCTGGGGCTGTACCCTAATTAAGGCCACGACCGCTTCCTTTCCTGTCCCAACTTCGCATAAGACCTACCTGTGTCGGTGCGACGTAAAGCCAATAGCAAAAGAAACAACCTTTATCGCCTCTGCAAGCGCGTACAGACTGTACTATTCTGATCTTCGCGCGGAATAGGATGATGGATCTTTTACCATAGATTACACGACTAAGTGTACTCGTCCACGAGCCAGTATGAATTTACGTGGAAGATTTTTTTATCGCGGAACGAATGTTAATACACACCTAGCAAGTTCACGATTTTCCTTTTCTTGTCAGCTGTTTACACCCTGCTGTCAACCGCTGAACGAGGCCGCGCTTCCTGTCGTAGGCAGGTGACCCTGCGTTTGTTGACATCGACCTGCCTTCACCGACGGTCTCTTTACGTACTGTGTAGAGATGAGGAGAATGCAAGAATGAGGAATGTGGCCTGCAAGCACGAACTTCCTGTTCTGCCCAGACAGATCGGCTCTTATCTGCTGCACGAAAACATTGACTCACTCTTTGCAATTTGCTGGATTACAACCGACAAGAGCGAAGGGCTGCCAGTAGAAGATAATATAAGGTCGCCTGGATAGTAGCGGAGTTGCTATGGTAACCGTTGCGTCACTGGCTCTGCTGGTGAAAACCCCTTCGCCCCGTGCCTCACCGGGCATGTGCATTCTTCTGATCTCCCAACAGTACACGTTTAAAACGATGAGCGATCGAAATGATAACACGAGGTGGCTTCATCTGAGAGTGCCCCTTGAAGACGACAGTCGATTTAATTTATCATTTTACAATATTTTTACGATAAATTATTTTGTTGGAAGAGAATGTGCAAATGTCTACGTTTTCTGTGTTTAGAATGCCGGCTACCCTAATGACAAAAGTGATGTTATTGTAATGTTGTTTGTTTCCATCAAGTTTCTTTGCTAATGCAAATGTTTATTTTTCTTTTCAGGTACGTATCCAAGGTTGTGTCACAATCTCAGTATGCTCAAGAGAGCGGTAAGTCTTTATAGGCCATTTATCTAGCTCATGATAATTTGTAAAGTTTAATTTGAAATACGTTTATTCTCTGTTAACAGTTTTATACATTCATATAAGATGTGATCAAATAGTTTCCGTTTGAGGGCGTTGCTGCAGCGGACATGAAACTTAGCGCGATTCCGATGCGGGTGTATAAGCACGGACATGCAGTCAAATAGATTAGTGTGGAAGTCGTGCCATTCCGAGGTTCGTGGGTTAAATACGGCCACGTGAACTGCGACGTCGTTATTACGAGATGCGTCCAAACAGGACCAGAGTGCTGTTATTCTGCTTTTTTGCTGTTTGGACATCCATCGGAGAATGGGGCAGTATGTCTGTCGGAAACCACCGACGTGGAATAGTGCACCAAGATGTCCGTTGATCCGGGAGGCCAACACAAGGTGTGCCAACTCAAGTGGGAGACACTCGAGCAGTGGCACTGACTTTGAGGGTGGCAAGGCTTTTTCCCTCTCCCCAGCCTCCCAAAAAATATTCTCCTCCTAGATGTTAAGTTCCCTTAAAAACTGCAGTTGGTACTCTCCGGAGGCTGCTGAGGCATTAAATCTGGACAACCTGGTAGATGGTCTTATATCAACAATGAGATTAGAAAGCGGGCAGTCCTTCTGAGAACTGCATTTTCCAGTGAACAGTGTTCAGGCGGTTCATCTGATGGTAGAGCTTTTCACATTTCATAATATACAGTAACAGGGCATTTATTAACAATATGTATTTTTGAATCAAGTTCTATTTTGTGCATATTGTTATTATATAGGAATGTGTCTGTTAATAGTTGTTCCTCATTTCATATGCCTGTGTTCGTGTTAATGATGCCCCCCCCCCTAATAATTACCCGAAGTGCACTCGAGCGCACGCCCTATAGTCGTGATTAGTGACAGGATAATTGAATACAAAATAATCGCTTATTCGATTACTTTTCGATTATTCATTTGAATTTCCATTCGAATGATCGGGGCAATTGAATAGTGAATGCTTTCGAAATAATCAAATGAAAAGTAATCCTAATGTTGTCATCAACTTATCAATATCATCAGAGGGAAATTAAAGTTATCTATCTCCTTTCCGTTGCAGGAACTATGTGGATAGGACGAACGGTCTCTGATTAACCTTCCGAAAATAACAAGAACTCCTCCTCCACACGTATGAATGAGTCACGCATTTTAGATGTCATTACTTAAAATGCACAAATTAATATATTGCATCACACGCCTACGCCAAATTTATTTTATTTCGTTTTGAAAAAAACGCGTATTTCTATTTTTCATAAGAGTTCATCTATTCTCTTATTTCAATCGATTATCCATCCGACACACTTAAATCGAAAACTGGATTCATGACGCATCCAATTATTCTATGGGATACAACTGAGTGATATTTGAAACGCATTTGATTATTTAAATCATGGCCACTCAGGGTGCATGCACTGTGCACGGTGCAAAAGACGAGTTCGCTTGGTCGACCAGAGTTCAGACCCCCACTCCTCGATTTGGAGCAATAGCGTTGTCCCTCTCTTTCCTCACGCCTGTCTCGCTCACTCCGCCTGTCTCCCTCTTCCTCACTTGCTCCTTGGCGCTCCAAATCCGAGCCGAATTGAGTCAAACTTAGACGAGTAGCTCAGAGACGAAGCGTTGGTCCGAGCCGAGCCGAGTGGGACCGATGCACTGTGCACAGGAAATCTGCGCCGCAGTTTGCACGAGTGAGGTTTTGGGCGTTTGAGATGCCCTGATTTAAATAATCGGATGAAGGTTATTCCAATATTAAAAGCATTGAATTATCCCGTCACTAGTCCTGATATCTTTCCATACGATTATCACCCCTTCGGTCTCGCCAGAAAGGCCTTGAAGGGTCGACGCTTCCCGTTGGACGAGCATCTTCAGCCTGGCGCGTCGGTGGGATGAGTGCTTTGCCTGATTGACATCCTGAATCAGTACTGCACGGCCGTCGAACGGAAACATTTTTGACTGCCCCTTATATATTTGCAGTTATGGAGACATGGAGGGTGATCCAGAAGCACGAAAAACTTTCACGAAATTAATTGAAACAGGCTGTCATACGAAACATAGAAATCATCCACCGAGTTGGCCGTGCGGTTAGGCTCAACTAGCTGTGAGCTCGCAGTCGGAAGATAGAGGGTTCGAATCCCACAGTTGGCAGCCCTGAAGATGATTTTCCGTGGTTTCCCATCTTCACACCAGGCAGATTCTCTCATTGTTTAGTTCTTTAATGAATTCCGCAGCCGTCTCCAACCATTCTCGCCGTTAAACCATACGTAAGAAAAAGCGACAACAAAGAGTCAAACAAATAATGTATGAATAGATAGCAACATGACTTACAACACACAATAGGATAAACACTATGACAGGAAGAGCAGGCAAGGACAGTCTTCACACAGTTCTTGTCCAGCCCATTTCTCCAGGCGAGTTTTATTTGTATAGGCAAAAAATTCACAACATAGGGCATATAATCCATCAACTGTTGGCAGCTTGTGTCATTGTTTGGGTCATTCATCCTTACAGCATTTTCTTGTCTGCGTAACTACTACATCTACTCTAATCTGCTTGTCATATCCATACGCGGCTTACCTCTACTGTTCACAGCGCCTACACTTCCCTCAAAAACTAACTAAACAAGTCCTGGGTGTTTTAAGATGTGTCCTACCATTCTATCTCTTTTTCTCGTCAAATTTTAACCAAACCGATCTCCTCTAAGTAGTTCGTTTCATTATCTCTTCATTCGCGATTCATTGTACCCATCTCACTTTCAACATTCTTCTGTAACACCACATTTCAAAAGCTTGTAATATCTTTCTATCGGAGCTAGTTATCGTCCAATGCCACGCTCCAGTCGATAGTCTTCAAAAACATCTTTCTAATTTCTATATCAATGTTCGAAGTGAGCAAATTTCTTTTCCTTACTTGTCCAAGTAACAATAATCATCTACCTCCTTTAAGACTTCATTTCCTAATCTAATATTTCCTGCATCACCTGACTTCGTTTGACTGCACTCCATTACTTTTGTTATGCATTTATTTATTTTTATCTTGTACTATTTCTCCAAGTC
Organism: Anabrus simplex; assembly: GCF_040414725.1. Taxonomy (NCBI): domain Eukaryota; kingdom Metazoa; phylum Arthropoda; class Insecta; order Orthoptera; family Tettigoniidae; genus Anabrus; species Anabrus simplex. The sequence continues at coordinate 11,345,642 of NC_090274.1, read as the reverse complement.
CGCCTCTGTGATGTTGTGGTTAGCGTGATGAGCTGCCACCCCCCGGAGGCTCGGGTTCGATTCCCGGCTCTGCCACGAAATTTGAAAAATGGTACGAGGGCTGGAACGGGGTCCACTCAGCCTCGGGAGGTCAACTGAGTAGAGGTGGGTTCGATTCCCACCTCAGCCATCCTGGAAGTGGTTTTCCGTGATTTCCCACTTCTACTCCAGGCGAATGCCGGGATGGTACCTAACTTAAGGCCACGGCCGCTTCCTTCCCTCTTCCTTGCCCATCCCTTCCAATCTTCTCATCCCTCCACAAGGCCCCTGTTCAGCATAGCAGGTGGGCGAGGTACTGGTCATACTCCCCAGTTGTATCCCCCGACCAAGAGTCTGAAGCTCCAGGACACTGCCCTTGAGGCGGTAGAGGTGGGATCCCTTGCTAAGTCCGAGGAAAAAACCGAACGTAGAAGGTAAACAGATGATGATGATGATGATGACTATTTCTCTAAGATTCTGTCCATACCATTCAACTGTTTTCCCAGATATTCTACTGTACAGTCACAGATAAAATAAAAATATTATCGACAATTCTTAGAGTTTTGAATGTCCTCCCCTTGGATTGCGATTCCTTTCCCAAATTTCTCTTTACTATCCTTTACCGCTTGTTCTGTATAAACATTGTAAAGGAGAGGGCACAAACCGCAGATTTGCCTTATTCCTTCCTTCCAGTTTTCACAGCTCCCGATTCTTATGGGTGCAAATTGTCTCAACATCTGAACCTGATCACCTTCAGAATCTCAAATATCTTGGAGTTAGCGAATTACTCGACAAATTCAGGACATAGTTTACTGAGGTTGAGGACTGAATTCACCTAACGGATAAGGATTTCAAACTCACCGGGTCTTAGTAGTTCCTCTAGCTAAGAACTCAGAGAAAATCTCGTATCAAGTGAATCTCCCCCAGGGGTGGTCGAACGGAAGTGATGTTTTACCAGTGGATGGTAGCTCATAAACCGACACGAATATCCTTGTTAAGTTTCCCGAAGATGTCATTGTATGTTTACCCGTACTTAATTTACAAAGCCTCGCTTCGCTATTAAGGCCACAGTACTTTCCATCACTGCTCCAATTATCCAGACACCTTCCGATGATCTTTTTAAATCAACCCCTTTGCAGACTCGTGTAATCTTACTCACCTGACCGGATGACGTCCCACCGCTCCATTAGTGACAGACACTTGTTTTAAATTACTTTTAGTCTGACTCACTTGCCTGTTGACGTTAGCTAATACCTCGAATCTGTCGGGGACATGTGTTGGGAAAGTAGCAGGTACGACTGGTGTAACTCCGTCGGTAAACCCTTAGTGTAGTGAGCGTAATTTCCGCTAGATGTCTTCCTGTTTTGTTCCTTCACCAGTCGACTTAATATCATCAGTAGAGTCCGGATTATTAGGTGTTGATAGGTTAGAATGCAAACTTACTTAAGCCAGTAACAAGTATAACCTACACTGTACAACGGTTATGCTATGAGATTTGCATAGATATTAGGGGCACACCCTATAGAACTCCTTGAATTTATGCTACTCTTCCCACATTACGGTACAACGGGTTGCATGACACTTCCTACTAACCAAATTACTTTCCATTCTAACCTATTACCACCTACAAATCCGAGGTATAATCATCAGTATCGGGAAAAATTTAACTATCACCATTCCTCTTGCATTGAGTTAAGATACCTACGTCTTGTTCTGTTACCTAGCAACTGTACTCCTTCGCCATCTTGCCGTCCATCTGCATGGCTAAATGCTTGGCGTGTTGGCCTTTCGCTCAAAATCTTCTAGTTTCGATTCCCGATCGGGTCGGAGATTTTAGCGGTTATTGCTTGGGCACGGGTCCCTCTTAAGACTTCTTTATAGGTAGCGCCTCATTCTCACAGACTCGGAGGTTACCTTCAAAGACATGCTTCAGGCCTCTAGGTACGCCACACACAATTTATTATTATTATTACGATCTTGCTACATTCACTTCAGTAACCCGACGTTCGTAAGTTGTAATTTATCAACCAACTATTGCTGATACATAACCAGAGCCTTCGTTTTTAGATTGTAAGAGGTTAGAATACAAACTTACTGTACTGAACCGAGTAACAAGTATATACTAACCTGTACAACGACTATGTTACGAGCTTTGCATAAACATTAGGGGTACGGCCCATCAGAATCCCTAGAATATAATATGTTAATATCGCTACGTTATGGAAGGGCGTGCTGGACGATACTTCCTAATGACCTAATTTATTTGCTTTCTGACCTATTACTGCCTAAAAGTACGGAGTCTGAATGCATTATGGATGTGTGAAATGGACACATACCTGAGCTTGGTTACTCTGTCACACCTAGTTTCCCAAGAATACTGCTTCCAAAGTCACGTGTGTCTGCAAACACTCGTAAACAAAAACACCAACTTTTCTTCCTGGCAATATTAGTGCGACCAACACGAATTATTATACACTTTATCATAGCCATATGTTAAGTCGAGAGTACACAGTATATTAAGCAGGCGTCTGAAGAGCAGACTTTTTAAACATTTTTACGCACTCTGGCTGTGCTCGTCAATTTCGGGGTACCGCTTTACTCTAGTTCTGCTGGATAGCAGAGTAAACGGAATCTCTTGTGGGCGTCTATGGCTGAGATTTAAAGAAATTCTGTCGGGTAAACAATAAATGTGTCACCAGAGATCTTTTACATGCGACATTGTACCACATGGAGTATCGAATGGACTTTTTCCGCCCTTCAAAAATCCGACTACCTCTGCCGGGTTTGAAAGCGCTATCCTGGGATCCGGAGGCAGACACTCTACCACTGATCTACAAAGCCAGCCTTGTTCAACAAATTATAACTTATATCCGAGTGGGCCCCGCGGTTAGGGGAAGCGTGCCTGTCTTTTACTCGGAGGCCCCGCATTCGATTCCCGGCAGGTCAGGGATTTTTACCTGGATCTGAGGGCTGGTTCGTGGTCCACTCAGCCTACGTGATTACAATTGAGACGCTATCTGACGGCGAGATGGCGGCCGCCGGCTAGGAAGCCAAGAATAACGGCAGAGAGCATTCGTCGTGCTGACCACACGACACTTTGTAATTGCAGGCCTTCGAGATGAGCAGCGGTCGCTTGGTAGGCCATTGCCCTTCTGGGCTGTTGCGACATGAGGGTTGGTAACTTATATCTAAATGACCCCACTGTGTCCAAATTTCTGCGACGTATCCTGCCGGGTGCCCAGTTTTATTACATATATTTTGAGTAATTCTCAAAAATAAATGTACCTATGCAATGAAAATTAGAAAAACATGAAGCATTTTGAAGCATTTTTGTAACATTCCTGTCATCTCCTGTTAACGCGACGACGAACCTCCTGCCAACGGCCTTTGCATTTCTCTAAGGCCTGCAGTAATGCTGATCAAGTTCTCGATATGATGAACGTGTACAATATCCTGGATGTTCATATAAGCATCGCTCGGGCCACTGACCTTGAAGTTTATCCCAGTATTCACGTAATATTATATTGCGTTGCCCTTGGCGAGCCTACACAAGGATTGTTGTATAACTAACATCACATCGTAAGTCTGTCCGAGTATGTCGTTTCTCGCATATGAATCACTGATTCATTATACTTGCTACTACTGCCAATGAAGTTATTCAGTCACGCAACCACCAGGGTAGCAGATTTCTCTTCATTCTCAGTTCCTGATCAGCCGAGTACAATACATCAGACTATTAATTAAAGGAATTTATTTTTACTGTACAGTAATTATTATTCCCTATTATTCGACAGTACAACAGGTTTTCTTTCATCTAAGGGAGATATCAGAATTAATCAACATTATATGTAAACAACGTCCCGCTAACTGTTTGTCTCTGTTTGAGCTAAACTCAGTGTGGAGGAAGCAATCTGTCACAACTGTTCTACCGTCATCGAGAGAACCGAATCATCATGTATCCATCTACACGTTGGTTGGAGAATCGCCAGGCTACTCCCGAACACATGGCAAGAGCCAAGTGGGTTTGTCTGTACCCGTAATGTTAAAAGAAGCGTTTCGACAACAAATAGGTCTGGAGGGAGGAGCATTACACGGTGTTGCCACATTCCTGCATTCTTTCTCCTTCAGACCGCTGTGTTCTCTTGTACGGAACTCAGAAGTGAGAGGTATGACAACTCCAAGCAACACCAGCTGACCAGCAGGCTCATCTCCATGGCAATCGCTGTGGGCCCAACCTCTTTTCCGTGGCAACCGTACCCCAAACGGACCTCCCTATAAGAACTGTCAGAACACATCCTTCAATATTACGACTATGGGGCCTTTAATTACCTCGCATGATTACTTCGGACCATTGCCGGATGCTACTGATGTCAACACGTATGCCATGATGATATTCACTGTCCGCGATGAATAAACAACAAGCGAATGACAAATCACATCTGGATATTTAACATCTCAGAAAAGAAAGAAATTACGAAAGGTTGATAGATTTGAAATTATGCCCAAAATGTAAACGTGTAATAAATCATTCAGAGCAGTATTTTTACGATAAAATTCACACTTTTAATATTTCAGTAAAAATCTAGAGGGTAAATGTAGACTTCGGTTTTTTATGCAGTAAGAGGTTACAATGCAAACAAATTTTGTTATTACACTGACTGACAGAGCAAATGCAACACCAAGAAGGAGTAGTTCGAAAGGGATGAAAGTTGGGGAAAAAACAGAGACGGCACGGACGAATAATTGATGTTTATTTCAAACCCATATGCAGGTTACACAATGCGCACGGCATCGACTCAGTAGGATGTAGGACCACCGCGAGCGGCGATGCACGCAGAAACACGTCGAGGTACAGAGTCAATAAGAGTGCGGATGGTGTCCTGAGGGATGGTTCTCCATTCTCTGTCAACCATTTGCCACAGTTGGTCGTCCGTACGAGGCTGGGGCAGAGTTTGCAAACGGCGTCCAATGAGATCCCACACGTGTTCGATTGGTGGGAGATCCGGAGAGTACGCTGGCCACGGAAGCATCTGTACACCTCGTAGAGCCTGTTGGGAGATGCGAGCAGTGTGTGGGCGGGCATTATCCTGCTGAAACAGAGCATTGGGCAGCCCCTGAAGGTACGGGAGTGCCACCGGCCGCAGCACATGCTGCACGTAGCGGTGGGCATTTAACGTGCCTTGAATACGCACTAGAGGTGACGTGGAATCATACGCAATAACGCCCCAAACCATGATGCCGCGTTGTCTAGCGGTAGGGCGCTCCACAGTTACTGCCGGATTTGACCTTTCTCCACGCCGACGCCACACGCGTCTGCGGTGACTATCACTGACAGAACAGATGCGTGACTCATCGGAGAACACGACGTTCCGCCATTCCCTCATCCAAGTCGCTCTAGCCCGGCACCATGCCAGGCGTGCACGTCTATGCTGTGGAGTCAATGGTAGTCTTCTGAGCGGACGCCGGGAGTGCAGGCCTCCTTCAACCAATCGACGGGAAATTGTTCTGGTCGATATTGGAACAGCCTTGCACATGCTGAAGAATGGCGGTTGACGTGGCGTGCGGGGCTGCCACCGCTTGGCGGCGGATGCGCCGATCCTCGGGTGCTGACGTCACTCAGGCTGCGCCTGGACCCCTCGCACGTGCGACATGTCCCTGCGCCAACCATCTTCGCCACAGGCGCTGCACCGTGGACACATCCCTATGGGTATCGGCTGCGATTTGACGAAGCGACCAACCTGCCCTTCTCAGCCCGATCACCATACCCCTCGTAAAGTCGTCTGTCTGCTGGAAATGCCTCCGTTGACGGCGGCCTGGCATTCTTAGCTATACACGTGTCCTGTGGCACACGACAACACGTTCTACAATGACTGTCGACTGAGAAATCACGGTACGAAGTGGGCCATTCGCCAACGCCGTGTCCCATTTATCGTTCGCTACGTGCGCAGCACAGCGGCGCATTTCACATCATGAGCATACCTCAGTGACGTCAGTCTACCCTGCAATTGGCATAAAGTTCTGACCACTCCTTCTTGGTGTTGTATTTGCTCTGTCAGTCAGTGTATAAAGTGTTGTCTACTAGCCCGTTCTTCCGTTATGTAGCGAGAGTAACACAAATTCTAGGGGCTCCAAAGTGCTGTCTACTAGCCCGTTCTTCCGTTATGTAGCGAGAGTAACATAAATTGTAAGGGCTCTCATCGGTCATACCCATAATGTTTATGCAAAGCGCTTAGCATAACCGTTGTGCGGGATAGACTATAGTAGTTACTCGTGTCTTTGGATTCTAACCTATTACTGCCTACAACCCGCGCTCTAACAATCTGATAAATGACGAACCCCTTCAAAGTCGGAATTCCTATCTCTCTCTCTCTTCTTTCTCACTGTTGCTCGTATCATTCGTGTAACGACAAGACAGTCAACAGTCGTATCGCACAGACCGTGCGATTCCCAGAATCTCAGCTCTTCCGCCCCCCCGCGTGATGAATGAAGGCATTTTAGCTGTTACATTCACCGCAATGTTCTGACTTCTGCGAGTTTATTAAGGGTTCGTTTACATTGGATGCACGCTTACACGAGTAAGTGGTAACGCACACCAACTCAATGCAGGTAAACCTTCAATCGAGCTTTCGAGAACGGACGGTGTCCTAGATGTTAGTGATACAACATTGTGGTTCAAGCACGACATTCTTCAACTTGAATTTCTTGCTTACATTAACGACAATGAATAAAATAGGTTCTTGCATATTTTTCTGACAAATAATTTGAGAAATTATATTTTGGACATTTTGCATTATGGGATGATCTAGTTAACGAACTACCTTGATGTCTGAGCGTAGGCGTTCTGCGAGAGCATAAACCAATAAACTTGAACACGTGCTCGTAACAACTAAACTAACCTGCACAACGGTTATGTTATGTGTTTTGCATAAACCTAGGGGGTACTGCCCACAGTGGGCTTGTGACTGTGATTTCTGAGAAACTATTTCTAATTCCAAATAATGTAATGATAAATATATTTTAAGGAGATCACTTGCAGTGTTACCATTAAGGGAGTCAGTCCCACATGTTGCTGTTAACAGTTTTAGAAGTGCTGGTGGTCTCCGCCATGGCTGGTTCTGCAGGAGTCGAGGTGGCGAATTTCAGTCTGCCAGGCCGATTTCACTGGGTAGGTACTGCACCCACCTTGTGTGTTGCTCGCCTGGGGTGTAGCGTGTGTGTCCTGTCTCGTACAGTAGTGGGCGTAGTTCGTAGTCCTTGGAATAACAAACCATTCAAACTTACTGATTATGTGTTGCAATTTCTTCTGTTATTCTTCTTTACGATGAGGCCTGCTAGGGACCACGTGTCATCCTTCCTTGTATCCTCTTCTGTTCTTTACCGTATTCCTTCATCATTTCACTCCTCTCAGAGACCACTTCTGACCGGGTTTCTTTTCATTCCTCCATGTAATCCTTTCATTCTTAACACTTTTGTTTTAAAAAGCTCCCTTTGTAGTGATTTCTCTTTTATTTTACTTCTTTCTCTTTCTTTACTTACTGTACCCGGCTCGTGGTTGAGTTTTTTCCCCAAAGATACTTGAATAACTGTTTGTCACTCTCTTATCTCCTTTTTCTTATTGTTTCTGTTATATTTTCTATGTTCTGGTATATTTCCTTTTGCTGTTGTTTTCATTGGTCCTAACATTTTTCTCACGATTCTTCTTTCTAGTAGTTCCAATTTACAATAATGTTATTGGCTTTACGTCCGATTATCAACATTTACGGTTTTCGGAGACGCCGAGGTGCCGGAATTTAGTCCCGCAGGAGTTATTTTACGTGGCAGTAAATCTACCGACACGAGGCTAAATATTTGAGCATCTTCAAATACCATGGAACTGAGGCGAGGTGAGGTCAGAAGGCTAGCGCCTCAGTCGTCTGAGCCATTCTGCACTGTCCATGAGACATAGCCTGCAGGGTTGTTAGGTAACATTGTCTGGCCATCCATCCATACCTTACATCGCAGCCTGCACACTTGTAACATTGTCTGGCCATCCATCCATACCTTACATCACAGCCTGCACGGTTGCTAGGTAACATTGTCTGACCATCCATCCATACCTTACATCGCAGCCTGCACACTTGTAACATTGTCTGGTCATCCATCCATACCTTACATCACAGCCTGCACGGTTGCTAGGTAACATTGTCTGACCATCCATCCATACCTTACATCACAGCCTGCACGGTTGCTAGGTTACATTTCCCTCACACATTTTTACATGACACTAGGCTATATCTTTACACAAATTTCCGGATGACCCCCAGCTCTACAGCATATTTACGTCAACTTGGCTAATTGTTAAAATATGGTGCGAGGCGGCGTCAAGAAACCACTGCTCTATAACATCAGTTAGATAATATAATGTGAGAAGTGTCTGCCTGTTTGAAGATGTTGTTGCTACTACGACTAGGTACGTGGATGTTCCATTAAATGGAGATCCAGCAAATACCTTGGCCTGATCCAGCCCTATTCATCAACTATCTGCCAAGTAGAGGTTCGAACCTATGACTCGCGAACAGTTTTCCGAGGCACGTCGGACAGCAAAGCAATATGTTTCAACATGTAATAAATTGGTCGAAAATCTACCAACATAGCTTATTTCGACATTACACATTAATAAAGAAGTATGTCACAATTAATTCTATGGACATATTTTTTAATAATTTTATTACGTAAAAGCAAAATATATATTATTCTTAAAATTTACCTGTTTTTAAATGTAATTTTCAGTTACGTTTTTGCAAAATAAAATCGTGTAACATTCAGTCGAATGCATTTATATGTAATGTTTGCTATTTGCTTTACGTCGCACCGACACAGATATGTCTTATGGTGACGATGGGATAGGAAATGCCTAGGAAGTGGAAGGAAGCGGCCGTGGGCTTAATTAAGGTACAGCCTCGGCATTTGCCTGGTGTAAAAATGGGAAAACACGGAAAACCATCTTCAGGGCTGCCGACAGTGGGGCTCGAACCCTCTATCTCCCGATTACTGGATACTGGCCGCACTTTAGCAACTGCAGCTATCGATCTTGGTTATATGTAATGTAATCTAACACCTAAATGAAGTCAAATGAGGGGGTTTCACGATGATATTAAAGGGAAATAACTGATAGCACACTAGAGAATAAGAAGTGACAAAAGAAGCTGTAATTGACTGCGTAATCGAAAAAGTTTGCCATTCCTGGGATAAACTGGATCTTAAGGTGAGAGTGTGGACCTGATAATGTTAAAGTAGTTAGTAGCCAACGTCTGTCTCAATAAACCATTCAAATTATTTGCTTCTCAATCATTTTCGCGACGTTTTGCACATTTTGCTTGGTTCAGATTGATAACGACTGCGCATAGTGTCCATTTGAAGACTTACAACTCGATAACGGCCGGGAACATCAGCTACTTCGTTGAGTAGCCAATATTCGTTCCAGCTATTAAAATAACATTTGGACAGAACCCAGTTCTGCCTCTTCCTTGGTGGTCCAACTTATGAATTAAAAGTGTCGACTCATCGACGTACGGCGCTCAACAGGTGGGCGGCATTGTGCGAGACGACAGCTCAAAGAGAGTTTGTTTAAGGTAAACATGAGGTGTATGACCCGCTGATTATCATGTCCATTCATTACAGACCGACTGCTGTGCTCTTTATGCTACTGCGTACACTTTCGTTCATAAATAAAATACCAGACTTACCTTGGTCAAACTTTTTCTACCTCATCCCGCGTTGTACTGTTTGTACGAGTAACAGATATAGTCTGTCCTGTACAACTGTTATGCTATGAGTGTTGCATAAACATTAGGGGTACGGCCCATCAGAACCCCCGGTGTTACTCTCGGTACATTGCGGAAGGGCGGGCTAGTTGACAACACTTCCTAATGAGAAAATTAGTTTGCACTTTAACGTGTTTCTGTCTAAAATTGCGGAGTCTAGACTTATGCTAATAATAACAATAATTTGAGAAAAAACAAAGGAAAGATTTTGGGTCGTAAGAAAATATCCGGCGGTTTTGTCTTCCACCTGAGGTCGAAAGAGCAACTGTATGCGAGAGTCCAAAAGATTACCACCGTTATAAAAAGATGAAGGTTACTCTTTTGTGGTCATCTGAAGAAAATTAACCTGGAGAGATTGGCGCACAAATTGTTCCCTTTACATTAAAAAATGGAAATCTCATCCCAGAAGAGGTGCGCGAAGAAATGCGGATAAATCGATGACTTTCTTTTAAAACCTCGAATGTCACAATGCTCTTCCTACCCGTTGTTCCCCTTGAGACTGGTCACGCATCCCAGCCACATATTTATATGCAGTCCATCAGAATAATTTCCCTGCGCTAATATAGGCCTATAAAGGAAAATGGACCTTACCATAGCGTATTGTAGAGATGTGTTTGCATGGAAAATTTACGCACTTCTCGAATTTAAGGCTCATTTCCCTTTAGACATTAGTATAGGAAAATGAACACAACTAAAATTATTCTACATATGGACTACATGTAAATATATGGCTGCGAGGCGTGACCAGTCTTACGAAATATAATGGATAGGAAGAGCTTTGGAAAATACGGGGATTTAAAAGAAATCCATCGAAAAATGATATAACACCAGAGGACATAATGGAAAGGACCATCTTTAGGAAGAAAGTTGCAAGTTGAGGGATGATACAGAGAAACAACCAGTTATAGCGCGGAATATCTCGGCGGAAGAACGGCTGAAAAAGTGGATGAGGTTGTAAAACCTTCCATTACAGTGTAAACAAAAAGGTGGGTTTTCATGAATTTATTTATTTAATTATTTTTCAATTTGCTTTACGTCGCTCCGACACAGATAAGTCTTATGACGACAATCGGATAGGAAAGGGCTTGGGGTGGGAAGGAAGCGACGGTGGCCTTAATTAAGGTACACCCCCCAACATTTGCCTGGTGTGAACATGGAAAACGACAGAAAACCATCTTCAGGGCTGCCGACAGTGGGGTTCTCTCGAACACAAGCTGATAGCTAGGTGACAGAAAGGTGTACCCCTAAGAAAGAGAGGCAGATGGCTTGTGTAACAGTGTTCCACAGTTGGATGTAACGATATTAATAATAATAATAATAATAATAATAATAATAATAATAATAATAATAATAATAATAATAATATCTAAGATCAGGAAATTGCTCGATAATCACCGCTTTACACATCATCCAAGCACCAGCGCCAGAAGATCGCAAGCAAGGCCACGGCGAGAAGATGAAGAGATTTTGGGAGAAGAAAAAGGTAACGACATGAGGTAAATAAGTTCAATCGCGCTCCTTAGCCGGGCATAACGAAGAAATAGTTAATAATAATACATTCAACAAAAAATTATCTAAAAATCTTAAAATAAAGTACTACAACACAGTTGTGAAACTAGAATGCTTATATGCCACTGAATGATTAGTACTCAGTTATAAACTTGAAAGACTGGAAGTTCTAGAAACAAAAAAGATTAGGCCCTCTAAAAACTACAGAATTTTGGAAATTAAGAAGTAATAACGAAATTCATCAGAACATAGAATACATGTCTATAACAGTACGGAAGAGGACACTGCTATTTTTGGACATATTTACAGAATAGCCTAACCAAAAAGAACTTCACGTATCTTTGGAAGAAAAAGTCAACAACCACCTGGATTCAAGAGAACAAAAAAGATTTGGAAAGAAACAACAATCAGAGAAAAAATAAGTAATGGAAGGATTCCAAGGGAGGGAGGCAAAGGAAACCGGCACAAAGTGGTCTGAAGAAAGAAGACAGAAACATAGTGAAACAATGAAGGAATATTGGAAGAAAAGGAAGGAACAACAACAAAGGATGAAGAATTGAAATTGGAAAGTGGTCCCTAGTAGACTCTAACGCAAGAAGAAGAATTCGTTCTAAACACGATGCTTTGTCGACGCACCACATTTCCCTATCATCAGGTTTGTGTCCAGTCTCATGGTAGGTGGTGTATCGAAGATTTATCACCAGATTTTGAACGTACTTCATCCTTGGTCTTCGTCGCCCTGCCTTTCCCTGACCTTTTCACTCAAAAAGGAAACTTACGTCACAGGTTGTGCCCATCGAATGAGCCCGTCTTGTTTTCTCTGACCATCGTGAGTAGCTCTTAATTGCCGGACGCTTTCATTCGATCTTGTCTCCACACCCACAACAGGAAATCTACGAGAGAAAGCGTGTGAGCCTGTGGTGCTTGCATATTGTAGAGTTAACTCGGGTTGGAGAGCATGATCTGCGTATTGAAACCGTAGCATCTTCATTACCTTAAGTGAATTTGGTGACTGGCATCAGCCAGTTATACCTTTGCTGGCAGGACCCTGCGCTGTGTCTTCTGGTATGGGCTAGAGCAGTTTAGTTACTTTCATAGATCTGTCTCTGCCTTACCCTTGGCTTTGACAATATGAAAGTGACTGAGGTATGAGTGATGCTAGTAAAGCCAGTCCCTGCTATGAATGTTGTGAAAATGTTGCTCATAGGGTCGGTTGGTGCATGCATTTCAGTGGGCTTGGCAGACTGATGTGTAATAGCAACTCTTGCTCGGTGAGGAAAGCAACGGGAAACTACATTGACTTAGCAAATGTCATGGGATAGTCACCTAATAGCGTGTGGGGCCTCCTCTGGCCCTGCGAACTGCAGTGAGACGCCGTAGAAGTGAGTCGACAAGTCCCTGGTAGTCCTCTGGACGCAGCTGACACCAAATCGTTTGCAGAGCGGCCGCCAATGCTGGTCTGTTCGTGGGTGAAGGATCCATGGCACGGAGCCTGCGTTCCAGGAGATCGCAGATATGCTCGATAGGGTTCATATCGGGGCTCCTGGGTGGCCATTGCAGTCGTTGGACCTCCGCTGCATGTTCCTGGAACCATTCCCGGGCGACGTGGGAGCGATGTGGCGGCGCGTTATCATCTTGAAACACCGCAGAACCGTCTGGGCGCTGGAAGGCCAAAAATGGGTGGAGATAGTCTCCGAGCAGCTCAACATACCGCGTACTATTCAAAGTCTCTTCCAGAACAACTAGGGGGCCCATTCCATACCAGGAAAATGCACCTCAGACCATAGCAGACACACCAGCGCCCTGGACCACACCTTCGAGGCAGGCGGGATCCATCGCTTCATGTGGTCTGCGCCATACACGGTGCCTCTCATCGGCATGGTGCAGTTGAAATCGTGATTCGTCCGATCATATCACGTTACGCCATTGTTCCAGTGTCCATCCCTGGTGACTGGCGACAAATGCGCGTCGTTGTACCCTATGATGTTGGGTTAACAGTGGCACCCGTGTGCGGCGCCGGCTCCCATACCCCCATAGAACCCATGTTCCTACGGATTGTCCACTGGGAGACGTGTCTAGCACGGCCTGTGTTGAATTGAGCTGTGATTTGTTGCACGGTTGCCCGTCTGTCACTGTTGACAATCCGTCTCATTTTTCGCCGGTCACGTTCATCGAGGGTGGCTGGACGGCCGGTCGTTCGTCTGTTGTGGACGGTGACACCCGCATTCAACCATTCACGATACACCCTGGACACGGTTGATCTGTGAAGCCGAATTCCCGCGCCACTTCCGAAATCGCACTTCCCATACGTCGGGCACCGACCACCATATCCCGTTCGAACGGTGTCAGCTCACGACGACGTTCCACGTTACACCTGTCACATGCACAGCCACTGCTCACAAGGTCTCCTACACAACTGCCGCTGGCACAGGGGGCGTGTGGTGCGCAAACACACCTGTGCATCAGTGCTCCGCTATCCCATGAGAATGTCTAATATACATTGATAAAAATATATAAATTTAACACTTTAAAATAATCAATAAGATTATTTATGTCTATTAAAACAAAAATTTTAATCATTCAAATTGTTTAAAATGTAAAACGGAATGGATGGCTTAATGGCAGAAATTACAACGCAAGGAGTCCCATAAAGGCTAAATTACGCCGATCTAGACGACATTTTATCACCAGTGAACTCGTTTTTCAACCATCATGTGCGATTTTAGCGTTTCTCATCATGTTTATTCTTAAAAAAACAGCAACAGCAGAACTCACCCTGATATGAAAAACTGATTGATCATAAACAGTCTAATATAATCGAGCGTAGATATGTTGGACAACGATTTTTAAGAACATCTAATTACCATATACTATTTTTAACATTTAAGCCATCCATTCCGTTTTACATTTTAAACAATTTGAATGATTAAAATTTTTGTTTTAATAGACATAAATAATCTTATTGATTATTTTTAAAGTGTTAAATTTATATATTTTTATCAATGTATATTAGACATTCTTTGTGATATACACTAGGATCAGGGCCCTGACCCACCAATGATTAATGTTAACTAATGCTGATGATGCTCACAAAGTTGAGTGAAACATGTCCAATTTGTGATTAAATGGTTTCATCCTAAATATAAGGATTTTGTGTGTTGGAAAGGTGGTTCATTAATTATAATAATTTGATAATTTGAACTCCAATACGGTTGGAAAATGAGATTTATAACCAGTAAAGTATGACTTATGTCAGAATGCACGTGTAGCATAAAACAAAACAGTTTCTTACCCTCTAGATCGTTCCATGTAATCTTTTTCTTGAACAAGCAGCAGTTATTATTATTATTATTATTATTATTATTATTATTATTATTGTTGTTGTTACGGAGTTACCCGTGGAAGTCAGAGGTGAAAGAAGGTGCGGGCTGGAATAGGTCTAAGTATAAGTCCGAAAGATGAATTTAATATGTAAATAAAGGTTATATTTTCAAGAGACAACAAAGTTTAACAATTTTCACAAGGTGAAATAACAAGGATATCAGGTACAGTGTAATTTTACAAATTCTGGGCTACGAGCCCCAAAGTCTGAGCCAACTGCCATCAAGGCATAATAAAGAAACAGGGGTATCTCGTACCCAATCTACTGGGCCTTAGTGTGCAAAAACTAGGTTAATTTAAATGGCTCAAAACAAAAAGGATGGAGGCGTGAATTTGCAGTCCTAAATCTACATTTTAAAACCTAAGTGGCGCTAGGCCGATACACAGGGGCTAATCCCAAGCTAGGGAGGTGACTCGTATGAGAAAACTTTAATACATTAAGAAAGAGAAGAAACGGTTATAAAAACGTAGTCACCTCAATTTCAAATGAAGGGGAGCTCGAGAGGGTAAGGCACTCTCTATCCCTGATTTAAAGTTCAAAAAAACTGAAGTTTACCTGGAAAAGGGTTTACATGTTTAATAGTTTACATATTAAAGGTTTCGAACCCTCCCCGACAGTTAAACTGCTGAGCTAGCAAGAAATAAAGACGTTAAAAGGCCATTACCTTGTTGGAGATCTGCTGCCCGAAGAAAAAGGCGCTTCCCGCCCCCTGCTACATATCCACACACTAAGCTAGATGGTACTGAAGTGGCCCGGAGACAAGAAAATCAGCAGTTTTTATACCCTCGCGGAAAATTCAAGACCTTTCAGGAAAGAGTAGACACACCCACTCAGTTTTTATTGGTTGACTAAGAATTACACATGGAAATTTGAAGAAGAAAGCTATGATTGGAGGAAAATTAATTACAGAAATTACTGATTGGCTAAATTCAAAACAGGTGGAAAGAAAGGATTAATGTTGCCAACCCACAAACCACAGAACAAAATTTAGTAAGGACAAAACTTATGAATACAACATTTCTCCAAGAAGGTTCATTCCTTCACACCAGAGTGCGTTATCATATTTTTTGGCAGAGACATCTGTTAGAGAATGTCCACACTTCTTGATCAATGAAAAACAAAAGCAAATCAAAAACACTCAGTGACATCTTCTGATAAACCGTAGAGTTAGTTCAGTTGTTAAAGTTCCGGGTTTCTCCAGTCGAGAAGTTTCAATTAGCGCAAGATTTGAACTTGCGTCGTAGAGGTGTACCGCCCGGTACAATTATTATTATTATTATTATTATTATTATTATTATTATTATTATTATTATTATTATTATTATTATTATTATTATTATTATTATTATTCATGAAGATTATACAGACGAGTCCCACCTTGACAACAGCAGTTCTGAGAATCGAGTTACATTAGATGATGGATTTAATGCATTGGAAGTACGTAAGACTGATTTCGAATTTTTATTAAGATACAGTACCACATGCTTTAAATACAGTACTGTAATAAAATTACTGTATACGGTATTCAGTTCAGTATATAAAAGAAAGGTAAATATTTCAGATTGCTTTGCGCTTTGTTGAACAAACGGTGGCGCGACATAGCTGCGAGACAGCGCTGCACCAAGAAAATTCAGAAGAAAATCAGTGATTGTATACAATGAGTGATATTATGTAAACATTTTAATGTTAATATACAGTATGCACCTTTGCTTAACAGAGTTTATCCATTTTTATTTCAACTTCCGAAAGTATTTACCATGTGTCATCCGAAAACACGCGTCAACCGAAGTGGCTCCGCTCCCTTTATTTCGGATGAACGCGGTTCTATTGTATCTCTTCTTCTGGTCAAATTCAGCCGAATCAATCTCCTCTCACTAATTCCATTCAGTGTCTCTTCATTCGTGATTCGATCTATCCATCTCACCTTCAGTATTCATCTGTAACACCACATTTCAAAAGCTTCTATTCTCTTTCCTTCTGAGCTATCACCGCCCATGTTTCACTTCCATACAATGCCACGCTCCAAACGAATGTCTTCAAAAACATTTTTTTCTAATTCCTATATCAGTGTTAGAAGTGAGCAAATTTATTTTCTTAAGAAAGGCCTTCTTTGCTTGTGCTAGCCTGCATTTTATGTCCTTCTTACTTCTGCTATCGTGAACGATTTTACTACCCAAGTAAGAATATTCACACACTTCCTTTAAGACTTAATTTCCTAATTGCTTTTATAAGGTGAAGAACCCATCCACTCATTAGTCCATGTTGATTGGAAAATTAACGAACATGTCTATTGAAATTTCGATGATCACATGAGGTCTATCCTTCGCTGAATGGTCAGCGTTCAGTCTTTCAGTTCAGAGGGTTCTGGGTTCGATGATTTTAGTCGTGTCTGATTTATTCTTCTCCCGGCTTGAGTGGCTCAGACGGTTGAGGCGCTGGCCTTCTGACCTCAGCATGGCAGGCTCGATCCTAGCTCAGTCCGGTGGTATTTGAAGGCGCTCAAATACGTCAACCGCGTGTCGGTAGATTTACTGGCACGTAAAAGAACTCCTGCGGGACTAAATTCCGGCACATCGGCGTCTCCAAAAACCGTAAAAGTAGTTAGTGGGCCGTAAAGCGAATAACATTCTGGCTCGGAGACTGGGTGTTTGTGTTTTTCCCAACACTTTCCTCATCATATTCAGACAACACATCTCACTATCAACCACAGAAATACACAATAGTGGGCTGGATTCAGGAAGAGCACCCGGCCGTAAAACAGGGTCAAATCCATATGCCCCCCACAATTCGCACCCGTGACCCCACATGGTAGAAGAGCAAGAAGACGAAAATATTAATGTTATTGGTTTTTTACGTCCCACTAACGACTTTCATGTTTTTCGGAGATGCCGAGGTGCCGAAATTGTGTCCTGCAGGAGTTATTTAACGTGCTATTAAATCTACATCACTTAAGAGACTCGGGTTTTAAAGATGATGGTTTAAGTTCAAATTACATAAACCTTCATCCGATGGAATACCGCCCGTGCTTTCTCAATTCGGATTTTTATTTCTTTATATTGGTCCCACCCTGTCATTTTGTGAACATGTCGATCTGTAGACTCCATTAATTTCTTGTGTAAAGTGATGAAATGCCGCCATGCATCTAACACGAATCCATACCAGGAGCTGCGCCTAGTATTTCCATTGTCAAATGCGGAAATGTTGAGAAATGTTAGTCTTCTTCTTCTTAAGCCGTCGTCTCCAAACGGAGGTAGACGATCCACGCGGCCAGCTCCGATCTTGACTTTGCAGCCATGCCATGTGGATTTATTGGAATATCTCTCAGGATCTTTAATGCAGTGGTTTCCCGTTGCCTTCTGCATCCTAATGCCGTTGACCAAACTGGTTCCTCCGCCTTTGGGAACAATTTCTTGTCCCCAGGACAATAGAGTGCCCTTACCCATACCCGCTCAGAGACTGTTGGCACTTGGTATAGGGGATCTCCTTATACCGAGAGATAATCGGTCCCTTCATTCGTTAGCCGCCTGCATATAAAATATTATGCATTAAACATTAAAATACATTCACCTCCCTCTCTACCGCGGGGAGGTGAATGTCAGGATTTCACCGTCGTTGAAACAAGGACTAAGTGGCATTTCCTTGTTTCTCTGGTTCTTTGGAGAGGAACAGTTTTAAAATTAAAGCCAAAAATAGATAAGTCCAGAAATGATAAATTTGCTTTTATAGATTCTGGCAGGACTGATATGAAACAATCCTGGTATATGAGCTACCGAGCCAAGAATTACAACAGGGAGGGACTGCGAAAACATATGAGATTTTTTTTTCACTGTGCCTATGATCACGAAATATGAGATAAGTTCACCTTGAAATAAACTTGGAATACTTGTTACCTTTCAAGTACAAGGACACCAACTGTTCATCTCCATATTGTAGTTTCGTAACTCGACTAATCTTAGGAGAGGAAAAGGTGGGGGTGGTGGTGGTGGTGGGGGGGGGCAGTGTTTTCTTGTGGTTTGTTTAAGCAGCCATTCAGTGGGTAATACTATTCCACTGTTGGCAGCATTGTGTTACGACACCAGCAGTGCAGAAGCTAGCGAGATGTGCACAGCTCAAAAAAGGAAGGCACGGGGACAGAGCAACTGGAGAGAGGAAAGAAAAACTGTGGACCAAAAAGAGGAGGTGGAAGTTGGGAAGGAGGACCAAGGGACAAACTGTACCGGAACATGAGGACGATCTCCGAAGAAATAAGACTCACTAGGGGACTCGTGCGAGAGTATGTGGTGGACTAGCTCCCTACTGAAGTAAGGAATACACAAATCAGTACAATATTAGTCAGCCTTACTTACCACTTAATGAAGTCTTCGATTGTTTAACATTTATGGTATCCACTTGAACGGAAGCAAATGCAAGCACATTGTTTTAATGACGAATGTTCCGGAAGTAGTTTTTGGCTTTACTATCATTCTTTTCTTAACTGATAATTACAGCATATGATAATGACATAAAACAGGCCTCCCAGCCGCCTGAATGTGAAGTGGACACAATGATGGCGCGTATTTTCCTACAGCAACATTATTTGCAAATCGCACACTTCGTACAAGTTTTAAAACTCATATTTGAAAGAAATTATCGATATTTATGAAATGTGAGGAGCCTCCGTGGCTCAGACGGCAGCGCGTCGGCCTCTCACCGCTGGATACCGTGGTTCAAATCCCGGTCACTCCATGTGAGATTTGTGCTGGACAAAGCGGAGGCGGGACAGGTTTTTCTCCGGGTACTCCGGTTTTCCCTGTCATCTTTCATTCCAGCAACACTCTCCAATATCATTTCATAGCATCTATCAGTCATTAATAAATCACTTTCTGAGTGGCGACCCCATCGTACTAATAGCCTATATCTGCTTCATTCATTCCATCCCTGACCCGGTCAATGACTGGAAAACAGGTTGTAAGTTTTCATTTTCATTTTCATTATGAAATGTGAGTGCAATTCGTCACTGCTAATGTCCATTCTCTTTCTTTTGAATGCTCATTTGTCACGATCGGTTACTTGTGAGCGCCACAAAAGAGATCCATACTACTGAAATGATAAGAGCAAGGTTTCATGAACATGTGATCAGGGTAGACAACGGGTAGGACGAGAGGAAAGTGGGTTGTCTGGACAGAGATCAAAGTGGAAGGAAGAAATAAATATACACCAACCAATATAGCAGAGCTCAATGACAGAGAAAGGTACAGGAAGAGGATAGAGAAGCACAGAGACAAGAGAAGAGGATACTGAAAGTATCAGCTGAAGAACGGGAGAGAAGAGAGAGAGATGACGATGAGTTTCTGGCAGGAGAAGAAGAAAACCCAGAGCATGACGAAGTTGCCCAACAAAACAAGAAGCAGAAGAAGAAGAAGAAGAAGAAGAATCAGTAGAGGAAGCTCGGGGATCCCCCGCAATCATTGAAAATGGCCGCTCGTTTTCTGATAAGGAAATGTACAAGTTTATTTCGTAGTACAAGGTTGTATATTACTACAATGAACAGCAATGGCGATAAGAAGAAGAAGAAGATGAAGAAGTTACACAATTTAGTTTTCAAATCCCAAGGAATAAAAATAATACACTTACTAACAGTTTCCCGCTGACTCCGCCCGCAATGTACAAAGTATGGTGTTGTTCGTTACTATCCTCACGGATGAATTTGCAAAGTTTCGAGTTAATGAAATACAGCACATTATCTGCTGTGGTAATAGAATGTACTATTATGTCAACAAAACACTTTCAAAACTCATCACACAAATAAATTCAATTAAACGTTCCTTGGAACAACACTACGCGCCGAACTGTTAAAAAGTCCTTCAAAGATCTTCGTCATGGAGACAAATGTACTCATAACTTTTCTCAGAATCTACCAAAAGAAAGCGCTTGATTCACTGAGTGTTTTTAGACCAAAACGAACTGCGTACCTCAATTAGAACGAAAGATATGATTGCTTCAATGAGAAAAAAAATGTTGAAGAAATGAGACATCAAATTGAATGTGCACACATAACTTTCCTCAGAATCAACCAGTTTGAATAGTTAAGATCTGAAATGAAATAGCTTGATCCATTGAGTGTTCTTACGCCAAAACGAACTCCATGCCTCAATTAGAACCAAAGATATGATTGCTTCAAACAGACAAATAATTAAAGAATCAAATAATTTGGGGAAGGTGAAAGTTAATTGAGTTATAGTATCTCATGACAAATCTGTGCACGAATACCTTTCAGTTAAAAAAAGAATGAAGGAAGTCGACCGGATAGAATGGCCAGACTGACTGACTTTAATTTTCATAATTTTTTAATACATAGATATGTTACGAACACACACACACACAAGAAGTCCATATTCCAATTATAGAAACGAACACACGCTGACCATGACAGTATTAAGAAATAATCTCGTTCCTAGGACCAAATAATTTACAACTGTTTACAACTCAATCGTCCATCGTAGGCCTACATAGCTACACTGACTGCCGATAGTTTTAAACAGGCTCGAAACTTCAGCATTTAGATCTTAGATAATGAGGCTGTCATTGTTGTTTGCTGACTACTGGGTTCTCAGAGTTGGCTAATTACTTCAAAGGCCTTGTTGATTGTTGTGAGTGGCAGCAAAGGATGGTTATTATTGGAACAGGTTGGGAAAGCCACATTCTTTCAGAAATAACTACCGTATTCCTAACTCTGCACTATGCCGGCCAAAGTTTGGAATAACCCTCTGTAATACAAATAATACTGTGTTGCTTTATCAATTTGTAAAATCACTCTTCAGCTACTGAGTTAAGAAACAGTCATGGCCCCCTCCTCCGCTGCCACTGAGAAGAATTATTTTGAATACAGAGATCGCCACTTGCCTGTTATATAAAGAAAAGCGTTACGAAAGAGCGCGAACCAGATGAAATGTGACGTTGTTTTGAGAACTTATTTGCATGGAATAACAGACCTTGAAGAACTGGAAAAACATTCTAGTAGCTCGTTAGTCTAAGAGTTCACCTTCCCCAGTAACGCTGCGGTGATGTAACAGCCTGAGAGTTTCCGAGTTCGAACTTGGGTTGTAGTGAGCCTCAGAGGCAGTTCTGTAGCTCTTACGTAAATTAATTGGGCCGAAGACGGGAAGTCAGAATACATTATTATGTTTATTACAACCGGCTTCAGTAGTGAGGTCTTGTGAGACGTGTGGAGAAGAAGCAAACAGAGAAGACGGAGATCGCTACACTCAATCAGTCAACACTGATCTGCATGTACGGCACATTTCCAGTTGTTTTCCTAGTCTTTTCTTAAATGACTTCAAAGAACTTGGAAATTTATCGATGATCCCCCTTTGTAAATTATTCCAATCCCTAACTCCTCTTCACATAAATAAATAGTTGCCCCATTTTGTCCTCCTGAATTCCAACTTTATCTTCATACTGTCATCTTTCCTCATTTTTTAAAACACCACTCAAACGTGTTCGTCTATTAACGTCATTCCACGCCATCCCTCCACTGACAGCTCGGAGCATACCGTTTAGTCGATCAGCTCGTCTCCTTACTCTCAAGTCTTCCCAGTCTAAAGTTTGCAACCGTTTCGTAATTCTAGTACTTCTTTGTCAGAAATCACGTAGAACAAATCGTGTTGCTTTCCTTAGAATCTTTTCCAGTTCTCCCGTCCAGTAATCCTGGTGTGGGTCGCATACACTGGAACCATACTCTATTTGCTGTCTTAATAATAATAATAATAATAATAATAATAATCATAATAATAATAATAATAATTTTATATGCTTTACGTCCCACTAACTACTTTTGACGACCGAGCTCGATAGCTGCAGTCGCTTAAGTGCGGCCAGTATCCAGTATTCGGGAGATAGTAGGTTCGAACCCCAATGTCGGCAGCCCTGAAAATGGTTTTCCGTGGTTTCCCATTTTCACACCAGGCAAATGCTGGGGCTGTACCTTAATTAAGGCCACGGCCGCTTCCTTCTCACTCCTAGCCCTTTCCTATCCCATCGTCGCCGTAAGACCTATCTGTGTCGGTGCGACGTAAAACAACTAGCAAAAAAACTACTTTGACGGTTTTCCGAGACGCCGAGGTGCCGGAATTTAGTCCCGCAGGAGTTCTTTTACGTGTCAGTAAAAGTACCGACACGAGGTTGACGTATTTGAGCACCTGAGCTGAGCCAGGATCGAACTTGTCAAGTGGGGGTCAGAAACACAGCGCCTCAACCGTCTCAGCCAGGCTCTTGAATCAATTTTCTCTGGAGTCCATATTGATGGTGATATTGCAGTAAAGGGGTCCAAATGTTTGGTTGAGTAGGACAGGCGCTGGTTTTGCTTCCGGTGATAGATTACTCCGTACAGCAGAAGGTAAATATAGTGGCTATTAACACTGCACTTACATGCAATTTGACAAAAATATATCTTCTGGCTTGGGGGGGGGGCATCCCAAAATTTGTGTAACGTAACGCTACGAAGTGTATGACGGAAGTGGCGTCACATTAGTTGTTACCGTAGACCTTGGCCGCCAAAGATGTCGTATAAATATGGTGTATTGTAATAGAAAGTGCACTATCAGTGACGTCACATTAGCTGTTAGAGTAGGCCTTGGTTTCATTTATTTATTTATTTATTTATTTATTTATTTATTTATTTATTTATTTATTGAAAAATGTATTCATGATCATTAGCTTTTTGCAAAGAAAAAAGTTTTTAAAAAAACATTTTCATTTGAGGCGTAGACATATTATTTCAACCTGCAGAGCGTTTACATAGAATTGATTCACATAGAAACAACTTTTGTTTTAGACCAGTGATATTTTACATTCAGGGGCTGCCTGGTCTAGCCGGTAAAGGTGTGCTCGGCTCAACTGAAAGGGTGCGGGTTCGATTACCCGTCAGGAATTCGGAACATTTAAGAAAGAAGATTTCCACTTTCCAGAGGTGCGGAGGTTCACTCATCCTATACCAGACATGAGTACCAGATTAATGGCTGGGGAAAAAGTGGCGGGGGATAGAGCTAACCAGTCTACCCCTCCAGGGCCTTCATGGGCCGCACGGAGAAGACGTTGCTATGTCCATTTCAGTCGCAATATATGCAGGAAGCACAGCTGTGTTTGAAAGTATCCTGGATTATAGGTAGGTCAAAAAATGAATTTATCACTTCAGAAGCTAATCAAGAATACTAACTGCAGTTCCCATTCATTGGTTTGGCATAATGGAGTATAGGGTATGTACGATTTTACGCTAAGCTTTTAACTTTGAAAGATCGATCATTACTGCTTACTGGCCATGGGTATGTATTGCAAGGCGCAAGTATGCTTGTATGTCTTTGAGGTTGAGCCAGAGGTACTCCTGAAGCCTGTGGTAATTGATGGGGTTGGTACGCATGGATGTTGACGGGGTGGAAGGAGAACCTTTGTCGTCTATTATGTTTGATTGACTGTACAGCTGAAGGTGTGCTTCTGTCCACAATATGTATTTATTTACATAGGTGAACAGTAATACATTGCTTCATAGTAACACTCTGCAGTAAAGGTTCAAAGGTTACTGGGATGTATAAAATGTTTAAAAAATTCATGTGCGGAGCAACCAGCAACTAACAGGGGAGAGGCCACAGACTAGAGAAATGAAAATATACACTCACTCTCATCTGTCGAGCAAGTGGGGTTTTAGGAGGGGAGGGTTTATGGTGCATTACTCTCCAAGGTATTTTTAATTATAATTTCTTCCTCTTTCTTACTCTGGACATCGTATACAACGTGCAGGTTCGGGAAGAAAGGCATTGGGGTCTGGATACAGGGTGAAGTCCGCCATATGAAGACCCCTGATCTCGGGCAATAAAACTCTACACGCTGTTTCGAACTGCCTAAAACTAAAAGAAGAGTTGCGAAAAGTATATTTCCTCGGTTTTGGATACTTCTTCTTATTCTTTATCTGTTTACCCTGCAGGGTCGGTTTTTCCCTCGGATTCAGCGAGGGATCCCACCTCTACCGCCCCAAGGGCAGTGTCCTGGAGCTTCAGACTCTGGATCGGAGGATACAACTGGGGAGGATGACGAGTACCTCGCCCAGGTGCTATGCTGAACAGGGGTCTTGTGGGGGGATGGGAAGATTGGAAGGGATAGACAAAAAAGAGGGAAGGAAGCGGCCGTTGCCTTAAGTTAGGGACCATCCCGGCATTTGCCTGGAGGAGAAGTGGGAAACCACGGAAAACCACCTCCAGGATGGCTGAGGTGGGAATGGAACCCACCTATACTCAGTTGACCTCCCGAGGCTGAGTGGATCCCGTTCCAGCCCTCGTACCACTTTTCAAATTTCGTGGCAGAGCCGCGAATCTAACCCGGGCTCCGGGGGTGGCAGCTAATCACACTAACCACTACACCACAGAGGCGGAGTCCGTTTTGGATACACTTGTCTTAATTGTAGATTTTCTTCTCCTTCTTTCGCTTTTGCCACGCGTTTGTGGTCGCGGGTGCGGACTGTGTATCACATGTGGATTTGGCCGTGCTTTACGGTCGGATGCCCTTCCTGACGCGAACCCTATATGGAAGGATGTAATTACTATTGCGTGTTTCTGTGGTGGTTGGTAGTGCAGTGTGTTGCCTGAATATGAAGAGCAAAGTGTCAAACACCCAGTCCCCTGGCCAGAAGAATTATCACACGCGCTTAAAATCCCCGTCCTGGCCAGAAATCGAACCCGGGACACTCTGAACCGCTGACCATTCAGTCAAGGAGTCGGACTTTTCTTTATTGTACATCAATCAATCGATCAATCAGTTACCACTGGTCTCCATTTAGGTGCCAGATTCCCTATTTGTTTGTACCTAATCTTTTCTTAAATAATTGCAAAGAACTTGGATATTTATTGAACATCTCCCTTTGTAAATTATTACAATCCCTAACTCCTCTTCATATGTGTGAATATTTTCCCCAATTTGTCCTCTTGAATTCCAACTTTATCTTCATATTGTGATATTTCGTAGCCTCCGTGGCTTAGGCGGCAGCGCGTCGGCCTCTCACCGCTGGGTTCCGTAGTTCAAATCCTGTTCACACCATGTGAGATTTGTGCTGGACAAAGCGCAGACGGGACCGGTTTTCGCCGTCATCTTTCATTCCAGAAACACTCTACTATCATTGCATGGCATCTATCAGTCATTAATAAATCACTTTGGGAGTGGCGACCCCATTCTACTAATAGCCTATAGATGGTTCATTCATTACATCCCTGACCTGGTCAAAGATTGAAAGACAGTTTGTAGGTTTTCAATTTAATTTCCTACTTTTATAAACGCCACTCAAACTTATTCGCCTACTAATGTCACTCCACGCCATCTCTCCAATGACAGCTCGGAACATACTGCTTAGTCGAGCAGAAGTCTTCTCAGCCCAAACTTTGCAACATTTTTGTAACGCTACTCTTTTGTCGGAAATCACCCAGAACAAATCGTGCTGTTTTTCTTTGGATTTTTTCCCGTTCTCGCATCAAGTAATCCTGGTGAGGGTCCCATACACTGGAACCATACTCTAGTTGGGGTCTTACCAGAGACTTATATGCCCTCTCCTTTGCATCCTTACTACAACCCCTAAATGCCCTCATAACCATGTGCAGAGATCTGTACCCTTTATTTATAATCCCATTTATGTGATTACCACAATGAAGATCTTTCCTTATATTAACACCTAGATACTTACAGTGATCCCCATAAGGAACTTTCACCCCATCAACATTGCAAATGCATTGCTATGAAGTGTTATGGCTCATAAAGGTGACGGAAATTTAAATTGTTCATGTGATTTTTTTGCTGTTTGCATCGCCTTATTAGAACAAAGAGTGTCTTGGATATTAACCTGCAGAATGGGTCTTAAAACATGCCCATTTCAATTCCAGATCCCTTAACTTCGCCTCGATGTTCGAGATCAGCATTAGGTTTATTTCTTCGCAGAGTTCGCTGTTGATTACGTTACCTAATATAAAAAAAGAGTTCTAATGTGTTTCTAGTTATCGTCCGCTGAGCTAGCTGACTATAGAAGACACATTTAGATTACAATTACCCTCCCCCTTTATTATTCCGCATTCTTGGACTAACTTGCAAGGCCGTTGAAATGCTGAGGAGGTACTGGCAGGATGACCTTCCCCCTTCCTCGCACGGGGCCTGTCCAGCCCTGCCCTCCTCCCCTCCCTTCGCTCCCTCCCTACCTCCTCTGACTGGAGTCACGTCAGGTTTCAGCAGTGTTCCGGTGTCTTTCTCGCTGCACCTGTGTCGTTTCGTACTCCAGTTAGACCGTGTGCCGTGCTGCGCGCTTCGTCCTCTCAACACTGTGCTTTCTGGATTACAAATATGACGCATTGGAACGTACAAGATACTTGATTTTGTGTTTAAATATTTTCCGTAGTGCATGGATTGAGATTTATATAACGCTTTGTTTATGCTGATTTTAGACTGTGCTTACGTTTTAACTCCAAGCGTGTTGAAGCAAATTGAGAGAATGGAAAAGAAAATTGCGGCAAGTGAAAGTGTGGCGGAGGATTCCGCTAACAAGACTGCTAGCAACAGTGGAGCAATCCCTAAGGCTTCCAAAGGGGACAAGAAGGGCTTGAAAGGGTCTATTAAGAGTGTGGTGGGGAAGAGTGCTTCCTTCAAATTGGGCAGCGGGCGTAAGAAGTCTGATGGCGAGGTTTCGGCGGTCAAGGAGGAAGAGAAGCCCAAGAAGAGGAGGTTTGGCAAGAAGGAGAAGAGTAAAGTAGTTCCCGGGGAAGAGACGGGAGGAAGTAGTGCAGGAAGTCAGTCGTCTCTGGCCGCGTCCAGTGGTGGTGGAAGTGTGTCTCCCCCTGTGAAATCCCCCAAGACTAGTAAGGCTTCTTCGCTCGCTAGGAAGCTCAGTATAGGCCGATACCGGCAGCATAGCAAATCAACGACATCGCCGACGTCAGAGTCTCCCGAGCTGTCTCCGACCATGTCAAAGATAGATGTGTCCCAGGAAGACCTCCGATCGGTCACCTCCTCTACTTCCACGGAGGGTCGCCAGGGCCCAGAAGGGGACGACGGATCCGTATTCGAAGAAACTCCCGTGTCTACCCCACCAGTGTCTCCCCCACCTGCAACCAAACGCGCCAGCGACGACCAATCAGGCCAGGTTGTGCATGATCAGGTTGACCAATCAGCAGACGAGCTTCCAACACCTGCGGTGGAACCTGCCAAGCCCCTGAGTGAGCCCGTAGTAGAAGCTGTCAAAGTGAGCAAGGTAGATGAAGCAGCAGTAGCGCCTACAGAGGAGAAGCCAGCTACGCCCACTAGTGCTGCGCCGGCTACGACCCAGGACGTCTTGAATGACCTTCTCTCAGAGTTGGTCGGAGCATCATCTCCTGCCGCGACCAGCGTTGATGTGTCAGAGCCCAAATTGATGTCTGAGCTGCCCAAGACAGCGACAACCACAAAGAGTCAAATTCTGTCCATCACGACCCCGGCTGTGAAGAAGCAACAGCAGGAGGAAGAGGCCAGGACTGTGTTGGTGCCGCACGTTGTAGTGGCCAGTGACGTCACTGAGGAGGAAGAGCAGTTTGGTGACCTCGACGAACAGACAGAAGACTCCCCGACAGCCATCATGTCCGTGTCAACGCCGTCACCCTCGGCACCGTCAGCTGACGACGCCATCGCCGAAGCTAGAGATCGCATGTCTCAAAGTCTGGGCTCTGGGGTGAGTCATTCTTTAAAACACATTAGAACGTTAATAAATGCGCGTGTAAATCCAGCTAACATATTAGCAATAAGTAAAACATACAGCATGGTACAACATTATTGTAGACCTCGTGAACTTCCTTCTGAAGACGCGGGTCAAAGTTCTCTGCGAAACGTAAAGAATTTCACTTGTTTTTTGACATGGCATAAGCGCAAAATCCTACATCATGTAGATATGGTAACTGCTTGACTGTCTGTCGTCATGTAATCTTTAAAGTACTGAAGTGTGGGGGAAGTTAATGTTAGAACGTTGATCATTTAAAAGTGTCAAATGAAATCTTGAATTTGTACGCCGCACGTGGAAATTCAGAAGGGAAAGAAACTCAGGCTATGGTATGGTATAACCGTAAGCGAGTTGTCATAGTTACTAGCAGTTCAGGACTGACGCTTCCCCTTAACCTATCAGGGGGCTCTGACACTCCCAGTCTTCAATCTTCTGAACTCCTCATTTTTAAACAAAGAAGCTCGTTATACGAAACCATGAGTGAATAACTGTAGTCTTATCTGTTTGTATCACTCTTTAATATGAACGTCTTTTTTACGTCAGTTTCACCGAGCTCGATAGCTGCAGTCGCTTAAGTGCGGCCAGTATCCAGTATTCGGGAGATAGTAGGTTCGAACCCCACTGTCGGCAGCCCTGAAAATGGTTTTCCGTGGTTTCCCATTTTCACACCAGGCAAATGCTGGGGCTGTACCTTAAGGCCACGGCCGCTTCCTTCCAACTCCTAGTCCTTTCCTGTCCCATTGTCGCCAAAAGACCTATCTGTGTCGGTGCGACGTAAAGCAACTAGCAAAAAAAAAAAAAAATTACGTCAGCCTCGTGTCGATAATTTACTGGCACGTAAAAGAACGCTTGCGGGACTAAATTCCGGCACCTCGAGGTCTCCGAAAACCGTAGAAAGATCAGTTAGTGGGATGTAAAGCCAATATTATTGAACGTCGTCTTAGTTTTATTTGTGAAACTTGAAGGTGTACGCATTTAAACGCTTGACTGTTCCATAACCATGGCTGATAAAATGTGTATAATCGTGACGTCGCGGACTTCTAAGACAATTGTGCAATTATTCAGAGTTCTATGTAAAGCGCAGATAAAACCTAGGCAGTGTCTTGTCTCAAATGCCCGAGCTCCCTGGCTGATTGGTCAGCATACAGACAGTTCAGAGGGCCCGGGTTCGATTCTTTGCCAGGTTGAGGATTTAAGTGCGTATAGTTTAGTATTCTGGGTTAGGGACTGGAAGTTCTACATACAACCCATCCCCCCCACACACATACACAGACCACCTCAAAAACACGCAGTAGTGAATACATCAAAACATCCCTACGTATAGATTTGGCGTGAGGTGAAATAGTTTCATCGCCTTTAAAGACGACCCGAGATGATAGGAAAAATTCAAACTTCCGTTTTAGAAAATCAAATCATAAACATCTTGTCACGGCCATCCATGAGCGGTTGCTAGGTAACGTCGCGTCCACATTTTGTAAAGCATATCATGTCAAAAAGGCCATGAAAGTAGTATGGTGTAATCAACCCCACATGACGCGTGGTAAAGTCTATTAGAAGAACGCTGCTGTCAGAGCCCCCTGATAGGCTGGGCGAGGAGTCTGTCCCGAACTGCCAGTTACATTTCGCTTATAGTCTAAGTAATAAACGGAAGAATCTGTTGGTAATCCGAAAACACCTTAACATCTTGAATTAGAATGAGTCTTGGACACAGATCCTATCAAAGATAAAGGTCTTGGACGCACCTCACTGTCCAGAATACACCTTACAATAATGTAATAAGAAGCAACTCTTCTCTCGTGAAGTTAAATACCCCATTGCCAGCGTCAGCTGTGTTATCCTCATCAGACCTAACTCAACAATTGTATATCGTAATTTCTCAATACTTATCAGACTGTAGTATCACGCTATGAATACATTTCAACCACGAAGACCCGTAGTTGAATGCGCTTTCTCTGAATACTGGCCGCATGCTCTTCTAAGGCCGAACGGCATTATAATTTTTTAGACGTAAGTCTTAAGAGATTCTGTAGTTTTAAGCGAATATTACGTACTATAAATGTTATGCGTAGGCATGTTGGTATGTTTGTAATAATGTGACGTAACCGGAAAATGGGAATTAAGAGGAAATGATTGAATTCCTCTTCACAACTTTCGGAATTTACTGCTGACATGTAGCAATGATGTTGATTTATACTCCCTTAACACGGTTGAGAAGGTTTTTAGTGTTCCCTCCATTTGATCAACCTGAAATTTGATTTTGTATTGGTGAAAATGAAGTTTTTTGTAAGTTTTAGTGATCATAATTTAGTATTTATTTATGAATCATTTTTAAAGCTTTCAAGTTAAATGGATCGTAGTGTTCCTGTAATGCAGTTTTATTCCTCAGAATAGGCTGTGAAAACGGTTAATTTGAAAACCAGCAGCAAATTGTAATTTTTCTGGAATGTTGGTGTGTGAGTGGATCGCAAAGAGAATTTCGTCTGAAAACTATTCATTAGAACAATGACAAATAGCACGGATGAGGTCTTCAAACATTACATTTTATTTATGTACGATCATTTAAGAATTTAACAAATGAAATAAGTGTTTTAGTGATTGATGAAGGATTTTATTTATTTTTGGAAATAACATAAAACAATGACTTGTCATCGGTTAAGATATATTTTGTTTATCACATTGCCGGGAGTGTCGAGAGGACATGTTCTGCTCGCCTGATGCAGGTCTTCCTTCCTATTTGACACCTATGAGCGATTTAAAAGCCTGAGCGTGATATTATAAATATTATGAGGTAGGGAGAGGGTGAAAGCCTGTATTTGCACATGGCGATCTCTTGTCGAGTAACACTGTCTGTTCAAGAAACGAGACTATGGGGTAGATATAGGCCTACATGTGCCAGGAGACAGCACTCAGTTTTAGCTCGTCTGTGTCAAGAATGACTGTGAAACTATTGTACTTCGGACAAACTTAGTTTGTGCTAGAGAGTTTAAAAACTCGACCACCGGACTATCCCTCTGATGGCAGAGCGCTGGTCGTCTGAGCTCAAGTTAGCACGTTAGATTAGATCATTCCGGTGGGACAATATTCCTGCGCCTTGGAATCTCCAAAAATAGTAAAAAAAATTAATAGGCCGTAACTTGTTTAATTCCATGGGGTAACTGTCTGTTTTATTTACTTGTATATTATGATCATGAATTGTATTTTGGGAAACTCAATTAGTTTAAATATTACAACTTCTTATCTACATCAGAGTGAAATTAAAACCAGTAAATTTCTCTCAGAACTCCGTATTTCTGAGTGAATCGTTCGAAAACATTTTTCCCGTAAATGCCGCATGGCTCATGGCCGTCAGTACAAAGTGTGTGACGTGTGTTACCTAGCAACGCTCTTTTCTGGAATAGCAAGTGTTGGTGGAAGGCCATGGCTAAGACACATATAGAAGGCTGTTTTATCACCTCATCACGCTCTAGAGAACTGATAAGTTTCATTCGTGATTGTTCCATAGGCCATGAGTCATTCCCCATGTCGATCCACTCGTAGACTCTAAATTCCATAGGCTACAGATGTGTCTCGAAAAAATTCTTTAGATGCAAATAAATTATCAGAGTTTAATTTTTTGAAAGATATATATGATTTTATTTTCCCAAAGGGAATAAGTTACAATGCATTCTACAACTTTCAAGATTCTGCTAATCACTAGTGGTGGTTATTGTTTTAAAAGGGGGTAAGAAATGACTTTTTAAAGTAAACTCAACGTTACCGTTCAAGAAATAAAAGTAAGCTTTCGGTGAAGTAGAAGATGGAGCTCTGGCACATCAATTTCGATGTTCCGTTTTACTCTCTGCTGCCAGATGCAGAGTAAAAAGAAACTAGGGTGTCTATGGCTTAGTTTTGCCAGGTCAACACCAAATGTGACGCCAGAGATATTTTACATGCCGACATGATACGACATCGCCTTTTTTCTGCCCTTCAAAAATCAGACTACCTCTGCCGGGTTTGAACCCGCTACTTTCAGAGACACATACACTACCACTGATCCACAGATCAAGGAGGCAGTGGATACACAGGCTAGAGGTTCTGTACAATTTCACAGGTGGTGGGGAGTGAAATATCTCCACCTTTTAGCTCTCTTGTTCTTTCCTCCTGTTGTTGGCAAATGCCGCAGCTGTCACTGCACGCATAAGGTTAGTAACCGGATGAATGAAAGACGTAATCTGTCAAGTTGTTTTACCAGTGGACGGAATGTGCTCGTATATTTCAAAACGCTGTCTTATTAGGAATTCACTTCCCTGAGTGACAAAAGCTGAAACCTGCCTTTACAGACAGGACGACATTCTAAACCTCAAAAACAAGAGATTTGGTCTTGTTTGATATCCTAAACTATTACTTAACCTGGTAGTTAAGATGTTCTTGCTATCGGGCGGGCAGGCAGGATCATCCAGCACGTTCTATAGTCGTGAAATGAGCATTCAAGACTAGAATTGTCGCACGTCTTCGACAGGGTAACAAACTCTGGCAGACACTTTTAATTGCAGTGCAATTGAACTCCTAATATTACGATGGCTTTACCTTCGGCACATTAACACTCTTACAGGCTTACTTGTGGCAGGCTCCTCAATTTCTACTTTCCCGCTCGATTTGCAAGGATTAGGGAGGCCCTTCTTGACCGTACTTTATCTGAATTCTCCGAAGGGCCTGTCTCTTGTCTTCTCTTCTGAAATGAAATGAAATGAAATGAAATGGTGTATGGCTTTTAGTGCCGGGAGTGTCCGAGGACAAGTTCAGCTCGCCAAATGCAGGTCTTTTGATTTTACACCCGTAGGCAACCTGCGCGTGTTAATGAAATGAAGACTACACATACACCCAGCCCCCCCCCCGTGCCAGCGAAATTAACCAATTAGGATTAAAATTCCCGACCCTGCCAGGAATCGAACCCGGGACCCTTGTGACCAATGGCCACCACGCGAACACTTTAGCCATGGAGCCGGACTCTTTGATCTTCGCAAAGAATGGTTGTCCAGTTGTACTTCGTCTTAAAAAAGGCACCACTCTGATTGGCTTAAATCCGGTTTAGACTGTTAGATCACAGCTCTGCTCCAAATAGTTAGTGGCTTGGCGGATGCAAACTGCATGGATAATTGTGCTGAATGTTGTTTATTGATTTTTCACTCGGGTATACTCTACAAATCTCGACAAGCGAGTCTTTCATTCAGTTATTCTTGCTTGTGGTGACACGATCCTTGACGTTAGTCTCGGGAAAATGCTGATACTGGGTCCATAAAGACTTAAATCTGACCTAAGCCTAACTGGCCGATTAGTGGAGGTAAGAAACTAAAGTTCCGAAAGATAATCTCTTAATATGTCGGTAGTTGTCGTCGCAAGAGGAAGTCCCCAAAAAATGCTGTCACTGTAGGGGCGCTGGTTCCAGGTATCAGGCCTATTAACAGATGTACCAGTTTC
Source organism: Anabrus simplex (assembly GCF_040414725.1). Taxonomy (NCBI): domain Eukaryota; kingdom Metazoa; phylum Arthropoda; class Insecta; order Orthoptera; family Tettigoniidae; genus Anabrus; species Anabrus simplex. The sequence continues at coordinate 11,311,726 of NC_090274.1, read as the reverse complement.
AATATCTTGCCTGTAATATAATTAAGTAGTTGTAAACTGTGCGGATAATATTTTATATATCGTCGCAGAGCTCCAGTATCGGCTCTGTCGTTTCTTTTTTGAACTAGACATTTGAGCCTCTGCGAAGATAAAACTGGAACTCAAGTCACCGAATTTGAAATAACTCTGCGGGACAAAATTCCGGCACATTGACTTCTCCGAAAAGTCATAAGTAGTTAGTGGGATGTAAAATAATTATATAATAATCATATTTATTATCAATGTTTTGTTAATGGCCACCTACATGGGTCTTTTACCCTCTTGCTCAAGATTCCTCTTTTACACACACCCGAGCAGTCAGTAGACGTAGTCATCCGTTTTGTGAAGGACTGTAGCCTTTCATATTTTTAAAAGTTGTCTTAACGATCTCTCCTTTTGTGTGTTTTAACAAGTTTTGTTTTTAAATTTAATAATGCTCTTGGGTTTACTTTTAAGTCAATGACTTATTCTATTCTGTTCTATTCTATTTTCATTTATATTATAATAGTTTCTATGGAAAAATAAGGCACTGCGAATTAGATTTACTACTTTAAATTCATAATCATTTTTATCATTTTTTAATCCTTGCCGGTGGGTAAGTTTTAATAATTTCACTTCATTCTGCTGTTAAGTTAGGGACTGACCTAGATGTTAGGCCTCCTTTAAAGAAGAATAATCATTAGAGACGGGAGCGTACGACAGTAGTAGGTTGGAATTCAAAGTTACAGAAGCCAGTAACCAAGTATTCACTAGGCTGCATAGTGGCTATGCATAAACATTAGGAGTATGGCGCATTAGAACCCCTGGAATGTTTGTTACTCTCGCTACAGTACGGAAGAGCGGGCTAGTCTACATTAATTTTTTTTTGCTATTGACTTGACGTCGCACCGACACAGATGTCTTATGGCGACGATGGGACAGGAAAGGGCTAGGACTGGGAAGGAAGTGGCCGTGGCCTTAATTAAGGTACATCCCCAGCATTTGCCTGGTGTGAAAATGGGAAACCACGGAAACCATCTTCAGGCCTGCCGACAGTGGGGTTCGAACCTACTATCTGCTGAATACTGGGTACTGGTCGCACTTAAACGACTGCAGCTATCGAGCTCGGTAGTCTACCTTTAATAACCAACCTAGTTTGCATTCTCACCTATTACTGCCTAAAAATCAAAGCAATAATAATAATAATAATAATAATAAATAATAATAATAATAAAACGCTGCTCCAGTGCTCACTGTATTCGACCTTCCCAACGTAACCTCAGGTGTCAGGTCAATTTTTAATACACGTGCAGACCTTGGAGAGAATTTTCAACGGTTCAAATTATAAGGCGCAACTCCCAACCAGTTCCGAGAAAATGAAATTCAAATATTTCGAGAGAACTTCGCTAAACCAGCGCCCTACACACTCATGACCAGCGAGAAAAACTCTCCTTTAACAAGCTCGTGACCCACGGGTGGAGTCTCGTCTCCATACGGTTTCTGTCAAACACTTGATTGTTCTTCGTTACGGACACCTCTTTCTATTTTGAATGGAATTCTAACCCGTTGTACTTCTTTATAGTACACCACATGATGGTCATTATGGGCTGGAGTTCTCAGCTTCTCTGACAAACAAAATGGAACCTATAGATGTTTGTTTTGGGTAACTGCAGGTTTTTTTTGTGTGGGAGAAAATTCTCATAAATGATTAAATACCAGGAACATAAAAATACCATGCGGCGTTAATCTTTTTTGTTTTCCGTTTTTTCAACGGAGCTAATATTAACGGAGAATTAGATGTCTACTGTTTTGGCCTCCTTAATATTACGTCATTTTTACTAATAAAGTAAGCGTGCACCATACAACCTAGCGCACTGCTCAGCTGTTCCTAAACTGTGTTGAGAAATAGTAGCAGTTTTCTCAACTATGTCATGACGGACATATAGACATTAAACTAAACCGAATTTCGAATTTTGTATTTCTAATCAGACATAAAAACAAATTAAGTCAAAATCTGGTAGTGTACAGACAATTGTTTTATTGTACAAATCGCGAAAAGAGATCTGGCACCCGCCTTCAACAGTAAGTAGAGATACCCTTACTGCATTGTTTTCGTTTAAACTAAATTTGGGGATAGGCTAGAGGATACGCTGAATATTTGAACATGCTTGACATTTTGACTGAAGCCAAATTATTCACAGAAATTAAACCTTTTTTCGGCTAATTTTGTATAGTGATGGAAATAATTTCACTCCGTAACTTGATGGGATGGAGCGGGCCACTTTAAAAGAACATTCTCTTTCTGAAAAGGAGATTTATTATCTTTATCGAAGGTGGATGATGGGTAAAATATTTTCTTTTAGGAAAAGAGACGCACACAAACCTTTTACATTCGTGTTCTTAATTGTATCAAGCTCCAGCTGTCACATTTAAGAACATTGACCTACATGTTAGGGTACTGAAAACAAGTTTCACGAAAAGCAAAACTGATAGCGGCGAGTCGTGAACAGTCCTGTTATCAGTGGACTATCTAAAACACTTGCATGACTTTTTTATTCCTTTCAGACCACAATTTACATCACTAAACTTGATCTTAAAATTAACTAAAACCGACTCAACGTTTTTATTATGAAAATTTCTTCACTTTCAGGTATTTTCTGTTGGAATGACTGAAATATCTATTTGTAGTCTGCAGTTATTTGTTTGAAGTTTGAAAGCACGTACAACGTTTTGAGGGTAACCCAGCGGAGGACGGGGTTAGGTTGTTTTATTTCAGGATTACATGCAGAGGATTAATTTACCCTTAGTGAACATAATGCCGCCGCTCCTTCCGCCTCATAATAAATAGCAAGGCAATAACATACAGGATAACGTATTATCGGCACACTTTATCTTGGTGCATTTGTGTACGGTGGTGAGGAATAAGAAGGGAGCTGTCCCGGTTCCGGTAGTGCTGCCAACTGAATGAAAATGAAATCAGAATTGAATCGAGAATATGATCGATCGATATGAAGTTTCTAAACCGTTATCTTAAGCCAACAACTACAGTATATCACATACACATTATATAACATTACTCGATGCGAATCTTGTTCCTAGCATAAATTCTATAGTTTGTCTTTGCTGTGTAAACAGTACTAGTACGTAAAGTGTACGCCAGATGTCGCACGACAATGCTTAAGCGATTCATAGTTTGTGTTTCAAAGGTTACCAGTACGAATCCCGAAGATTGCCGAGGTCGAACGATTCGGCACTAGGGTGTAAATGCACCAAGATAATGTGCCGATACTAGTAACTCAGGCTAGAGTGCAATCAAAAGAATTCTGTGAGAAAGTAAGATGGTGAGTACTCAAAACAAGCTTAGGAAATATATAATCCATAGGCAACCGTGAAGTGGGTAGACTTAACTTGCACGTGAAGTAATATTTCATCATCTTTAACAAACAAAAACATTGATGTAATAAACGGCAACTAGAATCAAACTTCACGCTGTGCAGTGAAGACTATCATAAGATGTAGTTTTTCTACTATGCCATGTACTGTATAGCCTGAAATTGAAAAATGCTAGTCACATTTCCCTATAGGGAAAATCAAATCATAAATGTCATCGCCATCCATCTACACCTTACAGCACAGCCTGTACGGTTGCTAGGTTACGTGTCCGTCATACATTTTGTTAAGAGACTAATTTCCGTTACGCAAATTTCCGGATCAGCCCAAGTTCCAAAACATATTTGTCACCATCAGAAGAGGATCTGCTGACTGTTTATCAATGCGAGCGTTCATAGTTATGTGAAATGTAGTTATTACAAATGCTTGCGGCTCAAGAGGTAAAGGATTTGTTGTATTTAATGCGGTATCTGCATGTGTTCGTGTAATCTTTGAAACTCATATATCCTTAGTCTTAAATGACATACACAATTTATTCATCATGTTGGATTCCTACTGAAATTGCGGTATTTTGTCCAACGTTTTGAGTGCCTTTAAGCTGAGCATTTGTCCCCATTTAGTTTTCGAATACGAATGTCAGTGAATACAATTTTGAAATTGGCGGAAATTGTTTTGAAACAGCATGTGTTGTCAAGAACAGTTTGTGTTCGTAGTGGGCGTGCTGTTATTTCTGTTCATTTTCTTGCATGTGGGTTTCTTAAAGTGCAACAAGAGCCACTCGATACTGTGCAGACTACGTGTTATTGTCAAGCGGTCACACGAATGTTATTCGACAATATTTCCTAGAGATAATATGTAACCCGAACTTCGGACTTGTTCAAAGACTGTAGTTGACTTTGTTCTAATATTGAGACAGGGATGAGACAATCTCTCTTCTACAAGGTTGGGAATGAACAACACATTGCGTGCGTAATCTGTTGTTAATTTTCAGAATGGGTTGCACAACTCTGGTTCACGAGTTGAGCCCTTGGATTTATCCGACATGTCTTGGCGTAAACTGCATGTGATTCATAGTTTTGTCTTCAAACTAAAGGAGGTGTGTTCCGAGCTGTCACGGGAGAGATGGCGTGAAATAACGTTGTTTCGGTCATCAGTTCTTAGAATAGTATGATGCAGCTTCCATGCTACCCTACCTTATGCTAACCTTTCAATTTCTACATCACTGCTAAGCTATACCTACTCTAATATTCGTCATATTCGTGCCTTGGTAAACACATACCGTTCTTACGACCTACACTTCTCTCAACATTCAACTGAACAAGTCCTGGATTTTTTAAGATATGTTTTATAATAATTATATCTATTCTTGACATCAATTCATTCCTGATTTGATCAATCACTATCATGTTCCGCATTCTTCTGTAACACCACATTTCAAAAGCTTCTGTTCTCTTTCTGAGCTAGTTATTATTCATGTTTCACTTCGATACAATACCACGCTCCAGACGAAAGTCTTCAAAAATCTTTAATTCCTATATGAATTTTCGAAGTAATTCAATATCCTTAAGAAATTAGTTAAGAAAAGACTAAGTGAAACACTGATAGGGAATCTGGCGCTAGGAAGACAGCCTTAAATGGAGGTGATTGATTGATTGATTGATTGATTGATTGATTGATTGATGTTCGTTATGCTTCCGCATTTGCATTTGCATTATGACCCATTACAGCGTAAACATCGGAGCTGTGATTATCACTAATCTGTAATAAAAATAAGACTGGATTTCATGAAGGTTTTCTCTTTTTATCATCTAGAATCTCGTTGTAAAATGGCACTATTGATATGGTCGAAGAATGAGTTAACTGTGTCTAGGCCTCCTATCATCGCTCCTAAACTAATTCATGAGTGAAAACAGGCTGTCAAATTCAAGTAGTCCAAAGAACTGTGCGTCCTGATATTGCTGGACAGTGTCCTATCAGTCATCTGTATGCCCAGGATTTTATAAAAATATAAAAGTAGGTTTTTATTTCATAGGACGGGACATTAAACATTACCATGCCTTTATGCATGCATCTGTTGTATGTATTTGGCAATCGAAAGTAAATGGGTACTGATCTTATAGCATTTGTTGCGAATAATGTAGGTATGTTTTTGGAGTCTACTTGAATTGAAACGGTTTTCGCTCATGAATTCGTTTAGGAGAGTTGATAGGAGACGTAGACACAAGGCGTAATTAGAGTTAACTCAAGAGTCCTATTTTACTACGTGATTCTAGAGGATAAAAAGAGAATATTTATGAAATCTATAGTCTTACTTCTATTACAGAAACCAAAGTGTTGAAGGCAAGTCCGATCCTCCTTCAATCTAGCAAACAATATGAACCCTGTTATCAGTAAAACTGTAATACATTAAAGCAGATTACTTGCCTACACTCAAGTGTTGGTATGGACCAGGCGTGTCTTCGTACATCTGCAGTCAGTACGTAATCAGGAAGACACAAATGATACTTAACAGTAGCCTTTTGCTAAATTCTAATGTTTCTTTGGTTTTACATTCTGACGTGATGTATCTGTATTTATCTTTCACTCTTATTTTCTTACCGACAAAGTTTGGGTCTCGTAGCTATCGGTTTGGATTCGTGAGATAGTGAATTAGTCCCTCTGACAGCCCTGAAGATTGTTTTCCGTGGTTTCTCATTTTCACACCAGGCAAATGCTACGGCTCTACATTAAGGCCACGGTCCCTTCTTTCCCACTCGTACCCCTTTCCTGTCTGTGTGAAATTAAACGAAAATTTTAAAGATAGTTTTCTTACTGAGATTCATTTCTTCGCTTTGAAACTCTGTCCAGTACTCTCCCATTCTTATTCTATGCAGAAGTGTAGAAGTAAATTTAACGACGTATTCCGTAAATTAAAAAAGAAAACTCTATTTTGGTGCTTTAACATCTAGTTCCATGCAATCGCCTGACCTTCCACATGTCCGGCTCCATGGCTAAATGGTTAGCGTGCTGGCCTTTGGTCACAGGGGTCTTGGGTTCGATTCCCGGCAGGGTCAGGAATTTTAACCATCATTTGGTTAATTCCACTGGCACGCGAGCTGGATGTGTGTGTGTCGTCTTCATCATTTCATCTTCATCACGACGCCCAGGTCGCCTACGGGCGTCAAATCAAGACCTGCATCTGGCGAGTCGAACTTGTCCTCGGACACTCCCGGCACTAAAAGCCATACGCCATTAATTACCTTCCACATTTCTTTGATAGCGGAATGAAGGGTATGTTCTAATACTGTGAATATTAAATATCTGCTTATTTACAGACGGATACTTCTCTTTGATTTCTTTAATTGCGACTGTACCGTTCGGGGACCTTGTATTTTACTGCATCAAGTTAAACCATTAACGCATACTTGTGCGTAAAGTACGTTGCCTGTAAAAACAAGAAAAGCCGGTCTCTTTCAGACGCGCTATTACAGAAGGCAGCAATTGAAGCACTTACGTAAACACGACGTAAACAGGATCTAGGAACAAGATTTCACACATCAAAATAAGATTTGTAAGATGAGAATGGGTAAACTTTATATAAGATCATACAGAACAAAGATACCGCACTCTGTTAAGGGACAAGGAAGATTCGTGTGTCGCGATATACCGGATGGTCCAGCGAATGTCGACACTCCTGATATTTCTTCAGCGGTTTAAGATGTCGAAATGAGCGTTGCTAACACGGAAATAGTGTTCAGCCGTAATAACTGTCGATGTTTTTGTCGTGATCGTCTTAAAGGTGAAAACCTTGCAGTCATCGTTCCATATCGACAAGCAGAATTGTGAAGATGATTATTAAAGAAAAGAAAATTGGTAAAGTGACTAGACGGAGTCATGAAAGGATTTCCTTTACTTTAGATGATCTAATATCACAGAATCGGAAGGAAACTAAATATAAAGGCCCTTACAATATCCAAATCTCATAAAATTGATCAACAATAACATTACATCGACTGTTTGTAACTTGCTTTCTCTTCTGCTGCCACATCTCCGATATGGTATTACTGCTGCGTCCCAAATAGAACACCCTGCCTGAATATTGGTGGGAGATAGCTGGGAAGTTAGATAACATCTTTTTAACATGCCATTCGTCTGGTTTATACATGCTCTGATAACTACTGATATGCAAGACATAGACTCCTCATAGCATTCCAGCTATTCGATTGCTGCTCTGCGGCGCTGATACGAATGAGTGTGCACACTTAATGGAAAACGGCACATCAGTATTCACGGCCGTCTGTAACCGAGTCATTCCACCTCTGGAAATTTTCACTGTTGGTGAAAAGTGAGGCACTATGCCGTTTTCCTTCTGATAAGAGTATTTTGCATGATAGCATTGTTTTAACCACGAAATTCCGGCCTGTTTTATTGTATTCCGACAAGAGTAGTAACGTAATTGTAATGATCTAATAATTTACGAAAGCATTACATTTTCTGTTAAAACCTGAATTACATTGGAAAGAAAAGCAGTTTGAGTTTCTTGACGTTTCGCTGCGTCCTTGACATAACCTGGCGCTCATCAAATTCGCTGGAGTAGAAAGCTAGGATTAGTTGGTCAACCACAACTGATTTTGGCGCAGCGACATAAAATATCCACGGATTGGATATTAAAGGGATTAGGTAAAAAAAAAAAAAGGAACTGGTCTGTGAAGTAGGACACGACTGTAAAGTTACGAGGTTCCGGCTTCTGTGGTCATCATTAGACATATCATTCGGCCACAGTTGACTGTATTTAGGTTTCTCGCACTGGTGGCAATCCCCTATCAGTTCTATACCTAGTCCCATATTAGTTGTAAATTCATCAAGCACCTCCGTTGATAGCCGATTTCAATCCCTAATTTCACTTCATACAAGGATATGTCCTTGTATTCCAGAGATTTCATAAAAGAAACTCCACTTAAGCTTATTCGTGGTATCTCTCCACTAGACGAGCTGTTCAGCTCCTTACTCCAAAGTCTTCCCAGCCCAAAGTCGGAAATCGCTTAGACCAAATCGTGCGCCTTTCCTTGAACTTCGACTTCTGAATTTCTTACTTACCGGGCTGAGTGGCTCAGACGGTTGAGGCGCTGGCCTTCTGGCCCCAACTTGGCAGGTTCTATCCTAGCTCAGTCCGTTGGTATTTGAAGGTGCTCAAATAACTCATCCTCGTGTTGGTAGACTTACTGGCACGTAAAAACTCCTGCGAGACTAAATTTCGGCACCTCGGCGTCTCCGAAAACCGTAAGAGTAGTTAGTGGGACGTAAAGCCAATAACATTTGTTCCTCGTGGATCATAAGGCATATACAAAGAATCTCTATCAATCTGGTCCTGTTCAGCCAACCTCTTTCCCTCACTGCAGGTCTTGCCTTCAATTTGAACAGATCTTCGCTACCTTTGCTTGAGTCTCCCTCTTACATTCCATCCAATTTTTGTTACCTTTTGCAAGCCAAAGGTCGTAATCAGTCCGACTTCTCTTTGTTGTTTCTGTAATGGCACCCAAGTCTGATGGGGCTGCCACTTGAAGCCCCCAGTCAGGCTGTTGGGTTTGTTTCGCTTAGCCTTCGAAGATCCCTCTTATGTGGTTTCCCTCTTCATTTAACCCCAAGAAGGAGTGTTGTCAACTCTGCCATACCAAAGATCTCCTTTTCCGCCTCAGTTGCCATTAAGGACTTAACCAGAGCCCACTTAGCCGTTACTTTTCAGGATTCCTGTAAGGCTTTCACAGCAACCATAGAGGTCCTGAGGCACAAAAGGTCCCCACTGCACTTCGTCCTTACAGGCTATCACTTACTTCATACCATTGGCCGTCCCCCACGACGTGGACGAGGGTTTGGACTTACGGGGGACTCAAGAACCATACCCTAATTGGGGTCTTACCACTGACATAAACGCCCTGCCCTTTACATCCTTGCTACGACCCATAGATACTCAGATAACTACGAGAAGAGATGTGTAACCTTTATTTAAATCTCGTTTATGTGATTAGCTCCAATGAATATGTCCTTATATTAGCACATGGAGTGATCTCCTTGAGGTACTTTCACCCAATCAACACAGTATTGAAAATGAGAAGACTTTTCCTCTTGAAGCTACAGCCTGACTTCTCATCCCGTTCATCATACCATTGTCTGCTGTCCGTCCCAGAATGTGTGTGGAGGTCTTTTTGCATTCTCTCACAATCCTGTAACTTATTTATTACTCTGTACATTATAACATCATACATAAAACTCCTGTGATTCTAGTTTCTCGCTCGTGTAATGTATGTATATAAAAACAGAGGTCCAATAACAGTGCCTTGTGGGAGATCATCTTGATCATTACAGCATGAGACTGGTTCTACTCCAATTCTGTTAGACAGTTATACCTTTTAGCATTCGGTCTCTAAGCCTCTGTGGACTAATTACGCGGCTTCGTAATCCTGTTTTCGAAACTCAGTACAGTAGTACACCAAGTTAAATTTGAATCAAACGTGCAGAGTTACAAATAGAGGATCCTGTAAGTGCTTATATAATACTGAGGCTTGCAGACTGAAAGCTGAAAGACATAGCGGAGTATGATGACTACTTATGGATGTAATTTTTTTGTACGTTCTTCACTCGTGTAGCTAGTTTCCTATTAATGTATTCCTTGTGGAGTAAATTAGTAAGTTAACGCAGAGGGAATGCTTGTTGGTGGGTGGTTGGAAGAACTATTAACATACAAAACCAGTTCCAGAGTGATTGAAGGGCTTTTAGAACGAAACACTTAATAGGGTGTTAGCCTTCGGACTTGGATTGAGAAGTGACAGGTTCACAATGGAGCGAGTTGGTTATATAAATTCCACGTTCGTTTCGATCGACCGTAACTGGAGAATATCTTTAACTTTGTTCGTATAACTAGGCTAGTAATACTCTGTATCTGGCTACCCAAGCATTACCCAGTGCATTCGGGAAATAAGATACCCGTTCGCTGATTCTGGTCTCGTGAGCGTCCCACTACAGTTCCAACAGTGAAGCATTCTTACATTCAAACCCACTTTACTGTAGAAGTTTGCCTCGAGAACAGTCGAGATTTTCTTCTGAAGACGCGATGCAAATTTTGTGAAAAGTCAAGAGTTTCACCGTGTTTTCCTGACAAGACATAAGCCCAAAAGTCTATATCATGTCTACAAGTACGGATTGTGAGAGCATCATTGTTAAGAATGTGTTATTTAACTGTCATGTTGGTATTCGTGTTCACGTTTGACAACCCGTAAATTGAGTCATAATCATAACAAATAAAAGCCATTGTAAACAGTGCTGATGGCTTCATACACTTCCTAGCATTTAAGACAGTCTATATCAGCCCACAGTAAAACATTTTAATTCAATTAAAGTATTAAAATATATGAATACAAATTATTTATATATATGCTAATATTTAAAATTTTACCCCCTTTAATACTTCTTAAGTGGGTTTTCAGAAAACAAATTATGCGTGTTCCTTTACTTTTAGAGGAGATAGCAAATACAAATTTTCACGTCTGTAACATGTTACGTTTTTGAGATACACTCATTCTAAGAATTCATCCCCCTTGTCACTCCTGTTCACTATCCCTTAAGAATATTTTCCAAAAACAAAGAATACGTGTTTTTTTTAAAGAAGATTCAAAATACCAATTTTCATTTTTAAACGGTTCAATTTTCGAGATGTGGATACTCATTTTAACAATTCACCCCCTTAGTGAGCACCTACGTTGTAATATGAATGTATCCCCAGAATTTCATTTCTTTATGTCCAGTAGTTTTGGCTCGGCGATGATGAATCAATCAGTCAGGACAAGTTATTTTATAAATATATACGAATTAAAATATTTCAATGTGTGCTGATTCTTTAATTTTAAGAATTGTAACCCGTAAATCACTAAGTAATAAACAATAACAATTATAGTTACTATAAGGGTAGACAATTGTTTTTCATATTTCTACTTAAACAGGTCTAGGTATAAAACAGTTATATTGTAGACTGGAAAGGCCAGTGTCATATTTTTATCACTTCATTGCAAAAACACAGCGGAATAACTCATTAAAAGTTGCTGTGTAATTAAAATTTATAATGATAAGGAATTAAGACGTATGACAAATTTTTCATTTAATGATATCAGTTTGTCAAGAACTGCATGAGTTATGTTTACTCCTTGCTTTTATCTTCTGCTTACCAGAGAGTTGCATATTGTCTGCGAAACAGTGTTTTTTACTATTGATTCTCCAAGATGGGTAGCCGTAATTTACCTGTTAGGACTATACTTAATAACAATACAATATTAAATGTTATTAATGCATTACCTAGTAGAACAGAATACTGTAAAGAATATTACAATGAATGAAACATTTTCTAAGAATCAGATAAAAGCTGACGTGCAGCACCTTTTCACAAATAATTATATTAAAGTGGCGGGAAAAAGTTTACATTGCTGTCCTAAGAAATTGTTCTTTTGATAGTATGTGGTGGACATGAAACGAGTATCCCTTGGTGATGATTGTGTTTTAAACCGTTGAGATTAACTTCTAAATTTACCATGCCCAGTAACAAACTGTGTAGGTGGATTCGAAGAATATTGAAATTAAACGTTGATGAACGGTTTGAAAGAACTCCCGCGTGACATTTTCCTACGTGCCATTTGTCCGTACAATTCCAAATCTCTTCCATTTCACATGAGATACGGGATGTGTTGGGGATCGAGCTGAGGATCTTGCTAACATGCCCGCCACTCCCTGTGGGTGGGGAATGCAGGCGAATACGCCCACGGTATCGCCTGCCTGTCGTAAGAGGCGACTAAAAGGGATGACGAACGGATGATTGAATTAGAACCATGAAACTACTTGTAATTACTACCATCACGCGGGGAACACCATGGGTCGCCTTTACTTGCGAGTAGTGCCAGCGGAGAGCGCTTCACTGTGGGTTTACTGTACCTGTGATTAGTACCAATATATGCGTCCGGCCTCCACCTGTCACCCGGCGGCCCCGGGTTCGATTCCCGGCCGGATCAGGAGTTTATCATTCTAAATTATTAATATCCCTGGCCTGGGAACTGGGTGTTTTCGTCCTTAACGTTCCTTTCCTTTCCTCACATTCAACACTACACTTACGCAATTACAATTACACGCAGGTTCATATCATATGGTGCAAGTAGTGGCAAAAGATCTACTACAGAGGCCGACGCGACGAATAAAAATAAATAAACACTATGCGGAACAGTTTGTGATTAGTAGCATTATGTGAGAAACACCATAGGTCTGCGTTACCCGTGCGACGTGAGTTGTACAATATTGTGTAGAACACCGTGAGTCTACGTTACTCATTACTACCGCAACATGACAAATACCATGGTTCTACTTTACTAGCGATAAGTACCATTATGAGGGGCCGACGACCTGAATGTTAGCCCCTTCAAACAAATCATTATAATAAAGTCCGCCCTCTCATTTCAAACACTTCCAGCATGACTTCTCACCAAACTAAAACAGATATGCAAGTTGCTGGATAAGATTAAATTCCTAATGGTTGCGGCCAATGAGGATGTATTATATTTGTCTCCTATGGCGGTTATAAAGGATGTGCATGTGTAGCTGTTCTACACGTACTGCAATATCACCGTACAACTGAAATACAATTAGCTGTCTGATGTCGCAATACTCAAACAAAGGACTCGATAGAGCTCGATAGCTGCAGTCGCTTAAGTGCGCCGAATATCCAGTATTCAGGAGATAGTGGATTCGAACCGCACGGTCTGCAGCCCTGAAGATAGGTTTCTGTGGTTTCCCATTTTTCACACCAGGCAAATTCTGGGGCTGTTCCTTAAGACCATAGTCGCTTCCTTCCTACTCCTAGCCCTTTCCTATACCACCGTCGCCATAAGACTTACCTGTGTCGGTGCGCGATGTAGAGCAAAAAGATTTGTTCAGCTATTTTTAGTGGAAGTGTAGGTGGTAAAAAGGGTGGGGGTACACCAAGTCATGAACATGACCAACAGGTTAGAGTAGGATGTACTAGTTACGTAGTTTAGCCCAGCTTATGTTGCCTTGGAAAGCTTCACAAACCAGTCTATGGACTGATGACTCAAACTTAATCATCCCAATTATTATTCCTCTCATGGTAAAAAAAAAAAGCTATCAAGCATAAAAGATTGGGGGGAGAGAGAGAGAGAGAGAGAGAGAGAGGGGGGAGGGGATGGTAAAACGTTGTTGCTTCTTTTGCTACCAGATTCCAGAGATGCGGCTTACCAAATCGGTTGAATAATAGCTATTGAGTCGACATTTGTTAGCAAAGTAGGGATCCCATACTACGTTAAACTTAGGGTATTTTTTCAATTGTGTTGAAAGGCTAAAAGGGCCGGGAAAGGTTTCAAATTGAACGGCTAAAGGGCTAAATGCAGCTCTGGTAAAACAAGACTAAAATCGCTTCTTATTTTTTTAAACAAAAACATCTAATTGGGTAATATCGCAGTGGCGATGACCACTCACAGTAGTGATAATAAAAAGTAAATTTAAAACTTAATTACCCAACAACAATAACAAAAACAACAAAAAAACTAGAGTACAATAAGCAATTCCCTGGAGAGAAAGTATTACAAGAAATACTACTAGTTTTAACATCCTAAATCCAGCATTAACATAACAAATACACCCGCAACTATTTCCAGTGCTTAAGACTACGGCTTACACAACACCGTCGTGTACAAATTCACGCGAACCTTATTTAAAATTTTCAATCAATCAATCAATCAATCAATACTGATCTGCATTTAGGGCAGCTTGTCCTCCTTGAATTCCAACTTTATCTTCATATTGTGATCTTTCCTACTTTTATAAACGCCATTCAAACTTATTCGTCTACTGATGTCATTCCACGCCATCTCTCCGCTGACAGCTCGGAACATACCACTTAGTCGAGCAGCTCTTCTTTCTCTCAATTCTTCCCAACCCAAACATTGCAGCATTTTTGTAACGCTACTCTTTTGTCGGAAATCGCCCAGAACAAATCGAGCTGATTTTCTTTGGATTTTTTCCAGTTCTTGAATCAGGTAATCCTGGTGAGGGTCCCATACACTGGAATCATACTCTAGTTGGGGTCTTACCAGAGACTTATATGCCCTCTCCTTTACATCCTTACTACAACCCCTAAACACCCTCATAACCATGTGCAGAGATCTGTACCCTTTATTTACAATCCCATTTATGTGATTACCCCAATGAAGATCTTTCCTTATATTAACACCTAGATACTTACAATGATCCCCAAAAGGAACTTTCACCCCATCAACGCAGTAATTAAAACTCAGAGGACTTTTCCTACTTGTAAAACTCACAACCTGACTTTTAACCCCGTTTTTCAACATACCATTGCCTGCTGTCCATCTCACAACATTTTCGAGGTCACGTTGCAGTTGCTCACAATCTTGTAACTTATTTATCACTCTATAGAGAATAACATCATCCGCAAAAAGCCTTACCTCCGATTCCACTCCTTTACTCATACCATTTATATATATAAGAAAACATAAAGGTCCGATAATACTGCCTTGAGGAATTCCCCTCTTAATTATTACAGGGTCAGATAAAGCTTCACCTACCCTAATTCTCTGAGATCTATTTTCTAGAAATATAGCAACCCATTCAGTCACTCTTTTGTCTAGTCCAATTGCACTCATTTTTGCTAGTCTCCCATGATCCACCCTATCAAATGCTTTAGACAGGTCAATCGCGATACAGTCCATTTGACCTCCTGAATCAAAGATATCTGCTATATCTTGCTGGAATCCTACAAGTTGAGCTTCAGTGGAATAACCTTTCCTAAAACCGAATTGCCTTCTATCGAACCAGTTATTAATTTCACGAACATGTCTAATATAATCAGAAAGAATGCCTTCCCAAAGCTTACATACAATGCATGTCAAACTTACTGGCCTGTAATTTTCAGCTTTATGTCTATCACCCTTTCCTTTATACACAGGGGCAACTATAACAACTCTCCATTCATCTGGTATAGCTCCTCCGACCAAACAATAATCAAATAAGTACTTCAGATATGGTACTATATCCCAACCCATTGTCTTTAGTATATCCCCAGAAATCTGATCAATTCCAGTCTGAGTTGAGCGGCCCAATTACTATTACCTTACCGTTGTAAATACAGCACACCTTAAATAATTCAGGTGTGACCCACGGGTGTGTCTGAGAGCGGTATCATGGCGGGAAGGGGTTCCCTCATTACCAGGGGATACCGCGATCAGTCAGGTGTCTCTTTTTTTCTTTTGTTAATTAGTTGTAGGGAGTAGAATTTTTAGTTTTAGTGAAGGGTGGTGCAGCTTATGGTCCGGCTATCCGCCTCTGCAGCACCACCAAATTAGTTCAAGTATGGAATAAGTTGTTTTATAGAGTTAAGTAGTTTTAAGAGAAATATAGTAGATTTTGTTAGTTTAGGGTAGGGTGTGGGGATCCGCCTGGGCTACGCCACCAAATGAGTTAGGGTATGTAGTTAGTACTTTTAAGAGACATAGATTAGATATTGTTCGCTTAAAGTTTTGTTTTGTTTCTGTGTGTTTTGTTGTCTTTATTGCCTGTAAGCCGATGGTGGATACTAGGGTGGGCAATAAACAGATGTTAAAAAAAATAATTCAGATGTCTTAATACTACACTTTACAGTGCAAAAAATGACATATCACATGTAAATTTGCACAGAATTTGCAGAATGCTGGACTCTATTCTTGAAGCATCATACATTTTTGGGAAAATCCTCCCTTTTAGCCCTTCAGGCATCCTAGGTGTATGAGATAAGAATTTTGAATAAATAAAACATAATAAACTCTGAGAATATAGCGCAGTTAGACTTCTATCCTCCACATCAAGATCGCAAAAAAACTTCCAGCGAAGTTTTCTAATGAAACATACTTGCGCAGACAGGTGGGGGAGCTGATTATACTTACAGCTCATGATCAGCTAACATTTCTCTGCTCGCATCGTATTAAATATCTTTGATTAATTGCTGCTTTCTGAATAAGTATGGGAACTGCGTTGTGTTGTTGATGCAATCCTTGCTGTTCATTGCCTCCTAAAATGACGCGCGTAGCGTTCTCGGCGTAACGTCATAGAAACTGTAATCCTTTTATTCCATGTCTTTCATATGAGTAGTTTGTCGTTTGATAATTAAGGTTGAAATTTCTTTTCGAACATGGAGAATTTTTTTTTGTACTAAATTCGTCCATTTGACATTTGTTGCTTTCCCTCTAGATACAGTGTTGAAGATTCTTGAAGTGAGTCTCTGGCTGTCCATCCTGACTACATGACCATAGAACATTAGTCTTCTCTTCCTCATAGCTGTTGTAATGCTCTCTATTTTACTGTACATTTCCTTGTTGTGCCTGATTCTGTAGCCATCTCCTTCTTTAATGGGAGCCATAATCCTGAGGATCTTTCGCTCTTTCAGTTCTAGTTTTCAGTTGTCCTTTCCGGGTCATGTTTAGGCATTCTGAGGCGTACAATACAGATGGTCTTACTACGGTGTTGTAGTGTCTAAGTTTAAGATTCAAGGAGAGGGATTTAGACATATATGTTCTTACAAAGATAAGCTTTCTAATTTAGTGCATCTACTCTTCATTGCAAGATCCTCATTAACATTTGGGGTTATCCACTCTCCAAGATATTTGAATGAGTTGGCCTTGTGTATTATTTTTTCCCCCAAAGAAATGAAGTTGGGTGCTTCTCTGATGTTGGTCAGAAATTCTGTTTTATTGACAGCGATCTTTAGCCCTGCTTTAGCTGCTATGCGTTCTAGGGAGGATAGCTGGAACGTAGCTTCTTCCATACTTGAAGCTAAGAGTGTGGGGTCATCTGCGAAGGCTAAGCAAGTAACTGTTAACTTGTCTTTTTTGTAGCCGATTTTTAATCCAGAGAAATAAAGCCGTTTATATATAGTAAGAGTAATTTTAAATATTATTTAGTGCTTAGCTAGTTGTATCTGCCTACGAATGATGCCCGGCTGACCAGATTGATGTAGGTAGTATGATTTGTGAATATCATCCTAGATCTTTGTTCTGGTGCCGTCTCCTCGCAGATGTTTGGCGACCATAGTGGAATAAATTTCTCTAGTCATTTTTCCCCGTATCAGACCTACCGTCGTATGTATCGCAAATCGGAGTGATACCTTCGCGATCGGCTTGTAATGGAGAGTCCCCCCTGTAAACTTGGCTGATTTCAGTCATAAACTGATGCGTAGACAATAAAAACACTATTCTGATAAGCCGGATCTATCTCCTCTCATATAATGTGACTTCCTCATTCTTGCATGTGTTTTTTTTTTTTTTTTTTTTTTTTTTTTTGCGTGTGTCTAATTGAAACTGGTTTCTCAAGCCGTAAGGAGTGTGATCTTGTCGAAAATAACTCATCACTATTCGCCGGCACAAGCTATAATATGGCTTCTACCATTACTTCAAAGACAGGGTTTCAAATTCATTTTGTGATATTCGAAGCTATTGCTGTACAATTTTAACTAAGTTAATTTATAATTGTGAAGTTCTCCAGTCTGCAGAAAAAATATGAAATAAATTGGTGAACTACCTCGACTTAATTAAAAATATATCTATAGGCTATATATAAAATAGAGTTTTGTCTGTACATTGCTCAGAATTTAAAAATGGTATTTCTGTATCGGCTCTGTCACAGTAAGACGGAAATGCCCTTTTTTATTTTCTGTCTGTCGGGGCATCAGGAGAAAATGGCTGAAGTGAATTTAATTAAAATCGGTTTGTAAAGTATTACATAGCGTACAAAAGTTCGTCATTTGTCTTACACAGTTTTAATGTAGAGCCTCCGTACCTCAGGTGGCAGTGCGCCGGCCTCTTCCCGCTGGGTTTCGTGGTTCAAATCCCGGTCACACCATGTGAGATTTGTGCTGGACAGGTTTTTCACCGGGTACTCTGTCATATTTCATTCCAGAAACTCTCCCCCATTTAATTTCATCTGTCAGTCATTGATTGCCACGGAGGAGTGCGACAGGCTTCGGCAGCCGGCACAATTGCTATCCTCGCCGCTAGGTGGGGTCTTAAGTCAGTCCATTCCTGACCTGGTCGAATGAATGGCAACAGGCTGTAGATTTTCACTTTCACAGTTTTGCCGTACGGACTATAATGATATAATTCACGAATGCAGACTTTTGTTGCTAAGTTCATATCAACGCCAGGCATTGTTAACATGGGAATGATGTGCAATAGTGTTAACTGGCGATGGGTTTTTCTCACGACTGTCTTAAGATGTAAAAACACGTGGTCATCGGTCCGTATCGACAAGGAAAATGTGAAGACGATGATAAAAAATGAGAAACCCGTAAAGGAACGAAAACTAACACAAGAGAGCCATGAAAGAAAGGATTCGCTTTACATTAGATGCCATATTGTCAGTCGGAAGAAAACCAAAAATGAAGGCCTACAATATCGAAAGTTCATAAAACTGATCAACAATACCCACATTGCATTGTTGTGATGCCACTCATCTCCGATATAGGATTACTGCTGCATCCCGAATAAAACAGAATGCCTGAATATTGGCAGAAAGTAGCGAGGGAGTTGGATAACATTGCAAATTATGTATGATTGCAGCTAGTATAAAATAAATGTACTGCACATATTCCTCTCAATTCTTGAATTGAAATGCCACAAAGGTGCTACTGTTATTTGTCAAGACGCTTCTTGAACATACGCGTACCGTGAACGAGTGAGGACATTCATTCAGACAAGTTTGTCGCCTTCACGAGAAGCTGCTTTTATAGAACTGCTTTTAGATTACCGAATAAGCACCGGCCTAATGGCTCACGCCTATTAGCGACCCCGCGACTACGAAACAAATTGATATTCAAATCGATCTTTCTTGACAAGTTGTCTCCCAAAGATAGAAATCAACTCAAAGAAACAAATAACTGGACATTATAAACTCTGTAGAGAAAATACTGCATTCATGTAACGATTTAAAGTGCATTATATAGACAGTTATCCTACGAATCTCCTTGTATACATACGGTTCTCATTAGTCTTCTCCTCTCAACTCTTCTGTTAACTGCCGATTTGTGAAAAAAAGAATCTGTGCTACCTGTTTCCAAGAAGGGTTATTTTTTGTCATGTGTAATTGGACACCTCGTTGAATTCCTTTCGAACACTCCTGCTTAAATTTAAAAAACCTACTTTACCTTTGCAAAAATAAAATTACCAATGTCTCCCAGTCATGGCCATCCATCCATACCTTGTATCACTGCCTGCACGGTTGCTAGGTAACACTGTCTGGCCATCCATCCATACCTCACATCACTGCCTGCACGGTTGCTGGGTAACATTGTCTGGCCATCCATCCATACCTCACATCACTGCCTGCACGGTTGCTAGGTAACATTGTCTGACCATCCATCCATACCTTGTATCACTGTCTGCACGGTTGCTAGGTAACACTGTCTGGCCATCCATCCATACCTTACACCACTGCCTGCACGGTTGCTAGGTAACATTGTCTGGCCATCCATCCATACCTTCTATCACTCACTGCCTGCACGGTTGCTAGGTAACATTGTCTGGCCATCCATCCACACCTTACATCACAACTTACACAGTTGCTACGGTTACACTTCCGTTACACATTTTACACAAATTTTCGGATGATCCACAGCCATAAGGTATATTTGTCAAGAAGTTTCCGACAGACATGGAAAGAATTGGTCTGAGCAGATAGAGCTGGAGGTTCACTTAGGGTATTTTACAACATAGTTACAAGATATTTAAAGCTGAATCGCGGTCGTACAGTATAAACTCCTTTCTGAAAACATGGTATAATTAACGTTCGCAAGTATTTAAAGGTCTCTATGATCACGAACTGGTGAAGGAATATTTTTGAAGGAAATGGACAATGAATAAGTTGTCCTGCAAAATGTCTTCAAATATATTTATAAACATTTTACCAGCAAAATAGGAAAGCTAGTTGCTTTACGTCGCACCGACACAGATAGGTCTTACGGCGACGATGGGTCAAGGAAGGCCTAGGAGTGGGAAGGAAGCGGCCGTGGCCTTAATTAAGGTACAGCCTGGTGTGAAAATGGGAAACCACGGAAAACCATCTTCAGGGCTGTCAACAATGGGGTTCGAACCCACTGTCTCCCGGATGTACGCTCACAACTCCACTGCCGACTCGCCCGTTATTTTATTTAAAATAGGGCTAATATTCAATACATTTTGTTAAATATATTTATTTAATAGCATTCATGTTTGCTTCGTCTGTCGATGAAGGTTCCCGGATTCGAACCCGGCAGACAGTAAGATTTTGAAGTTGGGTGGGAATGAAGTTCCACCGGACACTCCACGCTGTGCAATGTCAAGATGTAGAATATCATTGGGTGTTTACCTGAACTCAGCCAGCGGTTGCCGAACAGAAATTGTTTACTCTGCCATTTAGTATAAATTGACAAGCAGGTTGTCGCAAAGGACGTAATTCGCGGCATGCTGAAATGGTTAATTTTTGTGTCAGCTGGCCCACCTAGCAATTCTCCCAAATTACAAGAGGAAAGACAATCGAGAGGACCGTTATGAGACGTGAGCTTGCACATTTTGAGCCTAACCCCTATGGGTAGGGGCCGCAGTCGAAGAAAACACCCACGTTATCCCCTGTCTTTCATAAGAGGCGACTAAAAGGGGCGACCAATGGAAGATTGACTACTTGTGATTAGTACCATTCTGTGACGAACACCATGGGTCTGTGTTGCCTGTGGGTGGTGCCATTCTGTGTGACATACAATGGGGGTCTGCATTACCTGTGATTAGAACCACTATAGGAGAAACACCATGATTCCCCTTTACAAGTGATTAAGTATTAATATGAGCGGCCGGTGACCTGCATTTTGAATCCATTTTTTGGAACCACAATCATCTCGGAAAAGAAATCATTTTGAATTGAGTCCTCTGTTTTGGATTCATGACCAGTTTTTAATCATTCGTTTGATTGTAGTCAGTGGATATATTTTGAAGTTTTAATGATAGTTCCATATCGTTGCACCTCGTAACATTACCGGCCGATGACATAACTGTTGGCCCCTTTACACTACCGTACAAACATAATATCGACGCAGTTAGATATGTCGTTCCCTTGTATGTCACCTTCAGAACATGTTTGCTATATCAGTACTGTTGTCTTGCCGTATACTGTAAGACATTCAAAAATAAATGATATTCCACATTTGGTACACTTCTCGTGGGTACTTCCTCAGCACTGACTATCCCCCCTACCTTTGAAAGAACATGCCCGATCGACCGGTAGCTAAGAAATGAAACGGAACAGTTTGCAGCGTGAGAAGTGGGCCTCAGCACAATCCAGAGAATGGAGCTGGTTTCGTGTAGGTTCCGATGGAAAGAGCTCCAGTAAAAAGTGTGGGAAGCGTGCCTAACAATTGATATGTCTTTATACTGCTGGCAGTCTGAGAGTTCGATAACCCTTTCTCTTCGTAGCGTTACATAAGCTGTGTGCTGGAGGTGCATCAAGGTCAATCACCCAAACAAAGGAGAATACACTTACTCTCACAAGGTCTGCGTATGAAAATTAGTCACAGCCTTCAGAATACAGAGCTCGTTACTTATCTAGGTTAGACTGTTATTTAGTACGGTTAGACGCTTCCATAGTCACTATTCGTCACAGCCTTCATGATAGGGAACTCGTTTCTTATCCAGGTTAGTCTATAGTATGCACAGCCTTCGCGATAGGGAACTTTAGTTATCTCGGTTAGACCCTTGTACAGACGTGCACATTAATGGTGTCCCGTCATAAACAATCAACACTGCCCCACTCCAGTACTGAAAAGACGGAGACTGAAGGGGTTGTGTCAAAGTCCAATCCAGTACAAAACATGGGGAAGGGAGTGTAGGGGTAGTGTTGAAGGCACAATGACTCACCTTCTCGCTTAACGCATTGCTGTATGGACTGCATGCAGACAGCCCGCTACAAGACTTCGTTGTGATCGAATGGCGGATGTATTGAAGTACAGCATTAGGTTACCTACTCGTCCGACCCCGCGGTGTACGGGGCACAGCGTTCAGCCGCCCTGGGTTCGATTCCCGGCCGGGTCAGGGGGTTTTAATTGTAAATGATTATATCCCTGGCCTGGGGACTGCGTGTTTGTGTCGTCCTTAACGTTTCTCACATTCATCAGTCTACACTTTTGCAATTCCAATTACATGCAGGTTCATATATTGTGCAAGTAGGGGAAAAATAACTCTGTAAGTCGACGCCCCGAACAAATAGCATTTTAACATTAAAACATTAAAAAATTAAAAAGTAGCCTACTGTTAATTGCAGTATTAAGAGGTAAAGGAGGTTCTTAACCGAAAAGTATTTTATACTAGTTAGGAATATTTTGTAGCTGCGTTATATCGGGTCTACCAATCCTTCACCTCGTTCTTGCCATATTTCTATCCATCTCCAAACTGTCTTAAGACTGCATTGTATTGCTTGTGCTATTGCTTGGGGGACCATGTGAGCCTCCCACATGCCAATAATACTGCCTCGATTCACCTGTGATAGGATAGGAGCCATCTTATTACAATGTTACAGTATAACGCCGGAATACACACACTGTGTATTCAGCACTACCTGTTCACTCCCTTCCCCTCCTTTTCTGTACTGGAGTGGGGCAGTGTTAATTGTTTATGTCGGGACACCATTAATGTGCGTGCGTGTACACTAATATCAAGAGAAAGTTTGAGTTTGTATACGAAACTTAATCTCATGAACCACTCAACCCATTTCGGTAATTATTTCTCTTTCAGGAAGATTATTTAATCTATGTTGCTAATGGTTGTATATAACATTAACTTACGAGGGGAGCACATCGTTTTGAACACCACACTTGGTCTAGGATATTTCTGTTAAAATTCGTTTAAATTAGAAAAAAAAAATAGTTTTTTTCATTAATTATTAACCAGTACGATCTATTTCAATGAAGTGTCTCAAGTGAAGGATTAAAAATATTAAACAGAAATGTTTAGTTACATAACTTCGCGTAATACCAGATACGAATGTATAGTTCACACTTGTATACGTAATATGCATTTGCATTACATTGGAAAGGTGTGAAGTGAAATGTCAGTACATTGCTATAAACAAAATGCGCATTGTATCATCAGAGTCCGGTCTGTAAGGTGTATGCTAATAAGTTCAAGTTATATCTCCTAACCATGTGGGTGATTGTTGCGTTACAACCGGCACTTTATTTAAATTCTAGTGTTGAATTATTACCTGGCTGGACAAGTCTTTATTGTCTAACGAAGATGTTGTTAATTGAGTACACGAGTATTCGCGCGGTCCGAAAGACATTCGAAAGTATAGCAAGTCGCTAAAATGCATGAACACTTACACGGAACGACCCACATACTGAGTGACTTTGACAGTCACAGATCGACTGGTCATTTGCTCGGAATAGCATATGGGAGTGTAAATACCGGATACTTGAAAACTAGGTTTAAAGGACTAAGGTAATCTGGATTCTGAAGGTGACGGGGATTATATACAACGAAAGGAAGATGATCTATAATCTGTAAAAGTCAAGCTACAATGATAAGAAGCAGCAGTGCAGAAAGGAGTGAGGGAAGGCTGCAGCTTGTCCCCTCTGATTTTCAATGTTTATGTACAGTAGAACAGGTGGTAAAGTAAATCAGAAACTAACTTCGAAAGGGAATCGCAATCCAAGAAGGGGAAATTAAAACTGAGATTTTCCGATGGTATTGTTACTTTATCTGAAAGTGCAGATCTGGAGAGAAGTTCAATGGTATGGAAAAGTAAAGATTTAAAAAATTCCAACAAAAAAGTAACGAGATACTTTCACCTTTCGGTCCCTGCGAACAGTTTTAATTTTCACAAATTCAAATTAAGAAGCCAGCTTCCAGATTAACATTAAAAAAGTATTGTGAGAATTTTAAGACAAATGACAGGAGATTTCCGATAAATTGTCATCCTTTTACCCAAAATTATTTGGTTGGTGCGTTGGTTACTCAGCCCGAAGGCTGGTTTGATCCTCATCTGCTCCATCAGCGAACACAGAATTGTCTAGGCATCACTAAAGAGGCGTACAAGAGAAATGAGTGAGGGACAGTCAGAAGTTGTCTATACCGGTACATATCAATCTGCAAAGCC
Organism: Anabrus simplex; assembly: GCF_040414725.1. NCBI lineage: Eukaryota > Metazoa > Arthropoda > Insecta > Orthoptera > Tettigoniidae > Anabrus > Anabrus simplex. Next base: position 11,287,150 of record NC_090274.1, on the reverse strand, counting down.
CATTGAATAGCACGCACCATTGAACTCTGTGAACGACATTTTCACTCCAGCCAACAGAAGTCGTAGGCAACAGTGGGATGGGAAATGTCTAGGAGTGTGAAGATGACCGAGGCGTTCGAACCCACTATCTCCCGAATGCGAGCTGACAGCACCAGAAGACATTGTGGACAGCAAACACTTGATCTTGCCAGCGAAGGTATAACCCTATTTTTTTTTTTTTTCAAACTGTACGTTCACATTGAGTGTTCTTGCCATTTGTTTAGTTCTAATAAAACAGCCCATATCCCTCTAATATTCTCTTCTCTCTCCATTTGAGAGAGAGTTTTTAACAATAGATCCTGGCTGAGAACAAAAGAGTCACAACTGAAGAAAAAACTTTCAGAGATTTGACCTCTACGGCACCAGAAACTGTTACAATACAAAATCTAATGTATTCATGCCAAGAAGCACTTCTAACGGTTTTCAATGTGATGATGATGGATGATGATGGTCTAAAGGGGTCGAAAATTCAGGTCAAAGGCTCCTCATAATGGTACTTATCGCTAGTGAAGTAGAACGATACTATTTGTCATGTTGCGGAACTAATGAAAAATAGCGTAGACTCACTGTGTTCCACACATTGTGGTACTACTCACGAAGTATTGTACTTCGCACAGGTAACGCAGACCTATGGTGTTTGTCACATAATGGCGCCACTCATAGCCAACGCAGATCAATGGCGTTCCTCACCTACGTGTACTAATCACGGGTACTGAAAAACCTATACAGACTAACCTTCTGTTGCTACTAACCACAAACCTATTGTATACGTAACACAGTGGTACTAATCAAAAGTCATTTCATGGTTGTAATATAATCATCCCTTTGTCGCCCCTTTTAGTCGCCTCTTACGACAGGAAGGGGATATCTTGGGTGTATTCTTCGTCTGCGTCCCCTACTCCTAGGGGTGTTCAGTCTTCTGACAGTCTCTTCGCTTAATTCGAAAGTGTTACATTTAGAGTTGTTGCTCTTTGCCAGATCATAATAAATGATGTAAGAACTATGAACACGCCAATTTTCATAATTGTATAACAAGTGTATTTTTGAGTCAACGATGTAAGCTGCTGAAACTTTAAACTCTTCTCCAAAATAATGAATATTGCATTCTGACCCTTTCATTCTCGGCCATCTTAGTACTAGAACACGAGGTAGCTGACGCAATTCACTTTCCGATATAGACTATTTTCATGGACTGGGTCATTTCATCCAGCACCTGTTTGAAGAGAAACAACGCGCCTGCCATCTGCCGTCCTGTTTCTTCCGTTTGAAAACGCATTCGTGGGCTGAATAATGAATGTACTTGGATCGAACACCACTTGAGACAGCAAGTCACGTGCGAGGGGGAGCTGGGTTCGATCTGAATCATCTCATAGCGTCTCCTAGCTGCAGCAGACAGTGTCGAGTGAAATGCTTGGCATTGACCTAAATCAGGCTGGAGCCGCCTTGTGCACCAGACGTATTAAGAAAGTTGTCTCTATTTCCCGCGCACAACAGCCACAACCGCTACAAAGAACACAAGTACCGGTATCTCTTGATTTGTAAGGAAGTCTTGACGGCTCTGGAAACACGAGAATTGACAATCGATTTGGAGAAACGTTGGCATGGTTACTGGGATGTCCATTCTGAAGATTTAGGAGGCCGTGGCTGACCGTGCTTACGTTGCCTAGCGTTTCAGAAACCAAAGCTGCTGATTGCCAGAGGTGTAATTAGTTGACGGAAAAATTGACACGTAATAAAAATGACAAATTTCGAAAGGGCAACGGAACAGATTGTGTTGAAGAAAGTAGCAGAACAGGTTTACAAATTTCCTTTCAAAAGTTATGTTGAACATCCAAGATGTTACGGCACAACTAAACACCAAATATGAAAGGATAAACCGTGTTAATAAATTTAAATACCTTGGAGAATGGATCCAACAGAATACGCTTGACAAAGAGGCCATAGTAGCAAAAATCAAGAAAATGGAAGTCTTTTTCCAAACCACCCGCAACATAAGCAACAAAGTGCTTTTCTCTGAACACAAAATTGTCACTACATCATTGTCATCAAACCAGTATCGCTGTATGCATCTGAATGTCTTATCCTGTCCGAGAAATGTTTGCTTGCGGATTTAGAGAGGAATGAAAGATTCTACACACCATACTTGGTCCAAACTACAAAAAATGGCATCTACATTAGAGAATTCAGACAAGTATACTCTAAGATAGAGAAGATAACGGACACAATGCGTAAAGGCAGAGTTCGCTTCTACAGGCATATACGTAGGATGATCGACTCTCAATCGACGAAACGTATCTTCAGTATGTTTGACTCAAAACCAATGCTATGGTACGTTAATGTCCAAGATCTGAAAGAATTGGACATACAAGCAGAAGATGCACAAAACCGAAATCTTTTCAGGGCAGCCATCAAGACTTTCGGGACTTTCCGGGATGAAAAACGGGCAAATGGTATGAAATAGACAGAAGAACGCCGTGCTAAACACAGTGAGCTAAGGAAGACGATGTGGATCAAGCGAAAAGTGAACAAACGCCAGAATGTGAAGTGAGCCTTATCGTGGTCCCTAGTTGGCCGATTAGCGAAGTTGAATAAATACTAATTATCATCCACAATGGAAATGAAACTAGGGCATCAAAAGGGAGGATGAGAAGGATGCGCAGTGCTCCGAACGGAGTGCCTTTTACAGATAGTAAATGCTCAAAAAGATGGCAGACTCAGAAACGATTTCCTTCGATAAATCTTTGGCGCAAAAATTCGCTAAAGGACCAACACACTTCCTGGTTGAGATCGAACTAGGTACTCTTAACACCATCGAAAATATTAAGACGTCGGTAAGGAAAAGGACTGATCGTCTATGGACACGTTAAAAGCAGGAATCAAGAGGTTCGCAAACACTACACTACTACTGCAAGAAAACACAGCTTAGCACAAGTTTGGGTGTCAAGGAGGAAGAGATACAGGACAGAACAACGTTTAGGAAAAGGTTCCGGGAGTAAGGGATTAACCCTAAAAGCCACTAGCAAAGACGCGGATTATCTCGGCAGAAGAACGAGGAAGGAGAAGCCCAAGGATCTTTGAGACGAGAACGGCGGTAGTCTGTGAATACTTTGCAGGTAAATTGCGTAAATATGACCCACAGATGGCCGTATTGATGAATGAATTAATAATTTATAACAGGCCCGGTGACAGGATTCTTGGGTCCCTGTGCAACTGAGGGGTCCGGGGCCCTAAATCCTGGTTCGCCATCCCCGTCAATTTAGACCAGAACTGCGAACTTGCAGGGGTCTGTTCCATGATCTAGGTTTTACTTTTCAATTTCTTCGCAAAGTGAAAAGTCCTCGCGAATGAGTGATCCGATCAACTTTACTCCATGGGCAAACTGTATAATACTCTTTGATTGTAATGCTTTATTTTTCGCGGCGAACTTGACAGTATCATTTTAGTACCGGTAGTCTTAGTTTTAATCATAGTAGAGGATGATTACAAGAAGCTGGCCGTGTTACAGATTGTCGAGGAGAAACGTGACATTCTTTCCGGCAACTTTAAAAATAACCTCTCAAGTGATAAACATCAATATTAACGAGTACCGTCAACACATCCACTCACAGAAGGAAATTCACCCCTCATTAGAAATTCCGTCGCTATATTATGTGGATTATCAGGCCAACGTACTGTTAGGAATGATTTCATTTACTATAACATATAAGACTTTAGTAACAGTTCTGCAAATAATTGATGTTGATGTCCCATGCATTGCTGCTACACCGTGCAGCTGGGCACCATTGTCTGTCCAATGAAAGCAAATAGGAATTTGTTCTTTTTCGGAAAAGGATTGACCTCTTTGTGTTGCTTGTTTCAATAAATGGCCGATCATTTCAAGACTATAGCCAGCCTGTGTTGAAGTAATAAAAAAACACTCGCGAAATTCCGTTGAAGTGAGGTTACGAGAATTAATCCTGTCTTTGTACGTTCTCTTATTGTATTCATCACTGTCCTCACTTGATAACAAAAGCTCTCGTCGTAACGTGTTTATAATACTGAACCACATTCTACGCCGAGAAACCACTGTGCATACTTCTTAATTAACAGATGAAAAGGGAATCATTTCTTTCCAAGGTTTATGAAAACTGTTCACTTCATTTCTTTGCACTTTGCATTTCTGTACCAATGGAGGAACATAACAGGCTTGAAAAGTGAAAAGGTTTCTAACTTTTCACTTTACAAATTAAATCTGAAAAGTGATGGTGGAACAAAATCTGAACTGAAAAGTGCAAAGTGAAAAAGTTGCGAAGTTCATTCGTGGAACAGGCCCCAGGACTTATTTGATCATCAGCCCCTGGCGGCGGAGTTTGCATCAAAAATGGGTATAATAATGGTGTAAAATTTTTATGGGTGCAAACATGGTGCGTTTGTGATGCTAGTTTGATACAAAAGCAATATCAGTTATCACGAATGAAAAGTGGACCAAAACTGCACCATTAATACACCACTTACTTTTTCTCAGGCGTCGGTGAATTGAATTTGGTATGTATTCTCATTCCACCATCAAGGGCAAGCGAAGGTGGCGTAGGAAACGATTATTTCAGTTCGGCTTAATAGTGAACATATTCATATAAAGCAAGAATAAAAGTTGTATAAGCTTATGGAGAATTTACAGGCTGAAAGGAAAGAAAATGTTATTAATTTTCCCCTTAAGGAAATCAAATCACCATAATTGTCTGTCAATAAAATGCATGACTCGGTGTTACCTAGCAACCGTGCAGGCTGTGATGTGAAGTAATGGATGGCCATGGCATACAGGTGCGCGGCTTGTACAGCTCTCAAGGTACTGTTGCTAGGTAACATCGCGTCTCAGATTTCGTTACACAAATTTTCGAATAACCCCCACCTCTGACATAGTCGAAAATTCCCTTTAAGACAGCGCACAAACAAAATCGTACATTGCATATACAAATTAGTGAATGCCCTGTGCTGCTCTAATGTGGTCGAACGCGTGGAGAATGAAGTGTAAACCACGGAGGGTTCATTTTGCGGTTCCCTGTCCGGTGACACTTAATCTAGGCGGTGTGTAACTGTACACCTTGCTGATAGTGTTCGGCCAAGGCTGCTTATGTAATCAGAACTGCAGCGTACTTCTCCAAGGAACTCCCAGTTTCTGCCAACACCGCACCATGGCCAGTCGCCGCGTTCCCGCTACCGAGGTGAGTAATCCGCTCTCTCCCATTATCTGTGATGTCGTTTTCTTTAGGCTGTAATTACGCGCTACATCTTATCGTGATACCCATTTCTCCCAGGGTCTTGAGGCGCTGTTCACAATGTTATTGTTTATCATGATGGGTGCACCATCGTAGTCCAGCTTCCCACTGCTAGATACTTACATAATTGCTATTACGTAACGAGATGAACCATTTTAGGCTTAGATTGGACGTTTTCAAACGTACTTCAAGATATTGTTAGAACTGGGCTGAATAGCTCAGACGGTCGAGCGCTAGCCTTCTTAGCTCAAGTGCGTGGATTCGATCTCGTGTCGGTAGATTTTACTGGCACGAAGAAAAAGCGCATGCGTAATGAAATTCAGATACCACGTAAAAGTAGTTAGTGGATCGTAAAACCAAAATTAATAATAATAATAATCGGATTGGAGCCTGTTATGTACAGGTTGACAATATCTCCATCAGAGATAACCACTCTCCTCAGGCAGCTACACGAAGGTGCCCAATTTGCCTCTCCTTGTACCATCCCTGCCTTCTGCGAACATGGGCAACATTCTTGGAACATCTGGAAATTCTCACCCGACGCCGTCAGATTGGCAGTTTAACATCTTCTGTGAATGTTTTGAGACAGGTATCAATGGGACATCTTCCATGATTCACTGTCCTGAGCATCCTGTTGCATTGTTTATAGCTTCTGCCTTACCTGTTCAATCTGTTTTCCCCTCCATTCTCTGTTGAGGACAATTTCTACGTAATATGTGACCCAAGCAGGACATTTCTCCCCTTATCATTTTCATCAGGTCTCTCTTCTTAGCGCCTCATTTCTCACTTTCTGTCCACTTCACGCGTTTTTTTACCCCATTCTTCTTCAAATCATGTTTAAAAACTTGGCAATATTTCGTATCTTTCTCTTATGTCCATGTTTCAGTAGCAGCGGGGGATTATATAAATCAAAACTGAAAGAAAGCTTCAAAATGATAAAGATTTTGATTCTTTCTGAGCTGATTTCGACAGAAGTAAAGGTTGAGTCTAACAACTGAAGTGCGGGAATAATAGTTCGAGATTTTGATGTAATACTATACATAAAAACTTTCACTAAAGGAACAATATTAAACATGTATTACAATGAAATAGAAGTGCGGTCTGATTATATAATTAAAAATAATTTAGTATTTGACTACACACTAACAAATGAACACGCTAAAGAGACTGCCAGACTGAGGAACGCTTGGCAAGCGGGTGAAGCATACCTGTTTCTATGACCTTGGCAAATAATATACCCCTACTACCCTTTCTCACAGCACATACAAAGTCTCCACTATTTGCTGTGACGCTGTACAAATAGGTTAGCCAGGACGAACGATATTCTGCGCCTATTTCCGCTAATAATTTTGTTAATTAAAGAAAATAAAAGAAAGAATTAACTAATTGCTTTTTTATATAATTCCTAGTTTTAGCTGGCTAAAATGGAATAAAAATCCCCCCCCACCTAATCGCTACTGTATGACACAAAACCCACACAATACACTTTGTGAACCTGTTTCTTACATTACTAGACGTCTAAAGCCCTCTCACCATTCAGCTTTTCTCATATATATTCTGCTTCTTACTTTTGTACAGCTCCCATTCCATGTTAAAAATACGCTCTAAAATAACTTCCAAATGTTGACCTTCATTCTGAACTCAGTTCTCCAGCTTCCATACTCACCTGATATTGCACCATTCTATTTCTTTCCCGTTCCCCGCTTGAAAGCAAAGCTACGTGGACGTACAAGATTTTTAATGTCAATAGCTTTCAGCAGTGTTCCGTACAGCTATAGGAACGTTGGCAGATGTGTAGCAAGCAAGGGGGCGACTGTTTAGACGGAAGTGTACATCATGTTGCGTGGAGCCTACACACTAGGAGACGGTCTACGAACTTACCTATTGTCGTAGTAAACAGTCGAAACCGGATATAGCTACTGCGAAGGGACCGTGAATAGTCGTTATTAGCGATAGTCGCACAAACCGGGATTTTTTTTATTTCTAAAAATGTATGTTTTTAAGCTGCGCACTTCCATGGTTTATTAATAGAATAAAGTTAAAACTTAGAAAAGAATATAAGTAAAATAATTACTCTGTTTGCAATAAAATATTTGTGGAGTGGGGCTGAGAGGAATTTTTCTTCACCACATACAGCAATAATATCGGCAAAATACAAAATAACTGAAGAAAGAAGTAGCAACATTGTAAATTGCTCAATGATGACGCAGACGGACTCCGATAATAAATGAGCATGTTCTCTTCGTCCTTGCACATAATTCCTTCGCGACGTTTTCCCCAATTTTGACATTGTTGTTTATAACAAGTCGTGGAGACTTTATGGCTAAAGCACAATTGCACTATGAAACTTCCCAGCAGCACCTTAGATCATAACTAGGGCCCGGATGTTTATGCTCTAATAGGTTAGAATGCAAAGTTACTGAAGCGAGTAACAAGTGGAGTCTACCTGCACGACGGAAATGTTATGAGGTTTGCATAAACAGTAGCGGTTCGTCCCATTATAACCCCTAATGTTTATGCAAACCTCATAACACTACCGTCGTGCAGGTGGATTCTACTTGTTACTCGCTTCAGTAAGTTTGCGTTCTAACCTATTACTGCATAAACATCCGGGCCCTAATCATAACGGATGTTTATTGTCAGGCCTTGAGACTTAAGATTGGCACACGCGCCGTAGCCACGCTTACCCTCCGCACCCCCCACCCCGCACGTACGGAACTTCTCTTCAGGCGACCACAGTACATTCCCGTTCATGTACACACAGATTTACGTTTTTTTGTAAACTGCGTCAGAGGCAAGACATTCATTTCAGGCGGTAACTCATTCCAAAGACGTGCGGAGTGGTCGTAGTAACCAGTGGTAGCAGGTGGTACGGGAAAATGGAGGGACAAGATTAACACCTCTGTGGACAGAGCGAAAGGTGAGGAAATGGTTCAAGGTTAATGGAGTCGGCGAGGTAATTTCGAAAGATTCTCTTCTTGTGACAGTGGTTTCTATTCGGGAGAAATTAGCCGAATTACGTGACTTTCTTTCAATATTAAACATTTTTCCCTTTCTTTTAGGATATAGTCGAACCTCCATTACCTGAACTTTCAGTATCTTGAAGGAACTTCCAATTTCCCGGTCATTTGTCCTATTCTTCAGGTGTATTAAGTGATTATTAAAAATGTGGTTACACCAATTTCTCGAAGCAAACGTTTCCTCCCTTGAATTTTGTACAGCATTGGACTGTGCAATACAATATTTGTAATTTTTGGGGAATAGTTAACAAGTAAAAAAAGGTTTACAGTGATACTGGGAGCTAATATGACGAGAACCGAAAAACCAACTTTAGTGATCGGAAAATCGGCGAAGACTCGTTTTTCAGTGTGAATTTATTACCGGTCACGTATGAAAGCAGAATCTTCGCTGCGTCGTTTCGAACCTACATAGTCAGTGTTTCACACAGCACAAATATTGTTGAAAAGTATGTGGAAGAAAAGGTTAACACTAAAAAGCAGAAGACTAACGATTTTTGCTTAAGTGTTAACGGAGGTATCTTTCTCTTTTCACTACTGTATGTACTCTAGTCTATCGTCTAAAAAGTTACTTTAATAAGGGTCATAATTACAGGGATGTCGTAAAATACGAGTTAACTGTAAATTTATACTGTGTTCAATATACCGTAAACCCGTAGATACATATGATTCAATTACGCCCTATATATGCTTTTAAAAAAAAACAGTATTCTCTATATCGGAATTTCGATAAGTCGAAATAAAATTTAGCTCCCCGGTGATTCGATATATCGAGGTTCCACTGTATCTTCAAAGCAACCATTTAACATAGACTGATTTGAAATCTACAATCGACTGAAAACAAGTTTGAAAATAAGCTTTACATTGTCAGCAATCTCCAAACAAAAAATCAGCGTTGGACGTTATATTTTGCCGTTATATCCAGTACGACGTTATAAGCGATGTCGTAATAAACACTTTCGACTGTAATAACGTTTCCTTCGTTTCAAACATTGTTCGCCTTGAAGCAACGGCCGCTATGAGCATTCGTGCTCGCGAGCAGGTTTGTACTCTCATGACGGAATAAATTACTAAAGTAAGGAAAAATGGACGTGATATCACGGAGCGACCTAGTGGGAGAGTAGTCCACAGCTGAGTGCGAAGATAAGAGAAGCGGACTCTACAGGTCGAGTATCGCCAATTGTCAGTGAAGTGGCATTTTTTAGTAGCCTGGATTCTTTGAGTGTTACTCATCTCGCTTGAGTGAAATGTACTTGCAAGTAGCACATTGCATCATTGCTATGTAGATAATTGACTTGAGGAGCTTGAAGCACTTTATCAAATCTTGAACAAAATACAGGTAGATTGTACTTAGTTTTAACTAAGAAATGATTGTGAATCCTTGGACATGTGAAAACAGAACAGATATCTCCGCGACGTACACTGCTTCCCGTTGTTACCATGGTGTCGCAAAACTGCCCACGTTAATTCTAAATAGACCCCCAAACCAAAAATATATTCATGTTAAAAAGTCATCAATTTCACATGCAGATTGGATCAGTACATTGTAGAGAAACTTATTTTTTAAAATACCACTTTTCCCTTTGCAAAAATCAGATGACAACCAGGCATAAGACATATTTACTGAATAATACCTAAATGGATAAATTTTGTTTGTTTATATTCTGATTTTCACAAACAATATCCAAATTCAGGCTCTTAATAGAGGATTTTCGTGTCCACCTTTTCCCGTTATTGTCCTCTCTCTTTTACCTATTCGGACCGCACACCCTACCTTAGCCACACAAGTTCGATTTACAGATTTCCTGCAGGACCGGTATCTTGAAGTGTCCTCACACTTTTTTTCCCCCTCGTAGTACTCCTTATTTTCTTCCTGATTTGGTATCCAGTGGAACAAAATCGCTCTTTTAGCCACTCCTTTATCATTATTAAACCACTATAATCACATCGCACAGATTACAAGGTCTGGCAATAGCGTGGAGAACGTTGCTTGAAACCTCTTCCAGTCCGTTGGGTTAAGCGATGTTGAATTATTCAGATTATTCACTTTCTACAGATTGTCGGGCATATTTTTGTAGGACTTTCCTATTGGCGCTTTTCCACCCATTGTATTCTGAGTGTGGCCCATTGATTTGCATTCTCTCCATGCCCCGACAATTTATTACGCTAACCTTAACATATTCTGTTCAGATTAGTCGTTTCCTTCAAGGTTACACACACTGCGTTTAATATAGTCATGTCTCTACGCTTTGAATATTAACCTGATGCTTAAGACTTTCATTATCGGACAGGCAAAGTAGTGAATGATCAGCGTTTGCTCATGTTTAATGCTGGTCTGTTGGAGTGTTACCGGGAAAATAACTGGAGTATGTGGAATTTCATTTAACTCCGTGATCGGGACCTTGGTAGCTAATTTTGCCATTCGCGGTAAAGTGTGAAGTCCTAAATACAGTCAAATCATAAATGTCTCTCGGCCATGGTCATCTATCAGCGGCTGCTAATTTCAGATGGCAACCGGCAGTGTTGCCAACTTAGCGGATTTTCCGCTAAATTTGGCGGAATTACAAGTCTGTCGGCGGAGAAATATAATTTAGCGGACAGCGGATTTTTTGGCGGAATTCTAGATTTATTATAGCGGAATTTAGTGTTTTATCCATTTTACGTTTTTTAAAAAATTTGTACTCCAGTCTGTCTCCAAGCCATTCCGTATTTCTTATCAGAAACTAGCAGTCACATGAGGAAAGCATGTTACTTGCATTTGATGTTATGAGATCGTGGTATCATAAATTTGTAATGCGTGGGGAAAGGGTACTTTTCTCTTAGTTGACAAATGCCGACAGATAACGAAACTGTGAGAGAGTAGCATTTATATTTATGCTATGAAGGAAGACCGTTTAATGAAATGGCCTGTTTTATGTGGCACCCTTGAGGTAGGGGATTCACCTAGTTTGCACCCGGCCCTAAAACGCCTACAAGTTTTAGCTCGCCGGCTCGCAGGCAGGGGGTTAATCCCAGTGAAACTCACAGATCAGGTGAGTGTGGACATAATAATAATAATTATTATTATTATTATTATTATTATTATTATTATTATTATTATTTATAATTTTTATTGCTCATTATTTGAGCTCTGATTTCTTCGCGGATTTTTAGTAGTATTTAGCGGATCTTTAAAATATAAGTTGGCAACAGTGGCAACCAGCCATAAGACACAGCCTGCACGGTTGCTATGGTTACACTTCCGTCACACATTTTGCTGCGTCGTGTTACACAAATTTTCGGATGACATGCCCCCCACCAGCTCTGACTTCTTTTTGTCAAAAGAAGCAAACCCCATGGCACTATATCCCTGATTGGCGTTGGCCTACTAAGCGCCCGCTACTCATCCCGAAAGCTTAAAAATTAAGTTATGCTAGGTTAGCGAGACAAATCGCTTAGGCAGTTATTCTTGGTTTTCTAGACCGAAGCCGCTGTCCCTGGTCAGTTCATACGTAGGCTGAATGCATCACGAAGGGTACAATAAACTTTTCCCATTGGCCTCTCAAGTCTCCTATATATTTTTGCATGGGTAAAAAAAAGAGCGAAACTGTGTCTTTGCGCTGGACGAGACGTACTGGAAAAGATGTGGTTTCTTTCCGGCCCGACTTGGTGAGAAAAGTACGAAATAAAATCCAGTTCTAACCCTTCAGGCAAGCAACTCAGTGTTGGAAACATCCTATGAATATGAGCTAAGAGTTTTAGCTAAATAACATATGATAAAGTATGAAAATATATCATTTATTACTAAAAATTACAATGCTTTTCTTAATCATAGTTATCTGATCGATTAGATTAGTAGTTTGGTTTTTTCTACAACTACGAGCGCCCTTATAACTACATTCGATGTGGACATTAAGAAAAATAAAGATACGCCTGAGGGTATTGAACCACGGACCACATTAAAGAAAGTTACATAAATAAGTGGATTTGCGTCAAGAAGAAAATGATTAAACAAGCGATTTTAGGCTGTATTTTCCAGAACTGTATTCTGGCCGGGAAAGATTTTCCAAATTTTTATTTTAGTTTGATGCAGTCATCCATGGCTCACAATTTGAGACCTCTCCGGGACCTTTAGCGCTTCAATTTTCGGCACAATTGAGGAAATTACTTAATTTTAAGTTTTTCGTAGTAAGACTTGTTTTCAACATTACAAATCAAGTCGGCTGAACTACACTTAACTGAGAAATATTACAGATAAAGTTCGAAAGCGGGCTGGTTATGAAATTATAGGCGAATTGCAAAAACTAGTGTAACAGGACTGCGATGAGGGCGTACTAGCAGTGAGGTGGCTTTCCTCAATGCGCCAGAATGTGCTAGTTCAGCAAGACCAGCTTAGAACTTAAACGTTCTGTCACTCATTACCTATCATACATCAGCAGCTTTCCTAGTTTAGACAGGGACCTGATCCCATTCGCTCCACAGTGAACTGAGTGTTCATCAACCGCAATCGCACTTTGACAGCAGCATTTCGTCTCATCAATGAAGAGATGTAAAATAACAGGTCTTTTACAAATTTCCGGTCGCAGTTAATATGGAACAGGAATTGTGTCGCTAATCACTCCATAGTTTTCAATATGCCGTAGCTTTATGATCGATTTGCGCTACCATTCCCATCTGTGTTCAAGATGTGTGAACGACTGTGGGCAGAAAGACCTAGATAAAGTGGTATGGCGATAAACAAGGTGAAAAGTCAGATTCCAGGTTTCACAAAGAGGGAGAGTCTTCTCACATTTTATTATTGTATTGATGGGATGATAGAACTTCATGGGGAATCACTGTATGTACCTAAATCTCACACAAAGGGAATTGTAAACAAAAATGTTACAGATCCCTTCATATAGTTGTGAGAGGCCGTACAAAGAGTATGGGGCCCTCGCCAGGATTACTTGATCCCAGAACTTGAAGATCCAAAGGAAGACAGCTTGATTTGTTCTCGGTGATTTTTGACAAAATGTTACGAAAACGTTGCGAACTTTTGGCTAGGAAGACTCGGGAGTAAGAAGTTACTCGACTAAGCGGTATGTTCGGAGCTGTCTGCGGAAAGATGGCATGAATTTGCTAACGATAAATTTGAAGCTTCTTTCAAATCTTCGTATAATAGAGAATAGATGATTGTGAAGACTTGCAGACTGAACGCACAAAGCAGTTTATAGTCTTAAGAGCCGGGCTGAGTGGCTTCTGACCCCAACTGGGCAGGTTCGATTCTGGCTCAGTCCAGTGGTATTTGAAGGTGCTCCAATACTATAGGCTCGTGTCGGTAGATTTACTGGCACGTAAAACCTCTTGTGGGGCAAACTTCCGGCACCTCGGTGTTACCGAAAACCGTGAAAGCATTAGTGGGACGTAAAGCAAATAACGTTACATAATTTAGTAGTACAAATAAAATTGTCATCGCGACGATCGAGAACCTTAATTTAAATAGCTCATTCGCGTGCGCTCCAGCAGCCATGATCGTTAGCCGGTTCGAGTCCCGTTGGTAGAAAATGTTTCCGGCAAAAGAATGCTGGCTGGGTAGGTACACAATATCTAATCACTAGATTGCGTGCCGAAAGCCTTGGTGCTATTCGGCAGAACTAGGCTATGTACTCTCCGCTCTCCCTTCCTACCAGCATATATAAAGTCATTTATTTCATCTCATCAACTCTACTACGGAACATTCATCTCTTCATACCCGGGACGAGGGTTGGACACACATTCGCGTGCGTTCCAGTCCGCCCGAGTAATATCCTCCCCAGTCAACAATCCAGTATTAACCCACTTCGTTCGTCTGGCAATGAAATTACACTCACTATTCTTAACGAGATTTGTGAAGCACTTGCGAACTCTCTGCCGGTCTTGAAACCACAGCAGTACTGCTCTATTCGAGAAAACTCCTCTTCACGTAGTCTATACGTAAAATTGATGGATTAAACATTTTAAAAAAATAGGATTGTATAAGTTTCAAACAGCAGTACGGGAAACGAATCATCCGAGCAAGCCGATGTGTGCAGAGGGTGTTGCCATTACTACCACTGCGCATTAATTTGGTTTATCTCGGAACCCCCGCGTGCAGTGTAAGTGGGGTGGACAGTTATACTCCCTGGCCTATACACTGTCTAACAAACCGTGCATAAGCCTCCTGTCTGTACATCTGTTGTAGCTATTCACTGAATTACTTACACAGAACAGGGCCCTTGTATGAGCGTTCTATACCAGCGAGTGACAAAAAAAGAAACGAGTGAGCCAGTTATTTTCAGTCACTACTGATCTGCATTTAGGGCAGTCGCCCAGGTGGCAGATTCCCTATCTGTTATTTTCCTAGCCTTTTCTTAAATGATTGCAGAGAAGTTGGAAATTTATTGAACATCTCCCTTGGTAAGTTATTCCAATCCCTAACTCCCCTTCGTATAAATGAATATTTGCCCCAGTTTGTCCTCTTGAATTCCAACTTTATCTTCACATTGTGACCTTTCCTACTTTTATAAACGCCACTCAAACTTATTCGTCTACTAATGTCATTCCACGCCATCTCTCCGCTGACAGCTCGGAACATACCAGTTAGTCGAGCAGCTCTTCTCCTTTCTGTCAATTCTTCCCAACCCAAACTTTGCAACATTTTTGTAACGCTACTCTTTTGTCGGAAATTACCCAGAACAAATCGAGCTGCTTTTCTTTGGATTTTTTTCCAGTTCTTTCGGCTCCGCTTCGTTCGTTCGTTCCAAGCACTAACTAGGTAACACTGTCTGGCCATCACTCGAATTTTGTGCAATACGGCATTTGACTTGTGAGTAACAGTTAACTAGTAGAAAATAGGTTTACAGTGATGCTGCGAGCTAATATGACGGGAACCGAAAAACTAAAATTTTATTTATTAATCGGAAAATCGGCGAAGGCTCACTGTTTCTCGGCTGTGAATTTCCGGTGACAAGCTCCATTTATGAATCTCGGGTGCGTGGTATCGACGATAAGTTTCAGGGTGGAGGGAGGAAAGATTGACAGTAACAAACAGAAGAGACTAACGGATTTTTTCCAAAGGTGTTAACGGAGGTATGCTTCTTGTTTCACTTCTGTATGTACAGTATTCTGTCTTCTAAAAACTTACTATAATAATAAGGGTTATAAAGTATTGCCGTAAAATAGTTTGTATATTTTTAAATACTATTAAAAATAATGTATTCAGTATAAGTTCGTAGGTACATATCATTCGATTATGTGCTATGCATACTCAGAAACGGTATTATCTTTCAATTTCGATGAATCGAATTAAATTTATCCCCCGAGATGATTCGAGATTTCGAGGCTCCACTGTACTATTATTTGTTCAATTGTAATTTCCTTCCTAATTTTCCCCGTTCCACCATAATCACCAGTATCCGCTTCTAATGTAAACAAGGCTCGTAACTGTTCACTCTTCAATGTTCGAGTTAGAACTGTTTCGTTGATAAGCTTTCATCGGTGTGTGTAAAATACGCGAACCTTTTCTTGATACCTGAGCTCGCTAGTGCTGAATCGGTAGACCTCGACAATCTTAGAGATTCCTATCGGCAACCTTTGAAACACAAACTATGAATCGCATATGCATCGCCGTGAGACATCTGGCGTACACTTTACATACTAGTACTGTTGTTGTTTACACGGCAACAAGATTCGCATCGAGAAATGTTATATAATATTATACAGGGTGAAGCGAAATTCGCGCACTAGGGCGTCGCAGCGCGGCTCCTCACATGCCAGCAATAAAAAAATGTCTCTCACAAAAGTTCGTCCTGCGAGTATATCATCATGTTTACCCTCCAGGGTCGGCTTTTCCCTCGGACACAGCGAGGGATCCCACCTCTACCGCCTCAAGGGCAGTGTCCTGGAGCTTCAGACTCTTGGTCGGGGATACAACTGGGGAGAATGACTAGTACCTCGCCCAGGCGGCCTCACCTGCTATGCTGAACAAGGGCCTTGTGGGAGGATGGGAAGATTGGAAGGGATAGGCAAGGAAGAGGGAAGGAAGCGGCCGTGGCCTTATGTTAGGTACCATCCCGGCATTCGCCTGGAGGAGAAGTGGGAAACCACGGAAAACAATTTCCAGGATGGCTGAGGTGGGAATCGAACCCACCTCTACTCAGTTGACCTCCCGAGGCTGAGTGAACCCCGTTCTAGCCCTCATACCACTTTTCAAATTTCGTGGCAGAGCCGGGAATCGAACCCGGGCCTCCGGGGGTGGCAGCTAATCACGCTAACCACTACACCACAGAGGCGGACCCTGCGAGTATATCCGGGAGAAAAAGGACGTTGAAGAGTGACAATCTGGCAACACTGTAACCACATGTAGTGTAACTACCTCTGACAGCAGATGTTAGCCGTGCTGTGTTGTTGGTGCAGTGGATAGAGTTTTGGGTTAGCGTGCAGGAGGTCGAAGGGTCGATCCTGGGTTGAGGCGTATGTTTTTTATTTCGTAAATGTAGTCCAGGTGGTATGGTATCTGGCATCTTAATCGTCAACAGCTATTGCAGCGGGTCCTCCAGAAACCATTTGCACTTAACATACTACGATCCTAGAAATGGACAAACAATTGTTTTCATTGGTCAGTTTTGAAAGACGCCCTTTCCACGTCGTGGGCGTGAATTTTTTCACACCACTTAATCTACTAGATGCGTTAAAACGTGTTCAGCGTTACCAAATTTTGAAAATGTAGGATACACGTGACCTAAGAATCGGTGTCTTACTGTATTACAGTATGTAATATCCGATGGAAATTAGCAAATTAAAAAAATCGCCTCAAACCAGGATAGAACCCTGGACATCCTGCATGCTAACCCAAAACTCTACCCATTGCACCAAGTCTAACGACTAACATGTGCCCCATATGTGGCTACAGTGTTGCCAGATTGCCGCTATCCAACGTTCTTTTTCTGCCGGATATACTCGCAAGACGAATTTTTGTGAGACATATTTTTTTATTGCTGGCATGTGAGGAGTAGCGTTGCGACGCCCGAGTGCGCGAATTTCGCTTCACCCTGTGTGTGTGTGTGTGTGTGTGTGTGTGTGACACAGTTGTTGGCTTAAGATAATAAAAGGTTAGAAAATTCATATCGATCGATTCAATTCAGATTGCTATTCCATTCTGTTGGCAGTATAACCGGAACCGGGAGAGCTCCCTCCTTACTCCTTACTCCTCACCCTCGTAAAACTTGGTATCAAGGAAAAGTTCGCGTGTTATGGACTTCTGTCCAGGCATACCACCACTGCCCGGCCTTATTTTCCTCATCCCTTCATGTATGATCAGGATTTTACTATACGTACCGTGTTTTAGCGTATGTATGCAAAATGTCTCATTTCAATTCATAGTGGAGCGAACAGCGTGCGCAGTTTTATACTACTAATGGATCAGTGAGCACTTCAACTGCACAACGCTTCCTGTACACGTTTCTCAGTACATCTTTTCCCAACGACCTCCGTGAGTATATCTAGCGTTCGTAGAAGATCAATGCCACTTCCTTCAAAGTGTGACAAGAGGCTGGCGACATTCAAGTCATGTCTGTTGTTTGTAGGCGTGCTTTGGGAAGTAAGGCTAGATCCCGGACGACACGCCTACTACTCTATTGTTATTGTGAGGGAAACACGCCACGTGCTACGAGCACTGTGTTTAGTTCCTGTCTCATGATTGGAATGTTCACTCTTGTGAAGGGATTGTAAAGAGTACTGCAGGATTTCCACAAATATTGGATTAGCTCTGCGAACTTACTCTCGGTTAATCGGTCTAATGAAGGAAGAATATGCAGGAACCTCAGATGCTCAAAGAAATTATCAGCAACATATAAAAGTATTTTATGACATAGAATTCTGATACAAGTGGCCGAAATAGGCAGTTTTCCAAGATTTGCGACGGCTAAGACTTAACATGATTTCCCGGCACAACGTGGATTACCTGTGGGGGATCTTTGACAAACTGTTGTACATCATTATTTCAAAGGCTTGCATTTAGTTTGACACAGCGTGTGTCCATCCTTCCACTATGGCTGGAGTCGGTAGAATACTTAAGCAGTGTCCTCTGCTTGTCCTAAGTGACTACTGAAAGGGGCCCCAACTTCGGACCATTGGGTTAACGACCACGAGTCCTGGCATTGCTTCCAAGTGCCAGGCTCCTCACTTTCATCTGTCCTATCCGACCTCCCTGGGTCAGCTCTTATTCTTTACCAACCCCGAGAGTATTAGGTCTGTGATGTCCTTGGAGTCTTCATTTTCACGCCCTGAGTGGCCCATGTCTTTCTTCGGCCGATAGCTTCATTTTTCAAAGTGTGTCACCCCCTCCAATTTTTTCTCTCTGATTAATGTTAACAGGTGATGTGCAGTTCTTTCTCTTAAAATAATCACCACCACCATTCGTGTTAATACAGGATGGTTGTACTTTCCCTTAAAATAATAATCACCACCTCAGTGTGCATTCTTCGACAGTGGTAACACCAAAAAAAAAAAAGCACAACAGTTTTCGTCGTGCCAACGCGTCTGAAATAAAGGTTTCGATTTCAGAAATACCCGTCCTGCAGTGCCGATTCTGATTTAGAATTCTACTTTCGGATCTCATTCTTGATTCTTGTTTCCGTGCGTGTTAAACGCAGCCGTGGCTGATAACCATGGATTTACTTTTCTGAATCTTTATATTTGACTCAAACTCCGTCCTTGCTTCGCTGATACTTGTCACAAGTAATTCAAAGGCATTTTTAAAACTGTCCGCAAGTAGAGGAGTTAAGATTTGTTGGGCCTTCAGAAATAGTCTTCGCCCGGTATCGAACTCACAATCTTGGTAGGATAAGGCAGTCTCTCCGAAATCCACCTAGGAAAGTGTTGCGTGCGAGCACACAATTATTGATTTATATTATGTAATAAGTGTTTTTCAGTGGCTATTCAGTTTCCTTCCGTGGAAGCTCAGTGGAGTAGGGAAAACATACATTTTCCTCGCCTTCATTCGTGAAAATGGAAGTCAAGGAAAATCAGTGTTCCCAGCCCGTGTTAGGAACAGCATCTATTCTTAATTGCATTTTAAATCTCGAACGTCGCTCGTAAAGTGAGCTGCTCTTGAAGTTAAATCTTACAAGCCAGTGTATCGCACAGTTCATGACGCCAAAGAAACAAACTGGAACGTTTCCATGTCGACCACAAACAGAGAATGTGTTTTCTGTGGTAGCACTTAAAATTTTAACAGCCCCATTTATGGAAGTTCAGGCGGTGAAATATATAGTTGGTGGCCAGTAACTTCCCTCTCTTGTCCGTATGACACGACACAAATTGACCACGTGCTCATGATTATTGCGACCGAGCTCGATAGCTGCAGTCGCTTAAGTGGGGCCAGTATCCAGTAATCGGGAGATAGTGGGTTCGAACCCCACTGTCGGCAGCCCTGAAAATGGTTATCCGTGGTTTCCCATTTTCACACCAGGCAAATGCTGGGGCTGTACCTTAATTAAGGCCACGGCCGCTTCCTTTCCACTCCTAGCCCTTCCCTGTCCCATCGTCGCCATAAGACCTATCTGTGTCGGTGCGACGTAAAGCAAATAGCAAAAAAAAAAAAAAAAAAAAAAATGATTATTGCGTTTCTTTAGTGGGTTACACAACTCTGCTGAAAGGTACTGCACTTCTAAATTATAGTACCTCTAATACCGCGACCGAATTGTATTCTTTGCGTTGTCTCCTTGCCTTAAACGTGATGCTTGAGTGATTGTTTTAAGAAAAAAGTATAACTGGACAACCATTCCTTTAACACTAATGGTGCTGGTTACCATTAATACTTTCATGGCCCGTACTTGTAGACATGATATAGGCTTTTGGACTTATGCCGTGTCAAGAAAATAAGGAGAAATTCTTTACGTTTCGCAGAGAACTTTGCTCGAGCATCTTGGAACATGAACGAAATATACGTCTCAAGCAGCCAGACAAATCGGCAATAACTGAGCACGCCCTATCGTCGGGTCATCGTGTATGCTCAATCTCTTACCCACACTAGACACTACAGGTCCAGGATTATACGGGAAGCTGTGGAAATGTGTTGAAATCCTAACAATTTCAACAGGGACACTGGCTATCAATTAATACGTGGTTGCCATCCATTAAATTTACGTAGGTAGTTCCCTTCCCTGTTCACTATTTCTTTTCAGTGTTTTCCAAATTCGTACGTTCACCACCAGATGTTTTATTCCAGGCTTGTGCGTACACCTCGTATGTTGTGACTCACTCTGATTCTGATGGTTCAGTCAGCTTCCGCTTCGAATGCTAGCGCTGTACCGCGTACGGTGAGCCATCTGGTGACGAATGAACGTACCACTTCCACTTCTGTTATTAACGTCGAAATTTAAACTCCATGAACAGTCGAGATTATCTTTTGAAGACGTACAGACACAGCATAAGCCCAGATGCCTATGTCATGTCCACCAATTTTAAGAGCAAATACAACTGAACAACCGTCGTCTATTGGCCACGAAGGGCGTGAAATTTGCTCATTTCGAACACTAATACGGGAATTCGATTTTTTTGAAGAGCGTAGCATTGGATGGAACAGGAACATGGACGATAACTAGCTCAGAAAGAAAGAGAATAGAAGCTTTTGAAATGTGTTGTTACAGAAAAATGCTCAAGGTGAGATAAGTAGATAGAATCACAAATGAAGAGAAACTGTATCGAATCGGTGATAGAGGAGGTTTGGCACCATTTGACGAAAAGAAAAACATAGAATGATAGGACACACCTTAAGATAGCCAGGACTTGTCCAGTTAGTTTGAGGGAAGTGTAGGTGGTAAGAACGGTAGGGGTAGACAAAGGTATAAATGACAAGCAGATTAGAGCAGATTTAGTAGTTACGTAAGAATGAAAAGGTTAACGCTGGATAGGGTGGCATGGAGGGCTGCATCAAACCAGTCTATGGCCTGTTGGCTGAAAGTAGGGGGATAGAAGGCAACGAGCTAAAATATCACGAGCTATCACGCTGTCATCTTTGAAGGAAGTTTAACTGGCGACCACCATGTCTTAAATGTACCTCATTAGGCGGAGCGCTGTGTAAGAGTGCAGAACAGAGCAGAAAAAATGACATTTTCAAACAGATCTTATTAGTAGGTGTAACGGATTGTGTTGCTGAAAATATCAGATGGAAAGCGTAACTATGTGATGCATATAAGTTTTCGTTTAGCAGAGGTTCCGTACAGAATCGCAATGTTCTGTAACTGAAAATAGAAGAAACAAAATACCTAAGTTTCATTTTTCTTGAAGGAGAATTATGTTGAAAATAGTTCAATCAATGATTGTTTCATCACATAGATATGGAGATATCCATACATTTCTAATATTTATCAACATGGAGAAGAACGTAGGCCTACGGTACAAGATTACGAGATTATGATGTGTATGTAAAGAACCTAAAATTACACACTTTAATGAATTATCGTAAACATCAAAGGCGATCTTTCTACGTAACATTTTTATAACTGGAAATAAAATTTACAATTAACAAATTGAGTTTTATATTAATCTGTTAGTCACATTTCTCGATTCGAAACAGATACGTATTTTCTACTCTTTCATTGTCCCATGGAATGATTAGTATTGTTTACACCTGCCCTGTGGTTTCCCTTTCCAGTTCTTGCTCTCTGTGGTCCAGTTGGATTTAAAATACTGCTTTAAGAGAAGTCTTATCATGCTGTTATGAGATTCCTCGCTGAACTCGACAGCGGTAAATAAATTATAGTTACTGGGAAAAGTGCCGAGAACTTCAGTCTATAACTTTAACATAAGGTGACTCCTTCCTCGGGAATTTTTCAGGCACGTGACAACTGCACAACACCACGAGCTGGATTAACCTGTTCGAACATGCGAAACAGAATGAAAGTATATTCACATTTGTATCATGGCGGCCGTAGTGTTGCTTGCCTCCGCTCGGAGCGCTGATCGAGCTGCTATAGCCACTCTATGTATTATATTAGAGATCGTTGGTAGAAACGACACCTTGGTGTGAAAATGGGAAACCAGGACTCTTCTTAGGACTGGTGTATTCTACCGCCCTTTACAGGATTGTTTTTTTGTCTCGTGCTCAAGTTTATAGGAAGAGCATGAAGGCTTTTTCTTAGAACGGGAAATGGTTCGCGTGTCTTTGTATATTTTGACGCAGTCATAAGACTCGAGCAGCTGATTGTTGGGCTCGACTTGTGACACCACTTACTAAGTACCCTGTACTGTGTTGCGGTGTAATGTACACCGTTGTCTGTCGCCCTTGCAACCGGAGAGCGCCGCAGAAACCTGAACACTGCTCTACCTCCTTCGACAAAAGTAGTAGGAGAAACAGCAGACGGGAGGTTTCGCATGAAAAATTGCGGTACAAAGTGAGACCCGAGCAGCTTATTTACACAACACGTGTCCACCCGCTCTGTCATAATCTACTGAGCGCACGCAAGGTGTACACTCAGATTCTGAGACCACTAACTGCACTGAAATGAACATGTGATAACGATAGCTTTCGAAGGAAAGTGTTTCGTTCGTATGAATTTCCGTTGGAAAATATACTAGCGGATACACGCGGCTTCACCCGCTTTTCTTAATTCAGCCGTAAGAAGTTTTTAAACCATCAAATAGACATATTAACGCACTTTTTACGTAAATTGTATTTTTAGTTATTACTTTCAATGTTTAAGATACCGGGCTGATGAATGGTTCAAATAATGCAAAAACATAAGAGCAAACTAAACCAAAAAACAAATTATAGTTTCCGGATAAATGATGTTAATTGTTATTCCATTTGTAGCTAAGATATAGTGTTTGCCTTTCCAGCTCTTGAACAAACCTACGTACAGTTTTGACTATGGGAGAAACAAGGTTTCCGAAGATATTCCTACAATATTGAGCGATTCCTCTTCCACCTTTTTGACGCACATAGCGAAACTCAAACGAAATGCAAGAAGTAGATAAACGGTATGTCCGAATGGGACGGTTTGAATCCGAGGAATAAATACACTACTACTTTGCCTGCGGCAAGTCATGCTGGCTTCGGTAATATTCGGTATCAGTTTGACGGACTCTCCTTCCACTCGAGGGAAGGAGTATTCATATTGCTGAGAAGGAAGGTCGAATCTTCCCCTGCGATATGTTCGAGGGTATTGCAGGTGACTCTTGTTCAACTTAAAAGCTACACAAGTACATAAGATACAAATGATTGATGAGAACCCGGATACTTAAGAAGTTATTAAAAAATTACAACTTGTAGTTTCTGAAGAGTAACTGAGTGTACATCTAACCAGCCCCCAGAAGGGAGTAAAAATGACCTAGCCGGGAATCGAACCGGAAAAATCTTTTGAAGTATCCAGGTTTTCTAGTTAATCATTTCTATCGTATTTTTGTTTAACTTTTAAGATGTCTCTTCAACTCTTTAATACTAGCTAAAGATGCGTTGAAACATGTTCAGTAATTTCTTGTAAGTTTGATTACATTCAGCACTAAATGTTAGTGTTTAGTCTATAAAAAAGATGGACAGCTCAATGGAAACATGAGTTGTTACTGGTACAGTAAGGTTCACTCCTACTCAGTGGCTGCTTGTTTTAGCAAACATTGCTCCTGATCTGAGGAGAAGAGCAGCGAAGGTACAGTTGCTGAAGACGACGTTAGCACACAGGAACTCACTCTTGTTCAATGCCTTACAAGATTCACCTGTGATAAGGTTAAAATCTCGGAATCCACTCTGGACTGATGTACACTCATATGAAAAATTCAGTGTAACAGCAGAATGGAGACAGCGATGGGAACAATGTCCACCCACCAACGCCTTTCTTACTAAAGACCCAACGAAGAAAGTGCCAGGTTTCGATCTTCCTCGACAGGAGTGGTCAAAACTCAACCGTTTCAGAACAGGCCACGGCAGGTGCCGATATATGATGAAAAAGTGGGGATATTGTGAAAGTGCTGCGTGTGAGTGTGGTGCTGAGAAGCAGACATTGCTTCATGTTGTTGAGAGCTGTCCACTGTCAGCATTTAAGGACGGTTTACGGGCTCTTCATGAATTGACACCAAGTGCAGAGGACTGGTTGTCGACGCTGGACATTCTAGTTTAATTACTTCTATATTTTAATTTATATGTTCATTGTATATTTTTACACATGCTTGTAAATCCCATACGATAATACCTGATTATCAGCCCCTGGCGGCGGAGTTTGCACCAAAATTGGGGGCAATGATGGTGTAAAATTGGTGAAATTTTTATCGGTGCAAACTTGTTGAATTTTTGGTGTCATTTTGGTGCAAAATCGATAATCGATGCACCGATTTAACACCAATAAAAATGCCCCAAAACTGCACCATAATTACACCACATATTTTTCAGATTAATTTAAGCTAACAAAGTTGGTGCAAGTGACACCCATCAAAAATGAAGTACATCAGACCATTTCTGCACCAAGTTCGCGCCAAAAATACACGAAAGTTTTTCTTTCAGTCTTTGTCAAAGCCACTGTGAACCAAATTTGTTTCAAAAATACTCTAAAGTTACAGCAAGGATACGGTGCATTTATGGAATCATTTTGGTGTCATTTTAGTGCAAAATTTGTTCAGTTTTCTTTGTATTTAACCCACAAATATAATGGTTCAAAATCTGTGTAATCTCGGTGTAAAGTCGGTGTATTTTGTGTATCTTACGAAGGAAGCATCTTGGTACATATGTGACGAAACCTTTATGCCACTTTACTGCAAAATTACTGCGTATTCTTTTACATTTACCCCCCAAAATATAGTATAAAATTGGTGTAATCTTGGTGCAAATTTTGTGTATCTTTGGTGTAACCTTTCACTCTTCAAACTTTACAAACAACAAAAGTTTGTATTCTTATTGGCATTTAAATTTATTTAAACTTCAAATTTTTAATTCTTTTTTGGGGAATTTACCCCCTCTGCCCCCCCTTCCCCTCCCCCGTACCTTTGTCGCCGGTCCTGGTGAGGAGATAACGAATAAAAATCCTCTGCACTGCACAGAAATTAGTTTTTTCCTTGTCCGCGATGTCAAGTACGCGCCGACGTTCCTCAGTCTCTGAATTAAGCAGTTTCAGGAACACCTTGTTCGCAGTATTCCTTGAACTTGCTGCGTATTACCTTGAGTTCATGTCTGTAATTGCTTTCACGTGATTGCACTGTAACGGGTTTAGTCGAATTCGATGTTCTCCGCCCAGTTAATAGCTAGCTCTTTGAGAACAGGTTCTCCAGCGTTGTTATATAACTGGCGTGGGTACTAACTGGATTTCTGACTCGTGTCAGAAACATTCCGTGATGCGTTCTCGCGCTTCTCTTCCAGGAATAGCAATCTATCGAAAATGGTATGCAATTCAAATTCTTCCGCCATCTTACTAGTGCTATTAACTGCAAATCGCGGTTTATCTTCTCGTGCAGTGCTTTGAATGCCAAGAGGCAGATCCTGGCATTTTTTTCTCATTTCTTTGAAGTGGAAGCTTATTAAAATGCGCTTGCAGTAAAATGATAATTTAAATATTTCCAGTCTAATAAGATAGCATAGGGAGGAAATTATTCCAACATTTATTGAATTAAATATTCGCGTCTTTGAAGGGTGGCGGTGGTGATAGTTTTAAATATGTCCTTAGTTCAGACTTCGCGCGTCCGTCTCATTTGGTTTTCAAATATCTCAGACTCGTGTCAGCCGATTTTTTGGCACAGAAAAGAACTTCTGCAGGAGAAAATACTGGCAAAAGTTTGCAGAAGTTATTTCTTTCCTAGTGTTTGGTCCCGCATTGGTGCAGGATCCGCTTTTAAACATGCCATCCTTCTCGTTTTACGATCAAGGGCGTCAGCTTCAGTCATGCCTACAAGACTCACGTCTTCCTTGATGCAGTCGAAGCATCCCTTCGTGGAACGACGTCGGGATCGAGAACCTCCAGGATCAAATTGGAGGTCTTTATGTATCATTCAATCTGCAGGGCTTCGGACATGACCGTCGTGCTTTTCGCATTTTCTCTGGAATAGTTGCAACTTCCAATTGTCTTCGGACGTCTTCATTTGACATGTCCAATCGTGTAAAATTTTCATCTCCGTACCATGTAGAACCTGCTCATGCTCAGTTGTAGGCCAGCATTCCAGCCCTTATTTTGTTTGTTTCGGCCATCTAAGGACCACACATAACAATCTTAGCATTACTTTTGCTTCCTCTGCCAATATCTTTTCATCCTTTCTGCTCTTTTGTATAGGATCTCCCTTTCCTCTCTAAGTCTCCTGGAAACCGCTAAACTATTTGGCGAGTTTTCTACAATTGATTTCTGTCCATTATATCATCTTCCGTAACCGCCATCTTAGTATAACCTCACTTCTTCAAACCATTTCCCTTTTGTCTTCCTCTTCCTGAAGTATTCAAAGATTCTCTTCCTCACCAGTTCAACCACTACTCCTGTTCTTTGGTATAGTTCTTATAGATTTGAGATTCCTCTCCCGAGTGTTTACATTTGGACCTGGAATAATTCATTTTCTTCGTCGTCCTTGCCTATTTGCAATTGCATTTTCTCCACCCGTAATCCTTAAAATTAAACTTTCTCTTCATGAGAAACAAGCCCTCTGTTACATTTGCTACCATGTCACGGCCTCCTAAACTCTCAAACAAGAGCCTGACAGACAAGCGTTCCTCTTGCTATGCAAAAGGCATTTGTTATTCACTCGTGACTTCTCTTATTTGCATAACAACTTATTGTTAAAAGTTCTTTGTTTTGTTTTAAATACATTATCACGGTGATTGATAGCCAGTGAATCCATTTCCTGCGTTAGAAATTTTGAGCTTTCGATAGCGCCAACGTTCAGTTTCCGAGAGTTATAGTGTCAACAGAATTTGTGTGTCTGACTCAATTAATTGACTGATGATTTTGTAACCGAAAAATAACATTCGTAGTCTGTTGGGAGTGCGGTTACAGTTTGGCCACATTGGGCGACATTGACCGCTCGTTAATTTTTAAAAATCCTAAAACAAGATCGCTCACATTTGAATAATAATAATAATAATAATAATAATAGCACAGTATAGCTTGGAATGGAGAAGCAGATTAAATCATTATGTAGACTGATGACCGGAACAATAAAATCTATAATTCATTGTGGTATTTTTTTTGTCAGTTGAAGAGAATTGTTTAATTAGGGCTCGGAAGCTGACGAAAACTACTTTTTTCCTCGAGTGTCCGAAGACGAGCCCAGTCGCACTTGGATATCTCGAACCACCATTACTAGAATTTTCAGTATCTCGAACTAACTAAAATCTCCCGGTCGTTTGTCTTAATCTTCACGTATATTTATTTCTCTGTATGTATGTTCAGTCTTCAGCCCTAAGGCTGGTTGAAACCTCAACAGCTCTGCCATCAACTGTCATAGATGGCCTATGCATCACTGAAGAGGCGTACTAGGGAAATGAGCGAGGTAGTTTCCCGTTGCTTTCCTCACCGAGCCAGAAGTTGCTATTACATATCAGTCTGCCAAGCCCACTGAAATGCATGCACCAACCGACCGTACGAGCAACATTTTCACACCATTCATAGCAGGGACTGGCTGCAGAAGGAATGGCATTACTAGCATCGCTCATACCTCAGTCACTTTGATTTCTCGAGGCAAACACACCCTCCCTTGAAGCAAAATATTCCCTAACTCGAATTTTTTGCAACATTTGTGGTTTGTGAGGAACAGTTAACAAGTAATGAAAGGGTTAGTGATGCTGGGAGCTAACATGATGGGAACCGAAAAACTAAAACTTCTAATGATCGGAAAATGGCGAAACCTCGCTGTTTCTCGGGTGTGAATTACCGGCCACGTACGAAAGCAGCCTCCGAAGCCGTGGATGACAAGCTCCATTTACGAATCGCGGCTGCGTGGTATTGACGAGAAGTTTCACCGCGAAGGGAGGAAAGGTTAACAGTAACAAACAGAAGAGACTGATTTTTTTCCGAAACTGTTAACCGAGGCATGTTTCTTGTTTCACTGCTGTATATACTGTAACCTATCTTCTAAACAGTTACTATACTAAGGGATATGATTGAAGTGATGTTGTAAAATAGTTTGTTAGTATATTTTTAAATACTGTTGAAAATAGATCTCCCGAGGTGGTTCGAGATAACGAGGTTGTAACGGACTCTTCACTTCATCGGCAACTACTGTTATGAAACTCGCCACGCACATAACCTTTTTTCTACGATTAGTATTGACTTACCCTCATCATGATATAAACTGCATTTTTTCTCCAACTGGAACTTGCATACTTCTGTGAACTTGCATACTCCATACTTTACATGAACTCTACTCTATTCATCTTCACCATCTTCGATAAACTAACTTCCTTTTTGCTGGCTGAAGTCATGTGACCGCCTGGTTTATTCGCGCATGCTTCACTAATCTCTGGAATCTTCTAGATATATTTCTCATTCTACTCCACACTATAAATACCTGGCCTTCCTCTGGAAACATTGAGATGGACTTAGGCCTGTGTGGAGGGAGCAACATCCTACAACTTCGTCCTTAATTACATGTGCCCAGAAGTCTTCATTTGCGGGCGGTTCAATTTGCTTCAAGATGAGGTATGACAAACTGATTTCTTTACTGTAAATACTTTTAATTGCATTGGGATAGATTTTCCCTGCAAAATTAAGCTGGGAGCATGGCATTTCCAGGCCGAAATTTCACTTGCCCTTTTTGTATTTAAAACTTTTCATTCACGATCTTCGTAACAACTTTCTTTTGAAATGTGCGTGTGGTGTATTGGCAACTGTGCGACTTCTACTGTACACGTACTTCTATTCGTTCAGTGCTTCAGGATATTGTGAAACTGGTTCAATGAAACTACATGGTGATTATTCGGCTGTAGAACTACGTTACCTAGTGTTAATCTGTGGGATAACAGAAGTGGTGGTGACCTGCATATAGTATTTGCATTTTGTTCAGATAATTTTTTCTGCTGGTGTACTCGAATTTGCTAACTGAACATCTTCCCTTTCTTGTCGTTCTGGATTTCTCTTTTTATTGCAGTATTCATCCTTTCCTTGTTTGCCCTTTTCCTTTCCTGCGGCATCTTCTCTTTTTCCTTTCTTTCTCTTGGATATCTTATCTTTTTTTTTTTTTTTTTTTTTTTTTTTGACATAATGAATTTGTAATCCGTGTATGTGGTTGGGAAAGTTTTATATTTGTATAGTTCTCATTTCATGTAAATTGTCAGAGGTTCGATTTATTGTTTCAATATATATATATATATATTTTTAAATCTTATACTGGTTTCTGATCTATTTTCACTTATGTCCCTTATTCCTCCGTATATTTCTCCTTTCCAGGTTATGTAGCATACTTTCCTTTGCCCAATATCTTGTTACTCTGCAATGTTTGGTGGAGATTTCTAAGTCCACGGCCTCCATTCTTAATTTGATAGTTACTCCACTGCATAAATCTTACTACTCGAGGGAAACTATTCTTAGATTTTCCATTGGCACTATTATACACAATATTTGTGTATTACTCCCATGGGCCCAGTTACAAGGTTCATACTGTAAATCTGAAAGGAATTTTTCTTTCAACTTTACCTTCTTTCGAGTGTTTTTTCCACTAGTTCATGCATCACCTTTTAAAGATCTTCTCTCTAGTAAGTATATATTTTGCCCCTTTCTCAAAAGAGAAAAAGTGAAACAAAATGAAAAATGAAACTCGTGCTTGAAAAAATACGCAGAGGTATGAAATTATTTGCAAGATAAGTGAAATACTGAAAGGAGAATATTTTGATGCGAGTGTTTATGAAGACGAAAATCTCAATTGCTTCAAGTATAAACCCTTAAAATCCTGTGATGTGGATAGAAATTTTTCAAATGTTTCGCAACGTGCTGTCTGAAAACGTGGAGATATTGTGATACTGCAAAGCCTTCTAGGTGTAAAATCTCATAATTTCTGCAAGTACTTTTTTAAGAAACACGGAATTCCTTTTTAAAATTTAAAATAGATGTAACATAAAAAGTTCCCAGTCCGTCAAACACAATTTCAGTATAAAGTATAACACTATACACTTACCTGTAAAAAAAAAACACACTATTATACAAAGAATGACATGTTTCATTCTATAAGAGCATCCTCTCTAGACTCAGGACTCCTGAAATAGTGTTTGTTAATAACGGACTTAGGATCGGCACTTTAGATAAGTACAGAAGTTTTCTTCATTATATGAATATTTGTAAATTTATCAATACTTGTTCATATTGTCACCAAAACTCCATCATTAAGAAGTTTACGCAATGTAAACAATCAGTCAATATTCTAAAGGCTAATGCCTTGTCAATGCAACCATTCTCTTCTTTCATTGGATGTTCCTTTCAGTTTCATATAATTGTTACAACCTAACCTCTTCTTGTCAATCAAATACTTCATCCCAGGTCTTCCTCTCCCTTTCTTTCCCATCACTTTCCCTTCAAGTATGTTAGTGATAAAAGTGTTGTCTGATGACATGTCCAATAAATTTTATTTTCCTGTTTTCCATTTCCTTTAAGAATCTTCTCTCTTCTTTAACTTCCCTTAAGACTTCCAGGTTGGTTTTTCTTTCCGTCCAGCTCGTTCTGGTCATTTTCCGCCATATCCACATCTGAGGATGTTCTTGTAGAACGAAACATGTTTGTATAATAGTATTTTGTTACAGGTATGTTTATAGGGTTATAATTTATATCGAAATTGCTTTTGACAGACTGGATAGTTTACCTTTAAGTCGACACAAAAGTACGGCTTCATTCTTAACAAAATAAAAATGGATGTCTGAAAGAAGTATTATTTCACTGTATGTTGCAAACGACCAGGTTTTTGAATTTTTCAATATTATATTCCTTCAGTAAATACGTACGTAAAACCAAAATGTGGATGAATTTGGATCGTATAGCAATTGAGGCTTTGACGGCTGGCGCTGCAAATTGTCGGTGCTTTCCGGGCGTGGTGCAGGAGCATGAGATGTTCCCGACGTTTCAGTGAAGATTGCGTTCGGCATTGTCAAGAGTTCCGACTGACTTCGATAGCAGCGAAGCTCACAGTGGATCTACGTCCTTTTTTCTAGTTTTAGGTCCTTTTTTACGGATATTTTAAAGTCTCTTTATAGGTGTTAAACTTCCAAGCCGCAGTTATAATACTTCAGATTCTAATTGAGAAAAGAGAACTTTATATTACCATAATTGTTAATGCGGGAATGTTTTGTTGTTGCAGGCGCAGCAGGTCGGTGAGAAGCGAGAGCACTTGTACAAGATCCTGGTGATCGGTGAGCTAGGCACGGGCAAGACGTCCATCATCAAGCGATATGTCCACCAGTTCTTCTCGCAGCACTACAGAGCCACGATCGGCGTCGACTTCGCGCTCAAGGTACTCAACTGGGACACCAATACCATCATCAGGCTGCAGCTGTGGGACATCGCAGGTGAGTCGCACGCAAATAATCAATTTGAGTTTCATTTATTGAAGGACTTATGATAATTTTATCTTTCCAGAGAGAAATTTGACACCATTTATTTATCGATTTATTATTAATTTTTTTCGAATTGGTGTAATTTGTGGTAGAAAATCCGTGTCAAATTTATCTACAACCATTAATGGTTGTAACGTCGCATACATGTATAGGATTTCCAGCGATGGAGGGATTGGAAAGGGCTAGGACTGCAAAGGTGGCGGTGAATCAGAACGTCCAAATTGATGCGCAGATAGCTTGAATGCCGTCAAATTGAAACGACTGCACATGGTAGCTGAAGCCAAACTATTGTTAGATTTCCGCCACCAGACAAACGGCTGCTCCCTTCTCCCTTCTCACTCCTATCCCATCGTGCCATAAAGCAACTTGTAAAAAAAAGCGCCATCTATATACCCCGTATAATAATTTCATGATTTGTCTCCTTTCTTGATATTTTCGGCCTCTCCTCATTTCACTGGTTTTTTTCTTCCATCCGTCCAGACAGTTGCATGCTTTCCATCTCTTACCTTAAAAAGGCTGAACTTTTAACCGTATTGCGAAATGTGAGCCTGTTTAGAATTTCTGCTTCTGTAATCGTCATTTCTGCTAAACCCTTTTTCACTTCTATGAACAAACTTATTCCTCACTTGAGATTTGTCAAAATGGTCAAATATTTTTTGTTTGTATTTTTGGGTTTATTCCAAGTCCATAAAAAGAAATTACTCTTTACTCGAGGGGATGTGTTATTATTTTATTTCTATTTGTTTTTTTACAAGCGAATGCACCACTTAAGATCACGCTATAACTTAATGCCTTTCTCTTCATGCGTTCGCTGTTCTGCTTCAGTTCATCTACGGTCTTTTTAGTTCCTCTTCCGGCTTGAACCCTGTTTCAATTTTTTCACTGTGTTCCTAAATGAATTCCTTTCTAACAGTCGGAGCTCCGAGATGTTTAACCTTTCCGCATCTTTCTTCGTTTCCTTAATCCAAGCTGTAGTGGTCTTCCTTCTGCAGAAGTAATCATATACCTGTTTGGTAAGTTTGTTTGCGCTCATTCTGTACAGATGTCAAAGAAACGCCAGTCTCCTTTTCTTCGTGGTCTGAGATCCTTTATATCTTCTGGTAAACTTCTGTTGGTCCGAAGTTTCCATCCGCTTTCACATTGGACAGCTACCATAATTTTTCTAAGTACTCTTCTTCCTAAGGTTTTAGCTTCTCCAGCTCATAGTTCATGGATATACATTCTGTTTTGACCACGGTGTTGTATTTTTTCACTTTGGCATTTCAGTATAAGCACTTTTTATTGTGGATGGTTTTTGTTTATTATTATTATTATTATTATTATTATTATTATTATTATTATTATTATTATTATTACATCGATACAGCCAACTAGACTTGGGTTACACGAACTACCTACCTCTTTCTCTTAGCCTTACACCTTTTTACATTGTAACCGAAGATTTTTAAACCTCCTGCTCCCTTTGACATTCTTCATCCGAGATGTTCCATGGTTTAGCAGGTTCTTTCTCTGGATCATCGCTCAACCCCGTAACTTTCTCCCTAAAGACGGTCCTCTCCATTATGTCCTCTGGCCTTCTATCATTTATCTGCATGTCTTTGTACACCTCCAACAGCAAGCGGGGATGAGATTTCAATTTTTGCTGGAAAGTGAGCAATTTGTGCGATAATCTCTCCCGGTTCGTTCTCTTCAGGTGACCATACACGGTTAACCTCCCTTTCTTCATAACAGTGGTGATCTTTTGAAATCTTTCGTAATCTTCCTTGTTTGACCTCAGCTGCAAGACACTTTCTTAGGACCCAAAATCTGAGGAACTTTGTCGATTGGGAAAGAGGGAACTATCTTCCACTTTTGCTAGTGTTCCTGCAGCGTAAAGGCATGCCACACAGTAGTTCCTCGGTTTAGCCTGGTAGGAAACGGATTTGGATCTGTATCATTGCTCATTTTAAATTTCAGTTCAATCTTCCTTGCTCTCTCCCTCAGTGCTTCCTTGCCATTATCATTCGGGGTAATTCCCGACAATGCAGCTTATTATTATTATTATTATTAATGCAGGATAATTCGTTGCTGATTAGCTCGTGTCTCAGATGTGTAAAGATAGACTTCCACTGTTCGATTACGTATGAATCAACTCAATATTTTGTTTACTGTAGTAATTAAAACCTGTCCTATGAATTTTTTTTTTCCGATAGGATGAACATTAAACCCGGATTGTTTGGCAGTAACAGGTTAAATACAAATTTACTGAAGCGAGTAACAAGCATATTAGTCTGCTCAACGGTTATAGGAGTACAGCCTTTCAGAACCTCTAGAATGTACAGCATGTTACTCTTGCTACGTTAGAGAAGGGCAGCTGAACAAATTAGTTGGCAGTCTAACCTATTACTGCCTAAAATTTCCGAGCCTAGTAATCATCCTGGTATCAACCCCAAGATTGGTTTACAGAAGCAAAGGCAGCCACATCATTGGACCACGTTTCCCAACCCAGTTGATTTATCCTTGCCACCACGTCCTTAATTCTCTTAATGTGAGCGATTCTTCTGTCCTCTGATCGGGGAAGTCGTTTCACTGGTTTGACGTCATCTTCAAGTACCCTCCAACCCTGGATTTTTTGTTTAAAGATGTGCCTGTCTAGGACATCTTATTCTAAGAGCTGTATAGATCTCGATCTGATTCGTTGATTCTATTCAAAATATGCTTCGAGTCAATATTAATCCTATCTTTGAACGTTCTTTATTTTCAGTCATTAACCTCTTATTTTGATGACTTGTGTAGTGACATCCGTTGCGAAACTGCAAAATATGCTTATCCGTACTCATAGGTAAACAAAAATGATTCTATTTGATGTATAGTTAACAGTACTCATTTTTAATAGTTTCACAATCGTTTCATAAGTACAGTACTTGTGTTTGAAAATTGTGATTTAAGAAATGAAACGGCCAATTGTAATTTGTGAATTGATTATTAATGAAACAGAAATTAACTTGTAAATGGCAAGTTGTGTGGTTTGTGAACCAAGGCCCAGGGCCTTCAAAACAGTTTGGTGTCCCGCTCTGCTTACGGCCGTGCCTGTTTCAGGTCAAGAGCGGTTCGGAAACATGACCCGCGTGTACTACAAGGAGGCCGTGGGAGCGTTCATCGTGTTCGACGTCACGAGAGCGGCCACCTTCGACGCTGTAGTCAAGTGGAAGCAGGACCTGGACGCCAAGGTCCAGCTGCCAGATGGCTCGCCTATCCCCTGTATACTGCTGGCTAACAAGGTAAGTGATCAGTTGAAACCACTCTCATAAAATTAACTGTTATACTTCCTAAACTCCCGCATTCAAAGTAACGCCTGAGATAATGTCGAGGATAGTACGTGCCCTCCAGAGGAGCCCATGGGTGTCTGCCAGGGTAGGAGCCATTTCATTATAACTTCACGTAATACGATGTAGGGTGGCCTTTTCCCCGCAGAACCGGGGCCGCTCGGCGGTACCACAAACGGAACGATAGGGCCTAAATCTGGAATTTCATGGTCAAGGGCCTGCTAGGCGAGCTGCGTTCAGTTGTCTTTACTCACGTGTTCTCCCTGTGGGTGAGGAACGCAGACGAAGAATACACCCGCGGTATCCCCTGCCTGTCGTAAGAGGCGACTAAAAGGGGCAACCAAGGGATGATTATTTTTAAACCATGAGACTACTTGTGATTAGTACCACTATGTGAAGAAAACTATGTTTCTGCGTTACCTGAGAGTAATTCCAGTATGTGAAGAACACCGTGGGACCGAGCTCGATAACTGCAGTCGCTTAAGTGCGGCCAGTATCCAGTATTCGGGAGATAGTAGGTTCGAACCCCACTGTCGGCAGCCCTGAAAATGGTTTTCCGTGGTTTCCCATTTTCACACCAGGAAAATGCTGGGGCTGTATCTTAAGGCCACGACCGCTTCCTTCCCACTCCTAGCCCTTCCCTGTCCCATCGTCGCCATAAGACATATCTATGTCGGTGCGACGTAAAGCAACTAGCAGAGAGAACACCGTGGGATTTGTTACCTGTGGCTGTTACCATGTAATACACCATAGGTCTACAATACCTATGATTAGTACCACTATGTGAGCAACACCACGAATATACGTGGCCCGTGATTAGTCCTGCTGTGTGAGGAACACCATGGGTCTGCGTTGCTCGTGAGTAGTGCCCTTGTGTGAATCACCATGGGTCTACATAATCTGTCATTAGTACTACTATAAGACGAACACCATGGTTCTACTTTACCAGTGATCAGTACCATTGAGGGGCAAGTGACCTAGCTGTTAGGCCCCTTAAAACAGCAGTCATCGTCTTGACTCCCGTGTGGTCTCGGCTGGACCGCGCTGACTCGAGCGGAGAAATTCGAAGGAGATGCATTAGGGGTGCACAGTATTCTTTCCTTCATTGCAAACAAAATGAGCTCTTCTAGGTGAGAACTGCCCTCCACCAATATAATTAAGGCACCATAAATTGTTCATTTACATGTAATAAACACATTATTGACATATACAAAGAAAATAGGTTTGTAGGATAAATACTACACACATTAACCAAATATTAAACGAAGCATCAAATTCTGACATGTTGAAGATACATCAAGTGCGTGAACACTTGTCTACACCCTGGGCATCCTGGTTTCGCTTCCTCTAACAGTTCAACTCCCTTCCCTCCTGCCCAGAGGGCGGTGGTGGTGTAGTAGTAGTAACTTTCATTTCAATAATCGGTCTTAAAAATACTGCACACACACTGCCCCCCCCCCCCCACGAATCTTAATGAAATTCTATACATGCCCCTGAGTAATGTTATGCGATGTAAAAGTCTAAATGAAGTGTGATTGAAATAGTTACATAACAAAACATTTCAAAGTTTAGAAATAACATCCTAATTCATGATATTACAAAAGTTTGGAAAAATAATTTTAAAACTTCACGCTGAACGACTGACGTGTTGACTAATGCATTTCTGTATTTCTGTTTTGTTCAGTGCGACCAGCAGAAGGAAGGAATCGTCAACAATACAACTAAAATGGACGAGTATTGTAAGGAGAGAGGATTCACGGCCTGGTACGAGACATCAGCCAAGGAGAACATTAACATCGAAGATGCTGCGAGGTGTTTAGTCACAAAGGTGAGTGAAAAGCAGCATACTATGCTTCCAACTAATGCCCCCATATGTTGGTTCTATTCTGCTCTCGGCCACTGTCTCACATTTTCCAGGGTCAGAACAAATTTGGTTCCTATAATTTGTATGAGAATTTAACTGAGCAATTTGTTAACTCCATTATTTCTATTTAATTTGTGTTAATTCTACATATTTGTGGAAGAAATCAATTTTACTTCACCAAAGATCTCTCATATTTTTCTTAAGTGCTTGGAAATATTTCTTTTGATAATTAAAAATTTCTCCTTATGGAGATCAAAGTGTATGGGGGGAAATAATGTTCGTTTCTACAAGTTACTCCACCACTGTTCATCATGTTTCTGTTCAGTCCTTGAGCTTTTTCATTCCATCCTTCCTCAGCCTCTTTCCTTTTATTTTGAAGTCCGAAACTTGTTTTCACATTCTTTAGTCATTGTACCTTTTTGATATGTCCAAACAGTATGTTACCGCACAAATCTTTTCACTCTTTACTCATGGCCTCCTCTGCTTGCCGACTGACGACCCTCTCAGGGTGCGATGAAAGCAGACACCGCTGCTGCTCTGACTGTAAACCATGAAGTAGTTGTTCTCGTGTGTTTCTGTAACTCTCCCCTGCAGTCGCATTTCATGTGTTTAGGGTATTATTTCAAATCTGAATAGAATACACAGCACAAGAGATGCTAACATATTACTTGCGACGATAGTGTTACTAAATCCTTGTTAAAGTTGAATCTTGAGGTTAAAAATGACCAAGAACTGTCTTCTTGTTCCTATTCCATTTTGCTGAAATGTCGAACATAGACTTCATCAATCCAAACATGATGGTGGAAGAATAATGTTGATATCTCCATCAGTTTAGGGAACATACATTCAAAAAAATAATCATAGTAGTCTGACGTGGACAGGACGTCACACATGCCGGGATGTAGACTCGTCGCTTGTCCAGTCACGATAACAAGTGAACGTTACATTTCATTCAACTGATTCCGTGACTTAAGAATATATTTTGTTTCATTCGATACTTGCATTTCATTTCACTACACTTGGGACTTGAACGTTGTCGGACCTAAAACTTAAGGGCGTGATGTATACACATCACTGTTTCCCGTGTTTTCATATCTTCTCGTCTCTGTAAAAGATGCGGCCAACAATTGCTCTCTTCTCTCCCAGGAGCACTACCAGGTCTGGCCAGCGCCTCCACTGTGATATTCTGTGAAGTATGGGGAAAGATGCATGCATGCTGACTTGTAAGAAGCAGGGGTGAGCGGAAAGTGTTTGTGGTGAAATCAGGCTTATGAACCAAATCCCCATTCACTGACTTTGTCATCAAACGCTATATGATGGCAAAAATGTGTATTTTATAACAACACCTTGCAAGCAGGCAGATGTGCAGTCTCCAGTCTCTCCTTTGAGCAAAACCGTGACGGTGAGTTCAGATGGGACATGTTACTTTATTCACGTTTGGATTGTACACTGTGTTCTGTGTTTACAGAAAAGGGTCTGCGATGCAGTTAACCACGCGGAATTGCATACGTAAAGTCCGTTAAACCTGTATGTTGCCAGGACTTAGTGATTTATAATAGAAAAGAAATGGAAAGAAAATCTTTAACAGCTTGTCTGTGCTCTCCAGGAAGTATTTTTCAAGACGTGAACATTTCGGTACTGTACCAAGTGTCCTGCCAACGGGTGTTGCACTGCAGATCGATCACGTCAAGCTGGAAGTAATTGGGGAACATTTTCAGCCAGAAGTGAGAAAGATTTGATAGTCAGTCTTGAGCCCTTCAACTTCTTGGAACCCATTTGTAGATTGGCTGACAATGCAACTGTGTTGCTGTCATGTGAACGGACTGTTAATCTTCCCCTCCTCTCCCTTCAACATTCCTCTTTGAGGCAGGAGCACTGTTCAGCCAGACCTGCTCTTGTGATATCAAGACTAGATATTGTCTGTGTTACTTATCTCTGTTCTCGTCTCCTTGCAGATTCTCCAGAACGACAAACTTATCCACAACAATGATGCAGCCAAGGATGCAGAGAAATTTGCTCTCGATGGCAAGGCACAGAAAGAGCAGAAGAACGGCAAGTCCTGCGCTTGCTGACAATGTCCCTAAATGTGTCGACCAAAGAACGAGATGAACAAAAAGTTGTATAATAAAACAGAACCACAAGATTTATATGGACCATGTTCGATTGCCATGGAATAAATGATCGACTTTGCACGACGATGGTTAAAATATAAGAAAAATCACAATTGATAATACGGAACACAAGTTTGCTTTTAAAAGATCTTTCTTTTCAGACATTGTTTATTGAATGTTAATTCTGCTTTGTAGCAGTGCTGTTATCTTTTTACGTTGTACTTAAAGCTTTGCTAATCGCAGTTAGTTTGGCGTCGTCAATCTGAGTTGTATTAGCGAATTCTATCCCTGATTGGTGAACCCCAAGAGGATGCCTTAAGCTTCGTGTAGCTCGGGAGAGGTCAAGAGGCAATGATCGCTTGTACATAGGCTGTCTTGCTTCTTCCATCTCCTAACTTCTGGTTTGGACCAGAGAAGCGGAAGTCATCTGTACGATATACAAGAATCGAAAGAAGGAAATGGAGTCTCTAATGTGTCTTCGAACATAAAGTAATGCTGTAAAAATGTGACTGTTAGACGTTAAAAATTCTCCCGCATTACGTCGGTAAGAAATGTTAGGAATAATTGTATTAGCAGTATTTAGTCAAAAATGGCCTAATGATGGTTAAGAATTCTGTTCTCGTGGACAAAGGAGGTAAATTGTTTTTACCTCTGACGTTGGAAGGTGATGGTGTGTGTTAGGAGTATGGTTAGCGTACTATTTTATGTTACTATCCATATTTATCATCTCTGTGAATATATGTAAGATATTAATAGCATGAATGGAGTCGGTCTGTAAAAGCATGTTACAGATCTCAAGTGTGTGATGTATGTTTTTTAAACTTTTAATATTCATACATTAGATATTTTAAATATGCTGTTTTTAGCATTGTCTGTTTTAAAGTTACGTTGTTAAATTTGTTAACCAAAACTAATCTTGTTACTATGACTTTGTTTAAAGCAATTTTTCCCATAATATCCATGGAGGGGAGCAGATACAAATATGTAATATTCATGTATATTTTTTTCTTTTATATTAGGTCCTCTCTACAAAGATGGTATATTTTCTTACCCCGAGAAACTTGTCGTTTTTGTATGCAAAGCTCTAACTAGAGAAGAAAGTATGGGGTGTAATTTTAACTAACATTTTATTGATCTTTGTATGTGTAAAATACTTACTTTACATTTGGTGAAATTCACTTCTCACTTATTTTAGTTTCTAACTGTATACCTCATTTGGTGATGTGTAATACTGTAAGTAAGGTAGATGGAAGCAGGGAAAAGGCCCGTCAGTAACAATGAGTATCATTATTACACTTTCACATTTTTGTCGAATTTCGCCAAGTGTGAAGTTACTTTTGAATGTGAAGTTCGAGAAAACCAAATTAAGGGAAGTAGACCATTTAAAGCACGAACAAAATCAATGTGAAATATTGCAAGAAAATACTGTAGGAAATGAAAGAATGTTTAAGTTACTGTATTGAAAAAGGAAAAAGTAGAATACTTCTGAATTTCAGTATTTAGTTTGCTTTGAAATACTGTAGGATGGGTATACATTTGTTCTATCTGTGCTGGCGGGCTTAGTGGCTCAGACGGTAGAAAGCTGGTTTTTTGAACCCAGGGTTCGAAACCGGTTCAGTCCTGTGGGGCAACATTTCCGGCACATCGGAGTCTCTGAAAACAGTTGAAGTAGATAGTGGGGCATAGGACCAGCATAATTGCTCCCCTTCCTTTGCAAAGTTGTATTGTGATGGTAAGGATTTCATCTCCTCCAGAGAATTGTTCTCTAACAACAAACTTGTCCCCACCGATTTGATAATTTTTAATGTACAGTACAGTACCTAGACATCATGGTGAGAACTTGCACCTATTCAGATTGAAAGGGGTCATCTCCACTCAGTTGCAACAAATTATTTTGAGTCCTTTTTGTTTTCAGTTTTTGGGTAAAGATGAAAGATTTTGTGAATGCTTTCAGTCTCAATCCTTCAAACACAAAACTGAGAACGGCTATTCTAGTTATAACATTGAAACAATCAAAGTTTAACTATAAAGTAGTCATGGCGACATCAGATTTCCCACGGAGGAGGTCAACCAGTATTTTAGAACATATCCTCCCCGATCTTTTAATGTGCTCATAATGCAAATATCATTTAAAATGAGCCCACAAAAACACTACAGAGGCAATCAGTGTATAGTGAGAATGAATGTCATTTGCTCATCTTGTAAAGTGCTCTCGAAATATTCAAATTCCATTTTTTTGAGCTTTGTTAGATGTTGTGCCTTGCGATTAGAACTGGGAACATGCTAGCAAGGTATTCTTATTCTTCCATACAATGTATTTGAGGACTTAAATTATGATCATTGGAACTACAAACTTAATTTGTCCATTTGGTGTTTGGGCTCATTGTAGTTGTGCTGTGAATGAAATAGAACTTTGTACTTAGCACATCATCTGTGCTTTCTTTTGTCTCATGTGCTAATTCCTAATATCCATACTTGTATGTTGAAGGTTAATTTTAATTGTTACACCTTTCACACTGCAACAAAGAACATACCTCGTGCAATATTTGCAGCAGATAATGTGATTTATCATTTACGAAACTAAAACTTTCAGTGTAAATTCTGTAATGCAATTTCATTAAAATTCTATCAGTATAGAAATACTGTAATCTGGAATTATAAGTGAATTTCTTTGTGCAGAGGAATCTTTACAAAAATATTTGAAAAACAATCTTCAAAAGTAAGAAGTTTTGCAAATAATTTTAACAAATTCTTTTCATGAGCATACAACCAATCGTAGTGGAGCTCAAGATGCATGTTTAAACTAATGCAGAGGTGTGTGTAGCCAGGGAAAATAAAATGGACGGAATGTTTCAAATTGCAAAATGATAAATACTGCCATATAATTAATTGTACAGCATATCTCTGCTTATAAAATTCACATTATCTTGTGAAATATTGCTAATTATAGCTTGATGACAATTTTGCATATTCAAAACATTTTCTTACCTATGCACAGATTATACTCTACCCTGATACACAATGAACTTATCCCAGACGGGCCAACATGTATTTTCCTATTGCACTAAAGCTATTAAGTTTACAATTTTGTACTTTACTCTTAGCTACACCTCTGTATTAATGTAAATTATAGTAGGGTGTGAAGAGTTTCAAGAGCAGTTACAAATGGAAAGCTTTGATTTCCAAGAATGAATCTTGATGTAGCAGAG
The DNA here is from genome assembly GCF_040414725.1 of Anabrus simplex. Taxonomy (NCBI): domain Eukaryota; kingdom Metazoa; phylum Arthropoda; class Insecta; order Orthoptera; family Tettigoniidae; genus Anabrus; species Anabrus simplex. The sequence continues at coordinate 11,244,874 of NC_090274.1, read as the reverse complement.
TTAAAATACAGTTGGATGATAAATCATTAGAACTGAAATTTTTAGCAGAGATAAACTGAAATGGTTTATTTTGATAAAAAATATTTGAAATCTAACATGTTATCATTAAAGTTGCAAATTCAAGAGAGAAAAACCTCATAAACAAGTTTTTTAAAAATCGTGTTCTGATAGTTAATGTCTGAGAAATGTTCTCAACATTAACTGAAAATGCAGTGGAGACTTTTATCTGGACTGCAAGTCTGGACTTAAATCGCTTCTTGCTTTTATAAATACAAGTATGTAGTAATATTCGCTGTACAGAACAAAACGTGGTGGACTTTCTACCATTGCTAAGTGACTGGATCATGCCCGGTTGATAAAGGGTGGTGGCATGGAGATCATAAAAAAGAGATAAGATTCACGAATGACGGCTACACTGTAAAGAACGGAGTTGAATTTTGAGGTGATTATTTATTAAACTCTACAAAACTGTGTTTTACAGCAAGAGCATTTCATTCATGAACCAGTCATGCTATTGGTGAGTGCAACAGTTGTCATACGTATGCAGATTTGAGTGGCGTGATTCTATCATACAACAGTATCATGAACTACTTGTTAATTCATTGGAGGATGTAACTGACCATTTATATTGGTATTAATTCATCAGTCGGTCACTACTCGTTTCCGATTAAAATACATTTTTCTCCTGCAATTCTTCTTAGTGTGTTGGCTCTGTGGAGATGTCGCTGGTGACTGATCAAGCCAATCTTTGCATGAAACATGCGGCCCCACAGATCACATCTAAAGGTGGGTGGAGGACGCACCTGGATCTGACGTAGTTTTCGCTTTTCATGGGTTGCAATTTCTTGTCTACGACATGCCTGCTCAAACAGTGAGACACCTTGTGCAGTAGCTTTGCTCCAGAGAACAGTGTTTTGTGCAGTTGTTGCCCAGGTGTTAGCATTTATATTGGTGCTGTTCATAGTCTTCTTAATCTGGTCTTCATCACGTTTCAAAGGAGCACCTTGAGGCCATTTGTCATGACGAATCTCACCGTAGGGAAGTTGTTTAAGCAGTCTATCATTCATTCACTGGATGTGACCAACCTTTTAGCAGACGAGTGATGATATAGGCTTCTATGCTGTTCATATGCGCCTTGTCGAGAACTGCCACATTGCTTATGTAGTCATCCCATGTGATGTTCATGATGTTACAAAGATGCTGAAATTCCTCACCTTCATTTCACACATATTCTTATAATCTTTCTTCTTATTAGTCTTGAGTAATCAGTCCATAGATTGGTTTCATGTAGCCCCCCCCCCCATGCCACCCTATCCTGTTTCTTTTCATAACTACCTCATCCTACACCTGTTCTAATCTGCTTATCATATTCATACCTTGGTCTACCCCTACCGTTCTTACTGCCTACACTTCCCTCACAAAACTAACTGAACATGTCCTGGGTGTCTTAAGATGTGTTCTATCATTCTCTCTCTTCATGTCAAATTTAGCCAAATTGATCTCCTCTCACCAATTCTTCAGTATCTATCCATCTCACCTTCAGCATTCTTCTTAACATCGCATTTCAAAAGCCTCTATTCTTTCTGAGCTGGCTATCATCAATTTTTCATTTCCATACAATGCCATGCTTCAGAAAAGTCTTCAAAAATTCTTTCTAATTCCTATATCCATGTTTGAAGTGAGCAAATTTTTCTTAAGGCCTTCCTTGCTTGTGCTAGTCTGCATTCTACTTCTTTCTTACTTCTGCCAACGTGAATTATTCTGCTACCCAAGTAACAATATTAATTTACTTTCTTGAAAACTTCAGTTCCTAATCAAATATTTCTCCAGATCTGAGTTTTGATTTCTCTTACCACATTTTCTAAATAAATATTGAAAAGAAACTACGGTAAACCACTCACTGTAGTTCACAGTGCACAATATCAATTTCCTGACAGATATTTTGTTTGTTTTCTTCTGCTGTCTGTTTGGTTTCTTAGGCCGAACACTTCCCATAGCTTGAAATTTATGATAGAGAGCATGCATGGTTTATTCCATCTGAAAATTTTACAATCGGGAATGCTTCTTGAAATGAGTGTTTGACTTGACAAGCCGACAAGTGTATCATAAGTAAACTCGTTCTGCAGTAGTGAATACATACTAAGCTATAATACACAAGACAGAATGCCACACAACAAACATGCCTCGTTTACAAGGCCAGGACAGATGTCTGCACACTTCCCAGCATTGAACTAGGACTCTACTGTTGCGTTCACCGGCAAGAAAAATATGGTGCATCTAGTTCATAGTTAGATTGCTCTTGGTATAAAATACAGGAAAGTCTGATCATTATTTTTCCAAAATTCAGAATTTTTTCTTTAGGATTTTCTTGACAAAGGTGGAAATTAAGGTGATTGAAATTGTTTTGTAGTAAAGATAAGTTTCCACCACACATGAAATTATTATGTACAAAATAAGGATTTGAGAATCACTTGCCTTTTCTTGCATAAAGCTTACTGGGATACTATTTGATAGGCTACTGAAAGATGCAGTTTGGATGTTACTCGGTTGGGACTGACTAAATAAAATGTTTGAGTTTGTTTTGAAGGGATTAGGCATTCCTGTACTTGATCACCAAACCAAAACTCTGCTAAAACATATTTTCATCCACGGGCTAATAGGGGAGCTGCACATTCCAGCTCTCACACAAATGTGTGGAAATTATAGCGATCACCCCAAACAAAACCTCTGCGGCAATGTGCTGCTCACTTTGAATTATAAGCTTAATCTATTGTGAATGGTTGAGCAGTGACTTGGTGTTTATTGCAGATGTGTTTAGGTGCTGTCTTTGAATGGATGTGTTGGGAATATACTTACGTTCATTTGAAATTTACAAATAATACTGGAGGGCAAAGCAGAAATTTAGTCCAGAAAGCGGTCTTGTGGCTTTGACCATTATAATGTGGGTGCAAGGGTACCCATACCTGAGGGCTAGGGGAGAGGGGGGTGCCCCCACCCCTAGCTCTCAGGGAAAGGCAAAAATCTAATGTAGTCAGGTGTTTTTCTTTCAAGAAAATGATTTTCCACCAACAGGCAGAGGATACCGTGGGTGTTATTCTACCACGAAATAAGTCACCATTTATCTTCCAAAATGTTAAAAATACTACATACCCCCAGGTCTAGGCCCCCTCCCTACAAACTGTCATAGGGGCCCCCCATGTCTGGGTGTACGTCAGTTGAGCTCAGAACTGGCAACTGTCTGCTGAGAATGTTAACTTAAGTTGGCAATATGTTTTTTCTATTTTTGTTGTATATTTATGTTGTAAATTTTTACTGTACATTCATAGAACTAATTCATAGTATCCTGCCTCTTGCCAAATAAATCACAGAATACCTGTGCAAATACATTCCATAAAGGGGTGCAAATTTCTGAAGACGTAAATTGCAAATTTTGAACAGATTTTGAAATGGCCACACAGAAAGTCATGAACAACATGGGGACCTCATTGTCAATTCTAGGGTGGATTTTATTTAACTCAGGTGTAGCAGTTGCTGGGTCTTCACTTTGAATATAAAAAGTCCACACTGAAGTTGGAAAGTGGGCGATTGGTTTGATATCCTTCGATCTTGGAGATGAATTTTGCAGCCAAACTGCTCTGTGGAGTTTCCTACATCTCTATAAAATGGAAAGGATAATGCAATGACCATCAGGCTTGACTGTTCGTAATTTTATCTTCAACATAATTGATAAGCTCTGAATTTTTAACTACGGGTATAGCCTACATATTAAATTCTATCAGTAAGAAAGTACAGTTCAATATGAGCCATTAGGGACCACAAAGTGAAAACTTCAGCTCGGTGAATTTGAGTTTTTTGACTTTGATGTTCCGTTAGAATTCTTTCACTCTGTCTCTTACGATGATGTTTCTTCTTTGCTTCACTCATTTGTTCGACAAAGATTGTAACAATGACAGTTCTATCACGAGCACAGCAGTTACATTCAAACATCTGTGCCATGAGGCTGTAATGGAACTGTACATTAACTCCTTTTGAGGTAAAACATTTTAAACTTTGTTACTGGATGAAGACATCGCACTGAATGTTATGTTACTTCCATTAAATAGTTTTGTACTTCCTGACTCGACACGTGCATTCTCCCGTAGCCCAAATAAACTCCTTGGTGTGCCATCATTCCACACGAGACTGAATATGATGTAATAAATGTGCTAGAGACAGCTGTTAGAGTAGTTTTTGAAGTATTGCTGTTGTAGAAGAGTAGACAAATTAGAAATCCCCATGCATCTGAACAATGTCACTTTTCTTACCTAAAATAATCCAGAATTCTCAATGGAGCAAACAGTTTGTGCAGGGCCTGGGATGGCTCATTAGTATGGCAGGCAAAGTAAATTTTGGCATTGCAAAAACCTGAAACTAATGCTAATTCATCATAAAAACTGTTTCAGCAACAAACATGCTTTTACTTGGATACGTCTTCATGAACGACATAATTTTGTCTGAAATGTCAAATTTTTCAAATTTTATTGGAACATCTGTTTTGAGGAGCTACAAAAGGGTTTCCTTTGCCTCACGAGGACCTTGAGAGTTTCTCGTATCGGTAGACCAGTGGATGTGCAATGCCTGCCTGTCTGCACTTACCTCATCGCTCCCCGCTCAGCATAACATATCAATTAAAATGAACATAACCATGTATCTTATGACGGTAGATGTTGGATATGTCCTACATCCACACATTTTTGGCTCCGACTCGCGCATTAGTTTGTCTTCCGTATTTTTACCCTTTGCTCCTCAGAGTAAAGAACCCCTTCCTCTCAACTGAAGAATTTCCACATGGTATCTCTGCATGGAATGCATACACCTGAAAATCATTATGAATCATCTAACGACTTCCAGCAAGACTCCACTTTTACATAAACATTTGAAATAAATGGCCTTCTCGGTGCTGTCTCTACATTGACAACTCTACCCCAAACCAACAGCTCATAAACTCGAACAGGTGGAGAGACGCACGGAGCAAAACTCTGAAATTGTTGTACTTGTTGCTATGGCGCGGAGGGGGGAGTGATGAGTCAACAGCAGGCTGGCAGGTAGACTGATCATAGAACTCGCTTTATTTAATCCCAAAATATAGTGGTCTGCGCAAAGGAAAAACTTGTTCTATTAGCATCTAGTCCCGACCTGAAGGCAGTTGACTGCAGTGCGATGAAGTTCCTTTTATTTTTGTTATTAATTTAAAGAAACTTGTAGAGCAAGACACCCAGTTCACTCGACATACTTTTGACATGAATATATCTTATGGCTGGGGGTCATTCGAAAATTTGTGTAACGTACCGCGATAAAATGTGTGACGTCACGTTAGACGTTACCGCAGGCCTTGGTTGCAGTCCCTTTGACGTACACTTGCAGTTCTCAATATTTCATTTAATCATTAGTTTTTCACAAAGGAAAACTTTCTTTTTTTTTCCCATAAGTTTTAGCAAAGCACGTCTTTGGAAATATTTCAAATCAGTCGCTCAAAATATCTGCTCCATTGTGAATCGAAGGAGAGTTCTATTCTAACAGGAAGATACATGTGCTATTTGTGTGTATAAAAGTCTTCAATTATATTAGATTTTTTTTAAAGCTTTGCAACATCTTTATGTACATAAGTCTTATAGTTTTTATTGAAACATTCCATTTAAACCGAAGAAGAAAATGCCATGCTAATGTATAGACTAACTGTATGTGTGTATAAACTAGAAGTGCCAACACTTTATATATCAGTCAATATTTGTAATTGAGAGCCTGTGTTATCTGTTTATATCTTAAAATTCGGCTATTATTTTCTTATTGGTTGTTTTGCATGATATATAAGAAAAATAAAACGTTTTATTTAAAGCAGAGATAGTCTTTTTAAATATTTAATTTGTGTAACCTTTTTCCCCATGTCCTGTCATTTAAAATATTCTCTTCTAGGAGGCCATGAAATGGTTTGTCTGCAAGTTAGCAAAGCCTTCTGCCTTGTAGGAAGAAATGTCTCGGCATGATTAATTCAGCCAACATAGACTCCACTACTCAGACCGTAACACTAAGAAAATCACTGCAGCCAAAGTAACCGGACTGTTGGTATTGGCTAACACAAAAAAAATTTTTTAATGTGAATCATATGATACATTGTCCCCATTATTTTTGAGATAGTATCATCATTTCCCTTTATCAAGCTGTAGCCAGGTAGGGGCAAATGATTCCTCTCCACTTCCTTTGGTGTTTCCACCACTCCAACACTGTGTCCCAGTCCAGGCTTCTTTCCATAATACTGCATTGGACTGTGTCCTTCCATCCCAACCATGGTCGTCCACGGCCTCTCCTTCCTTGAACTTGCATTTCCATCGCCTTTTTTTGTCGTTCTTTCGTCACTCATTCGCTTTGCGCCCAAACCGTCTTAGGCGACTCTTCTCTATATCATTCATTTTCTCCACTCCAATTTCTTCCTTGATTTTCTCATTCCTTATTTTCTCTTCTACTCTTCTGTATCGTACTCCTTAAGAACTTAATTTTGGCTGCCTCTATTCGACTATAATCCTTCTTGTCCAAGTTTCTGCTCCGTAAGTTATGGGTACATAATGCACCTAGTACATAGTTTCCTTTGCTTCCATTGGGACATCTTTGTCCCATAACATGTTTCTTACACTATGATAGAAACAACTTCCAGCTTGGATCCTCTTACTAATTTCAGCATCCAGTCGAGCATTCTCCATAAATTCACTCCCCAGGTATTTGAACGTCTCCACCACTTCCAGGGGCTTGTCTGCAAGTCTAATCTCACCTTTCCCCCTCTAATCATGAGTTTTACTGTTTTCTACACTTATTTTCAATCCACATTCTTCAGTCTTCCCATTCACCACATCCAACTGTCTTTCTCCCCAAATCACAATATCATCTGCAAATAACATGAGTATATATATAATGAAAATGGTGTAAAATGACTTTGTATCTGTGTTCCATACCTCCTTACCATACTCCGTGGCTGGGGATGCAGACAAAGAATACACCCAAGGTATCCCCTGCCCGTCATAACAGGCGACTAAAAGGACGGACCAAGGGATATTAGAACCATGATATTCACTGTTGGGAATACGAGTCTGTATGTAGATCACTACGGGCTTACAGTACCCGTGTGTAGTATCTGCCACTGTGATGGAGGCTCCCCTCTGTCCAGGTTTGGTTGGAACACCCCAAGCAGATAGAGGCTATAATAGCTGGGATGTTTCAGCACCTGGGTGGGTCCGTGTTGACTGTGATTAGTACCACTACACGAGAAATACTGTGGGTTTACTTTAATAGCGATAAGAACAATTCAGGGGCCATTGACCTGGATTTTGGACCCCTTTAGACAGTGGCGATTAGAGTAGGGTAGTCACCCCTTCTTCCCCCACTTTGTAGACAAAAAAGAATATTTGTTTTTTTTATTTTAGCCACTTGACTTTGTTTCAGCAGACTGAAGAATCAAGAATTTTTAAAATCTCCTGAAATTATAAATTATTAAAAAAAGCAATTTCTACAATCCCTATTGCTTTTTCAGCTAATTCCTTCCTTCAGTTTCTTTAATTAAAAAAAAGTACTTGGCAGAAATAATGCACAAAATATTGTTCCTTGCAGCTAACAGATTCGTACAGCACTGCAGCAAGTAGGGAGACTTTTTTAAATTTTATTTTCTATGGCAAAGGAAAGGATACATAATTACAGTGCTGCTTAAACAGATGTAATGTTACAGATAAAAACAAAAACTACAAACAATAAATTTTCAGAGATGCACGACTATTAAGAATATCCCGGCTTTTTAAAAAATAACCAACACAAGTGATCTATCACTTTAAAATGAAGAAAAAGGCCATTGACTTTTGTCTGTGTCCTATAACTACTATAAAATTCATCATCATCCTAAACCATCTCCAGTTTCCCGGGTGTGGTATATGAGCCTCCTCCATCTCATCTTGTCCTTGTACCATTCTTCCTCCACCAACTTGTCCCAATCATGACCTCTCAGCAGTACATCGTTCTTAACTAAATCTATCCATTTCCTTCGTGGCCTTCCCACGGGTCGTCTTCCTTCTACCTTTCTGTCAAATGTCTTCCTTGCAGTTCTGTTTATTGGCATCCTCTTCATGTGACCAAACCACTTCAGTCTTGATATCTGAATCTTATTGAGGAGAGAATCATCTATTTCTGCAAATAACCTTACTCCTTGTGGGTGGGGTTAACTTCTAATAAGTAACCAGGGGAACCTGACCCCTACAGAGCGCGTCCCCAGGTGGCGGATAGGGAGCCCCTACAGTATCTAGGGCTGGTTGAAATAACCAATACAACCCGTGGACCAACAGGTAGCCCAATTCCTGGGGGTTTTAAAATACTGGGACACCCTCTCTCCAGGGGTCATAAATATGGAGGGCCCTTGCCCTGGGTTAAGGGTGAAGACCTCAACGGCATCTACGGCGGAGAAGATGGACTTCGGTACGGTGGAGATGACGGAAGAGGCAATCCATCCTTCTGGGGTGTACAGATGGAACCTACTGCCTTGTAGGACGAGGAAGGCATCCTCAAAGGCTAAGGGAGTAAACCCTGAAAGAAAATCCTCTTATGCGTTAGGCCTAGCAAGTCAGCAGGAGAGTAGCGAGTACAGTTGCTTCAATAACAAAAAGAGCCTTGGAAAAAAATACTGTAAAATTACATTGTTAAATTATTAAATGGAGAAACAAATATATACATACACAAAATAGTATTTACACAAGCTCTATCATCACAAGTGAAGAAGATAAAGTCCATTGAATTTCTCCTACGCTCCAGAACCACTATACACTGTCAGTTTTTGTCTCCCTGTCTTGATAAACTGCCGAAAACATTGTACAGACCATCTATCGTTGGTCTGTGCATAATGAAGAAAGCCCATTGCTTGTTCCCGTTGGGTATATGCAAAGTTAACAAGATGCGCTACATATCGTTAGGATTACTGGAAGATGTTAACTGCTGCACCATATTAAGTGTCCATTGCCAAACGTCTATCATACCATCACATGGTGTAGTCTGTGGAGGTGTGTGCAATAGTTTGAATCTCACATTTTTTTTTACACAAGGGTGACTGGACCAAGTTGTGGAGAAATTTTTTCTCCTCGGCTGGTATGGCATCTTGGATGGCTGTGTATGCTGAACTTTTCCAGTCTGTTGGGATCTCTTGAGTGGTGAACTGCTTCCAGAAATTTTTTCCAATTTTTGTTGTGGAATTTTTCCATGATCTGTGGTGTGACGAGATGGCTGTTTAAAATACGACTGTAGATGATTTTCGTGGGTGGAATGCACTGCTGATTCACATGAAGATAGAAGGATTCAGTAGTATGCAGTACTTGTTTGAAGCTTAAAGTCTGAGATGATGTCCAAAAGTACATATCATTTATATCTCTGAGTCTTTGCCATTAGAATTGATGTAAAGTTAAAAATGTCATGGTTGTTCCGTATCAAGTAGAGAAATGTACAATATTAAATAGAAGGAAGGATCCACCTTTTCAATACTCTGTTATTAAGTTTACCAAATAAAAGTTACAACCTGTTCATTTGGGACTGGTTTCAACACATTTGAAGTGACATCAGCCAATTAGCAAAGCAGAGCAAAGAGTTGATGTTCACATCAACTGGAATTGCTTCGGCACGAAATAGTGTTAATTACTCTACGTACTCTTTTGGACTGTGATCATTGTATTATGATTATAACTTTATGATTTAATTTTTGCTCTGCTTTGCTAATTGGCTGATGATGACACTTCAAATGTGTTGAAACCAGTCCCAAATGAACAGGTTGTAACTTCTAATTGGTTCAACTTAAAAACAAGAGTATTGAAAAGGTGGATCCTTCCTTCTATTTAACATTGTATATTAGAATTGATCTTTACTGGGCGAGTTGGCCGTGCGGTTAGGAGCGCGCAGCTGTGAGCTTGCATCCGGGAGATAGTGGGTTCGAACCCCACTGTCGGCAGCCCTGAAGATGGTTTTCCGTGGTTTCCCATTTTCACACCAGGCAAATGCTGGGGCTGTACCTTAAGGCCACGGCCGCTTCCTTCCCATTCCCAGGCCTTTCCTATCATATCGTCGCCATAAGATCTACTGTATCTGTGTCGGTGCGACGTAAAACAAATAGCAAAAAAAACCATAATTGATCTCAGAAGCGGAGACTGCGATGAGCCCTAGACCTCCTTGGTCAACTGGTCTTCCTGCTGATTTCGTGATATGCGATAGAGGTATCCTCGCCATAACTGAAGTTCCACTCTTTGCGCATGTTTCTCTGAAATGGGAAAGACCTTAGCCGCGTACCACAATTTAAACAGAGGAAATGAATTAATGTGTCATACTTGCTGTATTAGATTAAGATTCCTGGTGAGATGCATAATCATTGTGTTCCGGACAGTGTTGATGATTGCAGTTCAATTCTTTTCGACTGTCTCCTGAAAATTACCTGTAAATGTCAAACTGAGAATTTGCATTTCTTCTTTCACCGGGATTTCAGCAATTGTTACGTGTTTTGGCCAGGTACCGAGTGGTAACAAGACAGATTTCTGATAATTCACTTTCGCGTTGGTGGCTCTCTCGTACACAGATATTATTCCAATCAGCTGATCCGCTTCGGGTCGGTTCCATAATAAAAGTGTTATGTCGTCAGCATACGCTCGGCCGGTAAACATCTTGTGCAGATTTGGTACATCCTTTAGGAGGTGATGGACAGCTCGAATGAAGGGTTGTACACTTAAGGCGAAGAGGATCATAGAAACGGGACATCCTTGTCGCACTGACTTTCATACTGGAATAGGTTTGGAGAAGTGCCATTTAGGAGTATTCTGGAATGAGCATGAGTGTACAGATTTCTAATGATATGGAAGTGACGTCACATTAGTTGTTACAGTCGGCCTTGGTCGCCAAAGATGAAAGACATATTCATGAACATTAGCTTTTTGCAAAGTGAAAAGCATTTTACAAATTTTTGTAACACTTTCGGAGGTTGTAGAGGTTAAAATAAGCTATATATTTATGGTAAAATTTCAAAAAATGCCCTTTTTTTGAGTTGTGACCCTTTCTTTCTCAGCCATCGAAATGATATTGGTAGGAAATACAATTTCCAATATTTACGTCCCGTACATTTTACCCTGGTCCGCCTCTATGGTGTAGTGGTTAGTGTGATTAGCTGCCACTCCCAGAGACCCGGGTTCGACTGCCGGCTCTGCCACGAAATTTGAAAAGTGGTACGAGGGCTGGAACGGGGTCCACTGAGCCTCGGGAGGTCAACTGAGTAGAGGGGGGTTCGATTCCCTCCTCAGCCATCCTGGAAGTGGTTTCCCGTGGTTTTCCACTTCTCCTCCAGGCAAATGCCGGGATGGTACCTAACTTAAGGTCATGGCCGCTTCCTTCCCTCTCCCTTCCAAACTTCCCATCCCCCACTTGGCCCCTGTTCAGTATAGCAGGTGAGGCAGCCTAGGCGAGGTACTGGTCATCCTCCCCAGTAGTATACCCCGACCCAGATTCTGAAGCTCCAGGACACTGCCCTTGAGGCGGTAGAGGTGGGATCCCTCGCTGAGTCCGAGGGAAAAACAAACCCTGGAGGGTAAACAGATTACGAACGAAAGAACATTTTACCCTGTGAGCTGTTAAGGAACTAATTTTATTGCTAGTTGTCAACATAAGATGGCCTGAAATGACCACGAACGAAATCTGCGGAAGGTAAGCAACCAGAAATCCACGGATGTAAAAATAAGGAAAATGAAGTGGGATGGAGCAGCTGAATGGAACGCGAAGGGAGAGAGCAAGTGAGAAAGACCCAGTGTAGGAACAATTGGAAGCGTGCAGGTAGAGAGGAGCTGATTACATTTCGATTTGGGAAAACAGAGCAGGGAGTAAAATACCTATCTGTTTCGAATGGGGAGCTGTCTTGGATGCCCTGGGCTCCACCAGGAGAACTAGGCTAGATTAGATATTGTGAACGGCGACATGGAAATATTTAACATAACCAAGAATGGGAAAGGAGACGTGCTGAAGATGCCGTATACACTACCTAATCACTGATGGGCTGTTCCCGAGGTGGCAGATTCTTTATTTCCTAAATGATTTCAAAGAAGTTGGACAATTATCAAACATTTCTCTATTTAAATTATTCCAATACCTAACTCACCGAGCGGGTTGACCGTACGGTTAGGGGCGCGGCTGTGAGCTTGCATTCGGGAGATAGTGTGTTCCGAACCGACTGTCGGCAGCCCTGAAGATGGTTTTCCGTGGTTTTTCACTTTCACACCAGGCAAATGGTGGGGCTGTACCTTAATTAAGCCCACGGCCGCTTCCTTCCCACTCCTAGGCCTTTCCTATCCCATCGTCGCCATAAGGCCTATCAGTGCCGATGCGTTGAAAGTAACTTGTTAAAAAACTAAAAATCCTCAATCTCCCTATAAACGAGTATTTACCACAATTTGTCCTCGTGAATTCTACTTTTATCTTTCCTACGTATAAACCTTCACTCAAACTTATTCGTCTACTAATGTCATTCCACTCCATGTTCGGCTCCATGGCTAAATGGTTAGCGTGCTGGCCTTTGGTCACATGAGTCCTGGGTTCGATTCCCGGCAGGGTCGGGAATTTTAACCGTCATGGGTTAATTTCGCTGGCACGGGGGCTGGGTGTATGTGTCGTCTTCATCATATCATCCTCATCACGACGCGCAGCTCGCCTACGGGTGTCAAATCAAAAGACCTGTACCTGGCAAGCCCAACATGTCCTCGGACACTCCCGGCACTGACAGCCATACGCCATTTCATTTCAATTTTTCATTCCACTCCATCTGTACATTGAAACATATCGCCAGCGTTTGGAAGTAACAGAATAAAAATATTCGAATTACTTCTAATGATTATATTCTTAGTAATTTTTGTTTGTAATCGTTACTTTAAACAAAAAGGAATTTACTTCTAATCACTTGTAAGTTTGTTTGTTTGTTTATTTGTTTGTTTGTTTCTTAATCCGTTCACCCTTCAGGGCTTGTTTTCCCTCGGACTCAGGGAGGGACTCCACCTCTACCGCCTCAAGGGCAGTGTCCTGGAGCGTGAGACATTGGATCGGGAAGACAAAACTGGGAAGGAGAATCAGTACCTTACCGAGGCGGCCTCGCCTGCTATGCTGAACAGGGACCTTGTGGAGGGGTGGGAAGATTGGGAGGGATATACAAAGAAGAAGGAAGGAAGGAAGCAGTGGTGGTCTTAAGTTAGGTACCAAACCGGGATTTGCCTGGAAGAGAAGTGGGAAACCATGGAAAACGACTTCGAGGATGGCTGAGGTGGAAATCGAGCCACCCTCTACTAAGTTGATCTCCCAACGCTGAGTGGACCTGGTTGCAGCCGTCGTACCACTTTTCAAATTTCGTGACAGAGCCGGGATGTGAGGGGGAGGGGTGTTGGCAGCTTATCACACTAACCACTACACTACAGAGGTGGGTTCCCATCATTTTTATTTTATTTAAGGACTTTTGGCGTTTGATATTACTTTTCATTTACTTTGCAAACAAATTAATTGGTTCTTTAAATTCTCATTCTTTGTCTCTACCAGCATGGGAGATGAAGAGTTCTGCGCAAGTTCTCGCCTGCGTTGTAGGACTTGCAGTCCAGTGTTATCTACAGTTTCTTCTGTGACTACTGTTTTTTATCACGAAATTTAGATAAGTTACCAAGCTGTGAACCGAGTTTCAACTTGAAACTTAAATATCAGAGAATGTATCTTGAAAGAATTTCCATACAAGACGTGCGTACGAATCATAAAGAGAATACCTGAATTGAGCCATATTAACTTAGTTAATACACTGGACTGAATTACGCCCAGTGAATACGTGGCCATCCGTGACTGGGGGAGGGGGATGTCCGTTCTTTGTTTCCAATCGGTCGTGTGGAGTAAAAAAATATATTTGAAATACCGTAATTAATAATTCTGCTTGCATGTGAGTGCAATGGTCGCGGCGGGCGGACCTTAGCCCCCTCCCCGGTGGGCGGTTGTCCCTGACTTGGTGGGGTGGGAGGGAAGGGGTCTGTTCGCTGTTTTTATAAGGATGTATAATATGTATGTGGTATGCAATATATACTAACATTATCTAACTGTTAACGAATTTGAATATCTTTGAATTTCTTGTATCTTGCTTTCGTTTATTGGTTTGTTGGTTTGGAGTACATTCAAATTTAACTACATGTAATGTTTTAGATTACAATAAACGAATACGCTCTCCCCATTTGGTGGTCATCCGTGACTAGAAGAGAAGTGTATTCATTCATTCAGAATACGTAATACGGTGTTACGTAATGCGGACTTAATTAAGACATAAGTACAAGAACACGTGCGTACGTTTCCGTAGTTAAACACGTCCTTACGTCACAGTTTAACAAGCTAGTGATTGGCGTCACTAAAACTGGTATCATAATGTGTACGAAAGATTGATCAATAACGAAATAAACAAAGAAAAGAAAATTCGTTTGGTATCTCCGTGACATGCAACGTAATGTGATAACGTCGAACCACACCTAGCTTCTCCGATTATACTTTCATTTGACGTAATTTGGACGTGCCGTGAGCTGACAAGCAAAATGCATTAAGTCAAAAATGTTGTTTCTGAGGAAAAAAACAACAGAGGTCTGGTTTCCAGTCCTTATCTGCGCTCAGAAAAAGAAAAAAAAAAATACTTGTGTGTAGGAATGTAACGAGAACTCCACAAGTTATCTCGAAATAATCAAGAGCTCAGGCTATTTAATGAAGAACTAAGTAATGCTATAAACAGGAAGCAAATCAAACACACAGACATTCCTAACTTATGCAGGGAAGAAAACTTTTCTCACGGAAACAGACTGTTTTTAAACTCTTTGGGCGCCAGTCTACCAATATGTCTGCTGCCAGCTTCATCACAGTAACAGTCACGTCCTGTTGCCAAATGTATTGTTGACGATGTTCGGATGTGAACATATATGCGATAAAATTGTGGCGGTAGACATCAAGTTCCTGACATTCTTATACTGGGTGGTCTTTGGAGCCGTGAGCTGACTATGAAAGATTCTCGAATACGGTAGCGCTCTGTAACTAAAATTGTACATGCATACAAAATCTTCATTATAGACTGATGCCTTTTAGCATTTAATCAGTAAGCCTCCGCGTATTGACTAAACGCCTCCATAATCCTCTATTTGTAACTAGCTTTGTCGCCTCGCAAAATTCCATACGTCTTATCTTTAAATCATTAGAGAGTTAGTCGAACCATCGTCGTCTTGGGCTGCCTCTACTTCTCATACCCGTCCTCTTCACTCGCCTCAGAACAGAAACCGATTTATCCGTACACCTCCATCGATCGAGTTCATTCCTCATTCCGCCTACCCTCCTGCCATTGTTTCCACCTCTTTGTGCCAGCAATCATTCTCGCTACATTCATGTCTGGTACTTCTAACTTATGAATAAGATATCATGAGTCCACCCAGAAGGCGTATAAGTCACTGGTAAGACCGCAGTTAGAGTTAGAGACCCTCACCAGGACTATTCAAAGGAAAGCAGTACGAATTGTTCTTGGTGATTTACGACAAAAGTGTGGTGTTACGAAAATGTTGCAAACTTTGTGTTAGGAAGACTTGAGAGTAAGGAGACGAGCTGCTCGACTAAATGATATGTTCCGAGCTGTCAGTGGAGAGATGGAGTGCAATGTCATTAGTAGAGAATAAGCTTGAGTGGTGGTGAAGATGGGGGCCCTACCTAGGATGATTTATAATGTTGAATACGCCACACACACACCCAGCCCCCGAGCCATTGGAATTAACCAATTAAGGTTAAAATTCCCGACCCGGCCGGGAATCGAACCCGGGATCCTCTGAACCAAAGGCCAGTACGCTGACCGTTCAGCCAACGAGTCGGACGGGGCCTGGAATAATTTACCAAGAGAAACGTTCAATAAATTTCCAACTTCTTTGAAAGTATTTAAGAAAAGACTAGGTATGTACAATTGCCCCCTTCCCCACACTTTATCCAAACTCCTCTATATCTTTACCGGTTCCTTCCCCCCACCCTAAGGTGACCCTTTTATCCTCTCACCTCACACATAAATAAAAAGAATTGGATTGGACAATATGATCCACAAGTACAATTCTTATGGAAAACCTTGTACGTGTATATGAATAATGTAAATAGACACTTGAAACCAAATATGTATTACGTATAACATCTTGATAAAACTTAAATATTATAAATATCTCGAACTTTGTACAATGAATAAAAAATCTACGTAAATAAAATCGTAATGACCGTGTGTCTGCACATTGACTATTATGGTTAAATTTTCGTTCAGTTATCCGTTTCAGGTGTAGTGATGATCATCTGAATATTTTTTAGCTTTGGTGTCTGTATGTTTGTTCGTTTGAGTTCTTAAAACTTGAAAACTACGGGATATATTTCTACCAAACTTCATGTTTAGAATTCATCTGTCCTTGAGTAGGTTTTAGGGCTATTATTGTTTCTAAATCCCTGAATTGACTGGGGGCTTATATGGAACCGAAACCGTGATTTTGCACTCCCACAAAAGATATACAACCAAACTTATTGGAAATCAATTTCTAAAACTTTTTTCTCTTGTACATAATTTCGATACGAGGATTAATAAGGGAGATATCACTAACGGACTGTTTTACGATTAGCTAGAAAGTCATTTTACTCTTTTCGATAGAATACATGATGAGACAGGTTTCCTGAGTGATGAGCCACAGATTAACAACAATCTGTAACTGAAAAATAGGGAGAAGTACGCACCGTTCAATAAATTCTGTGATCGTCCTCATTCTCTCTCCACTTTGCTCAACTTCATGTCACTACCACGCGCTTTCGTAGAAGAATATCACTTTAAGATCACAGACATACGTCGCATAAATTCATGAAGGCATAGTGAAATCGATTACAATACCCGTGCGAAGACTGGACATATGCTAGTAAAAAATACAGAATAAAAGATAAAAGAACAAATACGATTAGCCAGTAGGCCAAACTCCTTCTATCTCCTAATTTCTACACATCCCTTACCCAACTCCTAAATCCCTCATTCCAGCTTTAAATCTCCTGGTTAGAGAGAAGGCGTTACCTTCTAGGTGACCCGCCTCCCCCTTCAGGGAGAAGAAGAAAAATGGAGAATTTATCGCCGGGCGACACTGCTAAATGTCGATCACTGTTGACTGATCCTGATGACACGTAGTATCTTTCTATTGTTATTGGAATCAAAGAGAATGAAACTTGATGGAGGGATATTGAACTAAAAATATGACGGCTGGAGTCTACACAGCTGTACCCAGTACAATGCCGGTTCATGATCACACAGTTCTTAATACAGATATGGAGGATTCTGTTTTATGAACAAGCGAAGAGTTACTTACAGTCAGGGATTTATACCCGTACTGACCTAACGATTCAACATTTTCCGCGCAGATTCGCATGGGTGAGGTTCTTTCTCGAGAGTTGCCGTCACGTAGTGAAGGTCTTCACATAAGATTAACAAACATGAAGTGTACTGAAAAAGCAGTTCTAATAAGAACAACAGCCTTTTTTCGCATCTGCTGGGGGTATTGCGATAGTGTTGACTGCTGACAGAAGGAGAAGATCATCTGTTTTCTTCTCTTCATGTTTGTCTTTCTTCTATACGCTCCAATCTTGAATGTTAGGTTGATCACACACTTTTCTGTCCACATAATGCATCCAGCACTCTGGTCTTTCAGGAGGATAAAGAGCATTTAATGAAAGCGGTGTACAGACAAAACCTGTAGCAATGCACGAGATGATGATGATGATGATATTTGTTGTTTAAAGGGGCCTAACAGCTAGGTCATCGGCCCCTAATGACACGAGGTGAAAAGAAATGAAACGATAATTAAGACTTCAAAATGTATTTTAGAAAACCAAAGCCCACGGCACTTAACGCCCTTGAAAGGCCTCTGGCCTGCCAAGCGACCGCTGCTCATCCCGAAGGCCTGCAGATTACGAGGGGTCGTGTGGTCAGCACGACGAATCCTCTCGGCCGTTATTCTGGGCTTTCGAGACCGGTGCCGCCATCTCACCGTCAGATAGCTCCTCAATTGTAATCACGTAGGCTGAGTGGACCTCGAACCAGCCCTCAGGTCGAGAGAAAAATCCCTGGCGTGGCTGGGAATCGAACCCTGGGCGAAAGACAGGCACACTACCCCTACATCACGGGGCCGGCTCAAAATGTATCCACTGACTAAAATCTAAAAGGAATGATGATAAAAAAATGGCCATGGATCAAAAACAATCAGTGGATCAGATTCACAATTCCCCATATTCTTAGATCATGCTTGTTGTCCAAACAGGTCCAAAATCCAGGTCACCGGCCGCTCATGAAAATCCACAGTCTGTTTCCAGTCAGTTAACCGAGTCAAGAATGGAATGAATGAAGCCCCCTTCTAGCGGCGAGGATGGGAATTGCGCCGGCTTCCGAAGCCTGTCGCACTCCTCTGGGGAAATGATTAATGAATGATTAACGAAATTATATTGGAGAGTGTTGCTGGAGTGAAAGATGACAGGGGAAACTGGAGTACCCGGAGAAAACCTGTCCCGCCTCCGCTTTGTCCAGCACAAATCTCACATGGAGTGACTGGGATTTGAACCACGGAACCCAGCGGTGAGAGGACGGACCCCTAATAAACGTACTAACCACTGATGAAGCAGAATCGTGGTGGTACTAATCACAGGTAAGCTAGACGCATGGTGTTCCTCTTATAGTGGTACTACTCATAGGGAACGCAGGCCCATTCTGAACACAGGGGAACCAAACGCGGTGCACGGCAGCTTTTTCTGCACCTCATGCCGGGCGCCAGCTCCTCCCGCCGCGGTGGAATCCATACGATAGTACCAACCACAGACAACGCCTAAACCCATGGTGTTCCTCACATAATGACATTAATCACACGTAATCGCGTGGTTCCAATTCCATCATCCCCTGGTCACCTCTTACGACATGAAGCAGTTCTATCTGGAATCAGCGTCATCAATTTAGTGTAGACAGAAAACCGACAGTGTGGTTACCAGGCAACCAGTATTCGTTATCTTCTTCCTCACGTTATTACCAGAACACTGCCTTCTATATAAGTAGGTACAAACGAGTTTGATTGGCGTTAGCAAAGCCCCTTAGACACCGTAACGTCACCGAACGCAGCAGAATTTTTCGGACTGAGTACTCGCCCAACTCAACTCCTGGGCATGACCTGTCTACACATCAGTATATATTAGAAATTAACTTAATCCATACCGCTCAGAAAGCAGCTCAGGATGTGCATCTCCTGTGGATTAAAGGCCACGCCGGTATAATGATGAACGAGATAGTAGACCAGCCAGCGAAAGAAGCTACAACTTGTAAACACTGCCTTTACAAACAGTAACCATATTCTGATTTCCTGCCGATAATCAAACAAAAGGTCTACAGGGAAAGGTCTGAGTACTGGAAAATGTCACAGCTTACAAGAGGAAAGCACTATGCTAAAATTCAGCCCACCATACCAACGCAAATATGGTTCAAGAAATTGAAACTAACTCGCCGGCACCTTTAAATAGAATGCGTCTGGGGCATGGATGCTATCCAAGTCGTCTACACAGGATCAAGATCTTCGACAACCCTCACTGGCCAGAAGACCCTGGAGAAAGAGCTGACTTGAACCACATCATACTGTCCTGTAAGAAGTACTCCCAACAACAGAACCACCTGTACTCTTCTTTGGTGAAGTTAAATACCCCACTGCCAACTTCAGTTGCCATCCTGTTATCAAACCTTACTCCACAATTATGCGCTGTAATTTGCCAATATTTATCAGACTGTAATATTAATTTATAAGCTATGACATTTTCTTTTCAACCACGAAATGTAGGCCTACTGTATGCTCACTCTGTAAATCCTGGCCGCATGGTCTTGCGAGGCCTAACGCCATTATATCAATTAAAAAAAAAAAAAAAACTTCAGGGCAAAGCTGAAAGAACGCTATGACTCTTTTGAATAGATTTCAGTTATTAATTCAGTGGCTGTACACGTAGTGGTGGTCTTGGTTATTTTGAGAAAAGGTAGAACTACTAACTGTTCCTTCTTTACCCCAACCAGACGACAGGAAGGAGGAGGTGTGACATTTCAAAGTGTCTGCAAAGAAAGGGAAAGGTAACAAAGGGCGTAGAAGACTCCGTAGATCTCGTAAAGTTAATACAGTCGGGGTCGACCAAGGGAGGTCAGAAACGTAAGAGGAAAGTGAGGACCCGGACAGAGGTAAGTCGAAACAGTGCCAGACTCGACTAGCCTGTGGGGTCCATCTCACACACTTTGGGGAAAATGATAATAAACTGTCTGAAAAGTCTTTCGAAAGTTAATCTGCCCTTGAATGAGGTCAGATTTTGAGATTCCTTCGAGACGTTAAACAAGATAAGAGTATTTACAAATCAAACAGTCTCCCTCCTGGAGAAAAACAATGACGGAAATGCACAGCCAAGAGGCTCTATTTATGACTTCACAAACATGCAGTAAATTAGCGTCTTGGCCTCTGCACCACGTGATGTAGCCGCGTGTACCACCTTGTTTCAGCACGAGTGAACTTCAGAAGGCTTTGTATGGTTGGATCAGTTCTGACGTTAAAACATTCTGCAACCCAACAAGTGAGTAGATTTTATGTTACGTCTTACTTGGAATTGGAAGTTATCCCCTATTTAGTTTGTGAGCATCTTAAGTAATGTTGAAAATAGGGCTAGGACTTAGATGAGATTTCATATTTTTTCCATAACACAGAAGCATAACTCCTTTACTATTTACATTTTTAATTCAATATTTGTTTATTATTTGCATGAAGGAGCTATACCAAATGAATGGAGAGTTGCTATAGTAGCCCCTGTGTATAAAGAAAAGGGTGATGCACATAAAGCTGAAAATTACAGGCCAGTCTGTTTGACATGCATTGCATGTAAGCTTTGGGAAAGCATTCTTTGATTATATTGGACATGTTTGTGAAATGAATAACTGGTTCGATAGAAGGCAGTTTGGGTTTAAGTAATGTTATTCCACTGAAACTCACCTTGTACAATTCCAGCAACCTATAGCAGATAGACCTTAGAGAAGCTTTATCTGATCCTGTAACCATTAAGAGGGGAATTCCTCAAGGCAGTATTATTGGACCTTTATGCTTTCTTATATATATAAATGATACGATTCAAGAACTGGAATCAGAGGTAAGGCTTTTCGCAGATGATGTTATTCCGTATAGAGTAATAAATAAGTTACAAAATTACGAGCAACTGCAAAATGACCTCGATAATGTTGTGAGATGGACAGTAAGCAATGGTATGATGATAAACGGGGATAAAAGTCAGGTTGTGAGTTTCACAAATAGGAAAAGTATTCTCAGTTTTAATTACTGTGTTGATGGGGTGAAAGTTCCTGGGGATCACTGTAGGTATCTAGGTGTTAATATAAGGAAAGATCTTCATTGGGGTAATCACATAAATGGGATTGTAAATAAAGAGTACCGATCTCTGCACATGGTTATGAGGGTGTTTAGGGGTTGTAGTAAGGATGTAAGTCTCTGGTTCCAGTGTGCGTGGTCCTCACCAGGATTGCTTCTTCCAAGAACTGTACAAAAATCCAAAGAAAAGCAGCACGGTTTGTTCTGGGTGATTTCCAGAAACAAACAAACAAACAAAAAAGCAGCGTTACGAGAAATTTTGCAAACTTTTTGTCTGGGAAGACAGTAAAGAGACGAGCTGCTCGACTAAGCGGTATGCTCCGAGCTGCCAATCAAAAGATGGCATGGCATTAACATTAGTAGACGAATATGTTTGAGTGTTTTTAAAAGTAGGATAGATCACAATTCGAAGATAATGTTAGAATTCAAGAGGATAAATTGGGGAAAATACTTGTTTATAGGAAGAGGAGTTAGGGACTGGAATAACTTACCAAGGGAGATGTTCAATAAATTTCCAAATTCCTTGCAATTTTTTAAGAAAATACTATGTAAACAACAGATAGGGAATCTGCCACCTGGGCGACTGTCCATAATTCAGATCAGTGGTGGCAAGTGGCACGAAAAACGTGGTATGGTCCTATGTAAGTGTCTAACAATGAAAAGAAAAGACGATTATAAACAAATTGAACAAATTAAGCCAGATATGAACATGTCAAGGAAATATTGAGTAAGCTCATAAAAGTATTGCACTTCTGTTTTGATGTTATACACTTTCACTTCACAGACCTTCAAGACGATCTCGGGGACCTCTGTTCGCATCTTCAAAAGCGTGTATTGCCACCTCTTGCACCAAAGACGGCATTAAACCTTTCGGGCATGCTCCTTATGAATGCGTTAATGTCCTGTTGAGGAATCATGTCCCATTCTTCCAGGAGGGCGTTCCGCAGGTCCTGTAGGGTCTCTGGATAGTGCTGACGGGCTCTTCTTCCCAGCTGGTCCCAAAGGTGTTCGATAGGATTTAAATCAGGCCTTCGAGCAGGCCAAGCCAACATGTGGTCGTGCATTGTCGTGCATTGTCGTGCATTAGCGTAACATCATCACCAATAAATGGAGCGAATGGTACAACATGCTCCAGAAGGATTTGCTCCACATACCGATGTGCGTTAAGGCTCCCATTCTCCACGAAGACGAAATCCGTCCTTGCAGCTGTATTGATTCCTGCCCACGCCATCACAGAACCACCCCGAAAAGGCGTCCTGAATGACATAAGGAACCGTCGAAAATTTGCTATTGCTTCTTTAATAATATAGTGTTCACCAATAATGTATAGTTATATATAGCGCCCGGATTTCCATGCAAATGCATGTTCCTAAATAAACTGCTTACACTTTTGAAACCTTGCAAATATTCGTTTTATGGCTAATCAATTCGAAACAACCGAACATTTTCCGTGCATGTTTCTATGTTTTGGCCTTTTTGGTAGAAAAGTCATGCATAGTGCATATTTTGAAAATTTTGGATTTAATAGCAAATGATTGGACATTTATATTGTATTATATGACTTTTCTTCTGACTTTGACGATATAGTATGTTAACTAGCATAATCGTGCCTTTTTTGATCTATGGTTTGCAGAATTTTCGACCGTACGTCAACGTTATTCGTCTGTCATTGAGAGAGAAAGAAAATGTATTCCTGACATACTACTTGGCAACCAAAGTTAGATGCATAGAGGTCCTCTAATCCAGTTAGCCAAGCACTTTGTTATCTGTTGCTTGAGTAAACATTGACATAAGTGAGAAGACCCCGCGTCGATCTGTTTAATCCTTAGAAATAAGGTGTCCCAATAAAAACTGAATCCTAAATTTTGCATTACTAAATGACGGCTATTTCTTTTTTTCCCCGTCTATGTTAGACTAATAAATCAAAACTTGAATCACAGTTCTGTGACGCCGCGTTACTGAGAGAGCAGCTTACAAACCTTGGTTTTGCACTGAATCCTGTTTTGTTTTCCTGGAATTTCCTACCCCGAACTCCCACGGGTCACACGTCTGAGGCCAAAATCATTGATAAAAGGAGGGAGTTGGAAAGCAGCACGCTTAAACGCTTCAAATTGTAATTTAGTGCTGGACTGTGCGGTGAAGTGTTGGTGCCATGGCACCTGCTAAAAGTCTACGAAGAGACCTCGTGTCTAAACGGACTGAGGTAAGGAATTTCTAAGTTAATTTTCGAAAAATGATAACTTCAGATTTACCTCGTCCTAAATGTCTTCATTTAAATATTAACCTGTCACTTCTTGTGACGTTGAAAGATCATTTTCTGTGTTCAGGAATGTTCTGTCCGTTAAAAGAATGAACTTAAGTGAAGAAAATGCGGATAAAATTTGTTGTTTTAGAGTGTTTCAAAAGGAAATTAAAATATAACAATATGGAACTGAATTTTGATAGTGCATATTTTCTAGTTTATTGTGTATGTTCCGTCATTTGATAGTGCATAAATGCATGCATATTTTGAGATTTGATAGTGCATGGAAATCCGGGCTCTACGTTATATAATATAAGAACATTTTTCAACTTTTCGGCCAACCTCACGCCAGTTGTCAAATCCACCTCGTTTAACGGTATATAGGTATCAGTGTTCTTACAGTGATACCTCATTTAATAACAGATGTTCCACGTTTTATGTATGGTGCAATCTTTGCATTTTGTTTTGATTTCAGGATGTGTTACGATACTAAGCAGAGTGGAAATCTGACTTTATCGTGGCACAACATCAGTGTCAAGGCGAAGAGGAAGAAATCTAATGCCTCGCGATGGAGAAACTGGTTCACAGATTACGAAGATTTCAACATTCTAGAAAATGGTATGTGGAACCCTGTATAGTTGGTGTTACCTAAAGTTGACCTATTAGAGATAAAGCTTACCACTTCTCCTTCATTACTCCTATATACACTTAGAAGATGATTGACCAAATGCACTTCAATCAATGATCATTCACCACTTATTTATATTTAGGGCAGTCGCCCAGGTGGTAAATTCCCTATCCGTTGTTTTCCTAGCCTTTTCTTAAATGATTTCAAAGAAACTGGAAATTTATTGAACATTCCTTTGAAGAATGTTTCCAATCCCTAATTCCTCTTCCTATAAACGAATATTTGCCCAAATTTGTCCTCTTGAATTCCAACTTTATCTTCATATTGGGATCTTTCCTACTTTTAAAAACACCACTCACACTTATTCGTCTACTAAAGTCACTGCACGCCACCTCTCCACCGACAGCTTGGAACATGCCAGTAAGTCGAGCAGCTCGTCTCCTTTCTCCCAAGTCTTCCCAGCCCAAACTTTGCAACATTTTTATAACGCTACTCTTTTGTCGGAAATCGCCCAGAACAAATCAAGCTGCTTTTCTTTGGATTTTTTTCCACTTCCTGAATCAAGTAATCCTGGTAAGGGTCCCATACACTGGAACCATACTCTAGTTGGGGTCTTACCAGAAACGTATATGCCCTCTCCTTTACATCCTTACTACAAACTCCAATAATAATAATAATAATAATAATAATAATAATAATAATAATAATAATAATAATAATAATAATAATGCTATTGGTTTTACGTTGCACTAACTACTTCTACGGATTCCTGGAGACGCCGAGGTGCTGAAATTTAGTCCTGCAGAAGTTCTTTTACATGCCCGTAAATCTACCGACACGAGGCTGTCATGCCAAGTTGGGGGTCAGAAGGCCAGCGCCTCAACCGTCTGATCCACTCAGTACGGCTGTGATTGCCCAATGAAGATCTTTCCCTGTAGTAACACTTACGTATTTACAATGATTCCCATAAGGAAGTTTCACCCCATCGACACAGTAATTAAAACTGAGAGGACTTTTCCTGTTTGTGAAAATCACAACCTGACTTTTAACCCAGTTTATCATCATACCGTTGCCCACCGTCCATCTCACAACATTGTCGAGGTATTTTTGCAGTTGCTCACAATCTTGTAACTTATGTATTAATCTATACAGCATAACATCATCCGTCCGACCCGTTGGCTGAATGGTCCCGGCCGGGTCGGGATTTTAATCGCTTCTATTTAATTCTTCTGGCTCGGGGACTGGGTATATGTGTCCGTCCCAACACTCTCCTCTTCTTATTCAGACAACCTACCACACTACCAACCACCACAGAAACACGCAATAGTGATTATATCCCTCCATATAGGATTGGCGTCAGGAAGGGCGTCCGGCCGTAAAACAGGGCCAAATCCACATGTGCGACACAACAGGTGTGGGAAAAGCGGTAGGAAAAGAAGAAAAAGAAGAAGAAGACAGCATAACATCATCTTCTTCAAGAAGCCTTACCTCTGATTCCAGTTCTTGGCTCGTATCATTTATATATAAGAAATAATTAAGGTCCAATAATACTGCCTTGAGGAACTCCCCGTGTCATCAGATAAAGCTTCACCTACTCTAAAACTCTGAGTTCTGTTTTCTGGAAATAAAGCCACCCATTCAGTCACTGAAATGTCCGACTCGTTGGCTGAATGGTCAGCGTACTGGCCTTCGGTTCAGAGGGTCCCGTGTTCGATTCCCGGCCGGGTCGGGGATTTTAACCTTCCTTGGTTAATTCCAATGGCCTGGGGGCTGGGTATTTTTGCTGTCCCCAACATCCCTGCAACTCACACACCACAATAACACGCAGTAACCTACACATGGCAGATGCCGCCCACCCTCATCGGAGGGTCTGCCTTACAAGGGTTGTACTCGGCTAGAAATAGCCACACGAAATTAAAAATTAGTCACTGAAATGAAATGGCGTACAGCCGGGAGTGTTCGAGGACATGTTCGGTTCGCCAGGTGCAGGTCTTTTGATTTGACTCCTGTAGGCGACCTGCGCGTCGTGATGAGGATGAAATGATGATGAAGACGACACATACTCCCAGACCCCGTGCCAGCGAAATTAACCAATGGTTGTTAAAATTCCCGATCCTGCCTGGAATCGAACCCGGGACCCCTGTGACCAAAGGCCAGTACGCTAACCATTTAGCCATGGAGCCGAGCATTCAGTCACTGTTTTGTTTAGTCCAATTGCACTCGTTGTTGCCGGTAGTTTCCGATGAGCTACCCTGTCAAATGCCTTAGAAGGTCAATCGCGATACCAGATTCCTCTTAAAACAGGAATCAGCACCATCTCTTATAACTTTTCAGAGGAAAACGTAATGGGTTCGCCGCTTCAAAACATACAGTTACCGGCCAAAGGAAGACAAGGGCCATGAAGGGTGTGAAGATGACTCATAAGACCTCACAAAACTAATACCGTCTGGGCCGGAAGAGAACAACGGTTGGCCAAGGAAAGTCGAACAGGTAATATGAAAGCGAGGAGCCTGACACAAGTAAGTAAAAGCAATGTGAGACTCAGCTAGGGGAACCGTGGTCCCAGTTTACCCCGGCACTTCATGAAGCTGATCACTTCTTCCCCTGAGGGTAATCTGCCTGAACTGCAGAAATAATAAGTACTCACACAAGTTGTGAGATAACTCACGGTATTTATTGCAGTTGGGCAAGATCCAATGCTGAGTTTATATCCCACAGTGTTGAAAAAAACCGTATTTCAGTTAATTACTAATTAAGCTTGGCATTTTACAGCCAGCATGTTAGCGGGAAGAATGTAAATCGCGGCCTTCAGGTTTGATATCTCTAAGTGAATATGTTTAAGGCTATGTTGGCCTGCATACTAAGTATTGCGATGTAGTATTCAGCTCAGATCTAGCAAATGAACTTGATCATCAGCATGACAACGCGGTGCACATGGTTATGAGCTTTGGTGTGTGTCCGTCTGTTTCACCATCACGGCGAAACGGCTGGATAGATCTCGAACAAACTTCATATCTAGAGTATACTCATCCAGGAGCAGATTTAGATATGCATATGATTTAAAAATCACAGAACAGACTGGGGGTTTATAGGAAGACGAGAACAGGTTTTCCAATTTTCTCTTATACTATTGATTTTCTGTAAAATACGTAGACTATGTGAAATGCTCCCTCATTTTAAATAATTTTTGTTATGTACATAATTTCGCTGTCTCTTCAAATGGCGGAGAAAATTACTGTTTTCTACGGGTTTCATGCTCTGCGTCGTGACCGACAACGAACCTACCGGTTACCATGGCAACGTCTCTGGCTGCTTGCCAGCAGGGAAGTAACGTAATGCCGTTTTAATCGTCATTCCTGTAAAGTCGTGGTTGTTCTTTGGGTAGAAGGCAAGAGAGACGCCAAGCTGCCATTCTACAGTGTATTTTTATCTTTATAATGAAAACTTCCCATCTTCATTATGAATGACATTAGGCAAGTGAACCTGCCGTTATAGTAGAAATTCCCGAACTCGGCTGTGAACAGCGGTAGGAAACGTGGACTGCCATTATCATCAAAACTTCCCAACGCGCACCGTACATCGGAAACAACGTATGCGGTCGTCCCCGTGGTTTTTCTCAGAGACTTGCAATTTAATGTAATCTTTCACACTGCGTGTATAGTAATTTACGTAGAAATCCATATACAATATAGAATACCGTAGCGAAAGCACGGGTACATTTGCCAGTCAATTATAATTTTTTTTTTGGTGTGTTATGCTTTAGTGTATATCAATTTAAAATGAATGTGGAATTCTACTACACTTTATTCCTTCTTATTTTACTGTTAGCTCTATGCAAATGCGATTTTTAGTTTCACGTGAATGAACTCCTTATTTTTCTTCAGAACGCTATAAGAAGCTCATTTAAAAGTATATAACTTAAACGCTAAAAATGCAAAATTTTAGACTTCAAAACGGAAAAATATTACTAACCCTACGTATAATCTTTCCTGTAGTTCTTGAACAGTGACCATGTTAATTACTTTCATGTTCTTGCGATGGTGACAATTTTTTTTTTCTTACAAGTTGCTCTACGTCGCACCGACACAAATAGGTCTTGTGGCGAGACTATTGTTTTAAGAGGAAGTACAACTAGGCAACCATCCTCAATATAACACTGAACAGATAGAAAAGTGGAAGGGAACCGACACGTCGAAAAATGAAGGTATCGGCCAAAGAAAGACAAGGGCAACGAAGGGCGTAAAAATGAAAGACTCCGTAGGCCTCGGGAACCTAATAGCGTTGGGGCCTGAAGTGAACAAGAGTTGATCAGTGGTGAGGTTAGATGAAAGTGAGAAGCCTGGCACAAGTAAGTGGAAGCAATGCCAGGATACAAAAAGGGCCCCGTGGTCGCCAACTCACGCTCCCAAGCTAAGAGACCCTGGGCCTTTCATGTTCTTGTATAACAATAAAATTCACGCGTTCTTACCGAAAGGAACGGGTTATTATTATAATTTACGGCTACTGAATGATTATTGAAATTTAACGTCATAAGCGAGAACTCAAGCCTGTACATATTATATTAAAATTACGTTGAATTGAACCTGTTATTTTAATTGCTTCTATTATAAGGTGAAAGAGGGGAACATTTTATGTAGCTGTATAAGGGAGCATTTAGATTTTTTGGGACATGCCTGTGGACTCTCGGGTCGATGAAAGCCTCGATACGGCCTGTAGGCTATATCACGAAGGAAGTGCTCTGAGTAACTGGAAATAATATTATGGTTCAGTTTTTGGAAGCTTGATATGTCGGATTTGTTTCTAAGGAAACGTACAAGCTTATTATTGCCATAAAAACGTATTAATGTATGAGGAAATAGCAGCTTGTAATACATGCGATACATAGTACTATACGCGAACTTTTTCTTGAGCCCTGAGCTCTCTAGTGCTGAATTGGTAGACCTCGGTTATCTTCGACGTCCACATTGGCAACCTTTGAAACACAAACTATGAATCGCTTATTCATCGCTGTGCGACATCTAGCGTACACTTTACGAACTAGTACTGTTGTTGTTTACACAACAAAGCCAAACTATATAATTCATGCTAGTAACAAGATTCGCATCGAGAAATGTTATATAATGTTAAATAATGTCTGTGTGACACAGTTGTTGACGTAAGATACCGGTAATAAATGTTTAGAAAATTCATATCGATCGATCATATTATCGATTCAATTCAGATTTCATTTCCATCCAGTTGGCAGTATAACCGGTACCGGCAATGCTCCCTCCTTACTCCTCACCCCGTAAAAGTCGGGCTCAAGAAAAGGTTCGGTATAGTAAGCACTGTTTATTGAGCGTGATGCACCATCTACAGGATTGAGGTAGTAACACCACTACAGTATTTGATACCCTTAAAGGAACATGTGTCCAGAATAGAATGCGAGAACAGGAGTTTCACAGCCCAATTCAACAATCCTGTGGTAGGAAATAATATAATGTACGAGAGAAACTCAGTCATTTTTCTTACGACCTTATCCCTTAGAGTAACAGATCTGGTAGGAAATAATGGGATTGGCAGAAGCCTTCATTCTGCTCTGTAGTTACAACACATTCGGTGCACAGTCAACACTAAGACACGACAGAAACATATTTTTGTTGAACAGGTCGCTTACTGTGCAGTCTGCATTCCATTATTATAAGAAGGGTAAGAATTGTTTTCGCTATTCCCCGTTTACCCAGCACGCGTCCGTAAGGATTCCGGAGGCGATCAAGTGTGCTGACTTTCTGGATGGTTGCCACGGGTGATGGCGGGGAGGGGCCATCACTACGGGGAAGCCTGTTGCGATCGCAGCTGGTACTCCCCTACTGTACTTGTTCATATCGTCGGGGCGACAGTCAAACTCGACACGAGGTCACTGCTCCTCAGAACAGGAATTTTCTCTGTTTGGGGATTCAGTCCCGAGTGTCGGGAACGACTGAAACTTCGGGGATATTAACAAATACGCGGGATGAGGTACGCGTCCGAAAGGATTCCGGGGGCGACAAAGCGCATCGACTTACTGGATGGTCGCCACGGGTGATGGCGGGGAGGGGCCATCACCTCTACGAAAGCTTCCTGCGTTAGTTCAAGGAAGCAAGACACCCTCATCGTATTTTGGTGCTGTCCTTGGGGTGACAGCCGAACTCCAGACGAGGTCAAGGACTGTTGATCTGTTTTCAGGACCAGTCTGCGACCGAGTCGCGGGGACGACTGAAGCCTCGGAGGCATCAGAAAATAAGTGTTGGGTACGGTGCGCGTCCGAAAGGAGACAAAGCCCCCTCCCCGTTCCTTTAGCTGCGAGACTGCTGGTGTCTTCCAGCTTCCTCCTAACTTCCAAATTAGAGTTCAAAAACATTCTCGGAGCAAAACAAAAAGAAAGCCCTGTGAATCTCTAGATCATCTCCATGGGTAAGGGCGTGGACCATCTTCACAATGAAGGGAGATAATTAGAGTACCTTTCTATGATAGCCTCCAGGTAGATCTGCTGAAGAGTGTTGTGTAAAATGTTTCTTCAATGTTTTTCTCTGGACCTAGGAGAAGTTCTACCCACTATCTGGCAAGAGAGAAGAAACGTGCGGTGAATCGACAAAATGACGCATGTCCAGTTGCTGTGAAGAGCTTCAATTGTAAATTTTGGTAGCGATGGATGGTCATAAAATCTATGTATGGATAATTTTGTATCTCCCTACGATATTTGCTAAATAAAATTCAACGTTACAGTTCTTAACTGCAGTATTCTTTAACATTCAAATATAGAAGGCTAAATACATTTGCACTATCTGTACTACCCATAGCTGAAGGGTTATAGAAAAACTCATACAAGCATAGGGTTAGCAGAAGATTTAAGATAATACTCATCTCCCATAATCTCGGAAATCATAGATTCGGGGGAGGGTATTGATTATTTTAATCTTAATTCTATACATGCAGTATATAGCATAACTGAAAAACATGCAGAAAAAACACAAAGAATAACGTGTCCGGAATATATCATGCATCGAAATTTAACATTTGTAAGTGATATAGAAAGTGAACAGATTCATCTATACAAACCGACATTTTAGAATCAGCTGCAACTAACTCCTCATGCAATATTAATACAATTAATTATACTGGATGCTGGAATGGAATGGAATGGCGTATGGCTTTTAGTGCCGGGAGTGTCCGAGGACAAGTTCGGCTCGCCAGATGCAGGTCTTTTGATTTGACTCCCGTAGGCGACCTGCGCGTCATGATGAGGATGAAATGATGATGAAGACGACACATACACCCAGCCCCCGTGTCAGCGAAATTAACCAATTAAGGTTAAAATTCCCGACCCTGCCGGGAATCGAACCCGGGACCCCTGTGGCCAAAGGACAACGCGCTAACCATTTAGCCATGGAGCCGGACACTGGATGCTGATGTAGGACTACGGAGGCCTATGCCATTTTCCAGTTCACTGGCTACCTGTAGATCTATTAAATCTATTCAACGTTCAGCTAATACTAGATCACGAGGATAATCCAGCCCATCTTATGGTATGTCATACATATATTTTTTACATCATCATTAAGTTTTGTGTGTTTTAAGCATACTCTTACACATTTTCCTTTTCTTATTTTACAGTTGATATCAAGAGGGCTCTATTTTAACTATTTTAAAACTAAATGTGACAACACATTAATCTAAAATCAAATGTTTTAAAATATTTCAACACTGATGATGGACCTTAGAGTCCGAAAACCGGTTCTGAAATAAAATTTAGTGTGCTGATACGACTGTATATGATTAATTATAATAATAAGTACCACCATCAGCACTGTTATTAAAATGGCTTTGATATTTTATAATGATTATAAGTTGTCCAAACATGAAGCAGTAAGAACTGGTCATCTTCTGTAATTCCGACTCGTTGGCTGAACGGTCAGCGTACTGGCCTTCGGTTCAGAGGGTCCCGGGTTCGATTCCAGGCCGGGTCGGGGATTTTAACCTTAATTGGTTAATTCCAATGGCACGGGGGCTGGGTGTATGTGTTGTCTTCATCATCATTTCATCCTCATCATGGCGCGCAGGTCGCCTACGGGAGTCAAATAGAAAGACCTGCACCTGGCGAGCCGAACCCGTTCTGGGATATCCCGGCACTAAAAGCCATACGACATTTCATCTTCTGTAATAGTTTTATTTCATATCCCTGTGTATTTTCTATGAGAAGAATGTAATTATTCTAGTGTGTAATTTATTTATATTGATAAACTTAACTTCAAATATACCGTACCAAGACATAAAGGCTACCCTAATGGGCGACGTATGGACCGAACACACTCAATATCGCAGAAGAAGAAGAAGAAGAAGAGTTCGACACATGGCGCTGGTGGCCACAGTTTTTGCGGCAGAAATGCATACTTCTCTATGGAAACGTTATTGACTTTGATTGCCGAGTCATCGTAATTTAGAGGCATGGGGAATGTACATAGGTTAATACTGTTAAAATTATTACTCCTAAAGGTTACTTTCGTTGACATTTGCCAAAATAATGTCGTGAAATGAAACTGCAGAGTGATGGAGTAGACCAGCTGACGTTCTGATATTGACATCGATTGCCGATTTATCTTAATTTAGAGGAATAAAGAAGTATGTTACATAGACTAATACTGTTAAAATGATTACGGTAATCCTAAAGGCTACTCTCATTGATATGTGCCAAAATAACGTCGTGAAATAAAACTGCGGAGAAATGGAGTAGTCCAACTGAAGTTTCTTAACCGGTAAGAATAATAGTAAACACTTTTTTTTTGCTAGTGGCTTTACGTCGCACCGACACAGATAGGTCTTATGGCGACGATCGGATAGGAAAGGCCTAGGAGTTGGAAGGAAGCGGCCGTGGCCTTAATTAAGGTACAACCCCAGCATTTGCCTGCTGTGAAAATGGAGAAAACACGAAAAACCATCTTCAGGGCTACCGACAGTCGGTTTGGAACGCACTATCTCCCGAATGCAAGCTCACAGTCGCGCCCCTAACCGCACGGCCAACTCACCCGGTGTAATTACTTTTATTACCCATAGCATTTAGATACATAGCAGGACTTACGACAATAATTTTGTTTTCTAATGTTAATCTTGAGATTAATAGCTATTGTTCAATTACAGTTTTAAAATTTTTTAAGTGCTGCTGTCAGGAAAGGGGTGTGGTCAAAACACAAAAGTCTTATTTATTTTTCTACTTTAATATTCAATGTATGGACAACATAACTATTTTGACTCAAATATGTTTACATTTTAATTTCAATATATATAGATTCAGTTTACATTTCATTCATACGTTGCACTACAATTGTAAATAAAAATTCAGTGAGAGAAAAGTATTTTGAGTAAATACTTGGAAAACTGTTCATTCACAGGTAATATTTAGTTTCAAATGTTGGCCTTACTGTCATAACAGTAATGGTTCCTACTTGTAATTTTTTAAATGTTAAAGTTCAGATTATCTTGGATAAAAAATGTGTTCTGTTGCTGTCATGGGGCAAATATGACTCCGCCTAAAGGATTATTCGATGAAAGAAAATTTAGGGGTAATAAATACCCGAAAATGGAAACGGAAAACTAAGATGAAAGTGCTGATTCAAAGGTGGTTGTAGGGAGCTATAATACAAACTTAGGTGTTTCAGTAATCCTTGTAATGTAATTTCTGCTTCAGGCATATCTTTACTTTATGCTAGTTGTTTTACAGTGACAATGACATTTGAAAAATTGCCTGTTCCTTCGTTAGGCTGTTGAACAGTTTGCACCTGAATTTTGAAAATGATAAACAGCTTCAACTCTTTTGCGTTTCTTGGGTGGTGGTTCTACTTATTTTTCCTCTAGGACTCCTGGTACTAGTCACCTTATAACTAAGATAGTTAGGGAACACTGATGGTACAGAACCTTTCTTTAGTACTCTTTTGCCTACAAATGGATAATCATGTTCTTTGAAATGAAGGCTACAGACATCAGAAGAAGCAGAATTAGTGTTAGGGACAACGTTATTGCAAAAAAATTGCTTTGAGCCACTCCTTAGTTTTGTCTTGGTCTACAGGGAATTCGTGAAATGATAGTGTCCCTTTGGTCCTTTTCTTGTTCGAAGTACAAAAAGGCACACCGCAATACAGGTTTGAATATTTCCAAACACGGTTAAAGAAAAAAACGAATCTCTACACTACACAGTTAAGAAAAAAAAAGAATTAGCACATAAATTAGAATTCTTGTTTAGGACAAAGTTATGGCGAGAAATCACTTTGAGCCAATCATTACATTTGTTCTTGTTTGCAAAAAATTTCTGTTTGAAGTACCAACAAGCAATATCACATATGCCAAGATTTGTAAACACATTTAAAAAAATCAAATCACCACACTATAGTTGGGCCCACAAGAGTTGGAGTCTGACATTTGAGCGGCGAAAGCAGTAACTACGAAGTATGCTGTGTTGTCGTAGTTACCTCCATCTGTGGCATATCACCCTTTCATACAGGCTAAATATTTAATCAGATATGTAGGCCTAATGCAATTCAATAAACTTGGACCCGTTCCTAAGCTCGTGCTAATAATTCCGGCATTTAAGGCATAACACGTCATTACCGATAAATATGAGATTTTGTAATCACTAAACTGACAATAACTTCAACAAATGCACAAGTTAAATAGAGAATAGAATTGTACAACTAGCCACTGATTAACTTACAAAAAAATTAAACCAACAACGAAAATAATATTCAGGAAACAAACACGTAAATAATTACATAAACCAGAAACAAGTAACACAGCTAACACAGTAGCATTCTGATTATCACAAAAGCAACCGAGAGCAAGTCAACCCACGTGGCGATAGCAACCTTAAGGAACGTAGCATCTCTGTTATCATTGCCATAGCAACAGACCATTTTTGAGCAGCGTTAGTGAACTTTTTCTTGGCGGTGGGGCTAAACATTAGACTCCAACTCTCATGGGCACAAATATACGCAATCAAAATATAAACTAATTAACACGTAACTGTCAACTCTCAATAACAAGCAAACAAATACCTCGTTACAAACACATTACCAACACTTATGACAGCAAAACAGTTTAAATAATGCTGGAAATGTGGTAATTTGCGGTATACTGCTTCCTGTGAGTGACTAAGGTGGCCAGTGCTCCAGCGGCATTTTGGTGAAACTTTCCAATTACAGCTTTATGCTGGGCTTCACAAGTGATTGTCAAGGTCGGCATAAGGATCGCAGTGAGGGATGCAGTTGGCCGTGAAAAAACAGAAGTAGTTTGCATATTATTCAACAGATGGCAGTGAAATGGTGATAAGTATGATGTTTGAGATTACCAGCACCAGTGTGTTTATAACTCACGGAAGGAATGACAAAATTTTAAAAAGAAAAGAAACCAAACAGAAGGTACACACAAAAAATCAGAAGACATACTGTAATTACTGGAGTTACGCAGAGGGCATACAACATATAAATTATGATGAGGAAAGGCATTTGTTAGTTTTTCGTTGGTTTGGTTATTATATTCCTGACCTGTGTGAACTAAAATCTAATGATGTTTAAAATTTATTTCCAGTTCATGGCAGAGCAGAAAGCGGGTCGTTGGTGGCCGTCATGGGAGCCAGGTGAGGTTCACAGCAAGCAAGCAACTGGGGCGAAGCGCCACTTCTCCTGTTCCCATTTTTTGTTTCACATCATTTTTAAAGATTTCATTTCACTGTCCAAATATCTGTATTGGATGTATTTTAGAACTTTTTTTTTTCTTTTTAATTTTCTTGGAGTCAGTAAGGCTTAATGTTATTATTGGTGGCGATTGGGAATTAGAACTGGTGGTGGTGGTGGGGACAAGGGGGCACAAAAAATGTATAGACAACAAAACGTACCTGGGTTTAGGGATATAACTGGGGCGGGGCATCAAAATGGCCGGTTATTGATGCTCTTTGAGTGAATTTCGACAGAGAAGTAAAGGTTGACAGTTTGTCAACTTAACTGCAGCAATAATAGGTTTTTGAGATTTTATTTCAGTACTATCCAAGAGCCTCTGTGGCTCTGGCGGCAGCCCGCCAGCCCCTCACCGCTGGGATCTGTGTTTCAAATCCTGGTCACTTCATGTCACAATTGTGCTTGACAAAGTGGAGGCTGGTGAAGTGTATTGTAAGTATGTCTGGAGTTTGGATAAAGACAGTTTTTCCCCAGATAATTTTGATACCAAAGGTAGTAGCAACACGCTTGATTGCAACGTAAAAAACGTTTTAGTGCTGCTCTTATAGACAGTTTATGGACGGTTTTTAATTGCATATATTGTTCTGATAGATGCTGCTGCTCTCTCTCTTATGTGTATTCTAAAGGAATTTTTGTGGTTTGCATAGTAATCCCAAGGTAATTGAGGGAATTAGTTAATCCTAGATCTTTACATTTTACAAGACAGGAAGAACGCACTAATGCTTTGAAGAGTGATTTCCACAATTCTCGGCAAGGACAGTTCTAAATCCTGCCACCTGGTGGTAGAAAGGCGGAACAGCTGTGCCCGCTTTTTTCGCCTAGAAAATACCTGTATTTCACGGCCTTGTGAGATATAATGTAGGCAACGCCAATAGCCATTGGAATAGCCTGCTGTGTCGTCGAGGCTGCTTCACAAGCTACTTCCCTAGCCTCTGCTACTGTCAATACTCAACACCTGATCAGTGGAGATGGTAGCCTAAGGTTTAGTAAATTAAAGTCCTTAGGAAATTAAAGTCTGGCTTTTTGGCTAAATGGATAGAATGCTTGCCTTTTATCCGATGGCCCCAGTTCAATTCTCAGTATCAACCCCCTCGTACTGTTGATTCTCCTAGGTTGGGGACTTTGTATTTATGATGTCTTCGTCAATCATTTCCTCCTCATTAGGTCACCACCAAGCCTATAGAGATGCGGCATTATTATTATTATTATTATTATTATTATTATTATTATTATTATTATTATTATTATTATTATTATTATTATGAAATAAAAATTTTGAACTTTATAGCAGTCGTACCCATTGTTCCCTTTGTTCACTGGTTAATTAGCTTCCTCGGTAGATCAGTGGTGGTGTCCAGCCGGTGATCACAGGTTTGATTCCAACCAACTATAGAGAACACTAAACCTGAAGGATAGCATTTAATTTTAGCAGATCTACCTATAAAAAGAAAACTATATTACTCCTATAACAGCAGCCCTGCAGTATCTTCCTACAAGGATGTAGAAGTAAATGGTAGTGAAATACCAGCACTCTGTTATCTATGAGGGTGAGGTGATGGAGTATATATGATGAGGAACGCATGGTTGTTTGTTAGCAGCGGCGATCTGACGGAGCGAAGGCTAGCACACCTATACCCCCGGTCTCCGCACCAGACGTACAGCGGTATGCCACCCGAGGTGGGTCGAGGGGAGAGGAACACGGCGCCTGGGGCAACATTTGTTCTTATAGCTTTCAAGTTTTGTAAAGGGAACCATGTGTCAGTTACTTAAATTATAACATGCTTCAGATTTGTATCGTTCTCATTTGGGCTTCACTGATAGCCTTGGTAGCCCTCAGTATACGCCTGCTACCCTTCAACTGAATACTGATGAGTCTCCGCTACTTGCTGTGGCTCAGTACAAACGGTTTGTGCACATTTCCGCTAAGTATTTTTTAATAATTAAAGAAATGAAAAGAAAGAATCAGAGGATAAGTCAATGAGGTTTGTATAAATTGCTTTATAAAAATAATTCCTAGTTTCAGGCTGCGAAAGTAGAATAAAAATTTAATTATTTCTCCACAAAGTGCCCTACCCCTAATCGCCACCACTGTTGTATTCTTACAACTTTCTGCTTGTCTTTGGCTGCACACTGAAGCTCTTTGCAAACACGCGCTGGATTGCTGCGTGTTTACAGGTGATTGCCATGACAACCAAAAGAGAGTTTATGTATACATTAGAGCAATTAAAATGAATGATCTCTGTTAAGTTTTCCAATCTGCCAAAACTAATCCAGGATTTATAAATACTAGAAAACACCTACAAAAGAAAAATATCATTAATAAGAGAATGACATGCTCCGCTCTTGAAAGAACATCAGACTCTATCAAATCACAATTTTTTCACTTACTTTTAAAATTAAAATGTTTCTTTTGACAAATATGTTTTATAGCTGGGGATGATCCAAAAATTTTGTAACGTAATGCAAGAAAATGTGTGACGGAAGTGTAACCATAGCAACCATGCAGGTTGTGATGTAAGGTATGGATGGATGGCCAGACAGTGTTACGTAGCAACTGTGCAGGCTGTGATGTAAGGTATGGATGGATGGCCAGACAATGTTACGTAGCAACTGTGCAGGCTGTGATGTAAGGTATGGATGGATGGCCAGACAATGTTACCCTAACAACTGTGCAGGCTGTGATGTAAGGTATGGATGGATGACCAGACAATGTTATGTAGCAACTGTGCAGGCTGTGATGTAAGGTATGGATGGATGGCCAGACAATGTTACGTAGCAACTGTGCAGGCTGTGATGTAAGGTATGGATGGATGGCCAGACAATGTTACCCTAACAACTGTGCAGGCTGTGATGTAAGGTATGGATGGATGACCAGACAATGTTATGTAGCAACTGTGCAGGCTGTGATATAAGGTATGGATGGATGACCAGACAATGTTACGTAGCAGCTGTGCAGGCTGTGATGTAAGGTATGGATGGATGAGCAGACAATGTTACGTAGCAACTGTGCAGGCTGTGATGTAAGGTATGGATGGATGGCCAGACAATGTTACGTAGCAACCGTGCAGGCTGTGATGTAAGGTATGGATGGATGACCAGACAATGTTACGTAGCAACTGTGCAGGCTGTGATGTAAGGTATGGATGGATGGCCAGACAGTGTTACGTAGCAACCGTGCAGGCTGTGATGGAAGGTATGGATGGATGGCCAGACAATGTTACGTAGCAACTGTGCAGGCTGTGATGTAAGGTATGGATGGATGGCCAGACAATGTTACGTAGCAACCGTGCAGGCTGTGATGTAGGGTATGGATGGATGGCCAGACAGTGTTACGTAGCAACCGTGCAGGCTGTGATGTAAGGTATGGATGAATGGCCAGACAGTGTTACCTGGCAACCGTGCAGGCTGTAATGTAAGGTATAGATGGATGGCTAGACAATGTTACCTAACAATCGTGCAAGCTGTGATGTAAGGTATGGATGGATGGCCAGACAATGTTACCTGGTAACCGTGCAAGTTATGTCTTATGGCTGGCGGTCATCTGAAATTAGCAGCTGTTGATGGATTGCTATGATCAAGAGGCATATTTGTAATTATGATTTTTGCAAAGGCAAATGTGTTTTTTTCTTCCCCAGTTAGGTATTTTCTAGTATTTATTATTCTTGCTTTAGTTCTGATACACTGGAAAACTTCAAGGTTATACTGTATATGGATACTGTCTGTCAGCTGGCAAAGAAATTAAACTGTACCCCCTAGTTTCTTTATTTAACTTCAAGCATTGGATATAGCGATGCTCTCATATGGGAGTATTGTCAAATTGAAGCTAAAAACTTCTCCATTCTCTTTGTTCCAGTGGGTGCGGTAAGACCACTCTGCTGGCTGCCATCAGTAAACGTTTGAAAAGTGAGTTGTGGCTCTGAAGCTGAAGTATGTTCTTGTCTCTCTCTTCTCTTGCACCACTGCCCACATTGACTTATTATTCTGTATGTTTCCTATTTTCCTTCAACATCTTCATCATCATCATCATCTTCTTCATTATCATCCTTTCCCCTTATCCAGCTCCTGCCAGATCAGGGCCACTTCATCTCTCTCGCTTTTCCTCAAATTTCATCTCCATCGTCTGTTTTGTTATTCTTTTCTCCTCCATCCTCTTTACATGTCCAAAGCATCTTAGTTTATTCTTATCAGTTCCCTCATTTAGGTTTTCCATTCCAACCTCCTTTTTCACATCTTCGTTTCTCACTCTGTCTTTCCTATCATATTTCTTATGTATTTCATTTTGCTGGATTGAAATCTACTCTCCTCCCTACTTGTCATTGTCCGGACCTCAGCCGCATCAATACACTATCTCTTTACACTTCTGTAATTATTTGTGGTTTGATTACACAAATAAAATAATAAATTTAGGAAATTTTAACACAGCAAAAGAGAACTTAAGGTTCAACAGAAGCGTTGCCACACAAAATGTAAACAGTAGGTTAGGAAACATGACAACTACAGAATGGATGTGGAAAGCAGCACGGAACGCTGAGAGGTAATGGAACGTAGCCTTTTGCGAAGAAAGAAAACATAGAGGATAAAAGCTCTTGGATTACACACATTTATTTTAAGAAAAAGGAAACAAATCAAAACTCATAATAGAAATGAACAAATTAGGAACTCAAAATAGAAAGATCTTTATAAAATGCAAATTAAATAAATGTTAAGCATGCCTGTAGACATGTGCATAACATAAAAGAAACTTAATGTAATCTCCGCAGTGCTATGACCCATGCGTCCTGCGCCGATGATCATCCTACGTTCAAAGTCCGTTAACTTGCGACATGTTGCCATTTTCACGACACCGGTGTTTGTTATAGACTGCTCAGCCACGATGCAGCTAGCCGCAATGCTCAGGGGTCATACACAGCACATTTGCTAATGGTACACCCCTTCCCGTGAATTTTGGCCAATCAGTGTATAAAATTCTTTTTGCCATTTGTTTACATCTCAATTGTGGTGGTGGTGATTATTGTTTTAAGGGGAAGAACAGCCGTCCTCTATTAATACTAATCAGAGAGAGGAGGGAAGAGATCCAACACTTCAAAGTATGAAGTAATCAGCAAAAGAAAGGCCTCACAAATCGAATAGTGTCAGATCGGAAGTAACCAAGGGAGGTCGCATAGCAAAGATGAAAGTGAGGAGCCTGATAGATGTACATGGAAGCAGTGCCAGACTCGGCTAGGGGAACCATGGTTGCCAACACAAGTTGCGAGCCCCTGGCTCCTCTTGCAACAGGCTGGAAATACTCTAGATGAACTCTACCTCCCTATGCACCGGCACATAAAGGTCTTACATCTCTAAGTCTTCCCTCAAAACTTAGCGCGTCACTATACAGGTGTATCTGTGATGATGTTACAAACTTTCAGATGTGATGGAGGATGGCAAATTTGAGATAAGAAATCTATTACGAAAAATGATCGGGTCAAAAGTTAAGGGAAAATCTACTTATTTTAAAGTCCATTTACCTGCATAAGTTTCACAACCTGCTCCATTTACAATAAATGTTCAAAATGGCGCTCCCCTGCATCAGTGCAGGCGTGGCATCAGCGTACCTGTTGGAATATTCCCGGTGTCGTATGAACAGCGTCACAGGCAGCGAGAATTGTTGCCAAGACATCCAGTCCTGACAGGTGTCTCATGCACACGGCTTTTCACATGATCCCACAAGAAGAAATCAAGTGGGGTGAGATCAGGTGAACGAGTGGGCCACGAAGCAGGATCTCCTCTTCCTATCCACTTTTTAGGGAACATCTGATCCCGGTGTTCACGAACCCTCAGTCCCAAGTGAGGTGGAGCTCCATCATGTTGGAACCACATCCGTTGACGAACGGGAAGTGGGATGTGTTCCAGGAACAGGTCTCGGTACATCTCTGAGCACTCTGTGTACACTGCTGCATTTAGGTGGGGAGGAAGAAGAAATGAGCCTGCTACATAATCACTGACTATTCCTGCCCACATGTTGACTGAAAGTTTGTGCTGATGGCTCTTCACAACTGTAGCGTGGGGATTTTCATTGGCATGTTAAAGAACTATTGTGGGACAAAATTCTTACACCCCGGCGTCTGTTAACAATGGACGGATGTTAAAAAACTTGGATTATTAATAACTTCTGACTGAAACGTTTCCGGACTACGGTTTCTTATCTCAAACAGATCCATTTGCCCATCACGGATAAACCCTGTATGTATACTTTTTACTTTTCTTCTCTAATAGATTTCTTTTGTTGACAGCTGAAATTGAAGGACAAGTGCTGCTCAACGGAAAGCCTGTGGATGATAAGCTGATGACGAGGATTTCAGGGTTCATCCCACAGAACGACGTAGCAATCAACACTCTCACTATACGGGAGCATATGAATTTCATGGTAACTACTAGACTTGTCTTTGAAGATATCTCTTAAACCCAAATTAACACACTCATCATTTATGTGTGATTTGTGTAAGATATATCCCCCTTATGTTCTTTAACATGAAATTGTAGTGTATATTTTCTAATATTTGTTTTACTGCCAGTTGTTGATTATCAACAAGACTTAGGAGTGCATTTTGACAGTAAATTGTTGTTTGTCTCGCACATAAACACCTCACATGCTGTGTCACTCCTTGGTTTACTCTACATGTTTTCTGACATCACAGATGTAAATGCCCTCAGAGCATACTCCTTTTTCTGTATTTTTACTGATTGTTGAATACGCCTCTCCAGTCTGGTACATTTCTGCTTCTTCAAATCTCAGCCACCTTGACCGTGTAGAATCTTCCTTCTGTGCTATTGTCAGAGCAGGGTCCCTGCCTGTCACAACGTAAGCACAACCAAGTGCTTAGACAACTAAAACTCAAAACTCTTTCTGCTCGGACGAAAGTAGCTGACCTAAAGCAGCTAATGGTTTATTTAGGTCTCCAGAATTAGTTCCCCTTCCACATCCCATCCTGGAGTGCCAGAATGAAGAGTCTATTCCATATTCCTTACTCCTGGCTTTCTCTCACCCAAAGGTCCTTTTCTGTACATATTCCAGCAATGTTTAATACCTTAACTATCAACAAGAATCTAGATATCTTCCTATTGTATTCTTCCTTCTGTGATGATATTCCCTTCTTGTTCTTTCCTGTTTTTGGTCTTGTATTTAAATATATTTGCCTTTGTTTATGTAAATGTATTATATAGAATTGGACAGACTTTATTGTGTATTTTTTTTGTTACATAGTTTACGCCCCATTGGAACACTTTAATCGGTCATATACATTAAAGTCTAATAGTATTAAATAGAGTCAGCTTTTCAGCTGCTTCTTTTTCCACTCCCAAAACTTCTTCATCCTCTCGGACCTGGCTGCCCTTTGGTGGCCAGTAATGGTGTACTTCCTTTGTTCAAATGTTATGAGTTTGAATCACAAGCATTGATAAACTTAATTCTTCTAAATCATTTATGATCTCTGTGAACTAAGTGTTCTTTGTTTTGTTTTTCCAGAAGTAACTAAATAACTGCTTCACTAGTCAGGTATCTGGCAGACTGAATATATTTGTAAATACACATCTATCTTTTATTTTAAATTAATACCTATTGTACTTAGTTCGGATCTTTGTAATTCGGCGTTATGCTCTTGCTGATCCTGAATGAATGAAAGGCAAGGCAAGGGTTATTCTGCCCGAAGGCAGGTCCGAACCTCCGCAGAGGTGGTCCTGAGCTGGAGTTTACGTGCGGTAGGGTGGCCAGTTCCTTTCCGTTCCTCCATTCCCTTAACCCCCACCAACAGCGCGTGGCAACCCATCCAACTCGTGACCACGCCCAATGTTGCTTAACTTCGGAGATCTCGCGCGATCCGGTGTTTCAACACGGCTGCAGCTG
Organism: Anabrus simplex; assembly: GCF_040414725.1. Classification (NCBI taxonomy): domain Eukaryota; kingdom Metazoa; phylum Arthropoda; class Insecta; order Orthoptera; family Tettigoniidae; genus Anabrus; species Anabrus simplex. Next base: position 11,200,884 of record NC_090274.1, on the reverse strand, counting down.
TTAATGAATGAAAAATAAATAAATAAATAAATAAATAAATAAATAAATAGATAGATGGATAAATAAATAAATAAATCGGCAGACCTCATCATCTGTTTTGTGGGAAAAACACCAAGAAGAAAATTTCATATCATGCCATGAATGGGCGATTAGACGGATATTGGCCCCTTCAAAACAACAATCATCATCATCATCTTTGCGGTTACAATTACAGTCCGAATTGGAATGTGAGTGTAATGAAAAATGCAGGAAAAACAACACTGTGATACGTTCATCTCCAGGCTTTTACGGATCTGTTGGATAGGTATTTAGAAAAATATAAGTAGCCTTAAAACCTGCGGTAGTTTAGTAAACATGGTGGATGTTTACACCCAGAAGAGGGGTTCTTATATACATTCTCAAAATGTTCAAAAATTATAACTCATAACCCTCATTCTGTATTTCAAGGGTTCTTTTTCATAAGTTGTAGAGTATATTCACACCAATAAGCCAAGAAAAAGAAAAAAATTGCAGGTAAATTTAGGACCAGGAGTTCATTAACTGATTATCACTGGTGTTCTTAAACTTATATTAGGTACTATACACTGAGTGGCCAAAAGTCATGGGAAGACACTGAATGTGATATTAATAAGGAATTGCTCCTCTGCGAGCTCTCAAAACGGTAGCAATATGGCGAGGCATCAACTCTACAAGGTGTTGGAATCATTCTGGAGGGATCCTCCACTGCTACCCACAATTGGTCTTAGGTAGTTGGTACGGGGTTCACGGAGCATACACCAGAATCGACGGCATTCCATAAATGCTTGATTGGATTAAGTTTGGGTGATCTGGAGGGCCAATCCATGCTCGTAACTTCACTGGAGTGCTCCTCTCACCACCTATGTGCCACCAGTGTGTGGTAAAAATGAAATGGCATATTGCTTTTAGTGCCGGGAGTGTCCGAGGACATGTTCGGCTCACCAGATGCAGGTCTTTTGATTTGGCGCCCGTAGGCGACCTGCATGTCGTGATCAGAATGAAATGATGATGAAGACGACACATACACCCAGCCCTCTTGTCAGCGAAATTAACCAATTATGGTTAAAATTCCTGACCCTGCTGGGAATAAAACCCAGGATCCCTGTGACCAACGGCCAGCACGCTAACCATTTAGCCATGGAACCAGACACCGCAGAGTGGTGTCATGGCGCATTGTCCTGTTGAAGCATGGCATATCCATCAGGGTACTCTAAGGCCAGAAAGGGATGGAGATGGTCAAAAAGAATGTTCACATAACATTCACCTGAAGCCAGACAATGGGGACTAATTGCAACGTGGTGTCTGTTCGTTAAACACCTCTACTCTTTTCGTGCGGTGGTTTACGCGGGTTGTATCATTCTCTGTGTGATATTGTAGATCTATCGTCAAAACTGAATTTGCATGTAATCTCTGCAATGCTTTGACCCGTGCTCCGATGATCATCCCACATTCAAAGTCGGTTAACTCGTGTTGCCATCTTCATGGCACTGGTTTCTGTGATGGGCTGTTCAGCTACGCTGCAACTAGCCGCAGTGCTCAGGGGTCATACTCGGCACATTTTCTAATGGGACACCCCTTCTGCTGAAGATGATCCAATTAGGAACGAAGCCTGTATAGATGTGACAGATGTGAAATTTAAAGTTTTTTAATTCACGTTATACTATAATGTATTGAACAAGGAGGATACTATTTAATAATAAGTCATTGTTACAGTGATTTAAAGATTATTAACACTAATATGATTCAAATGACAGTCCAGCCAATTGTAACCTTGGAGTTTCATTTTCATTTTATGATCTCTGAAGATCGTTATATCTTTTTTAATTTTAATAAACTCTTATATTTTATTGTAAGCAGATGTATTGAAGTGTATGTGTTTAATGTGGCATTTGACTCCAGTTCTTAGTGTATAACTCAAGAAGTTTAGACCTATTAATTAAGAAATAATAGAGTTTTTCAGAATTTCATGTGTACCTTTACTATATTTTTGCTCTTTGGCTGAAGACGTCTCCTGCAAAGAGACAAAACATTTCCCTTTGATGCTGTTCTGGAAAGGAGTAAAATAATTTTATGTATTTTAAGTATTGTATTTATCCTCGAAAACTCCTTAACACTTGTTTCTACCAGTTACATTACACAGTTTGAAATGGAAACCTGTTCAATAGTTATGAAAGCCGTGGACTAATACTACTGTTTGTTCTGTTCACAGTCACAGATGAGGATGGACCGGAAGGTGAAGCGTGAAATGCGTCGGAAGTGGATCGACTGTCTGTTGTTGGAGGTCGGCCTCTTGGGCTGTGATGACACGGAGCTTAGAGCGCTGTCTGGTGGAGAGAGAAAGAGACTTCTATTTGCTGTTCAAGTGAGGAAATTACTGATGATCTCTGTGTATAGACAACACACAAGGTAGCCAGTGGATTGTTCATACTAAATGTAGAAACAGAAGGAAAAAAAAGTCTTCAGAAATCAAATGCCAAATGTTGTATTTGTAAAAATTAAATATAGGCAAATGTCTTAAAAATTGGACAACCTTATAATGTCTAAATGATGCACTTTGAGTATGAACTTGCAAAATTTGCATGAGCGATAGAACAAATGTTTACACAAATTCTGCAAATTTAAGGAAAAGTGCGATTTATACCATATTTTTATAAGGAACTTTTTTTTTTCATTTTCAAGACTATAGTGTGACTTTTTATAGTTTTACATAGTCAAGTCAATAGGTATCTGCAATTTGGCTCTAATTTTCTTTAGGTTGCCTCTAAGGCGCTGTGTGCTCACTAGCCTCTAGATGGCACCATTGTCTAGTCTGTGGTAGGTTTCAGCGTTATCAGATCAGTACAGCTTGTGCTGTTGCGACGTAAAGATGGCCGCGCCACTCTCTGTTTGCACCAAGAAATAACAGTGTTCTGTAATCTGTTTTTTGTGGTCTGAGGGTGTACCAGGAGGGGAAATTCATAGAAGACTTTCACCACAATGTGGGGACAATGTTTTGACATAGTGAAGTGTTTACCAGTGGATTGAACCGATCAAAAGGAGCGTGAAGGATGAGGAAAGATCTGGGCGTCCATCTGCAGCCGTAACTGATGCAAATATTGAACAAGTGTGTGATATGATCATGAATAACAGACACGTGAATGTTGATGACCTGGTAAACCATATGTACATTAGCCATGGTTCTGCATGTGAATCGGAACGCTGTTCTTGCTTGGTACAAAAAGAGAGTGGCACGGCCAGCTTTACGTCGCAACACCGCAAGCTGTACTGATCTGATAATGCTGATACCTACCACAGACATAGACAACGGTGTCATCTAGCAGCTGGTGAGCACATAATGGCATAGAGCCAACCTCAAGACAATTAAAGCAAAATTGAAGATACTTATTGACTTTGCCTCATAGTTTCTTTGATCATCATCATCATCCTCCCCTTCCTCTCTCCTTCCACCATTTGTCTCCCATCCAGGTTTCTTCTTCTTGCAGTCCTCTTTATTGAATTGATGCACCTTGTTCTAGGTCTTCCTCTCACTCTCTTTCCCTCGAACTTTGTCTCTATCATCTGTTAGGTATTCTTTTCTCTTTCATCCTCTTTACGTGTCCAAACCATCTAAGTTTATTCCTATCAGTCCTCTCATTTATGTTTTCTATGATCGTAGTAATTTCATAATACCTTATGAAATACACAAAACAACCTGCCCACCTGCTATTTTTATGTGTATTGGCTTAGAAGGTTAGCACTGCAGCTTACGTTTTAACTGGGTATCTGCCTCAGCAGTGTAATGGTTACCACTATTAGCTGTCGTCGTCACAGGTTTACATTTGATTCCCGTACTCAGTAGCGGCTCGTGGCTCAAATGGCAGGTGGGGCTAATGTTGGTATTATTATTATTATTATTATTATTATTATTATTATTATTATTATTGTTACCGGGTTTTGGTGGTAGTTATGCGTGAAAGAAGGTGCGGGGTGGTGAATAGGTCTCAAAGTACGAAAGTAAAATTAATTTAAAATTTAACAAGGTTATATTTTCTTTTCAAAATAAAGAAATAACAAGCATGGCAGGTACAAAGTAGCAAGTCAAAAGGGTAGTTACAATATTTACAGGGTTTGGGCTTCGCCCCCCGACTTCACATTGTTTGGGCAATCAGCCCAACCTTACTTCAAAATAAGTATTAACAGAGGGGCAGAAAACCCCATTCATGCTCAAGAGCACTTGCTCCAAATTACACTGAAAAGCCTCCACGAGGCATACAACACTCAGTTTTCGAAAAAGAGCCCCTCGCTCTCAACTTTAAGCCCTTCAAAGGCCACACCAAACTCCACCTTCAAGTTGTCCTCACTGGACATAGACACAGGGGTAAAATACCCAACCTACTGAGGTCTATTAAATGAAAGGGGGTAATTACATGACCACTAAAATAACAATTTGAGAGGAGGCGAACTGCACTCCTAATACACTTGTTTCAAAACCTAATTTGGCTCTAGGCCACGGATGCAAGGGCTAATCCCATACTACGGAGGTGACTCTAGGAAAGAAACAATTTGTTTTACGTTAACGAAGAATAGGTTGAGAAAAATAAGTTCACCTCACAACAATATGATTGGGAGCTCGAGAGGGTTAAGCACTCTCTATCCCGATATACAGTTTAAAAGATGGAATGGATACAAGTTCCTTTACATTTTAAGGAAGGTTACATAATGGAAAAGCTTCGGACCCGCCCCGAGAGTTAAACTGCTGAGCAAGCAAGAAAAGAAGTAATTAATCGGCCATTACCTGGTTGTTGACCGCTGCCGGAGAAAGAGGCGCTTCCCGCCCCCTGCTATGTACTTTACACACAGAAAGATGGAACAGAAGTGGCCCGGAGACCCTAAAATCAGCAGTTTATATCCTCTCGCGGAAGGTTCGAGGCGTTAGGGGAATGAGAACACCCTCCCACAAACTCTTTATTGGGTAGGATACAGCAACATATTCAAGTTGGGGGAAGATACATCGGATAGGTCGGAAATTAATAAAGGAAATTAGGGATAGGCTAAATACAAAACAAGGGGGGAGAGAGGGGTATACAGCCAACTTAAACAATAACAGAAAGAAATTTAACAAGAAACAAACTTTTGAAATAAAAATTTCTCCAAAAGACAGTTCTTTCACTCCGCACTAGGGTGCACTATTGTTGATCTTCAGTAGTGTCCTCTAGAAGAGAAAGTTCACACTTCTTACTACAAGCAAAACAAAAATACGTCGAAAATGACACAGTTCAAAAACTCTAAAATTTCCAGGTAGTGACATCTTCTGAGAAACTTGAAAATTAATACCGTCAATAAAGTTCAGACTTCCTCCAGCAGAGGAGTTTCAACTGGCGCACATTTTAAATTAGCGGCGTGGAGGTGTACCGCCCGGTACAGACCTCCCCCCCCAAAAGTTCCTCCAGGGGTGACACATGAAATCTTTTGAACCAAGGTCCAAGTTATGATGTGGATATGAAGATTGATAGCAGAAGCATTTATGAGGTTTTCTTAATTTGGTTTGATTCAGTTTCAAAAATCTTGTAGTAACAGCGGAAGTACTGTCTTAATGTTTGTAGAAGGTAGAATTGAGAAGGGAAACTTTAGTGTTAAAGTTGAGGAAAAATTTTCTAAGTCCACCAGATAGAGTTGTTGAATTCTCAGGTATAGTAATTGCTGATAGTAACTGTCCATGTAGTAACTGTTGATTAAGTTGGATGGCCAGACCGGCCGTTGAAGCTTGCGTCCAGAGGAGGCCGCTCGGACCCCTCAAGTACCCTGAGATACCGCTCGCCCGCACTATGAGGGGAGCAGAGGTGTTGAAGCACGCCGCGCCCGCGGTGAACATATACAGGCTGCGGGCAAGTAGCAGGTCGTGCGCCGCACATCCGCCTTGGCCGGGAGGAGAGCTCCGGCTCGCCGTGCACATGTGGTCCTCGCTGGGGAAGAGGGGGCCCATCCTCTAACCCAGTCGCCGCACGGCGCCGCGCGGCTGCGGGGGCACTGAAACATTAATGCTAGGCGGCAGAATGTGTTGGACCATCATCTTTCTTGAGGGCACAGGCTTTGTGGAGAGGTTGAGGGGCCAGCGGCGTGTAGATATCCGTGGCATTTAATCTTATGAAGCCACAGTGTAAGGTGGAGCAGGAGACGGGAGCGTGGTAATGGCCGTGGCAAGAACAGGATGGCAGTTTAACGGTGCGGGGAGGGTTTACAAAAATACTTACATATGAAACAAAATATTATAGAAGGGGCAGAATGCCTTAAAAGTGAAAACTCAAAAAAAATATAACCTTTATATTCCTTTCAAAATAATATGAAGCAAGTTAACACAGAAATTATACAGGTTTCACCTGTGACAAGTGAACCCTAAATATCCTCTCGGTGGCTGGATTGCTTAATAACAAGGTAACCGGCGTAAGGAAATCGAGAATGACACACGGCCCATGGAATCTGGGGGCAAGCTTGCCCGCGGGAACAAAATTCTTGACCATTACTTGGTCACCTACCTTCAAAGGGGTGGGCTCTCCGTCCACGATCATACCTTTCCCTAACCTTTTCATGAGACACTTTAAGATTGGCTTTAGCCTTCTTCCAAAGATCTTTAATGTTGTTCGGATCTATTGTCTCGGGTAGAATGTCACTCAGAGACCAGAGGTTAGAGAGCGGCGTGTTGGGAACAAACTTAAACATCAAAGAAGCTGGAGTAAACTTGTGAGATTCATGAACCGCCGAATTCAAAGCAAAAGCTAACCAATGCAGGGACGTGTCCCACCTGGAATGATCTTCATGATGATAGGCAATAAGCGCGGACCTGAGATTACGGTTAACCCGTTCAGCCAGAGATGGTTGAGGGTAATAAGCAGAAGTAGTTACATGAGAGATGGACAAGTCAAAACAGAATTTACGAAAAAGATTTGATGTGAACGCCTTAGCATTATCAGACACGATGTATTGGCACGGACCAAAAGAGGCAAAAATAGAATTTAAGCAAGTAATGGTAGACTGAGCGGTAGCCAGCTTAGTCGGAAATAACCAGGAAAATCTAGTAAAGCCATCTACGCACACAAAGATGAACTTGTTGGCATTTCCCTTTGACTGGGGGAAGGGTCCTACATAATCAATATACAGGCGTTCCATGGGGCGCGACGCTTGATGAGAAGACAAAAGGCCTACCTTGGTGGACATGGTTGGTTTACTAAGCAAACAGGATTTGCAAGCCTTCACTAGTTCACGGATTTCACCGTCCATACCTTTCCAGATGAACATTTCACGAATCTTTTCACGAGTTTTAAAGATACCAAGATGCCCTCCTAATGGGGTCTCATGATAATACTTGAAGATCATAGGTACAAGAACGGCTGGAACGACAACTTTCATCATCTTGTCCTGCCTCGATGGGCAACATAGAACACCATTCCTCAGAACATAAGGGACAACATGTTCCCCAGAAGAAAGGGTTTCCATTATCGGAGCCAGCGTCGGATCTTCACGTTGGTATTTCTCGATATCCCTGAAGAGCATGGGAGCATCTGTTAAGATGGCATTAACATCAGATAGTATGGACTCGGAAGGTGATGAACTGTCAACCGGTTCATGGGTCTCGACGTCGTTGGAAAACATACGGCTGAGTCCATCAGCAACAACATTTTCGGTACCTCTGATATGCCGGATATCGAATTGGAAGGCAGAAATACGGATGGCCCAACGGGCTATACGACCAGTACGACGCGGCCTACCTAAGACCCAGCTTAAAGCTTGATTATCTGTCTCCAGGTCGAATTTGACGTGTTCCAGATAGAGACGGAACTTTTCTAAGGCAAATAAGACTGCCAACCCTTCGAGCTCATAGATGGAATACTTGGCTTCTTGAGCCGACAAGGTCCTAGATGCATAGGCGATGGGTCGCCTCCCTAGTTCAGTCTCTTGAAGAAGGACTGCAGCTACTGCTGACGACGACGCGTCGGTTTGGACGATGAATTTCTTTGAGAAATCAGGCATAGCAAGGACAGGGGCATTACAGAGAGCTAATTTAAGATCTTCAAAGGCGGCTTGTTGAGAAGGTCCCCACTCGAATGTGATGCCTTTTCTACGAAGAAGGTTTAAGGGCGCCGCTCTATTAGCGAAGTTAGGAATAAACTTCCTGAAGAAATTCACCATACCAATGAACCTGGCGATACCTTTAATGTCCTTGGGAGGTTTAAAATCACGGATGGCCTGTGTTCTAGAATGATCGACTGCTACACCATCAGGTGACACAATATGCCCTAGGAATGACATAGAGGGCTTAGCAAAGGCAACCTTGGACAACTTGACAGTTAACCCAGCCTTACGAAGGCGATCGAGAACTTCTCGCAGATGATCTAGATGTTCTTCAAAAGTCTCTGAAAATATGACGACATCATCCAAGTAGTGGTACAAGTACTCAAATTTGATGTCGGAGAAGACCCTATCTAGCAGCCTAGTGAGTACAGCTGCTCCCGTGGGGAGCCCGAAAGGCACGCGGTTGTATTCGTATAAATTCCAGTCCGTGGCAAACACTGTAAGATGTTTAGACTCTTCGGCAAGGGGAATTTGATTATAGGCCTGATTCAAGTCCAAGATAGTAAAGAACTTGGCCTTATGAAACCATGAAAAACAAGAATGAAGGTCAGGAAGGGGCACAGATTGTAACACCACCTTCCGATTGAGAGCCCTATAATCAATGACAGGCCTGAAGCCCCCTTGGGGTTTCGGGACTAGAAAAATAGGCGAAGAATACGCTGACTTAGAGGGCCTAATAATACCATCCTTCAACATCTGATCGATGATTTCTTTCAGAGCCTTCATTTTAGGTGGAGATAGCCTATATGGTGGAAAACGGACAGGAATCGAATCCGTGACCTCAATTTTGTATTCAATAAGGTCAGTAACACCAAGGGTATCAGAGAACACCTCTGGAAACGACTGACACAACTTACGAATACTATCAGCCAGCTCCTCAGGTAGATGTCTAAGGTCTAACAACATCTCATCCTGGGTAGGCGAAATAGATGAACATGATACAGAATTACACTTTAATAAGGGAATTTTACAATTGGACGCAAATTTGAATGTGCACGACCTACTCTGGAGATCGAGCACCAGACCAGTGTAAGAAATGAAGTCAGCTCCCAATATAATGGGGCAAGACAGGTGCTTGGCCACAAACAATTTGATTTTCCATGTAAATTTAAAAATACGAATTTTGACCAGTAAGAAACCTAAAATTTCTAATGGGGATGAATTAGCCGAAACATATTGAACAGTAGATGAGCCATAGTCAGGTAGTTTACAAGCAGATTTCAATTTAGAATACCATTGGTCCGAAATAATAGAACAAACACTGCCTGAATCTAATAGGGCGGTTATAGGCTCGTTATTTAACTCAATCTTAAGAAAAGGAACAGGTGCGGGGGTATCCGCCGCAATCCTAAGACATTCTTTAGGGCATTCAAAAGATGAATTTGAAGACTGATCGTTCTCTGAATTTACGACCTGTTTACCAGGGGCTGAGTCTCGGGAAGATGGATTAGTTGACTCAGCCGAAGACACTAGTCACTTTTGATTGTTGTTGTAAGTTGCACCAGAATTTGAGCAGGAGGGGGTGCTATTTGAATTTGGGCAATTCTTGGCAATATGTGAGAAAGCCCCACATTTAAAACAGCCTTGCGATGAACCAGCCCCATTCCTTGTCCCACTCGACTTGATCAGTGGACACTTATTGCGAAGATGGTCAGGCGACCCGCAAGCATAACATTTACGGGGATTGACTGGTCGGCGAGGTGGGGACCGAGGATTACTAAAAGAAGGAGGGGGTTCTTTCGTGACACGCAAAGAATCGGCGTATCTAACTCCTTCCGCTGAGACGGCCAATGCTTCAAGTTCAGAGAAAGTTTGCGGGCACGCCGCGAAACACAAATACGACCTATAGGATGGTGAGATACCTTCCACAATGGCTTGTGCAATCTGATCCTCAGGGAAGTGAAGAGCAAACACCCTAGTATAAAACTTAATGTCCTGTATGAAATCAGCCAAGTTTTCCTCCAAGCGTTGTACACGGTAATAGTACTTCTGAATCAGAGATGACCTCGCGCGAGCAGGAATAAAATTTGCAAGCAAATGTGCATGAAAATCTTCAATAGATGACTGTTCGGCTATGGCTCTTACTATTTTGTCTGAGAGAATACCAGTTGCATAAGGATAAATTATTTGCAAAATTTGACACGGAGAAAGAGAAAAAACAAGGGCATGATCCTGAAATTCAACTAAAAATCTTAAAAAGGAAATTACTTCACTGGTGGTATTAACGGAAAACTTAGAGATACCTCTAAGCAACATTGCCAATGGATGAGGCAAGCTGCTAAACCCGGGTGACATAGTAGGTAAAGGTTTCAATGGCAAGGAAGTTAATTCAGAACGTATATTATTCAACGATGCATGGCGTTCAGACTCGTCCAATGGGGCAGAGGTTGTTTGAGCAGCGATGGATTTCCTATTTACTTCTCCCTTAGGAGGCTCTTCCTCGCTACCTACATTCACTGTGGTGGGTAGATCGCTTTTGGGAGGAACCTTCCCAGTTAACAATTGAGTGACCTTGCTAGATAATTCAGAAATATTTTCAAGCAGCGTACTAGCTTCCTTCCTCTGAACGTCATTCAACTTCAGAGACAACAGATCGTTAACTCTATTTGAAAAGTGATATAGCCTGGCTTGCACACGCTTAATTTGATTAGGAGAAGGATCATTTTCATCAAAAAAACTAACTACAGAAGCTAGCCCAGTAATATTCTCGACGATCGTGGAAAGAGAGTCGTCAACTTCTTTCTCTCCCAAGGTGGGGATGGAAATGGGCAAATCAAGGGACTCTCTAAGCTTGTTTGTGTCTACTGCAACCGTGCCTCCAGATTGCACATTTCTAATAGTTAATTCGTAGATTAACTCCTCTTTGCGCAAATAGTTAAGATGGAGAACATCGCGAGGGCCGGGCATGATGACAGAACAATTTTGAAAAAATCAAAAAATTCCAGCAACTGAGAAAATAGTTAAAGTTGTAATCAAAGCAATGTTTAGCCGTCAAAAGGGGCTAAAATGAGACCCATTCAACCACGCTCTGCTACCACTTGTTACCGGGTTTTGGTGGTAGTTATGCGTGAAAGAAGGTGCGGGGTGGTGAATAGGTCTCAAAGTACGAAAGTAAAATTAATTTAAAATTTAACAAGGTTATATTTTCTTTTCAAAATAAAGAAATAACAAGCATGGCAGGTACAAAGTAGCAAGTCAAAAGGGTAGTTACAATATTTACAGGGTTTGGGCTTCGCCCCCCGACTTCACATTGTTTGGGCAATCAGCCCAACCTTACTTCAAAATAAGTATTAACAGAGGGGCAGAAAACCCCATTCATGCTCAAGAGCACTTGCTCCAAATTACACTGAAAAGCCTCCACGAGGCATACAACACTCAGTTTTCGAAAAAGAGCCCCTCGCTCTCAACTTTAAGCCCTTCAAAGGCCACACCAAACTCCACCTTCAAGTTGTCCTCACTGGACATAGACACAGGGGTAAAATACCCAACCTACTGAGGTCTATTAAATGAAAGGGGGTAATTACATGACCACTAAAATAACAATTTGAGAGGAGGCGAACTGCACTCCTAATACACTTGTTTCAAAACCTAATTTGGCTCTAGGCCACGGATGCAAGGGCTAATCCCATACTACGGAGGTGACTCTAGGAAAGAAACAATTTGTTTTACGTTAACGAAGAATAGGTTGAGAAAAATAAGTTCACCTCACAACAATATGATTGGGAGCTCGAGAGGGTTAAGCACTCTCTATCCCGATATACAGTTTAAAAGATGGAATGGATACAAGTTCCTTTACATTTTAAGGAAGGTTACATAATGGAAAAGCTTCGGACCCGCCCCGAGAGTTAAACTGCTGAGCAAGCAAGAAAAGAAGTAATTAATCGGCCATTACCTGGTTGTTGACCGCTGCCGGAGAAAGAGGCGCTTCCCGCCCCCTGCTATGTACTTTACACACAGAAAGATGGAACAGAAGTGGCCCGGAGACCCTAAAATCAGCAGTTTATATCCTCTCGCGGAAGGTTCGAGGCGTTAGGGGAATGAGAACACCCTCCCACAAACTCTTTATTGGGTAGGATACAGCAACATATTCAAGTTGGGGGAAGATACATCGGATAGGTCGGAAATTAATAAAGGAAATTAGGGATAGGCTAAATACAAAACAAGGGGGGAGAGAGGGGTATACAGCCAACTTAAACAATAACAGAAAGAAATTTAACAAGAAACAAACTTTTGAAATAAAAATTTCTCCAAAAGACAGTTCTTTCACTCCGCACTAGGGTGCACTATTGTTGATCTTCAGTAGTGTCCTCTAGAAGAGAAAGTTCACACTTCTTACTACAAGCAAAACAAAAATACGTCGAAAATGACACAGTTCAAAAACTCTAAAATTTCCAGGTAGTGACATCTTCTGAGAAACTTGAAAATTAATACCGTCAATAAAGTTCAGACTTCCTCCAGCAGAGGAGTTTCAACTGGCGCACATTTTAAATTAGCGGCGTGGAGGTGTACCGCCCGGTACAATTATTATTATTCTTATTATTATTAATGTAGTTTTAGTTTCTTCTGCTGTTGTATATACACCCAATTAAACCTTTTCATTACATTTTTATTGGCAGTATCAGTACAGTTAGGCATGGTTCTTTCTAATGCTTGCTAATAATAACAGAAATTAAAAGTGAAGGCCTACTTCATTTATAAAGGAAGTGCGCTAGTCGATTCTTCTGCGGTGAAAACTATTCACTATTTTAAACACTACATACTAATCACTGTTGAAGAAAAAACTATCTAGAACTTATGCTGTCCACTCCGCAACTGCTAAATGCGAAGTGTAAACTAACATTCGAAACGTGTTGAAAGCTTCACTCTGTGAATGATCACAAGAACGTGTTACATGAGATTAGAAGAATACAAGTGAGTTTGCAATAACATTGGCATAACACCTGCTGCTACATTTGTTTATATTATTCTTTTTTATTGTGGGTATGTCAAAGCTAGCCCCTAGCTTGACATTTTAAAATGCATTGAAACTTTCACTCCCTCGAAGCTTCACTGAACTTCAAAACAGTCACCATTACTCACTGTGAGGACGGAGAGCATCCGCCTCTGTGGTATAGTGGTTAGTGTGATTAGCTGCCACCCCCGGAGGCCCAGGTTCCATTCCCGGCTCTGCCACAAAATTTGAAAAGTGGTACGAGGCCTGGAATGGGGTCCATTCAGCCTTGGGAGGTCAACTGCGTAGAGGGGGGTTCGATTCCCTCCTCAGCCATCCTGGAAGTGGTTTTCTGTGGTTTCCCACTTCTTCAGGCAAATGCTGGTATAGTACCTAAATTAAGGCCACGGCCGCTTCCTTCCCTTTTCCTTGTCTATCCCTTCCAAAGTTCACATCCCCCACAAGGCCCCTGTTCAGCATAGCAGGTGAGGCTGCCTGGGTGAGGTACTGGTCGTCCTTCCCAGTTGTATCACCCGACTAAGAGTCTGAAGCTCCAGGACACTGCCCTTGAGGTGTAAGAGGTGAGATCCCTCGCTAAGTCCAAGGGAAAACCGACCCTGGAGGCTAAACAGGTAAAGAAGAAGAAGAAGAAGAGGACTGAGAGCGAATTAGCCCCAGTGCCAGCATAAATGTAGAAAGCATGTAATACAATCATACTTTCATTTTCTCATATCATTAATTACTTCAGAATTCAGATATTGATTTGGTCTCATTAAATTAATTACCTAAAATATAAATAATATAACATTTCTAAACTCTTTATGACTGAAAATCTGGTGGGGCTAAGCCTGTTTAACCCTTAATTACGCACCACCGCTGCCCATACTGCCAGAGATTTAAGAATGCAGCTTGTCTGGCGAGTGGTGAAGCCTCAAGTTGCACAGGCCAGGCAGGTTTCCAGCTGTGTTCCAGCGCATGCAGCAAATCCACGTCCGTTGTGTTGTTGACATTGCTTATAATTTTAGCATGGGTGTACTCCCTGTGGGTGAGAGATGCAGACAAAGAATACACCCGCAGTATCCCCTGTTGTCATAAGAGGCAACTAAAAGGGGCAGCCAAGGGATGATGGAATTGGATTCATAAGATTCCTTGTAGTTAGTTCCATTACGTGAAGAACACCATTGGTCTACGTTGTCTGTGATTAGTACCGTCGTGTGCATCCCACTGAGATTGTGGAGCGGGCGCGCTCGACTACATAGCCTAATGTCAAGGCATGAGAAGGTGCCGTGCACTGCGCTAAATTGTGTTGGTTGCCCTGTATTACCTGTGGATGGTGCCATAATGTGTGGTACAACGTTGGTCTACTTTGCCTATGATTAGTACCATTGTGAGGTTGCATTCTTTCCCCCCCCTCTATTTAATGTATACAGTGAGTACGTTATGAGGGAGATTCTTGAGGGCTGGAGTGACGGCATCACAATTGGTGGCAGGAAAGTTAACAATCTCAGATATGCGGATGACACTGTGATAATTGCAACAGATGATCATGAACTAGAAGCCACCATGCGGAGGTTAGACGAGCGAAGCAGAGAATATGGTCTTGAAATCAACAATAAAAAGGCCAAAGTGATGATTGTAGACCATTTTAATAACAACAGACCTGCCATAACAAGAATTGTGGATTATGAGGTTGTCACTCGCTTCGAGTATCTAGGATCTGTTGTCACAAATACTGTAGACTGTGAACCTGAGATCTGCAAGCGCATTGTGATTGCGAGAAATTCAATAGCAAAACTTACTCGCATCTGGAAGGACACCTTCATCACTTCCAAGACAAAGCTCACCCTCACTCGAAATCTGATCTTCCCTATCGCTACCTATGCAGCAGAAACTTGGACGATGAAGACAGCGGATCGCCGTAGGATTGATGCTCTAGAAATGTGGTGCTATAGGAGATAACTGCGAATACCATGGACAGCACACCGTACTAACGAATCGATACTGCAACAGCTCGGCAACAGAACAAGACTGTCGACCCTTATCAACCAAAAACAACTCAGATATTTTGGTCATCTTGCCAGAAGACAGGAGGCAATGGAAATACTTATCATAGAGGGAAAAGTTGAAGGCCGAAGACCTGGAGGACGAGCACTGTTACGATGGATGGACCAGATCAAGAACTTGACCAGGATGAGCTTACAGCAAGCAAGTCACCATTGTCGCATGATGCCACTACACGCTGACGAAGGGTTGGACTAAAGGGGAGAGAGAGGGGCTGGTGATCTGGATATTCGACCTCTTTGGAATACAAGCATCATTTCAGAAAAGAAGACATTGGATTCATGATCAGTTTTCATCATTATTTGTTTTAGATTCTAGTCAGTGGATACATTTTGAAGCTTTAATTATCATGTCATTTCGTTACCCCTCATACCATTAGGGGCTGATCACCAAGATTTTAGGCCCCTTTAAAGAACAATCATCTTCATCATCATATAATAAAATTCTTCCAGGCTATTATGCCATGGTCCACTCGTCTTATTTCGTCCAGACGTTTTGACTACTGCTGCGGTAGTCATCTTCTGTGGCGCTGCTTCCCAAGCAACCAACGCAGTCGCCAGCAGGATACAGAAGAGAGTATCTACACGACGCCACAGAAGATGACTACCGCAGCAGTAGTCGAAACGTCTGGATGAAATAAGACGAGTGGACCACAGCATGATAGCCTGGAAGATTTTTATTATATTGACACCAACCGTGAAAGCCTTCATACTTTAATAATATCATCATCATCTTGCACAGCGCAGCAACTGATGTAGCCACATGAGGGGTCTTCGCCTCCTGTGCTACAGCTGCCCGCTACTGATATCGCAGCGCCACCCGGAGGCTTCACCACTCGCCGGACAACCTGTTTGTGAGATTTGTGCTTTTCCTTTTGTGTTTTCATGTTTGTCCTTTTCCCCTCCTTCACCACTGACCTGTCATTGTGTTCCTATATCTCTCCATATGACTTGATTTATCACTTGGATGTCCCTTGCCATTAATCA
Organism: Anabrus simplex; assembly: GCF_040414725.1. Lineage (NCBI taxonomy): Eukaryota > Metazoa > Arthropoda > Insecta > Orthoptera > Tettigoniidae > Anabrus > Anabrus simplex. Next base: position 11,184,783 of record NC_090274.1, on the reverse strand, counting down.
CCTTCAGTGAACTGACATTTTTGTTCATTCATCGTGAACCTCCCTAATTTGTTTGTCTGTTCAAAGACCTGTGTAATCATCTGATCGAGCTTTCCTCCTGTTCCAGCTGCTGACCGATCCCCCCATATTGTTGTGCGACGAGCCGACCACAGGTCTCGACAGTTACAGCGCTCTGAGTGTCGTGGAGAAGCTGCAGCAGTTGGCTCTCAAGGGTAAGGTGGTGATGTGTTCCATCCACCAACCAACATCAGACGTGTTTCACTGCTTCCACCAGCTGGTACTCATAGCTGGAGGAAGGGTAGCTTACCATGGTCCTGTTGCTCTGGCTGCAAAATATTTCTCAAGGTAAGTAAATCTCTGGGCTTATGATCCTGTGACAAAAATCTAGTCACCCCCTCAAGAACGTATTGTGGTACCTTTATGCCAATATAGTCTGACTCGTTGGCTGAATGGTCAGCGCACTGGCCTTCGGTTCAGAGAGTCTCGGGTTCGATTACCGGCCGGGTCAGGGATTTAAACCTTCATTGGTTAATTCCAATGACTCGGGGGCTGGGTGTTTGTGCTGTGCCAAACATCCCTGCAACTCACACACCACACAGTTCCCTACACATGGCATATGCCGCCCACCCTCATCGGAGGGTCTGCCTTACAAGGGCAGCAATTGGCTAGAAATAGCCACACAAATTATATTATTATTATGCCAATATAGAGCAAATATTCTTCTTTATACTTGCCTCACAGTTGATATGTAAATAATGATAACCAAAATGTCTGGCAATTTGGTCACCACCATTCACCAACAATGGAACCCATCTAATTAAATTTTGATAGAGCATGAAATTCTCTGCTCTCTGCCGGGCTGAAATTCTCTGCTCTCTGCCGGGCTGAGTGGCTCAGACGGTTGAGGCGCTGGCCTTCTAACTCCAACTAGGCAGGTTCGATCCTGGCTCAGTCCGGTGATATTTGAAGGTGCTAAAATAAGTCAACCTCATGTCGGTAGATTTATTGGCACGTAAAAGAATTCCTGTGGGACTACATTCCAGCACCTTGATGTCACCTAAAACCATAAAAGTAGTTTGTGGGAGTAAAGCCAATAACATTATAATTATTATTCTTTTCTCTCCCAGAGTGGGCCCCAGGGGCTCTGAACTTTGGAGCATGGTTTGGCGACCACGGGGCCCTTAGCTGAGTCCTAGCATTGCTTCCACTTACTTGTGCCAGGTTCGTCACTTTCATCTATCCCATTTGACTTTCGTTGGTCAACTCTTATTCTTTTCCGTCCCTGACACTACTAGGTTTCTGAGGGTTAGGGAGTCTTTCATTTTCATGCCTTTCATGGCCCTTGTCTTTCTTTGGTCGATACCTTCATTTTTCAAAGTGTCGGATCTCTTCCATTTTTTCTCTCTGATTAGTGTTATACAGAGGGTGGTTGCCTCGTTATACTTCGTCTTAAAACAGTAATCACTACCACCACCGCTCTCCCAGGTCGTGTAAATGAGGCTCTGTTTTGGTGTCCGGCTCCATGGCTAAATGTTTAGCGTGCTGGCCCTTTGTCCCAGGGGTCCCGGGTTTGATTCCCGGCAGGGTTGGGAATTTTAAGCACAATTGGTTATTTCGCCTGGCACGGGGACTGGGTGTATGAGTCGTCTTCATCATCATTTAATCCTCGCCACGACGCGCCTATGGACTGCACCTGGCTTCTCTGGAGGTGACACAACATTAACATTTAATAAAACTGTTAAAACAGTTAGAAAAACAACGGTTCCACCTAATCAGTATTGTTTATTTGTTTAAAGCAAATTAAAAAACTTTAGGACATGTTTCGTCTACTTTGTAGACATCTTCAGCTACATTCAGGACACATTCCTGTTATCTTAATGTTAAAATACACATTAAAAACATTTAAATTGTTTAAAACTTAATTATACTAAAAAGTATGTGTCATATCTCTCTCTCTCTCCAGCAGGGATGGAGCTTTGTAGCTTGCTCCAGGCGAGAGAGAGAGAGAGAGAGAGAGAGAGAGAGAGAGAGAGAGAGAGAGAGAGAGAGAGAGAGAGAATGTTAACTAACCTTTTGGAACTTACTCTTAAGGTTTATTGTGACTGACATATCAATCTTTCTGTCTAGCCTTGGACTTGTTTGTCCAGAAGCTTACAACTCAGCTGAGTTTTACGTACGGCAGCTCAGCATCGTGCCCGGCAAGGAGGAGGAGAGTTCGACGAAGATCAACTACCTATGTTCTTCGTTCTCCAAGTCACAGCAGGGACGGAGTTTGGTCGCTTACCCAAGCCAGCATGCAGCAGATGTGAGTTAGAAAATGTTATACTGTAGTGATTCCAAAAGAGAAATAAAATCTAAAATTGAGCAGGCCAGGAAACAATACATTATCATGAATACACTCTTTGTAAGGTCAGATCTCAGTCTTCACATGATCCGGTGCTACATATTTCCTATTCTCCTTTATGGATGTGAAAGGTGGACCCTGGATCCAAGCACTGAAAAATGTATAGATGCCTTTGAAGTATCTGTATCGCTGTCTCCTGCATGTACCTTGGCTATTGAAAATTTCAAATGCGAGGTCATTCATTGGATGTAAAAAGCAAAAAAGAACGGTTACATGTTATAAAACAAAGGAAAAGACAATACTTAGGCCATGTTATGAGGGACCAGTGGTATCAGTTATTACAGCTAATTATTGAAGGCAAGTTACAAGGGAAATGGTCCGTTGGTAGACGGAGAAATTCATGGCTAAAGGACATTTGAAGATGGCACAGATGTACATCAGAAGAAGCTTTTCATGCTGCATTGTGAAGATCAGAGCTGGTTACATGAACTGCCAACCTCCGCATGGAGACAGTGCCTTAAGAAGTGTAAGGTAATAGTTATTATAATTATGGATTGTATAATAAAGTGGGAGCCTCCGTGGCTCAGACGGCGACGCGTCAGCCTCTCACCGCTGGATACCGTGGTTCAAATCCCGGTCGCTCCATGTGAGATTTGTGCTGGAAAAAGCGGAGGCGGGACAGGTTTTTCTCCAGGTACTCTGGTTTTACCTGTCATCATTCATTCCAGCAACACTCTCCATTATCATTTTATAGCATCTATCAGTCATTAATAAATCACTTTGGGAGTGGCGACCCCATCGTACTAACAGCCGATATATGCTTCATTCATTCCGTCCCTGACCCGGTCACTGACTGGAAAACAGGTTGTAGGTTCTCATTCTCATAATAAAGTGGGCACTTATGGGATAAAGAGTTCTCTTAAAGGTGTGTGACAGATAATAAGGCTGGGCTAATTTTTGAAAAGGAGAAAACACCCCTACCAAACTTGTCACGCTTTAACACATAGGGTCAAAATAGTTATAATAGAACAAATATTAATTTGCTAGGTTGTTTAAAGTGACACTCAAATTTTAAAACAGCAAAGACTGAACTCAAGGTACATAAAAAGGCAGAGAAAAACACCTGAAATTAAACCATGAAACATCAACTACAAACGTTGTATTGTCTTTGCAACGCGCAAGAGACTTTCAAGGACAATACCATCCTCGATTCAATATAACACACCAAGCATATGTTTGCGGGATTGGGATATAAGACCAAATATTGATCAATCAGCAAAGTAACGCGAAAGCAGTACTGGTGATCCAGAGTAAACCGTGGTAAGTACAGGTTTGAGAAAAGGAAAAAGATTTAAGGAAAATAAGAATAACACGTAGTTACCTATACATGGCAGATGCCGCCCATCCTCATTGTAGGGTCTGCCTTACAAGGGCTGCACCCAGCTAGAAATAGCCATACGAAATTATTATTTTCTGGTGCTGAAGTGCGAAGTTATGAAAACTAATTGATGATGATGATGATGGTGATGGTGGTGGTGGTGGTGGTGGTGGTGGTGGTGGTGGTGGTGGTGATTTTTTATTTTTGGCACTAACTTCTAGGTTATAGCTCTCAGTAATCATTCTGACACAGTGTGATACTCCAGACTCTTTAAAAAATATTAGCATAATAATAATAATAATAATAATAATAATAATAATAATAATAAAATCATATACAGGAACATGCAGGATGTATCAATAAGGTACAGCTAAAGTTACAGAACATTTTCCTCTCATGTTGAAGAAGAAAACATGTTATACGGAAACACTTTATTTCCATGTTAGAACTTGTTTCCTTCAGCTCTTAAATCTTCTTCCTTTTCAAACTGGGTGCTGCCTTTGTATGATTCATATTTGCTGTATATTCTTGGTCTGTTTTCTTGTGAGAGAGATTGTACAAGGCGTGATCAAACAGTTTCCATTTGAGGGCGTTGCTACAGCGGACATGCAACGTAGCGCAACTCCGATGCGGGTATATAAGCACGGACATGTAGTCAAAGGGATTAGTGTGGCAGTCATATCGTGCCGAGGTGTGTGTTAAATGCAGCCATGTGTCCAAACAGGACCAACATGCTGTTATTCTGTTCTTGGCTGCCGAACGATGAAGACCGTCGGACATCCATCGGAGAATGAGGACCGCGTATGGGGCAGCATGTCTGTCAAAATCCATCATTGTGGAATGGTGCACCAAGTTCCGTGCGGGTCGTATTTCAACACAAGACGCCGGTCGATCTGGGAGGCCAGCCTCATGCATTGCGGACAACAACAACTCAAGTGGGAGACACTCGAGCACCTGCTCTATAGTCCTGATCACGCCTGTGGTCCCCTCAAAAACGCCTTGAAGGGTCGACGCTTCCTGTCGTGCAGCAGGACATGGTGTTTTACCACACGGGGATCTTCAACCTGGTGTGTCGGTGGGATGAGCGCCTCAATGTTCACGGTGATTTTGCCTGACCGACATCCTGATTCAGGACTGTACGGTCGTCGAACGTAAACTCTTTGACCGCCCCTTATACTTATCAGTCTGATTGTGGTCTTTTTTTATTGGTTCACCAATGTTTAAGGAAGTACATTTTTGTTGTTGTCCCTTGGTTTATACTAAATTTAACTGCATTGTTTTAATATCTGTAAGGCCTGGACTAATCTTTTTGTTGATGTTTTGTTTGTTCCAGTTGACCCCACTGTTACAGAAGCACACTGCTACGTAAGTATTTCATTTCCTTTGTAGTTCATTGGTAGAGTGTCAGGATATGGATCCCAAGATTAAAACCGGCGGAGATAGTCAGATGAAAAAGTCCATTTGGCATTGCATGTTGTACGATGTCAGCATGTAGATGTCTGGCGATATGTTTTGTGTTTACCTGATAAACAAAAAATAGAAGGGACCATCAAAACTGAAATGCAGTTAGCCTAAAATGCCTGCATATTCTGTCTAAGCCTATATGATGATGATGATATTATTATTATTATTATTATTATTATTATTATTATTATTATTATTATTATTATTATTATTATTATTATTATTATTATTATTATTATTATTATTATTATAAATAATACCAAAAAAATTATATTCCCCCTACTCTCCTGATGAAAGATAAAAATGGAAAGGTGGCCCATAATGATTATGACAATGCAATAATTTTGGCTGAATACTTCAAAACATTACTTAATAGTGATGAACTTGAAAATTATTTTGAATTTGATCTATTTCTCAGAAATAAAACACCTTTGGAGAAGGTCATGCCACCGGTTTATGATGAAGTAATTGCAGCTGTTGATTCACTGAAAAATTTTAAAGCAGCAGGAGCAAATCAACTAGTGGTGGAACTCTGGAAGAATGTAGGATGCTAAAGGGTTTATTGAGTCACCTATTCAATACATTATAAATTTTAAAAAAGATGTAGGAATTTATTATTATTACCATTTGATAGTATCTTCAGTACGGATTAACAATGATATTTATCACTTGCAACACTCGGGAAGAATGTGAATATACAGACTATTCAGAATCTACATAAACATCTCATTGACATTTGGAATACAGAAAAATTGCCCAAAGAACGGAATGTTGTAATCATACACCCAGTCCATAAAAAAGAAAGGTGAATAGATCCTAATAACTATTGGAGAATTTCTTTGCTAGATATCACCCATAAAATTTTCTCTAAGATCCTCTATTCCAGAATCCATGACCAGCTTGAATTGGGTGAATATCAGGGTGGTTTTCATCCAGGACGAAGTTGTCCAGATCAAATTATCAGTCTCAAATGGATCATAAAACATCAGCGTATTAGAAGCAAAAATTTAGTGATCACTTTTGTTGATTTTCAAAAGGCTTATGATACTGTCCATCATGAATCATTACTACATATCCTTACTAAATTTGGTCTGCATCAGAAACTTGTTAACCCCTGAACCATTTGAAATTCATACTGGTCTTTGATAGGGAGGTGGATTATCCCCATTGATGTTTAATTGTGTGCTGGAAAAAAATATGCGTGAATGGAGTAAGGTATGTCCTCCGACTGTGAAGATTGGAAGAAATATTCAACTGAATTATCTTGCATATGCTGATGATCTGGTGCTATTAGCAAGTGGTGTAGAAGAAGGAAAATTTCAAGTACAGTTAGCACCAAAGGTTGGGTTGAAAATATCTTTTGAGAAAACGGAAATGATGCCATCCTTTAAAGTTGACACTCCACATATTATATTAAATAATACTCAGGAAATAGAAGTTGTAAATAAATTTAAATATCTTAGTGAAATTGTCACTTGGAATGCTAATGAAAAACCATTCATAGATAACAGAACTCTAAAATTGAGACGAGCTCAACAAATTACATGGCCGAGTTACAAAAAACAGTCTCTTTCAATTAATGCTAACTTTCGCCATTATAATTCCGTCATCAAACCAGAAACAACGTATGCAAGTGAAACATTACTCAAACTTAATACCCAAGCAACAGGAGACAAACTGCAGAAAGTGGATAAAGGAATTCTCCAGACAATTATTAATAAAAAAAATCAGGTTGATGGCCAGTGGAGACTTTTACCCAATTCAGTAATTTACAAGGAAAGTGAATCAATTGTTGACATGATGAGAAAACAGAGGATTGCATTTTTTGGACACGCATACCGTTTGCCAAATTTTAGACTCCTAAAACAGCTTTTTGATTTCGTTTGGAATGGTAATACAAAAAACACTTGGTTTAAAGAAATACAAATGGATTTGGATGAATTGAAAATTACTACAGAACAAATTGAAAATAGAGAAGAGAAGAAGATTCTAAACAACAAATATACAAAACTATCACTTAAAACATAAGCAGTATGTTATATTAGCAGAAGAACGGGCTGCAAGATTGTTTAGAATGAAGTTTTGGGAAAAGAAGAAATTATTGTTTTAAAAAATGAACTTACTTTTTGAAGATTTTATTGTATAAGGTTGATTTTGGTGCTCCATTGTGGGCATAAACAGTGTAAATAAATAAATAAATAAATAAATAAATAAATAAATAAATAAATAAATAAATAAATAAATAAATAAATAAATAAATAAATAAATAAATAAATAAATAAATAAATAAATAAATAAATAAATAAATAAATAAATAAATAAATAAATAAATAAATAAATAAATAAATAAATAAATAAATAAATAAATAAATAAATAAATAAATAAATAAATAAATAAATAAATAAATAAATAAATAAATAAATAAATAAATAAATAAATAAATAAATAAATAAATAAATAAATAAATAAATAAATAAATAAATAAATAAATAAATAAATAAATAAATAAATAAATAAATAAATAAATAAATAAATAAATAAATAAATAAATAAATAAATAAATAAATAAATAAATAAATAAATAAATAAATAAATAAATAAATAAATAAATAAATAAATAAATAAATAAATAAATAAATAAATAAATAAATAAATAAATAAATAAATAAATAAATAAATAAATAAATAAATAAATAAATAAATAAATAAATAAATAAATAAATAATAAATAAATAAATAAATAAATAAATAAATAAATAAATAAATAAATAAATAAATAAATAAATAAATAAATAAATAAATAAATAAATAAATAAATAAATAAATAAATAAATAAATAAATAAATAAATAAATAAATAAATAAATAAATAAATAAATAAATAAATAAATAAATAAATAAATAAATAAATAAATAAATAAATAAATAAATAAATAAATAAATAAATAAATAAATAAATAAATAAATAAATAAATAAATAAATAAATAAATAAATAAATAAATAAATAAATAAATAAATAAAATAAATAAATAAATAAATAAATAAATAAATAAATAAATAAATAAATAAATAAATAAATAAATAAATAAATAAATAAATAAATAAATAAATAAATAAATAAATAAATAAATAAATAAATAAATAAATAAATAAATAAATAAATAAATAAATAAATAAATAAATAAATAAATAAATAAATAAATAAATAAATAAAATCAATCATCATTATTATTATTATTATTATTATTATTATTATTTCAGCCAACTATAGACCACATCATTTCAACTGTCTCCTTCCTTGGATGTTAACGTTTGCCCAGTACTTACGTATTCATTCTCGGTGTTGTTCCTTTCTCTCCAGTGTCCATGCCTGCCTTGTTTTTAGCTTCGGCTTTTCCTGGAAACCATCGCATGCTTGAAGTTTCTTTATCAAGTGGGACACGCTTTAGAATGTCATTACGTGTGACCTCCAATTCTTCAAGATCTCTTTCTACCTCAGTGAATCAGGCCCCTTTGATTTTCTTGTCCTGAAAGTAGTTAATGATCCAATTGGCCAGTCTTGGTGGGTTCATTTGCATCATATATCCATAAAAGGTCATCCTTCTTTTCTGGTTGGTTTTGTCTATCTTCTCCACACGAGTTAACCATTGCAGACACTCTTAATTACTTAACATGCCATTTGCATTCTGTTCATGAATGACACGAAGGCTTCTTTCTTCCATCTGCTCTCCCAGGTACTTAAACTTTTCTGCTCGCTTGATTTCTTTTTTTACAGAATATAAATCTCATGTTAGATCCGTATGGATTGTTGAACTTCTTACAAAATTGTACAAAATTAATTGGATTATTCTTTTCTTCTATGGAGTGATAGTGGTGTGTAATACACTACATCCTTGTAAAGTTTGTCCACTGCCGTATTTATCTTATCAATAGATATTTATGGGGATTAATACATGATTCATTGAAATAACGAAGTTTACTCAGAGCTGGTGGAAGTATCTGTTGAAATCAGTGAAATGTTACAGTAAAATGTCTGTTTAGCAGCTTTGAATGAAAAAATTCTTTCTACGCTTGCTAAAGATACTTCAACAGTCACGTAACACTAGAAATCAGACGGTTCAACTTCAGTAATAACTTAAGTATATCAGCCTATGACTGAACATAACTAACCCCAACAGTGTACAGATATCAGTGGAACTACATCAGAGGACAATGAAAACATTGAATCAAAAAGTCTTGCAACTCAAGACTGTTTTAACCTCACATTTCTTAAATTTTTATAATGTTTTTAAGAAAAATCTTTTTAACTAACACTTCATAGTGTGCGTCTAATATTTTAAAGTTATTTTACATGTCTTACTGAGGACGACCCTATGCCGGGTCAAAACATGTCTATGTGAAGTTTCGTCTTATCATCATCCTCATCTTCATTTCCGGTTTCCAGCTTCCCAGGTCGGGTTGTGAATCAAGGATCTCCACCACTCTTCTCCTTTTTTTAAAGTACATCTGGTCTTCCTCCCCTCTTCTCTATGCGCTCCCACACTGAATCCGTCCACTTCTTTCAGAGTCTTCCTCGTGGTCTCTTTCTGGTTAACTTCTCTGAAAAAGCTTTTTTTGGCAGTCTCTCTTCTCCCATTCTCATCATATGCCCATACCACTTTAGCTTTGTTGTTTCTATCCTGTCTTGAAGTTTCATGATTCCTGTCCTTTTCCTTATCTCTTCATTTCTAATTCTATCCTTTCTGGTCTTGCCCTCGATACCTCCTAGGAATTTCGTCTCCATTGCCTGTCTTCTACTCTTGTTTTGTTGTAGTCCACGATCCAGCTGCTAAGGTTAGCATGGGTTCATAATAGATTGAATATAATACTTCCTTAATTTCTTCGGGACATCTTGGTTCCACAAAATACCCCTTACACTCTGGCAGAAGCTGTTTGTTTGATGTATTCTTTTCCCAATTTCATTGGTTATCACAAAAGTTGAAATTTTAGTAAGGCTATTGAAAAGGTGGAACCCTCTCGGTTCAATACGGAACCAAAATGAAGTTTATATCTTCCTCGGTTATCTTTCCATCTTCTGTGATCACACTTCCCAAGTACTTGAAACTTTTAACCACTTCCAGAATTTTACCATTCAGTTTTATCTTTCCTCTTCCTTCCTTCCTTCCTTCCTTCCTTCCTTCCCATCGTCATCACTATTGTTTTTCTTTTCTCTGTGCTTACTTTCATTCCAAAGCTTTCTATCTCTTGATTCCACACATCTACTTGTTTTTTCACTTCCGTTTCATCCTCACCCCATATCACTATATCATCTGCAAACAACATGGCTTTTGTTGCCTGTCTTCCCAATCTCTGTTTAATGTTCTTATGAATTTCATCCATGACTATGATGAATAGTATGGGGGATAGTACACTCCCCTGTCGGAGACCAGTTTCAACTTCAAACCATATTGTTTTTCTTATACTAGTCTTCTCACTACTAACACAATTTTTGTACATAGCTTTTATCATTTGCACTTCCACTCTGTTAACTTGTTTTTTTCCTTGATGTGTCCCATACCAACTGTCTGGGCACACTGTCATAAGCTTTCTCGTGTCAATAAATGCCATCACTATGTCTTTTCCAGACTCCCATCTTTTCTCCATAATATGTCTTAATGTAAAGATCAGGTCAAATGTTGATCTGTCTTTCCTAAAACCATACTGTTCTTCTTCTATTTCTCCTGCTAGCTTCCTCCTCAGTCTTCCTTTCAATACTCTCTCAAATATCTTAGTTTTGTCTTAATTGGATGTAAAGATTGTAGTATTAAGGAGGATAATTCGAAATAATTTTGTACAATTTTGTAAGAAATGATTTCTCCTTGTCCCAACACTAGCTCGCTGGGTGCCAGCTTCATATTTGGTATGAACTCCATTTTCGCAAAGGAGATCTGAAGTCCTGCCTTCTCTGCTTGTACCCTAAGCTGAATAATTTGTTTCATGGCTGTCTCTAGGGAATCAGAAAAGGTTCTGAGATTATCTGTAAATGCTAGATAGTTAATTACAAGGTTTAGGTATTTACATGTAATTGTTTCTAATGTGATAGGTTTGCATGCCTGTTGCAGCTCCAAGCCCAGCTGGTTCACTACACTCTACTGGCTGACGTGGCGGTCCTACGTGGACTCCAAGCGCTCCAAGAGGGGACATTTTCTACAAGTTATAGTCTTTATGGTGGGTGTTCAGATCTCCTCCTCCCTCTCTTCTGGATGATTATGTATTTTTACAGAAACGCTTTACCTCTATGTAGGTTTCGTCCCTCGTGTTGTCCTTGTTCTACATGAACGTCCACTCCACCACGCAGCAGGGAATACAGGACACTCGCGGCCTGCTCTACCTCATCACTAGCGAGGTCTACTTCACGTGTGCGTATCGTGTGCTCCACACGTTTCCTCTCGAGATACCAGTCTTCCTCAGGGAGAGCTCGCTCTACCCAGCATCGGCATATTACATGGGCAAGTTTATAACTCAGGTCAGTCACTTTAAAAACTTTATAGGTCTTACCTAGTTAGCAGTAGAAACTATGGGCACGATATTTCATTGCTGCTGACGGAGCTCGGAGGATCTACAGGCGCATGTTCTCATTGTAGCTAAAATTAGAAACCACCATTTCAGCAAGCTGTAACTACACCAGAATACTGTAGAATGCTTCTATAAGCATAAAATATACTATTTATGAGCATAAGTTGAGAGATCTCCTTTCAAGGCATTGATAACACAGCCACATTCCTACATAACCTGGGGCTGCGTCATTGTTCACCCTCACCTGTGAAATGAGAGGGAAAGTATGTGTGTTCGGGCAGGAAGAGTGTTTGTTTGAGAGGCAGGCTTGTTTGCATCATTCTTGTGAATATTTAGCAGTGCACGAAATTTAGACGATGAATCCATACTGCATTGAAATTGAGAACGAGGATAACAATTACACACCAGGGGAATATGATGATTCTGACACTTCAGGCAAGTAAACTTAGGTAATGAGCTAATTTCAAATTGGTGTGAAGTGGGTTCTGTAATACAGTTTTATTTCTCTCTCTAAAATTGTGGGTTATTTCCTGTGTATAGATTACAACCTGTAGCAACTCGACGCAAGTCTGTCAAGCGACAAACAGCAGGAAAGCAAATTACTGGTTGTAAACGAAGATACCTGTGCCAATTGGCCAATTAGGTTAGAATTTGCATTAGTATGTTTTAGTAGATGGGTCCTCAATATTTTTTTCAAATTTCAAAATATTATCCTGACTGGCATCCAAAGCTGCGTCAGAAATTTTTCTCATTTGTCGAACTTACTACCTTCATAAATATATATTTAATTTCTGTGCAATTATGATAATTAAAACTTATCATTCTAAATATTCCAAAAGTTATTACAATCACTGCTTTCCCTAACATTGTAAAAATTAAAAAAACATTAAAAATCCTGTGATTTTTGGAGGGTAGCACATTCATATATGTGTTAATACAATGCTTCCAGCACTGTTTCCACTATTGGAGGCAGTTTGGGGGACCGTGCTTAGTTCTGCCCGTTATTTCAGCTTGACTGAAATTGACATCCTTTCAGGTTGAATTTCAGTGTAGGGAATATAAAAAAAAACTCTGCCTGAACTAGGTCAGGTGAATGAGGAAGCACACTTGTCTTCGTGTTCATAAAAAATTCACAAATCGACAGCTTTGCCTGAGCTGATGAGTTGTTATGATGGAGGCTCATGACTTGTTTGTCCTGGCATTTTTTCTGAAACATCTCAAGAATTGGAGATAATAGAAGGGAGTTGCTGTTTAACGCTCAGATAACTGAAGATGCTCAATACAGCAAACGAAACATGTCACATTTAACGTTTTATTGTAATGTCCCTTTAGGGACAATAAACATTTTGTGTATTAAATTGAGTGGATAATAAAAACAAGAATTGTAAATACTGGTAGCGGAGTGGAATCAAACAGAATTATCAACATCCATGCAACTTCATAGATAATCAGGATATTTTGGATAGCCATTTGGTGGCAAATATGTATCAGCTTCTGCTGGAAAGTCAGCTGTTTCCTGCAGATGATCGGGAACTCTATGTTTCGTTATAGTTTATTCAACTTGCAAAGAGCGGACACGTAAAACTTATCAGTTTAGGTCAAAAATGTAATTTCCTTTACGACAAGACCCATGAGTGTAAAAGTTTCAAACAAATTTATAGAAAACCACCATTCCAATACTTTACAACCTTTATGATACGAATATTACATATGTTAAAATGGGACATGTTTCGCTTAAGCTTTGTAAGCATCTTCAGCCATACTTATCTAAAGCTAAGTAAGGGCCCTGAACTGGGTTCCTCATTAAAGTATAATATATGCTTTAATACAAGATAAAACAGTCATAAAAATCTAGTCTGTGGAGAAAGCAATGCTTAAATGCAACTAAAATTCAATAATGAACTTGTCATAGTATTATATGTACATGGAATGAATACTAGTGTTTGTCTAAAAAAGTACACATTGGTTATTTGTAGAACGAGACATAGTCATAATTTTCTGACATGCATTTGGATTGTACAGATTATTTGATATTAATGAAGCGTGGATTAATTAAAATATAGAAAAATAAATCTTCGAATGTTGTTGATTGAGAATCAGGTACGTAGAATTACAGTAGAATTGTTAACTCCAAGTGGTTGCGTGATAAGGTCAAAAGGCGCTTGAAGCATCAGTATAGAAGTGTTGTCTCCTTCTAGAATAATCTTTGTAATAGATTGTAGTCGTGAGCTGTTTAGCGTAGATTCAACAAGGCTAGTCACCTCTGTGTTGTTAAACTTCCACTCATTAATAGAATGTTTCAAAACTTACATTTATTTTCGTACACATTTCAGTTTTCAACACGCGCTACATTGCGAATTCTCCCACATCTAAGGCTTTATTGAACGCCCTATTTGTTGAATTAACTGAAGGGACTCCTGTAGGCGTGCACCGCAAGTTTCTAGGTCCTTAATTGCCATCTAAAGTGATGAATAATGCACATAGACGAAACTCATATCTTTATATACAGTTTCAGATTCAAATGTGCACTTTGCTTTACAAACACACGCAGTATGACTATCACCAATACTTTCAGCTACATCTTCTACTTGATTAAAGTTCTCTTGGTAGAATGATACTGCGGATAACCAAGTTCCCCATCTTGTGAGAACAGGTTCCGGTGGAAATAGCTGTTGTGAAAAGTGTCATTATCTGTCTACCTGCTTGCATTGCAACACTGAAAGCACTTTCCTTGATCGAGAAAGGCTTCTCATGTTGCCAGTGGATGTACAACATATAGAGTTCATTAGATTTTTCATTTCGTTCAGAAATCTTGGATAATCGATAACAACATAAAAGGAAAATATATCTGTATATGCACTTACATTCAAAATATGCTCTAACCTTTAGAATATGCATTTTAAAATAATTCGGGCCGTAGTGATGAGTCAATGGGAGGCAGATAAGCTGGGCAAACCGATGAGAGAAACTCAGTGTAAAATCTGATAAAGGACGAACTCCTTCCAAGTTGGGTTCCTCTCTCTCTTACTGCTGCTCGTATCATTCAGATTAATTAGAAGACAGTCAACAGTCATATCGCAGATTCTCAGCTCTTCCGCCACCGCATGATGAAAAAATGCATACCACATTCAGAGTCGGCAGTGCGTCATTGAAGTCCTGACTTCTATGAGTTTAACATGCAACATATCCGTTTACCAGGCTTCACACCAACTAAAGGGGCTAAACCGTACATTGAGCCTTTGCAAACGGACGATGTCATAGAGGTTAGAGACACTACATGGCAGGTCAAGCATGATGGCATGCATCCCCTGTATTCTTCAATTTTTAATTATTTTGCTTTTAAAAAAAAATGTTATTTGTTTGGGGCGTCAGCCCCTGTGGATCCTTTGCCCCTACTGGCACCATACTGTATGAACCTGCATATTATTGGAATGGCGGTACTGTGGAATGTTGTGTGTGAGGAAAGGAACATTAAGGACGTCACAAACACCCAGTCCCCAGGCCAGGGATATTAATCATTACAATTAAAAACCCCTGACCCGGCCAGGAATCGAACCCGGGGCCGCCAGGTGACAGGCGGACGCATTGCCCCCTACAGCGCGAGGCCGGACAATTGTTTTGCTTAAATGAATGACAATGAATACAAATCCAGTCATGCATATTTTTCTGACTTAAATTATTTGAGGAATTATATTTGGGACATTGTGCAAGTAGGATCACATTATTCTATGATCTGGTTAATGAACTACTTTGATGTCTCCTCGTAGGTGTTCTGCAGTACCATCAACCAGTAAATGTTAATGTGAGCATGTGCTCAAGTTTACAGCATCCTCTCGATGACGGCGGTAAAACTCAGTTGATGTGTTATAATTGTTGGTGCACTGTCTCGATATGGGCCCGTAAGTTCCGTTATAGAGGAATCTGATTGTTGAAGGTACCCTTACTGGCCAGAGTGGGTCAGACGGTTGAGGCACTGGCCTTCTGACCCAACTTGGCAGATTCAATCCTGGCTCAGTCCGGTGGTATTTGAATGTTGGTACATTTACTGGCGCATTAAAGAACTCCTGCAGGACAAAAGTCCGGCACCTCAGCATCTCCGAAAACCGTAAAAATAGTTACCGGGACGTAAAGCCAATAACATTATTACTACTTTTGTTTTTAGGTGTAGCCTGTGTGACACCATGACTGTGTATGTCGGGGAATTTATAGAATTATTTAGTGATAGGTTTCACCATGAGCTTGGAGCCTTTGACTTACATCCTTGTTAATGATGTTCCCTTCTGACAACAGGTACCACGACTGGTCGTAGAGCCCATGATATTCTTGGCTCTCATATGTATCATGGAGACCATCGCAGGGGGAGAGAGTATCTCGTACTGGAGGCTCATCGGACCTCTACTGCTGTCTGCATACGCTGCTACGGCTTATGGTGAGATCTGTAAATGAGCCATAACCCAAGGGTGAAACATTTCTAGATAGGAAAGGAAAACCTACAGTGATCTCAAAATTGATAATTACAGTAATTACAAACACCACCTTTGATCAGGAATTTAGTTCATTGTTGGCATTTGGGTCAGTCAATTGAACTGCTCGAATTACCTAGTTCTTCTGAACTAATTGAGAATGTTGGGAATCTTAGTTCATAGTTGGGATCTAGTTCAGTGAGAGTACAGGGTTATTTTAAAATAATTATGTGAGAGTAATTTCAAAACTACTTATCAAAATTTATTCAGATGTTTGTCAAACCTCATGCCAATATCATCAAGTTTTAGGCCTAGCTGACAGATGTCACTCCATGCATTCTCCTCGCTGGTCTGGCGGGAAACGCAACTCGGCCACCATAGAGGTGTATGTAGCATGTGCTTTGTTGTCTGCAGTTTCATAAAACAAAATCACAAATTACCGTACAATGACATTTCAGACAGAATATCTGAAAGCCCCGCCACAGGTGAAAACTTTCAAAGCTTGGTATGATCGATTCATGGAAACAGGTTCTGCGGCACACTGACGGAAAGGACAGGGACCCCCTCATGTAGCAGATCACGTTGTGAAAGCTGTGATGAGAGGAGCGTATGCACGAAGTTCAAAGAAGTCTATATCTAGAGCAAGTTAGGAGCTGGCCATTCCACAACCTACGGAATGAAGAATTTTATGACAACGACGACTGCAGTGTGACGGGTTTTCACTTTACAAAGGAAATTTAAAAAAAAAAATGTAATCTCCTATTCAATAACATAACATAATTCCATCATTAGATGGAGTAATAAAATTCAAACATGTTTTGACTCGTTTGAGCCATCTTCAGTGAAATAAGGGAGGGGGGTTATAGTTATTATCATAATACAAGCTAAAAATGTCCTAAAAACATAACGAAGGAACAAATGAAAAACAAAAGGGACATGACGGAAATAAAAAACAATAGAGTATACAACATTTCCATCATTAGATGGAGCAATAAACAACTCGCTGAGACAGTAAAAAAAGGTTAATATTATATATAATTGAATCTAAAAAGTGTGTTAAACCTAAGAAGAAAAGAAATGAAAACAATTGATACTGACGGAAATGAACAATAAGTGCTGATAGTGAGGTTGTGGACCTCTTGGTCTAAAAATTTTGCAGTTTGATACAATTCAAAATACAGGACGAAATCAATGTGTTACATTTACAGTTTGAAACTAGGTCAGGCACTGACTGCTTGTGACAAGTAGAAATGCATCATTTATTCACTGCGTCAGGTTTCCCACCAGACAAGTGAGGAGAGTGCATGAAGCGAAGTCTGTCATCTAGGTACTTTCAGGTACCTAATTTAGAAAAACCGTGTAGTTCAGTTGCTTAAACATTCTGCACCATTTGATTTGTTTGATGTTCAAGTATGTTCATTTTTTGAGATATACCAGCAAGATGATTTGTTTTGTGTGCAGGTTGTATGATGTCCTCAATATTTGAGTCTCTCGACATTGCCGCAGCCCTGGCTGTTCCTTTGGACTTGCTCTCCCTGCTCATGGCCGGCATGTTCTATAACATCAGGTAAGAACACCAACTTAACTTTATATGCAAAGGTAGATTTCACTTGTATTATACGCGCACTTTTTCTTGAGCCCGGAGCTCCCAAGTGCTGAATCGGTAGACCTCGGTTATCTTCGATGTCCATATCGGCAACCTTTGAAACACAAACTATGAATCGCTTATTCATCGCTGTGCGATATCTGGCGTACACTTTGCAAACTAGTACTGTTGTTGTTTACACAGCAAAGCCAAACTATATAATTCATGCTAGTAACAAGGTTCGCATTGAGAAATGTTATATAATGTTAAATAATGTATGTGTGACACAATTGTTGACGTAAGATAATAAATGTTTAGAAAATTCATATTGATCGATCATATTATCGATTCAATTCAGATTTCATTTCCATCCATTTGGCAGTATAATCGGAACTGGCAGCACTCCCTCCTTGCTCCTCACCCCGTAAAAATCATCGGGCTCAAGAAAAAGTGCGCGTATAGTAGTAATGTCAGTACCTCTATAATTTGTACCTGGATTTATTAGAACACGGGAAACTTACAAAAAGAAATGCTTATCCATTAGTGCAAAAATCAAACTTTACAATGCAGTCATAATGCTGAAGGCCACACATGCTGCAGAAACATTATTACATCTAAACAGACATTCCAGAACTGACAGATTGTTGAAGATCGAAAGACGAATTGGAAAAACTTGTACCAGTAAACACTATCAAAAAGATGGGCAGTGGCGAATAGTACCTAACAACGTTGTATATCAGAAATGAAAACCTATACTGATACCATGCGCAAGAAAAGACTAGGATACTTTGGCCACACCATGAGAATGCCAGATTTGCGACTTTTGAAACAGATAGACCAGTAAAATCTTGCTTCAAAAAAATACTACAACTGGATGCAGATGGATAAAAGAAATTAGGGAGGATTTTTTTTGCTATTTTGCTTTACGTCGCACCGACACAAATAGGTTTTATAGTGATGATGGGATAGGCAAGGCCTAGGAATGCGAAGGAAGCGGCCGTGGCCTTAATTAAAGTACAGCCCCAGCATTTGCCTGGTGTGAAAATGGGGAACCATCTTCAGGGCTGCCGACAGTGGGATTTGAACCCACTATTTCCCGGATGCAAGCTCACAGCTGCGCGCTCCTAACCACACGGCCAACTCGCCCAGTAGGGAGGATTTGAAAGAAATTGGCCTTATACCGGATGATACTATGGATAAGAAAAAAAGTAAACACAACACTTAAAAAAATGACCTTCCACTTTACACTCACAAAGAAGAAAATCCCAAATAGAATATTCTCTACCCAAGAAAGGGCAAGAATATTAACACAGATGAAGAAGTACTGGGAGGACCACAAGGCTCGGACAGTTCCTAACAAGAAATAGACAAACCAAATAGTTGATTAAAGTGATCCAATGTGCTCTCAAAAGAAGATTCAGAAGAAGAAGAAGTACAGGAAACATCAGTTACAATGAAAGCTCGATAAGATGCTGGCCAAGGGAATCCATGAATACCACATATTAAGTGAGGAGAAACTAAGCAATTTAATGACATAATTTGCATGATTCTCACTGTAAAGAAGAATACGTAACGATATATAATTTTATTGAAATACAATGCACCATATTGTAGACACAGTATTACATGCTTCTGACGTTGTGACTACGGTCATTGAATCATGGTTTTTTAACATCATTCTTAATGTAGATGATGGAATTCCTAACAAATCAGCAAGCTGTTTCTGGTTAAGGTTAGCAGTTTCATTCTGCTTTCATAACATTTCTATTTTATCCGATAAGGAAAGTGCTTTCCTTCTCCTACTATAATCACAGACAAGCTTCAGTAGACTGAAGACAATTGAAAGACAATCATAGAACTGTAAACCAGTGAGGAATGGGATTTGTCTTTAACACCTTTGCTCATAATTTCTATAACTTGTTTCAGAGAAATCCTAAATTGGACTCTCTTTGCCTCTACAGTGTTAGTCCATGTGTACACACAGTGCAAACTCCTCGTGGAGAGATAAATAGATCAAGATAAGATGAATGTCAACCATACTCTACCTGCCATGGCACAACTGCCCCGAAGGGCCTTTGCCCACCAAGTGACCGCTGCTTAGCCCGAGGTCCTGCAGATTACAAGGTGTTGTGCGTCATAATTTATAATTTTTGTGAACTCTGTGTTGATTTCTCTGTTTCAGTAGCTTTAACCTTGTGTGGTTGGCATGACTAATCCTCTTGACCGTTATTCTTGGCTTTCTAGACTGGGGCTGCCATCTCACCGTCAGATGGCTCCTCAGTTATAATCACGTAGGCTGAGGGGACTTCAAACTAGCCCTCAGATCCTAGTAAAAATCCCTGACCTCACCGGGAATTGAACCTCGGGCCTCTGCATAAGGGGCAATCACGCTACCCCTACACCATGGGGCGGCACCTAGCCTTTAGGTACTGATAAAGTTAAGTTTTATTCAGGTTTGTAGGTACACGTGCTAAGAGGGAGTAAAATTGTTCATTTCTTTTGAACTTAGCTAAAAATTAACTGAAGATGATTCCCTCAAAAAAAGAGCATCTTAAACAGGATCTAAACACAATATAAGGGGGTACTTTATGATGATTTCACATAGGGAATGTCTAGGGACCAGGCAAAAAGCGTGTATTATCTGGAATAGCATAATAAATGGGACCATCTTTCTGATGTTTTGCTGTATATTGCTTTTATTTATACCCCCCCTCCCATGTCTACCACTTTTATTCAGTTTTTGTAACAAATAATTCCTTTGGACATTCAAATTACTTCCATAGAACTGAAAGTTAGTTAAATCTGTAAGTTAATAATTTTATCAATAAAGAGTGAAAAATGGCATGAACAGAATATTACATTTATACTGATGGCATTTTTCTTGGTGGTAAATCCTGTCAGTGTTTAGAATAAAGAACACAGAGCATGAGTGACAATTGTCTGTGGTTCAAAATTAAGATAACTGACTGCGCTGAGCTCATTTCAGCTTCATCAGGAGGGCGAGCATCAGTATTCATTCACGAAATTTTGAAATCTGGTACGAGGACTGGTAAGGGGTGTACTCAGCCTCGGGAGGTCAACTGAGTAGAAAGCGTTCGATTCCCAAATCAGCCATCCTCGAAGTCATTTTCCATGGTTTCCCACTTCTTCTCCAAGCAAATGCCCGGATGGTAGCTAACCTAAGGCGACGCCCGCATCCTTCCCTCTTCCTTGCCAACGCCTTCCAATCTTTCCATTCCCCACAAGACTCCTGTTTGGAATACTATGTGGGGCCCCGCCTGGGCGAGGTACTGGTTCTCCTTCTCAGTTGTATCCCTTACCAGATGTCTCATGCTCAAAGACACTGCCCGAGGGTCATTGTTACAGTTCTTCAGTCGTTATGTGGTATAAGAACAAAGCTGTATAAGTTTGGGAAGAGGGAAGAAATATAAGATAAATACAGGTGGCAAAAGAATAAGGAACATAGCACAAATTGAAGGTGAGAAGTAGAAACGAGCTCGTCGGGGCTGAGAAGAGGTGGAAGAACTGGAATTTATGTGGAGAGTGACCTTATTCTTTTGTGTTTTAATGTTTATCCTCGTCTCCTCTTCCCACAATGACCTGCCATCATGTTCACTCCTTATGGGTGGGGGACGCAGACAAAGAATACACCTACGGTATCCTCTGCCTTTTGTAGGAGGTGACTAAAAGGGGCGACCAAGGGATGATAAAACTACAACCATGAGACTTCTTGTGATTAGTACCACTATGTGGGAACACCACGGGTCTGGGCGTTGCCGGTGGTTAGCACCGTTGTGTGTATTCCACCAAGGTGGGGGGACAAGCACTCCGCTGTGCAGACTAATGTCCGTGCAAGAAAAGGTGCCGTACACTGCGTTGGAATGTGTTGCTTCCTCTGTATTTAGAGTGGGTCTGCGTTACCTATGAGTGGTACCACGATATGAAAAACACTATAGGCCTACATTGCCTCTGATTAGTACCACTGTAGGAGGAATACCACGGTTCTGCTTTACCAGTGGCCAATGACCTGGAATTTTGACCCCTTTTTATAAGGAGGATCTTGTCAGAAAAGAGAACATTGTGAATTGGATCCATTTTCAATTTTTAATTATAGTTTCATTTTGTTTCACCTAGTACCGTTAAGGGTGATGACCTAGCTGTTAGGCCACTTTAAACAACAAACATCAATCATCAATCAATCAGCTTTTCCCCTACTTCAGTTAACACTAGTTTATTCCTTTCTAATGCTTGTGAATGTTTCTTTCTTTCCAGGTCCCTCCCAAAACATGTCCAGTGGGTGAAGTATCTGTCGCAGTTGTATTACACCAACGAGATTGTGGCTGTGCTCCACTGGCGAGACATTCACAAGATCCGTAAGTTTAATAGTTTACTTGCAGTAACAATAAGATTTAAGATCCTTACTTTGTTGTGATTGATGTTGATGACATAAAATATCACTGAAAATCATCAATAGATGCTCTTAAATTTATGGAAAAATGATATAAAAGAAATAACAAAATAAATTAAAATTATTTGACCAAATTGAATTCTGGTGACTGTAATAAGCCGGCCCCGCGGTGTAGGGGTAGCGTGCCTCCCTCTTACCCGGAGGCCCCGGGTTCAATACCCAGCCAGGTCAGGGACTTTTACCTGGATCTGAAGGCTGGTTCGAGGTCCACTCACCCTACGTGATTGCAATTGAGGAGCTATCTGACGGTGAGATGGCGGCCCCGGTCTAGAAGACCAAGAATATCGGCCGAGAGGATCCGTCGTGCTGACCACATGACACCTCTCATAATCTGCAGGCCTTCAGGCTTAGCAGCAGTCGCTTGGTAGACCATGGCCCTTCAGGGCTGTTGCACCATGGGGTTTGTTTTGCACTATGTAATAATGGTTTTACAAGTAATATGCAGTAGAACCTCGATAATTCGAAATCGGTTAATCCAAAATCCCGCCTAATTCGAAGAAGCTCTTGTTCCCGGAAACATGAGATACAGTTTTGCATGTTATTTAATTTGTTTAATTCGAAATACGGATAATTCGTAATTCGAAGTACAATGTCGGCCCCATTACCAAAATTCAGACTTTTAATTCGAAACTGCCTTTACATTTTAAAACAATAGTATGTTACAGAGTAATTTCAACTCGAAATTTATCCGTGTCATAATAGAACGCGTGTTCCGGAACGTGGAGGGGTAGCTTTCCGCACTTGCACTCACTTCGGTGGGTTTACAGTGCGCTTCATGATTGCTAAGTTGAATGAAATTGGAATTCTTTTGTATTTAACCTGCTAAGGAACGCCGTAATATCACGCAACAGGCAGTGTGTGGAAAAACAGAATCTGCGAACACTGGCGATGCCAACAATTGACGAGAAAGCGTGGCTCATATAATAAATTCGTAGGCACCGAACAATATTGTCATTGCCAATGAAACTGCATTGCCTTATTTTAATGCGAGCCCAAACGGTCTTATGGTTTTAAAGGAGAAAGTGCCAGCCCGGGACTCATACAAGGGTGGGGGACGGGGGTCATTGTAGTGCGTTGCAATTGCAATGCACATGGAAGCGAAAAACTTTATCCCCTTGTCATAGAAAAGTTCGATAAGCCACAATGTTTTAAGGGCATTGGGCACTTTCCATGCCAGTACAAAGCATCTAAAAATGCAAACAGTACAGATATCAAAAAGAGAAAATGCATTTGCACAGGGGAACCAGCATAATTTATCGTCTTTGAATTGTGTGATTTCTTTTCTTTTGTTGTGTGAGGTTATGTTTGTTTCAGGGAATTATGCGGACCTAAAATCATGTCATCGGATGAATCGTACTCACGACCATCTATATTAATTTCGTCAAAGTTGATGAGTGCTTAAATGTTTCCGCCTTTGGCCTTAATGAGCTCGAGAACCTCTGTCAGAATTCCAGGTTTATACTTAAAAATGCTTGGCCCAATTTTGAAATTTTGAGCGATAAGGTAGAAGAAATGTTTGTTTTTGCAAATAAACATATGCCTAGGAGAGAGAGCTCTTAAGGTAAGGCCATTTGTAATGTCCTGGAGGCCCCACTTCATTCTCTTGCTTTTGCTCAGATGGGATTAAATTTGGCTCAGAGAGGAACATTGAGACCTGACACACTTCAGTTCACTACGTGCTCCTTGTTTTGAATAGAAAAGGGATCGTTTTGTAAAAGGTAGAGCATATTTTGTAACTTGGGACTTGTTCTGGGCCATAAATTATTTCCTTAATGACAAATTTGTCGTCTTCAGTCTCTGTATTTCTGTTTTCAGCTGATTGATTTGTTCTTTGGTATTGTCAGCTACCTCAAGAATCGTGTCTGTACTCGTTGAATGCTGAAGTTCTGTGGAACCTAGTGTAATAATTTCTGTGTACAAATAGAAAATCATAGAGAGAAGGAAATATAGTAACCGGAATAGCCTGTCCACAATAATTTCAGATTTTTTGTAATAATAATAAAGTTATTTGTTTTGCGTCCCACTAACTACTTTTTAAGGTCTTCGGAGACGCCGAGGTGCCGGAATTTAGTCCCGCAGGAGTTCTTTTATGTGCCAGTAAATCTACCGACACGGGGCTGTCGTACCGTATTTGAGCACCTCAAATACCACCGGACTGAACCAGGATCGAACCTGCCAAGTTGGGGTTAGAAAGCCAGCGCCTTAACCATCTGAGCCACTCAGCCCAGCCAGATTTTTTGTATTCAGAATATCAGTATAGCAATCATTTTAATACCACTAATGGTTGTCACGGAATTCGGACGTGTATTGTAGTGTGCCTGGAGACTTGCCAAGTTGCCTTTTCATCAAGGCTAAATTTGATAATTATTTCGACTCATGGAAATTGATCTTGGAGTGTCTTATGTCTTGAGATAATAGTTACGCTGTCCGCCACTGTAGCGCCGGTTTTCGGTAGGCATGCTGTGGAGTCTGTGCTGCCACCTAGGAGCAACCACGGAACTAGACTCACTTTTACTCCTTGCACGCACGATAATAGGCGACTGGTTTTGTTTTGAAAAGTGAAGACACGACGGAGCTGCTTCTGTGTTTACTGTTGGTTTTTGACCGGTTTTAAGTGAAGAAAGAAGAAAGGATGTGGGTTGTAATTGACCCTGGGTGATCACATTGCCAAGGGGCGATGTCCTTGTCGCCGTTCTATTTCCTTTAATTAATTTTTTTTCTCTACGACCTTAGTACAATCTGTAAGTAAGCATCCACTTTGTTACCAGGAAATCTAACGATGTGAGAAGGGAACCAGATATACCCAAGTTAAATTTCGTTTGGCTTAATGAAGTACTTCAAAGGATAATATTTTACTGTCTAAATCATGTTTGTGGATAAGAAAAGTATTCAGCCGTTACCAATGAAAGACTGTGATCTAGATCCTTTTAATTGTAAATTAATTATCAATTATTTGGGGCTTTGTGTAACTGGTTGTAATGTTGTTCAACGTGTTAAATACTTATAATCTGAAAATCCCCATCAGGGAAGTCATTATGAGTTGGAAATTGTTTCTTTCACCATTCGACTGTGTGTTTGTTTTCCTTTCTGGGTGGGTAGCCATTTTGTGGTCCTTCGTCACGTGACCCCGTTGCCATGACAGCAGTGTTTACATGAGTGTGGGCGTTGCCCCTGTTTTTTTGTCTTTTGCCGTCTCTGCTCTTTGTTACGTGCAGACAGCTGACGGGCGTTTTTCGGAGAGATTGTTGAATTCGGCTCTTGGGATGAGACGTGATTCTGTAATGCGTCTATTATTTCTCCGTATGCTTGGCTGTCGTGATTTACTAAAATTTTAATGCGGATAATTTTGGTCCTTGACGACTTGTTTTAACTGTGGATCACTTAAATATTTTATCTGTTTACTCCTTCCTTATGTTTTTGGTGGAATTTATTTATTGTGGATTTCACATGTTACTGCTCGGGTTCTGCAGTTGAAGTGGTTATTAAGGAACATTTTTCACTCTGAAAAATTTTGTTGTGTGAAAACCTGGTTTGGAAAAAGTGATCAATTAAGTACCCCTTTCTTGGGTTCATTTCTTTGGGTTGTTTCCTATTCCCAGTTTACCCTCTCTGAAGATTTCTTGAAAGTACTGGTTTGTGAGCTCAGATTATTTTCATTTTAATTGGTTTCCATGTTTTTAATTTTAAAGAACCAGAAGGTCGTATAATTAATTTAATTCCTTTCAATTTTACTCCATGGAATTTGAAATTAATCTTTAATTACGATTTATTAATTTAATTTCCCTTTATTTTCCTCTCTTAATTTGAGGTTAAGCTTTAATTACCATCTTTTAATTTTATCCCTTTTATTTGCCTGACTGAAATTGAAATTTAATTACTATTATTTAACCTTCTCTCAATAAAGTTGTTGTAATCCGAAAATGAATTATGATTTTAGTCAGTAAGCATTATTTCTCTTTCTATCCACTTGACCTCTGTTTAGCCTAGCTGTTTCCACGCTTGCTACGATCTTCCTTTGGGAAAATTAGTCCTGATTTATTTAATTTGTTTCCCTGGATCGTGCAACTACTGTTGTGAAATACCTAGCTTGTAAGTTCGCGACAGTATTTTGGTATCAGTTCGCGTGGTTCTTTTGTTTTGTTTGAATTTTAATTTTCTCTGTGATTCTATTTCCCTTTTAGTAAACTGTTGGTGGTTTTTTTTTACCTATCTTGAGAATTATTGAATACTGACTAAAATAATAACAAGGTACATTTTGAAAGTGCTTAATTGTAAAGAGGAAGGCAAGATTCGACTTGTGTTAATGCAAATATATTTCTGTTCCATGTGCATTTTGTCATCTTGGGGGAGCCCATCACTGCTGTGTGAGGTATCTGAGGGTTATGTATTCCTGATTCTTTGGCTTGGGAGCTTGGTATGCTAGCTTACTGCTGGAAATTTGCTTTGATCTAATCATAAGGCTGACAACCGGTGAGTTATTTTATTTGATTTTCTCTTAGTAATTTCTCAGTCTTGTAACTGAGAGTTTTATTTGCATGAAGAAAGGTGAAAACATCTCACACTGTTATTTGTCTTGGCGTGCATCTGTGTCTTCCTGTCTTGTGTTTGATGATTCAAATGGGTTTGGCATACCCTAAATTAACCGGGAAGTAAAGGTTACTGGATCTCTTATTGTTTTCTCGGTGCCTGAAGGCTCTTATGCGTCACTCATAACCTTTCTTTGGGGGTGTTGATCTGCCTGTTCTTTAGTGGAAATAAGCTTAACGAAGGAAGTGTGTATTGGGCGTAATCTTTGTTTCGGTGTTCCTTACCCAAAAAACTGTGTCTCGTACTGTGATTTTTCCCTATCAGCTTCGAAAGGCTGAGTTGATATATGAACTATCGATCCGGAATTTAGAGGTACCTAGTACCATAGGAGAGTGTGCTGCCTTACTGACAGCAAAAGTTCATGTTCCCATTGACCTGTCTATTATTGATCGAACTAAGTGTGGGGAATTTTTTAGTGTGATATGTGACTCTTTGCAAGAAATTAACGTTATTAGGGAAGAATTTTCCGAATTACCTCCTTCAAGAGCTCAAGTGAACAGGTTAAAGGCCAGAGCTCATCATTATCTTGGGCGCATCCAGGACATTCTTGCTGTTAAGCCTGAGGACGAAATTATGACAGAATGTATCAAGTTAATAACTATTGTTTCGGGCATTTCAGCCGAACTTGACCTTTTGTTGATCAACAAAGATGTTAGTAATATGGGAATTTCTGAGAAAGTTAACTCCATCACGCCTTCGTCTGAACCTTCTCCAAATACTATTGTATCCTCTCCTCATAACCCATGTAACTGTGGTATCTCAACTTCTGTTCTGGAAAACTTGCTAACTCGAGTTAATTCTGCGTCATCTCCTAATTGTTTGAGGGAGATTTTTAAAGGAGTGAATAATTTTTCTGTTAACTCTATTGAGGAAAGCATCAGGTTTTTAAGATTTCTTGTGGAGCTGACAGAGTCAGCTAATGTTTACTCTGTGGACGACTTGGGTATCTTTCGTGCTCTATTCCCTCACTGTGAAGGGATTTTGAAAAGAGAGATTTCCGAGGCTATATCTCGGAGCCTATCCATCAATGCTTTCCATGAGCTGGTACTAGGGAAGTTCATTCCATCTCTTGCTCTCCAAAGCTTAATTCCCAAACACTGTTTCAGAACTCAGTTTTTACATGAAAACTTGTTGTCTTATGTGTTGGACTTGAGATTTTACTGCAAGGTATTTATGATCTCTGTTCAGGAAAGTGAGATGGTGGCTAGGATTTTAAAAGGCATTTCACCCTCGTATCGTTCCTACCTCTCTTTAACCCAATGTCCCACCAATTTCCGAGAACTGGAAGAGGCATGCTCATTCGCTGAGGACGTCAAACATGGTGACTCTACCAGACCTGTCAACCTCCCTCCTCCTGTTAGACCTGAGAAACCTACTGTCTCTTCAGTTGCTAAGGATGGAAATGTTCGGAAATGTTTTAACTGTGGTTCTAGGGGTCATTTGAGGAACACTTGTCCAGTTGTTAAACGTCATTCTGGTGGTTGCTATTCCTGTGGATCCAAACAACATGTGAAGAAAAACTGCCCTTTGTCAGTTCAGAGTAATAATCAATGACTAGAAGACAACGAATGTAACAGGCCTAGCGTTGAAAATCCTTGGACGTCTGAAAAATTTATTTGCCCGCATCAGTGTAACAAGATTTCTGTTCATGTTCCCTCCCAAGGTACTTGTACTCCCGTAGAAATCAATAATGAACCGGTAAACGCTTTACTTGATACCGGAAGTGTGGTGTGCCTAATTAGTTCGACATGGTACTATAAAATGAAATCTCCATGTAAATTGCCGGAATTGGAATCTACGAAAGTCAAATGCGTCACTGCTAACTCTCAGTTTTTGAAAATTTTAGGTTCAGTCAAGGTTAAGTTGAGGATTGGCAGATTCACCTGGAAGGTCAGATGTTTAGTAACGCCTAATTTGACTTGTAACGTAATTCTTGGTTCGAATTTTCTGTCTAGCGTAGGTCTAGTGTTAGACTTACAGAGTAGGAATTTCTTTTTAAAATTTTCTCCAGACGTTAAGTTTGCTTTGGTTGATGCTCCGTTGAAGATACCCATTTCTTCGTGTGTAGGTTACCCATCTCCTGTCGAGGATAGTGATCTGAATTGCCTTGATCTGGGACATCTAGGGGAAATTGAAGCTGAACAAGTGCGAAACCTCTGTAAAGAATTTCCGGAAGTCTTAACAAGTAAATTAGGGTTGACTGATGTCCTAGAATATGACATTGAGTTGTTAGATCATCAACCGGTCAGATCTCCTCCGTATCGTCTGTCTCCACCACGTATGCTAGAATTGAAGAAGATTGTGGAACAGATGGAAAAGGATGGTGTCATCAGACCTTCTACCTCTCCATATGCCTCTCCGATGTTCTTAGTGCCCAAGTCTTCTGGCGGTTTCCGTGCTGTAATAGACTATCGAGTTCTAAATAGTAAGATAGTACTCCAATCGATTCCTTTGCCTGATCTCCACACTTGTTTCGGATGGTTTTCTGGGGCGAAGTTTTTCACCGTTCTGGACTTGAACCAAGCGTACTACCAGGTCCCCCTTTCTAAGAGATCCATTCCCCTAACTGCCTTTATTACCGACTGGAACCTGTATGAGTTCCTGAGACTGCCGTTCGGTCTGAGCTGTGGAGCAGCTGTGTTGTCGAGGCTGTTAAATTCCATTCTGTCGGACATAAAGTTCAAGTTTGTGTATAATTATTTGGACGATGTCGTAATTTTTTCAAACACCTTCAAAGAACATCTAGAACATATTAGGGAAGTTTTGGTACGCCTGAAGAAGGCCGGACTTACTGTCAAGCTATCTAAGGTTGCCTTCGCAAAGCCTAGCATGTCCTTCCTGGGGCATGTAGTTTCCTCAGATGGTGTCTCCATAGATCAGTCTAGAACTCAAGGTATCAGGGATTTCAAACCTCCTAGGGACGTTAAAGGTGTTGCCCGCTTCATTGGTATGGTCAATTTTTTTCGGAAATTCATTCCAAATTTTGCAGAAATTGCTGCTCCCTTGAATTGTCTTAGACGCAAAGGTGTGAAGTTCACCTGGGGTACCGCCCAACAAGTAGCCTTCGATTCCCTGAAAGCTGCCTTGACCAGTGCTCCGGTGTTGGCAATTCCTGACTTTAACAAGGGATTTGTTGTGCAAACCGATGCTTCCAATAAGGCTATTGCCGGGGTACTCTTGCAGGAGTATGATGGTGAGCGTAGACCTATTGCCTATGTATCTAGAACTCTTAATAGTTTGGAAAGTAAGTACTCTGTCTATGAACTAGAATGTCTTGCAGTCTTGTTCGCTCTTGAAAAGTTTAGACCATTCATTGAGCATGTGAACTTCGAGTTGGAAACAGACAATCAGGCTCTTTCTTGGGTGCTAAATAGGCCCAAAAGAACCGGAAGGATAACCAGGTGGGCGCTCCGTATTTCTTCTTTCAAGTTCAACGTTCGTCATATTAGGGGTTCTGAGAATGTCATTGCAGATTGCTTAAGTAGAATGTTCGAAGGGAATGACGAGTCTGAACTGAATCCTAATGTGGGAGAACTTGAAGTCAATGCTGTTGGTGTCGGCGCAATCCTTTCAGATTTTCCTCTACTGTATCATGAGTTCGAAGATCATCAGAAGTCGGATCCTGAATTGAAGAAGATCATAGACGCAATTAATGATGGTACGGAAGTAAAACCCTATTCTTTGTCTAAAGGTGTCCTTTGTTGTAAGGGTCGAAAGGACCGTAACCTAAAAATCGTTGTTCCAAAGGTTCTTGTACCCATCATTTTTAAGTACTATCACTCTTCACCCATTGGTGGTCATCTAGGTACTTACAAAACCAGGCAAAAG
Source organism: Anabrus simplex (assembly GCF_040414725.1). Lineage (NCBI taxonomy): Eukaryota > Metazoa > Arthropoda > Insecta > Orthoptera > Tettigoniidae > Anabrus > Anabrus simplex. The sequence continues at coordinate 11,154,110 of NC_090274.1, read as the reverse complement.
ATCCGGCAGTTTTTCATTTGGAAGAAAATGGATCATGACATTAGAACGATGATCAAATCTTGCCAATCTTGTGGCATTAGTAAGCCTAACTTGAACAACAGAATTGGATTGCTGTCATCTTCCCAAGCCTCTCGCCCCATGGAACGGTTGTTTATAGACTACGTAGGACCTTTCCCCCGCTCTTCCCTAGGAAACACCCATATCTTTGTATGTATTGATGCTTTCTCTAGATTTTGCTGGATTTTCCCTACCCGATCCACCAACTCCCGTACTTCTATTAACTGCCTAAATTCCATCTTCTCATCCTTCGGTCCTCCCAAGTTTCTGGTTTCGGACAATGCTAGTTCCTTCACGAGTAATTCTTTCAGGAAATATCTATTTGAATTGTCCATCTCCCACGTTACTACCACCCCCTATTATCCGAACCCTTCATATGCTGAAAGGTTAAATAGAAATTTAAGATCTGCTCTGATTGCATATCATCACGACAACCAATGCAAATGGGATTCTTGTTTGCATTGGCTGGCCCACGCCTTCAACTGTGCTACTCATGAATCTCACCGGAAGACACCTATGGATCTTATGTTCTGTTATACTCCATATTCTCCTATGTCTAATCTGTTGTCTATTGAAGATCTGTTGCCTGAATTCTCTAAACCTAAAGATGTCCAAAAAATTTGGGATGAGGCGAAGAAAAATTTGGCTGTGTCCTACGAAAAGGTTAAAAATAGGTATGATAAGGACAGAAAGTCATCAGAATTGAAAGTTGGTGATCAGGTCTATGTAAAGTGTTACCCCATCAGCAAGGCTGTCCATAAGTTTTCTGCTAAACTTGCCCCCAGGTATCAAGGGCCCTGTACCTTGTTGCAGTTTCTAACTCCGGTATCCGTCTTAGTCAGTGATCCAATTGCTAAACGTATTAGGCGTGTTCACCTTTCTCAAATTAAACCTGGTTAACTGGTAATTTTTCTTGTTGAAACCTTTTGTTAAGTGTAACGTGGGTGGAGAATTAACACCCTCTGTTGAAGTTGTTGTGCATACTACTGATTGGTGAGTGAATTTATTATTTGCCTTGTGTTAAGTATTTTCGGATGGTTCATTTGGTAACTTATTGATGATTTTCTGATTGGGAACTTGTGACTTGTGAATTTTTGGTAATCTTCTCTATTTTAGTGTTCTTGTGTTATTTCCCAAATTATCATCATTATTTATTTGAAAACTGATGCTTGTGTGGTGTACTTCTGAATTACCATTTTAGTAATTTATGGTGTTTACCTTGCTAATTGTACTTCTCAGATAGTTTCTATCCATTAAGTGGGTAATTTAACCTAAGGAATCATGTCCTGGTTGTTTCCGCATTGAATGTTGAACACCCGATTAATTTATCACGATGTGATTTGATCATTGCTATCCTGAAGAGTAGTTGTGGTGATATGAATCGTGTGTGTGTTTACTGCGTGAAAAATTTCCATCTGTCATCTTCTCATTGTGTGGGTGTGAGTGTGTGGGATTGGTAGTGATTCGAGTGACGTCGTATGTTGTTTATTTTGGAGTGGTTATTGGCTTTGGTGTTGTATGGTTGGTTAGTGGTGGAGATAATAGTTCGTTTGCCTAGTGCATGGACTCTGTGTCTTAATCGAGCTTCATTTCCTACATACTGATCCTTGTACTTATCTATTGCTCAATGACCTTGTGTTCTCTCCTTGGTTAGCCTTGTGAACCACTTCTGGGTTTGTTCTAAGCGTGAAATATTCCCTGATCTTTTGTCTGGTAAATGTATTTACATTGCTTACTTGGATGGAAACTATATTGGAATTCTAATATCTACTTCTGGTGTAATGGAATTGGGTTGTGCGCTACTTGAGTATGGTTGTTGAATTTCCTTAACTTTCAACCTTAGTGGTATCTAGGGTTGGTTTTCATTCTTGAGTTGCAGATCACTGCTGGTGTTATGTAATTTACCTATCTACTGGTTGTTAGTGTTATTTTGGTTTGCTAATGGGATCTTTTCCGAAGCATGTATCTTCTTGGACCTAATCGGTATGCCTAAGGGCATTGATTTACGATGTTTTGGTGGAGTAATTCTAATTTAATGTTTATTGAGATGGAATTATGGCTGAAGATCATGGTGTGGAAGGTGTTTATCTTTTAAACTCTAATGAGTTAACCCATGTGTCTTATCTGTGGTTGTTCCTATGGGTATCGGGTCAAGTATTTAGTAGCCATGGCACTTTGGTATGGGAGTGTGTTTCTTTCAATTGTACCTCTGTGTCTCAGTAGATTTTGGGAGGAATTAAGAGGTGTATCTGCAACTCATAGTGAATTAACTTGTCTTGCTATTTATTTCTTCTTGGTATCGTGTACTTGGTTGCTTCATCTCACGTTTCTCTGCGTTACCTGCTAATCCGACGTAATTTTGAGTTTGTTTTTTTTACTACATGGTTCTATTTATGTTATGTGCCACTCTATGGCGTTTTCTTTTCCCCAGTGGTTCTGTAAGGGACATCCAGTAGTGTGCGTTGTGTAAGGTATCGCTCCTTATCTTCCTTCTTGGTTATCTAATCTGAGGTCTCACCTTTGCCTTTTGATTTGATTGGATGTACCATTGTAGGATGAATTAGTTGGTGATGCCATATAATAGGTTGGTTATTAGATTCCGGATTGTATTCCCTCCTGAGTTTTTTTGCTCCGTTTCTGTCCTGTTGATTCCATGTTCTTTATTATGCTCAGAGGAGTGTTTGCTGTTGATCTGTAAACTATTCTTGCTTGGTATTTCTTGGGTGATCTGTTGTCGAGGACCGACTATGCGCAGCCCTACCATCTTGATTTGAAAAAGATCTCCAACCGATCGGCTCAAAGCTACTCTTGCTTGAAAATGGTTTATCTGATAGTCATGGAATTGGCATTGATCTGAATTCTGTGCTTTCTGTGTTTTTCTTCTATTGGTTGAGTTGTATCCTTTTCTCCTTTCCCTTCCTGTTTGTGATGCCTTGAACCCGTGAGATGTTGATCCAAGTTTTGAAATGATTCTGTAGTGTTGGTTATACAACGTAGATTTTGAAATATTGACCATTTAACTCACTGATTGGTAGTGCTTGTGCTATTATGCTCAAAGTATTTTAACTTTCTTTGTTTTCTATTTAATTGAATTTGTTTGAGACCTGTCCTTGGTCTATGTATTATTTTCTGGGGTAATTTTTTTCTTGGTTTCCTATGTAACTCCTTTCTTTGGGGTTTATTTTGAATCTCTTTGTTTCTTCGGTTGGTAACTTGCGTGGAGTGGTTGGATGCCTCATGATGTAGCGATGGCCATGATGCTTCTTGTTTCCCTTTGATTAGATGATTTTTATGCACTAATTTCTTGGGTTACTTGTTTACTATTTCTTCCTGGGTGTATGTAAATGTTTTTTTTAAATGTGAATCGTGCCTTTCTCTATAGTAAAAGCCCCAAATTTTCATTTAGAAAAATAAATTTCTTAGTATTGTTCAAAGATTTTTGAAACCTGGTTCTCGCCGTCGGGAATTTAGTATGAAAACTCGTGCAAATATCAGAAGTGACTATAACGGTTGGTGTATTACTTCTTCAAAATAGACTGTTTCTGTGTTAACAGATCATTATCGTATGGAGTGATGTGAAGTTGTTCTACAAATCTAATTATGGACTTCGACGCACGTTGATCTGCTTCAACTGCCTATTGAGTTATCACCTTATCATGTAAGCTCAACGATCTGGTTCTAACCGGTAACCTTGCTTCTCCTAGAAACGTCAAGTAAGAAATTTTATTGCATGTATATTTGAAGTGCTCCTTTATCTCCGATCATCTTCGTTTCGTCCTACCCCATGTTAGTCTTTCGGGGGAGGAGGAACTGTCACGGAATTCGGACGTGTATTGTAGTGTGCCTGGAGACTTGCCAAGTTGCCTTTTCATCAAGGCTAAATTTGATAATTATTTCGACTCATGGAAATTGATCTTGGAGTGTCTTATGTCTTGAGATAATAGTTACGCTGTCCGCCACTGTAGCGCCGGTTTTCGGTAGGCATGCTGTGGAGTCTGTGCTGCCACCTAGGAGCAACCACGGAACTAGACTCACTTTTACTCCTTGCACGCACGATAATAGGCGACTGGTTTTGTTTTGAAAAGTGAAGACACGACGGAGCTGCTTCTGTGTTTACTGTTGGTTTTTGACCGGTTTTAAGTGAAGAAAGAAGAAAGGATGTGGGTTGTAATTGACCCTGGGTGATCACATTGCCAAGGGGCGATGTCCTTGTCGCCGTTCTATTTCCTTTAATTAATTTTTTTTCTCTACGACCTTAGTACAATCTGTAAGTAAGCATCCACTTTGTTACCAGGAAATCTAACGATGTGAGAAGGGAACCAGATATACCCAAGTTAAATTTCGTTTGGCTTAATGAAGTACTTCAAAGGATAATATTTTACTGTCTAAATCATGTTTGTGGATAAGAAAAGTATTCAGCCGTTACCAATGAAAGACTGTGATCTAGATCCTTTTAATTGTAAATTAATTATCAATTATTTGGGGCTTTGTGTAACTGGTTGTAATGTTGTTCAACGTGTTAAATACTTATAATCTGAAAATCCCCATCAGGGAAGTCATTATGAGTTGGAAATTGTTTCTTTCACCATTCGACTGTGTGTTTGTTTTCCTTTCTGGGTGGGTAGCCATTTTGTGGTCCTTCGTCACGTGACCCCGTTGCCATGACAGCAGTGTTTACATGAGTGTGGGCGTTGCCCCTGTTTTTTTGTCTTTTGCCGTCTCTGCTCTTTGTTACGTGCAGACAGCTGACGGGTGTTTTTCGGAGAGATTGTTGAATTCGGCTCTTGGGATGAGACGTGATTCTGTAATGCGTCTATTATTTCTCCGTATGCTTGGCTGTCGTGATTTACTAAAATTTTAATGCGGATAATTTTGGTCCTTGACGACTTGTTTTAACTGTGGATCACTTAAATATTTTATCTGTTTACTCCTTCCTTATGTTTTTGGTGGAATTTATTTATTGTGGATTTCACATGTTACTGCTCGGGTTCTGCAGTTGAAGTGGTTATTAAGGAACATTTTTCACTCTGAAAAATTTTGTTGTGTGAAAACCTGGTTTGGAAAAAGTGATCAATTAAGTACCCCTTTCTTGGGTTCATTTCTTTGGGTTGTTTCCTATTCCCAGTTTACCCTCTCTGAAGATTTCTTGAAAGTACTGGTTTGTGAGCTCAGATTATTTTCATTTTAATTGGTTTCCATGTTTTTAATTTTAAAGAACCAGAAGGTCGTATAATTAATTTAATTCCTTTCAATTTTACTCCATGGAATTTGAAATTAATCTTTAATTACGATTTATTAATTTAATTTCCCTTTATTTTCCTCTCTTAATTTGAGGTTAAGCTTTAATTACCATCTTTTAATTTTATCCCTTTTATTTGCCTGACTGAAATTGAAATTTAATTACTATTATTTAACCTTCTCTCAATAAAGTTGTTGTAATCCGAAAATGAATTATGATTTTAGTCAGTAAGCATTATTTCTCTTTCTATCCACTTGACCTCTGTTTAGCCTAGCTGTTTCCACGCTTGCTACGATCTTCCTTTGGGAAAATTAGTCCTGATTTATTTAATTTGTTTCCCTGGATCGTGCAACTACTGTTGTGAAATACCTAGCTTGTAAGTTCGCGACAGTATTTTGGTATCAGTTCGCGTGGTTCTTTTGTTTTGTTTGAATTTTAATTTTCTCTGTGATTCTATTTCCCTTTTAGTAAACTGTTGGTGGTTTTTTTTTACCTATCTTGAGAATTATTGAATACTGACTAAAATAATAACAAGGTACATTTTGAAAGTGCTTAATTGTAAAGAGGAAGGCAAGATTCGACTTGTGTTAATGCAAATATATTTCTGTTCCATGTGCATTTTGTCATCTTGGGGGAGCCCATCACTGCTGTGTGAGGTATCTGAGGGTTATGTATTCCTGATTCTTTGGCTTGGGAGCTTGGTATGCTAGCTTACTGCTGGAAATTTGCTTTGATCTAATCATAAGGCTGACAACCGGTGAGTTATTTTATTTGATTTTCTCTTAGTAATTTCTCAGTCTTGTAACTGAGAGTTTTATTTGCATGAAGAAAGGTGAAAACATCTCACACTGTTATTTGTCTTGGCGTGCATCTGTGTCTTCCTGTCTTGTGTTTGATGATTCAAATGGGTTTGGCATACCCTAAATTAACCGGGAAGTAAAGGTTACTGGATCTCTTATTGTTTTCTCGGTGCCTGAAGGCTCTTATGCGTCACTCATAACCTTTCTTTGGGGGTGTTGATCTGCCTGTTCTTTAGTGGAAATAAGCTTAACGAAGGAAGTGTGTATTGGGCGTAATCTTTGTTTCGGTGTTCCTTACCCAAAAAACTGTGTCTCGTACTGTGATTTTTCCCTATCAGCTTCGAAAGGCTGAGTTGATATATGAACTATCGATCCGGAATTTAGAGGTACCTAGTACCATAGGAGAGTGTGCTGCCTTACTGACAGCAAATGTTCATGTTCCCATTGACCTGTCTATTATTGATCGAACTAAGTGTGGGGAATTTTTTAGTGTGATATGTGACTCTTTGCAAGAAATTAACGTTATTAGGGAAGAATTTTCCGAATTACCTCCTTCAAGAGCTCAAGTGAACAGGTTAAAGGCCAAAGCTCATCATTATCTTGGGCGCATCCAGGACATTCTTGCTGTTAAGCCTGAGGACGAAATTATGACAGAATGTATCAAGTTAATAACTATTGTTTCGGGCATTTCAGCCGAACTTGACCTTTTGTTGATCAACAAAGATGTTAGTAATATGGGAATTTCTGAGAAAGTTAACTCCATCACGCCTTCGTCTGAACCTTCTCCAAATACTATTGTATCCTCTCCTCATAACCCATGTAACTGTGGTATCTCAACTTCTGTTCTGGAAAACTTGCTAACTCGAGTTAATTCTGCGTCATCTCCTAATTGTTTGAGGGAGATTTTTAAAGGAGTGAATAATTTTTCTGTTAACTCTATTGAGGAAAGCATCAGGTTTTTAAGATTTCTTGTGGAGCTGACAGAGTCAGCTAATGTTTACTCTGTGGACGACTTGGGTATCTTTCGTGCTCTATTCCCTCACTGTGAAGGGATTTTGAAAAGAGAGATTTCCGAGGCTATATCTCGGAGCCTATCCATCAATGCTTTCCATGAGCTGGTACTAGGGAAGTTCATTCCATCTCTTGCTCTCCAAAGCTTAATTCCCAAACACTGTTTCAGAACTCAGTTTTTACATGAAAACTTGTTGTCTTATGTGTTGGACTTGAGATTTTACTGCAAGGTATTTATGATCTCTGTTCAGGAAAGTGAGATGGTGGCTAGGATTTTAAAAGGCATTTCACCCTCGTATCGTTCCTACCTCTCTTTAACCCAATGTCCCACCAATTTCCGAGAACTGGAAGAGGCATGCTCATTCGCTGAGGACGTCAAACATGGTGACTCTACCAGACCTGTCAACCTCCCTCCTCCTGTTAGACCTGAGAAACCTACTGTCTCTTCAGTTGCTAAGGATGGAAATGTTCGGAAATGTTTTAACTGTGGTTCTAGGGGTCATTTGAGGAACACTTGTCCAGTTGTTAAACGTCATTCTGGTGGTTGCTATTCCTGTGGATCCAAACAACATGTGAAGAAAAACTGCCCTTTGTCAGTTCAGAGTAATAATCAATGACTAGAAGACAACGAATGTAACAGGCCTAGCGTTGAAAATCCTTGGACGTCTGAAAAATTTATTTGCCCGCATCAGTGTAACAAGATTTCTGTTCATGTTCCCTCCCAAGGTACTTGTACTCCCGTAGAAATCAATAATGAACCGGTAAACGCTTTACTTGATACCGGAAGTGTGGTGTGCCTAATTAGTTCGACATGGTACTATAAAATGAAATCTCCATGTAAATTGCCGGAATTGGAATCTACGAAAGTCAAATGCGTCACTGCTAACTCTCAGTTTTTGAAAATTTTAGGTTCAGTCAAGGTTAAGTTGAGGATTGGCAGATTCACCTGGAAGGTCAGATGTTTAGTAACGCCTAATTTGACTTGTAACGTAATTCTTGGTTCGAATTTTCTGTCTAGCGTAGGTCTAGTGTTAGACTTACAGAGTAGGAATTTCTTTTTAAAATTTTCTCCAGACGTTAAGTTTGCTTTGGTTGATGCTCCGTTGAAGATACCCATTTCTTCGTGTGTAGGTTACCCATCTCCTGTCGAGGATAGTGATCTGAATTGCCTTGATCTGGGACATCTAGGGGAAATTGAAGCTGAACAAGTGCGAAACCTCTGTAAAGAATTTCCGGAAGTCTTAACAAGTAAATTAGGGTTGACTGATGTCCTAGAATATGACATTGAGTTGTTAGATCATCAACCGGTCAGATCTCCTCCGTATCGTCTGTCTCCACCACGTATGCTAGAATTGAAGAAGATTGTGGAACAGATGGAAAAGGATGGTGTCATCAGACCTTCTACCTCTCCATATGCCTCTCCGATGTTCTTAGTGCCCAAGTCTTCTGGCGGTTTCCGTGCTGTAATAGACTATCGAGTTCTAAATAGTAAGATAGTACTCCAATCGATTCCTTTGCCTGATCTCCACACTTGTTTCGGATGGTTTTCTGGGGCGAAGTTTTTCACCGTTCTGGACTTGAACCAAGCGTACTACCAGGTCCCCCTTTCTAAGAGATCCATTCCCCTAACTGCCTTTATTACCGACTGGAACCTGTATGAGTTCCTGAGACTGCCGTTCGGTCTGAGCTGTGGAGCAGCTGTGTTGTCGAGGCTGTTAAATTCCATTCTGTCGGACATAAAGTTCAAGTTTGTGTATAATTATTTGGACGATGTCGTAATTTTTTCAAACACCTTCAAAGAACATCTAGAACATATTAGGGAAGTTTTGGTACGCCTGAAGAAGGCCGGACTTACTGTCAAGCTATCTAAGGTTGCCTTCGCAAAGCCTAGCATGTCCTTCCTGGGGCATGTAGTTTCCTCAGATGGTGTCTCCATAGATCAGTCTAGAACTCAAGGTATCAGGGATTTCAAACCTCCTAGGGACGTTAAAGGTGTTGCCCGCTTCATTGGTATGGTCAATTTTTTTCGGAAATTCATTCCAAATTTTGCAGAAATTGCTGCTCCCTTGAATTGTCTTAGACGCAAAGGTGTGAAGTTCACCTGGGGTACCGCCCAACAAGTAGCCTTCGATTCCCTGAAAGCTGCCTTGACCAGTGCTCCGGTGTTGGCAATTCCTGACTTTAACAAGGGATTTGTTGTGCAAACCGATGCTTCCAATAAGGCTATTGCCGGGGTACTCTTGCAGGAGTATGATGGTGAGCGTAGACCTATTGCCTATGTATCTAGAACTCTTAATAGTTTGGAAAGTAAGTACTCTGTCTATGAACTAGAATGTCTTGCAGTCTTGTTCGCTCTTGAAAAGTTTAGACCATTCATTGAGCATGTGAACTTCGAGTTGGAAACAGACAATCAGGCTCTTTCTTGGGTGCTAAATAGGCCCAAAAGAACCGGAAGGATAACCAGGTGGGCGCTCCGTATTTCTTCTTTCAAGTTCAACGTTCGTCATATTAGGGGTTCTGAGAATGTCATTGCAGATTGCTTAAGTAGAATGTTCGAAGGGAATGACGAGTCTGAACTGAATCCTAATGTGGGAGAACTTGAAGTCAATGCTGTTGGTGTCGGCGCAATCCTTTCAGATTTTCCTCTACTGTATCATGAGTTCGAAGATCATCAGAAGTCGGATCCTGAATTGAAGAAGATCATAGACGCAATTAATGATGGTACGGAAGTAAAACCCTATTCTTTGTCTAAAGGTGTCCTTTGTTGTAAGGGTCGAAAGGACCGTAACCTAAAAATCGTTGTTCCAAAGGTTCTTGTACCCATCATTTTTAAGTACTATCACTCTTCACCCATTGGTGGTCATCTAGGTACTTACAAAACCAGGCAAAAGATCCGGCAGTTTTTCATTTGGAAGAAAATGGATCATGACATTAGAACGATGATCAAATCTTGCCAATCTTGTGGCATTAGTAAGCCTAACTTGAACAACAGAATTGGATTGCTGTCATCTTCCCAAGCCTCTCGCCCCATGGAACGGTTGTTTATAGACTACGTAGGACCTTTCCCCCGCTCTTCCCTAGGAAACACCCATATCTTTGTATGTATTGATGCTTTCTCTAGATTTTGCTGGATTTTCCCTACCCGATCCACCAACTCCCGTACTTCTATTAACTGCCTAAATTCCATCTTCTCATCCTTCGGTCCTCCCAAGTTTCTGGTTTCGGACAATGCTAGTTCCTTCACGAGTAATTCTTTCAGGAAATATCTATTTGAATTGTCCATCTCCCACGTTACTACCACCCCCTATTATCCGAACCCTTCATATGCTGAAAGGTTAAATAGAAATTTAAGATCTGCTCTGATTGCATATCATCACGACAACCAATGCAAATGGGATTCTTGTTTGCATTGGCTGGCCCACGCCTTCAACTGTGCTACTCATGAATCTCACCGGAAGACACCTATGGATCTTATGTTCTGTTATACTCCATATTCTCCTATGTCTAATCTGTTGTCTATTGAAGATCTGTTGCCTGAATTCTCTAAACCTAAAGATGTCCAAAAAATTTGGGATGAGGCGAAGAAAAATTTGGCTGTGTCCTACGAAAAGGTTAAAAATAGGTATGATAAGGACAGAAAGTCATCAGAATTGAAAGTTGGTGATCAGGTCTATGTAAAGTGTTACCCCATCAGCAAGGCTGTCCATAAGTTTTCTGCTAAACTTGCCCCCAGGTATCAAGGGCCCTGTACCTTGTTGCAGTTTCTAACTCCGGTATCCGTCTTAGTCAGTGATCCAATTGCTAAACGTATTAGGCGTGTTCACCTTTCTCAAATTAAACCTGGTTAACTGGTAATTTTTCTTGTTGAAACCTTTTGTTAAGTGTAACGTGGGTGGAGAATTAACACCCTCTGTTGAAGTTGTTGTGCATACTACTGATTGGTGAGTGAATTTATTATTTGCCTTGTGTTAAGTATTTTCGGATGGTTCATTTGGTAACTTATTGATGATTTTCTGATTGGGAACTTGTGACTTGTGAATTTTTGGTAATCTTCTCTATTTTAGTGTTCTTGTGTTATTTCCCAAATTATCATCATTATTTATTTGAAAACTGATGCTTGTGTGGTGTACTTCTGAATTACCATTTTAGTAATTTATGGTGTTTACCTTGCTAATTGTACTTCTCAGATAGTTTCTATCCATTAAGTGGGTAATTTAACCTAAGGAATCATGTCCTGGTTGTTTCCGCATTGAATGTTGAACACCCGATTAATTTATCACGATGTGATTTGATCATTGCTATCCTGAAGAGTAGTTGTGGTGATATGAATCGTGTGTGTGTTTACTGCGTGAAAAATTTCCATCTGTCATCTTCTCATTGTGTGGGTGTGAGTGTGTGGGATTGGTAGTGATTCGAGTGACGTCGTATGTTGTTTATTTTGGAGTGGTTATTGGCTTTGGTGTTGTATGGTTGGTTAGTGGTGGAGATAATAGTTCGTTTGCCTAGTGCATGGACTCTGTGTCTTAATCGAGCTTCATTTCCTACATACTGATCCTTGTACTTATCTATTGCTCAATGACCTTGTGTTCTCTCCTTGGTTAGCCTTGTGAACCACTTCTGGGTTTGTTCTAAGCGTGAAATATTCCCTGATCTTTTGTCTGGTAAATGTATTTACATTGCTTACTTGGATGGAAACTATATTGGAATTCTAATATCTACTTCTGGTGTAATGGAATTGGGTTGTGCGCTACTTGAGTATGGTTGTTGAATTTCCTTAACTTTCAACCTTAGTGGTATCTAGGGTTGGTTTTCATTCTTGAGTTGCAGATCACTGCTGGTGTTATGTAATTTACCTATCTACTGGTTGTTAGTGTTATTTTGGTTTGCTAATGGGATCTTTTCCGAAGCATGTATCTTCTTGGACCTAATCGGTATGCCTAAGGGCATTGATTTACGATGTTTTGGTGGAGTAATTCTAATTTAATGTTTATTGAGATGGAATTATGGCTGAAGATCATGGTGTGGAAGGTGTTTATCTTTTAAACTCTAATGAGTTAACCCATGTGTCTTATCTGTGGTTGTTCCTATGGGTATCGGGTCAAGTATTTAGTAGCCATGGCACTTTGGTATGGGAGTGTGTTTCTTTCAATTGTACCTCTGTGTCTCAGTAGATTTTGGGAGGAATTAAGAGGTGTATCTGCAACTCATAGTGAATTAACTTGTCTTGCTATTTATTTCTTCTTGGTATCGTGTACTTGGTTGCTTCATCTCACGTTTCTCTGCGTTACCTGCTAATCCGACGTAATTTTGAGTTTGTTTTTTTTACTACATGGTTCTATTTATGTTATGTGCCACTCTATGGCGTTTTCTTTTCCCCAGTGGTTCTGTAAGGGACATCCAGTAGTGTGCGTTGTGTAAGGTATCGCTCCTTATCTTCCTTCTTGGTTATCTAATCTGAGGTCTCACCTTTGCCTTTTGATTTGATTGGATGTACCATTGTAGGATGAATTAGTTGGTGATGCCATATAATAGGTTGGTTATTAGATTCCGGATTGTATTCCCTCCTGAGTTTTTTTGCTCCGTTTCTGTCCTGTTGATTCCATGTTCTTTATTATGCTCAGAGGAGTGTTTGCTGTTGATCTGTAAACTATTCTTGCTTGGTATTTCTTGGGTGATCTGTTGTCGAGGACCGACTATGCGCAGCCCTACCATCTTGATTTGAAAAAGATCTCCAACCGATCGGCTCAAAGCTACTCTTGCTTGAAAATGGTTTATCTGATAGTCATGGAATTGGCATTGATCTGAATTCTGTGCTTTCTGTGTTTTTCTTCTATTGGTTGAGTTGTATCCTTTTCTCCTTTCCCTTCCTGTTTGTGATGCCTTGAACCCGTGAGATGTTGATCCAAGTTTTGAAATGATTCTGTAGTGTTGGTTATACAACGTAGATTTTGAAATATTGACCATTTAACTCACTGATTGGTAGTGCTTGTGCTATTATGCTCAAAGTATTTTAACTTTCTTTGTTTTCTATTTAATTGAATTTGTTTGAGACCTGTCCTTGGTCTATGTATTATTTTCTGGGGTAATTTTTTTCTTGGTTTCCTATGTAACTCCTTTCTTTGGGGTTTATTTTGAATCTCTTTGTTTCTTCGGTTGGTAACTTGCGTGGAGTGGTTGGATGCCTCATGATGTAGCGATGGCCATGATGCTTCTTGTTTCCCTTTGATTAGATGATTTTTATGCACTAATTTCTTGGGTTACTTGTTTACTATTTCTTCCTGGGTGTATGTAAATGTTTTTTTTAAATGTGAATCGTGCCTTTCTCTATAGTAAAAGCCCCAAATTTTCATTTAGAAAAATAAATTTCTTAGTATTGTTCAAAGATTTTTGAAACCTGGTTCTCGCCGTCGGGAATTTAGTATGAAAACTCGTGCAAATATCAGAAGTGACTATAACGGTTGGTGTATTACTTCTTCAAAATAGACTGTTTCTGTGTTAACAGATCATTATCGTATGGAGTGATGTGAAGTTGTTCTACAAATCTAATTATGGACTTCGACGCACGTTGATCTGCTTCAACTGCCTATTGAGTTATCACCTTATCATGTAAGCTCAACGATCTGGTTCTAACCGGTAACCTTGCTTCTCCTAGAAACGTCAAGTAAGAAATTTTATTGCATGTATATTTGAAGTGCTCCTTTATCTCCGATCATCTTCGTTTCGTCCTACCCCATGTTAGTCTTTCGGGGGAGGAGGAACTGTCACGGAATTCGGACGTGTATTGTAGTGTGCCTGGAGACTTGCCAAGTTGCCTTTTCATCAAGGCTAAATTTGATAATTATTTCGACTCATGGAAATTGATCTTGGAGTGTCTTATGTCTTGAGATAATAGTTACGCTGTCCGCCACTGTAGCGCCGGTTTTCGGTAGGCATGCTGTGGAGTCTGTGCTGCCACCTAGGAGCAACCACGGAACTAGACTCACTTTTACTCCTTGCACGCACGATAATAGGCGACTGGTTTTGTTTTGAAAAGTGAAGACACGACGGAGCTGCTTCTGTGTTTACTGTTGGTTTTTGACCGGTTTTAAGTGAAGAAAGAAGAAAGGATGTGGGTTGTAATTGACCCTGGGTGATCACATTGCCAAGGGGCGATGTCCTTGTCGCCGTTCTATTTCCTTTAATTAATTTTTTTTCTCTACGACCTTAGTACAATCTGTAAGTAAGCATCCACTTTGTTACCAGGAAATCTAACGATGTGAGAAGGGAACCAGATATACCCAAGTTAAATTTCGTTTGGCTTAATGAAGTACTTCAAAGGATAATATTTTACTGTCTAAATCATGTTTGTGGATAAGAAAAGTATTCAGCCGTTACCAATGAAAGACTGTGATCTAGATCCTTTTAATTGTAAATTAATTATCAATTATTTGGGGCTTTGTGTAACTGGTTGTAATGTTGTTCAACGTGTTAAATACTTATAATCTGAAAATCCCCATCAGGGAAGTCATTATGAGTTGGAAATTGTTTCTTTCACCATTCGACTGTGTGTTTGTTTTCCTTTCTGGGTGGGTAGCCATTTTGTGGTCCTTCGTCACGTGACCCCGTTGCCATGACAGCAGTGTTTACATGAGTGTGGGCGTTGCCCCTGTTTTTTTGTCTTTTGCCGTCTCTGCTCTTTGTTACGTGCAGACAGCTGACGGGCGTTTTTCGGAGAGATTGTTGAATTCGGCTCTTGGGATGAGACGTGATTCTGTAATGCGTCTATTATTTCTCCGTATGCTTGGCTGTCGTGATTTACTAAAATTTTAATGCGGATAATTTTGGTCCTTGACGACTTGTTTTAACTGTGGATCACTTAAATATTTTATCTGTTTACTCCTTCCTTATGTTTTTGGTGGAATTTATTTATTGTGGATTTCACATGTTACTGCTCGGGTTCTGCAGTTGAAGTGGTTATTAAGGAACATTTTTCACTCTGAAAAATTTTGTTGTGTGAAAACCTGGTTTGGAAAAAGTGATCAATTAAGTACCCCTTTCTTGGGTTCATTTCTTTGGGTTGTTTCCTATTCCCAGTTTACCCTCTCTGAAGATTTCTTGAAAGTACTGGTTTGTGAGCTCAGATTATTTTCATTTTAATTGGTTTCCATGTTTTTAATTTTAAAGAACCAGAAGGTCGTATAATTAATTTAATTCCTTTCAATTTTACTCCATGGAATTTGAAATTAATCTTTAATTACGATTTATTAATTTAATTTCCCTTTATTTTCCTCTCTTAATTTGAGGTTAAGCTTTAATTACCATCTTTTAATTTTATCCCTTTTATTTGCCTGACTGAAATTGAAATTTAATTACTATTATTTAACCTTCTCTCAATAAAGTTGTTGTAATCCGAAAATGAATTATGATTTTAGTCAGTAAGCATTATTTCTCTTTCTATCCACTTGACCTCTGTTTAGCCTAGCTGTTTCCACGCTTGCTACGATCTTCCTTTGGGAAAATTAGTCCTGATTTATTTAATTTGTTTCCCTGGATCGTGCAACTACTGTTGTGAAATACCTAGCTTGTAAGTTCGCGACATGGTGCAAATGTTGTCAGCTGATTGTCATCATTTCTTGTACTTGTAGCATCAATGTCATTTCCACGTCAGTTAGAAAAAAAATACTTTTTTTAATGGCAAACCCAGCAGTTTTTTTTTTTTTAGTCCCGTTCATAGTTATGAGGGAAGAAGTGTGCAGAAGAAATTCTAGCAAAGGTTAAGGTTGATTTTATCAGCTCTTTGACACCATAACATCCATTTAGCCCATAAGTAATAATTTTTTGGAAAGCCATGATAAATTATATTCTCAGTTTTATAGGCCATATTTTTACACTCTGCAGCAGCACGGTTATTCCTGCTTTTACTAATTTTTCCTTGTACTAAATAAGAGCACGTATTGTAAACTTCACTCACACATTGTACTAATTCACTCAATAAACAATCAAACAGCTGACCGAAGACAGCTTACTATTGTTAGTGCTTGGAACACGCTGTAGAAGTGTCCTCACAGTGACGTCACAAGCTTCCAGAGCAGTTAGCATGGGAAAGCGACTCTGGCACCCCCTGCATAGTACTAGCACTTTGCCTCTGAAGAACCTGGGAACACTTTTTCTTCATACTCGTCACAATTTTCAGATGTTTTTCTCATTTAATGTGCTGCTGTTCAACAAACTTCCTTTCCACATTCACTTTAACACTGCACACGCCCTTCTGTTGTAAACATGCCTTTTCCAAATTAATTCACCACCTGAATTTATTTATTTAGCGTATGGCTAACACATCACATTACATATAAATACGATAGTAATACATAATATTTATAGTTTCAAGTTATTTACATAGTCAACACACAAAGGTGAGAGCAGAAAAAAGTCTCTATGGTTTCCCTGGTAGGCAGTGAGAGGACACTGCTCCACAGCGTGCCGAACTGTTTGTTTCACAGCACCACAACTGCACGCTGCCAAATTAAGTATTCCCCATTTATGGAGGGAGTCGGCACATCTGCCATGGCCAGTGCGAATCCTGTTGATGGTTGTCCAGGTCTTCCGTGGAAGATCAAAAACCTGGTTTATTTTTCAGCCATGGTAGTTTGTGATATTCTGATGGAACACTGGATATCCATACTTGCTTCCAAGCCTGAAGGAGATTAAAGTTAGCGTCTGCTAGGTTTCTAGCTGTTCTAACAGGTGGATGTCTAGATTTTAGCCTGTTGATAAGAGCGTCATTCATGTCACCATGGATTGGCAACTGACTGGTGTTCGTTGTTTTCTTATAATCCCCCAGGAGAGCATTTTCCCGATGGAGGTGAGGTGGTGGAATATGCGATAGAACAGGTAGCCAGAAAGTGGGAGTAGATCTAATTGTCCCTGATATCATACGCATAGTGTGATTCAACTGAGTGTCAATTAATTTGATGTTACTGCTGTTCAGCCATATTGATGAGCAGTATTGTGCAGCAGAGTACACAAGACCAAGAACTGAAGACTGTAGGTTAGATGCTAATGATCCACAGGTGATTTCGCACAGCTTCTGTAAGATATTGTTCCTTGATTGTAACTTAGCAGCCATTTTCTGAAGATGTTTCTTGAAGGACAGAGTTCTGTCATGAGTAATCCCTAGATATTGTGGATGTCTGTCGTGGACAAGACAAGTGTTCTCAAACTCAACCTTCATTTCACGATTGGCCATTTTGTTGTTAAAGTGAAAACATATAACTTCGGTTTTATTTTGATTTGGTTGTAATCTCCATTTGTGAAAGTACTGTCCCAAGGTGGTAAGATCAGCTGTTAGTATTTCTTCAGTGTTTTCCATGAATTTATCTTGTACTGCCAGAGCCCAATCATCAGCATGTCCAAATTTCCTAGAGCTAGTTTCAGGTATATCAGCTATGTACAGGTTGAAAAACAGAAGAGCTAATACAGAACCTTGGGGAAGACAATAGTTTAGAATTTTCTCACTGCTAGTGCCATTTCCCAGTATTAGACGGAACTTCCTCTTGGTGAGCATGCTATCAATAAGTCATGGAATCTTCTTACATGGCAAAACATGTAGTAATTTGAAGATAAGTCCTTGTTTCCACACAGTATCATAAGCTGCAGTCAAATCAATAAATGCCACAGAGGTTTTCAGTTGTTTTTGAAAGCCAGCCTCAATAAATGTCGTTAGTGACAAAACCTGATCTGTACAGCTACGGTTTCATCAAGGGTTATAAACTTCATGTTACCGGTCCGTATTGAACTGAGATGATATCTATATCATCTGATGGCCAAGCAGGCATCAATTTTTGATAAGGAGACAAAGTCTCTCATAGTACATTGGCACGCCGGTGGCTACAATTAGCCTACGCAGTGGCCTCCACGGTATGCACTAGCCAGCGTCTTGGTAGGTGTGCTAGGTACCAACTGATGAGCCCAGCCTAGCACACGGGGGCAAAACGCTGGCAAACAGGAATGAGTTAGCTGGAAAATTTATAATGTCCAATAATGGACCATTTATATTGGTATTGAACTGAGATTACATATAAATTATAAACATAAAGATTTTCCACCTATTCAATACATAGTTTTATTTACACTGCGTGGGTTGCTTGGAACTAGTTTCAACCCTACTTGGGGTCATCATCAGCCATATTACAACAATACACAATATTTGACGAATTCCTAAAACATGTTTCTAATGAGGAGAAAAACAGTATGAAACAAATATACAATTAATACTATGATGTGTGGTTGAATTAGGCAAAGTGCCATGGTGCTAGAAATGTTGCATATGAAAGTGAAATATTATGAGTGACTATAGGTGAGCCATATATAATACAAGTACACAAATACATTAAAAAATCTGGGTACAGAAATACAAATGAGATGCTCTAAGTTGTGTATTGTATATTTGTATGATCCCGATCTTCTGGAGCTTTTGAGTTGGCCACAATCAGTGTTACAACTTGTTGTATGTCCGGCGCTCCCTTCTCGCTCAGCCAGCCAGCTGCACGCGCGCCTGTGTATCATTCTGCTAGCTTCGACGCGCAGCCCTCAGTGCGCGTGCCTGACCATCGAGTGTACTATAAATAGGAGCTCCCTGCCGGCTCACTTGCCCACTTGCCCCGGTGTCCAGCTCCAGAATACACCCTACGTCGAGCACGGAGGCTACTCCTCTTGAAAATGTGCTTCGACCAGGTGGACTGAATTTCTGGCAGTACGAGGTTTCACCTCTGGTCACCGCTCCCTTACCTGTTTCCGCTGCCTATGTTCCGTAATTCTTTTACAAGCCATTTTCATTCCCTAATTTATGCAAGCTCCCTTAGTTTCGCTAGGTGGAATTTCTTCAATCAATTGAACTTCCTTTTTAGGAATTCAGGCACTTCAACAAACAAGGACTCTCATGAACATTTATGTTAGTGTGCCAGATAGTTCTCGACTATCAACGTGTCAATTCACAAAGACTATCTTTTCGAGATAGAAGTGTATATAAAGACTGCAAACCTGTACATATTGTATAAAGATAGACTTTTCTCAAGATTCAATATTCCTTTTTGCTTCAAAATAAATTTCAGTTATTTGTGTAAATATTATAAAGTGAAGCAAATAAAGTTGTGTTCTGTAAACTTCAACCTTGGTTACAACACAACTGTAGCAGGAGTTATTGGAGAACTATTTATCTACCCGACAGCTCCCTCCTAGCTTTCTTAGAAAGGACCTTGCTTTTCCACCTGAGCGTTTGAAGTCAAGGCTTTCAACCGTTTCTGTCCATTTCTGTCTGTGGACAGCATTCACTCTGTGGAGTAATTGATCTGCTATGCACGGGTCACCAGTTGTAAGGAACTCTTGGTAGAGAACATCACTGTTTTCATTCCAACCAGGCATATATTCCTTTTGGTAGCCTCTAGGTATGAACTTCTTTGCTGTGCTTTTTATAGTACCAATAAATCTCTTGCATACTCCGTACGGCTCTACTTCTAAATTGACGTTTCACCAGATTTTGGCTCTGTCTGGTGGTTATGCGCTGAAGCATAGACATCAAACCAATCCCAAGCTGCCATTCATATCGATTTATATCGGCAGAGCCTAGTTGCCAACTCTAATATTTACATTCACCACGTGGTTAACCTATCTCGCTCAGTGTGTATGGTATTCGATACGGTTCGCGATCTTTTGCATTTTCCTCCAATATTTAGTGTGTTTTTCATAATGTTGGAGGGTTCCAGTGACTCTGAGATCAGTAGAGTGTTCCCTTTGTAGGCCATAACCTCCTTTCTGTGCCAGCCATTAGCTGTTAGTGATGTGTTATTTCCTCATTCTCTTTTATTGTTAATAATATATTCTCTTTTAGTGCCAGATATTGTTAGAAAGTGTAGTTCTTGTGAATTTGTTTTCAATCCATATTCATTCGTTTTTCTGAGTACTGTATTACAATTTAAAAGGGCTGTTTACCGCGGTCATATTGCATCAGCTGTTCTCACGGCAGTAGAGCGCTGGCAACAGAGGAAAGGCGATGCTCATTTGTTTTGCGAAACTTCAGTTTAGAAGTAAGGCCATGCGGAGTATAGTTGTCTTTTACAGGTGGAATCCATCCTAGGCACTTATCAAGGCATTCAGCATAGCCAATCCAATTTGCTGTCTGAAAGTTCCAGCGTGAACGAAGAATTGAGGATACTATTGGAACTTTAATTCCAATTTCCACTACGACTGCTCGATGTTAGCTATGGGAAAAAACAGGGAGAACTCTTCATATGGTTGGTAGAGGTATAGTGTTGTAGTCAGTAGCCATGTAGCATAATAATAATAATAATAATAATAATAATAATAATAATAATAATAATAATAATAATAATAATAATAATAATAATAATAATAATAATAATAATCGTATGGCCTCAGCTACCGTGTGCAGACATTTCAATTTGACGCCATCTGCCTGTCTGCTCGTCAATTTCGATGTTCCGTTTTACTCTAGGCCCCCCACTAGATGGCAGACCGAGTACACCGAAACTCTCTTGGGCTTCTATGGCTGAGATTTAATGAATTTTGTCGGGTAAACACCAAATGTGTCACCAGATATCTTTTACACGCCGACATCGTACAACATGGAGTGTCGAATGGACTTCTTTCCGCCCTTCAAAAATCTGACTACCTCTGCCGGGTTTGAACCCGCTATCTTGGGATCCGGAGGCCGACACTCTACCGCTGATCCACAGAGGCAGCTACATGTAGCATAAATGAGGATTATACTCTCTCCTCCAAGCAGCTGATCTTTAGAGTCATAAAGAAGATAGAAATTGTGCTCTTCAGCCCATGAAATTAAAGCATCCCCATTGAAATCAGTCTCAGAATATCCCCATTGCTCATGATGGCTGTTAAAATCATCTAGATAGACAGCTGGGTGAGGATATGGTCGAATGGCATGTGGGTGGAAGCAGGAGGTTTATAGATATTGATGACTGTAACATCTCCTGTCTTGATTACATCTCTTGTGCTTGTGGCAATCAGGGAGACATTTTGTACATATGTTGCAGTTCCATATGCATCAACACTCACTGCAGATCTTCAGCCTTTATGTAAGAAGTGTAGGATAAGAAGAAAGCTGAGTAAAGAGAGCAAAGAAATAAATATTTTAATTTTTTATTTATTTGCTTTGCGTAGCACCGACACAGATAGGTCTTCAGGCAACGATGGGACAGGAAAGGGCTAGGAGTGGGAAGGAAGCGACTGTGGCATTAATTGAGGAACTGCCCCAGCATTTGTCTGATCTGAAAATGGGAAACCACAGAAAACCATCTTCAGGGCTGCTGAACCCACTATCTCCCGGATGCAAGCCGACAGGTGTGTGACCCAAACCATGCAGCCACCTGCTCGGTATTGTTTGAGTTTATATCAATCACTTCTGATCTGCACTTAGGGCAGTCGCCCAGGAGGCAGTCTCCCTTATCAGCCTTTTCTTAAATGATTGCAAAGAAATCTGAAATTTATTGAACATCTCCGTTGGTAAGTTATTCCAACCCCTAACTCCCCTTCCTATAAACAAATATGTGCTCTAGGATTCCAACTTTATCCTCATATTATGATCTTTCCTTCTTTTAAAGACACCACTCAAACTTATTCGTCTACTAATATCATTCCACGCCATCTCTCCACTGACAGCTCGGAACATACCCAGCCCAAATTTTACAACATTTTTGCAACGTTACCCTTTCATCGGCCACATTGGACCACTTGAGTCATTCCATGTTCACTTTCTCTCTGAAAGTTGTACCGTTTGATTTTTCTGATATCTGCCCAGTACCTTGTCATTCGTTCTGATCATAATTTTCTTAATTTTTCTAAAATCGCTACAGCCCTTCTGTGTGTCGTTTCTGCTGAAAATTTGTGAGTCTTAAGAAGGGTCTTAATTTTATTTTTGTTGTCTGCATCTGCTATCACGGTCCAGTTGCTTTGAGATCTTGCTGAATTTTATGGATGCACTGTCCTGTCTTCTTTCCAAGATATCTCACCGCTAGTTGTCGTAAAAGCCGATTTCCTGGCAGTCGCAACATGTGAAAGAAATAGGAGATTCTTTTCTTCTTCACTGTGCTGGTGAGTGGGTCAATCTCTCGATAGACAGTTTCATTAGGAAGGATCCTCCAGACTCCTTCGACCTGGTATCTTTTATTCATTCAATTTCTGATGATTCCTCTTTCAGTTTTGAGGAGCTAATCAGTTCTTTTGTTTTTAATTTGGAACTCACAAGCTTAAGTGGCTTCTGGGAGAATTACAGTTTTATTGTGCTGAATCCTAGTATCTATCAACAGACATTTCTTATTATACATTGACGACGTTAGAAATTGGGCTTTTTTCTCTTTATTAGTTCTATTGATCCATATTTCTTTCTTGTTTGAGTTGTGTGTGATGATTTTTTCAAGATGTTTAAATTGTAGAACTGATCATTTATATTAGTAAGATGGCCAACTTGTGAAGGTTATATATTATATATCAATCTGTTTAAGTGTGATCTTGCTGAACTGATATTTCCATGTTTAAAACGTGTATACTCTTATGTTTTATCAACAGAATGCTACGATGACACCAGCCTTCCCTGTTATGCTGACGGTCAACAAGTGTTACAGGAGTACGGATATCATCCCGAGAACCTGTTGTTCAATATTCTAATTTTAGTGTGTCTGTGTGTCGTCCTCAACCTGGTCGGCTTTCTTGGAATATTTAGGCGAACTAAGACACAGGGATCCTATTGATCTGCCTCGGTCATGTTTAATTCACTGGAAAGGCAAATCTAACAGGAAGTTTATTCATCAAAGACACCAAGCTAGGAAGAAGGGTCAAACCTTTCCATCTTCTGTGCTTGTCCAGTGCAGCCAATTCCCAATGAGGAATGGCTAAGGCGAGAAAACCTGAGAGTTGCGACTGGATGGAAAGGAAAGTGATACCATTCAATATAAATCAGAGATGCCAACTATTCTGATTCAGTCGTAATACTTACGAATCACCCATCATAATTAAGTCTTTACGAATCACACACTACAAATTACGATTCTCTGTTGATTTCAAAATCTAAGTGTCAGAAGTGTTCAAAAGGATGCACAAGGAATGCCATTACAGCTTGAATTCTCAGAATATTATTTTCAGATTTCTCAGTAAATATTTATACCCCTTTCCTGTCCCTTGTTTGAGAATATTTCGAGTTTTCACACGCCGAATGCAGTGTGTGCTTTCAGTACCGGAAATATAGGCACCTGTGAAGTGGTATATCTTGCGGAATTGTTGTCTTCGTTCGTCACATGATCAGACTTCCATGCAAGTATGAGAGTTCTTTTGTCTTTGTCTTGGCGGCAAAGTGGTGACAAACTCCGTTTAATTGTGAATACTGTGTGCGTGACTGTTGAAGAAGTATTTATTGCGATTTTTTTTGCCAAATTTACATATATTGCTCTTCTAGGATATATGCTAATCGTGTGTTATGAAATACAAAAGGTTTGAAATAATGAAGCGATTTCTATTGCCGGAAAATAGGTGTGATTACATTACCATGACTAGTGACATTAGTAATAAATGAAAAATTGTTCAAACAATTTAGGGAGGAATACTCGAAAGCATGGCCCTGTTTACTGCGTTCCTCAAAATCTCATTCACACGTGTTTTTTAGTGTGTGTAGCCGCGATTATTCAGATGCGCATGATAAGGAAGAACAAGACAATTCCGTTCTAATATGAATTCCGAACTGTTAAAAGCACGTCACCAGTGCACGTTTACAAAACAGGAACAAGAAGCTGGTAACGGAGTAACTACAGCACTCAACAAAAGAAATGATCCTTCATCCTCCACTCGGATATCTACTGCAGATGACCTGTTACTTTAGCAGGTTAGAATCGTACACTCTTTTTATGCCAGCCATTGAATATGTTACATCTGGTTGAATTGTATGTTAATTGATTTTCAATGATATGTAAGTTAGTAAGATCTCGGGGAAACAAAATCTACGGCCGCCGCCACCGCTGCCCCCCCCCCGTGCCCTAAGGGTTGCATTATGAATTGCCTTCCTCGAAAGTTGGCATCTCTGATTAAATAGATCTCATCTTCCTCCTCTCTGAAGTCAGCACTTTCAGATTTCTCTGCTGTTTTCACTTATGTATAAGAGCCATTCTAAAAGAAACAAACCAGAGGCTATAAAATGAAAACCTGTACCGTTATTTCAAAAATACAGCCCAGCACTGTTGAGCCACTGCGACACAAGGCGGTGAATGCCCGTCTCATAAGATACATGGGGCTGCGTTGTGAACCAGTTCCGAACGTACTGCTTGACTTCAATGTCTGAAGGAAATTCTTTACCTCTCAGGGCCTTTTTAGCTCACCTTGGATCTCTTTTGGGTTGCAGTGATCCTGCATGCTTTCACTGGAGACTTTGTCATTTTGACTCGGGTTCGAAGTGATGACACACTATCTTGCCTCCAGCGACCACTCATGACAGGAGCTCATCCCCTTCCTGGGCTCAGCGCAGCAGATGTTCAAGAGAGAGGTTTATTCCTGTGCTGGTTGAATACTGGGCACACTTTTAGCAAAATGTTAATCTGTCCTTAATGATGGCGTGAACACTGCCGATGCTCACTCCGACCTCTGTGGCAAGGGCTTCTACTCTAAATCGCTGGTCTTGTATAACGAGGGCATCCACCTGATGGACAATGGCATAGGTAATGCGGTGTGGCGTTCCAGGTGGTGCATTATCGGCCAGTGACGTCCGTTCTTCCGCGAGTCGCTTGCGCCACGCCTTGACCCGGACACGCAGTGCTCTCCATACAGTTGTGCCATTCTTTGATGAATATATTCATTCCCCTTACTCCTTCTGCAGTCAGGAAATGCTCTGCACACTTTTGCTCTTCTTTTGAAGCCTGAATTTCACTGTTGCCAGCACAACTGGGTGCAGTGGACGATCAACAGGTACGCATGCTCGCTCTGTCGTCACGTGGTGTGCACCCATGTTCCTCCACTGGTGAGTTTAGGACCTCAGCACTCTTATAGGGACCACACCTTCTTCTGCAGCCAATATTGCTTTATGATTCTTTCAGCAGTTTTCATTTTATATTCTTCTTGAATGGCTCTAATATTACTGCACTTGTTAAAACATGTTACACAGCACTGGACAGGATTTCGTAAGAGAAACAACACGTTCCCATGCGACAAAGTCCTAACATTTCTCCTAGTACCGCTAATGGCATATTTATTTTCATTCTGGTTTCTTTATTTGTTGTACACATATACCTGGCTGTATTTAAGTACAGAAAACTTTCTAAAAATCTATCTGAGTGTCAATAACAGACTTCAAGATTCATACAATTTGTGACACTTGTTCATAATCATTGACAAGTTTACACAATGTAAACAATATTGTACATAGTCTGTTCAATAAAGACCGGCACTATTACTTCCAACACTTCATTTCAAAAGATTACATATTCAAACTTTTGTTCCCTTCAAAATAGTCCCCACCCCACCTGTCCCACCACCTTTGCCATTCCTGGAAGAAGTGCAGGAAACCATTCTTTGACAACTGCTTCAGATTTAAAATTATAATGGTTGGGGAGATCCATCAAATCAATACCTCCTTGCAATCACTCTTGGTGATCTATTATACCGTATTTACAAAAAACACAATACATGTTTCAGCTCCTAATAGCCATCTTCAGCTGTTCAAATAGTCTAAATTAAAGTAGCCATAAATAAGACATTGTCTACACCAACTGAGGTGCTCCCTTGGCCCCGGCCTGTCCCGGCAGCAGCCCCGGCGAGAAGTTGGGCAAGTGGCAGAGGCAGAACCACAGGTCATCAAGTAAGCGCGCAGCTTACGAAAACAATATTATTTATGACAATTCTGTGAACACAAACAATTTATTCTGTACAAACATTGCGTTTGCCTTAATGTACATTTAGCGTTTAAGTCGATTGTTCTTATCGTTTTGCGGCAACTAATTTACCAATATTGGGCACAATCGATTTGGCAGTAGAAATTCTAAGCACAGTCTCTAAGACAAACATCAGACAGAGAAGTCCTAGTTATTACATTTATTTAAATTCAGAATTGAAAACATCTCTTCACATGCATAAGTTGTGCCAAACATTGACATAAATTTTAAGGCAAGTGCATGAAGTGTGGGGAAATTCTTGTGGATGAACACCTTTGTAAATGGAAATTAAATCGCCATTGTAGTGGTAGTACCTCTCCTTTAGGATTGCGTTGCACTGTAGTTTTATCAGCCCTGTTTGCAAATATGATGGTGATTTTTCAGAACGCGCTAAAAATGAGTTCATGAATATTTCAAGTTGAGGTGCCATATCATTCATTTCTTTGAATTGGGCATTGAATTCATAGTGCAAAGTCTGTAACGACGTCTGATAGTCTCTAAGATTTTCGTAAGTAGACAAATGTAATGATTTTAGTGAAAAAAATTGACAAAATTTCCGGCTACAAGCTGACTTTTCAATAACAAACTCTGCATTTTGAAAGCCTTAATTCTATCACACATGGTGCTAATCAGTTTGTTTCTCCCTTGCAATGAAATATTTAAATAATTCAAATAATAAGTTCTGCCCACCAAGAAAGCGAGATCAGCTGCCCATTGTTTATTCCGCAAAGTTGGTTGTGGAGAACCTTTCATCTCCATGAACAGAGCAATTTCTTCAATTATTGCAAAGAAGGTTGCTAGCACTTTTGCACAACTTAACCAGCGCACGATACGATAAAAGGTCTGCCCCGAGATTGTTCAAAAGTTTTTTGAATTGCCGATGGTTCAAACCTTGCTTTTTGCAGAAATTTACACATTTTGACACAGTATCCATAACAGAATTAAAGTTACAAAAGTTTTTTTCACATAATTGTTCTTGATGTAAAATGCAATGTACTGCGTGGAGTAGGTGGGGAAGGAGGGGAACGGTGCTGCTGAGTGCCATGCTGGGGCGCCCCAGCACTAAGTGCTCGAGTTGGAAAGGCCTGGTCTACACGATGGTGTGCACAAACAAAATAAACATTTAAAACAAGGTCTAACACTGTATGTATCAAGTACATTCAACTTGAATTTTAAAGTTTGGAATGCGAGACAACGGTATATTGTCGTTTGGTACTTGTGCGTGAAGTGCCAGCAACGATATATTGTCATTACTATCTGCATTTAGCACGATTATGAATGGTAGATGATAATATCTTACATTTTGTTTCCATAGAGTAAAGAACATAGTTTCTAATTTTGTCATTATGTGGCTCATTTGTTAATTTATTTACACACATTGGATTTCTGAATTTCATGTGTTTCTCTGGTCATGTGACAATTGCCAGTTACATAACGGTAATTACCTACTGAACTACTGAACAGATACTTTTCTAATTTTCTGTGTTTGCATTGCAGAGGAATTACCACATTTTATCTGTAATTTTAATTTTGAATTTTTGTTTCAAAGTGTTCAGATTTTTTTTTCCAAATATATTTTGAAACTTAAATGTATTGTAATCATTGTTGGTAGTAAGCATATACCATCCTCAACATTTCCTGCAAGTTTAAAGTCAAAATATTCCAAATTGTAAATTATGTGGTGCTTTAAATAAACCAGTGGCGAAGCTAGCTATATTACTTGGGGAGTCTAAGAATATTGTTCAAGCTTACCTTAAATTCTTTCATAAAGCAAGTGTATGCGGCGCTCCTTTCTCTCTGCAAATGTATCAATGACGCGGTCTCTGAAGCTCTGGTTATTTGACAGTTCGTGCAATAGAGATTTCTCTATCGCATGTGTACTTAAATTACATAGTCCACTGTTTGTCATTGAATTCCTCAGGAAGGTTTTTATGCGTTTTAGCACACTCATACTTCTTTCACTCGAACATGTTCTCACTGGAAATGTGAGAACTAAACGAACCAAACGTGTTGTTTGTTTGTAAACCTTGTCCAGGCCATTATCCAACATATATTTTAGCAGTATTTGTGAGGTAGATGTTTAGCTTCATCAGAGTACACATTCACAAGTTCATTTGTCAGTTGTTCACTTTTGAAAAAAGGGTACATCTTCAGGAGTGTGAATAAACACCCCTTCCACCTTCTGATGGCTATCTCTACTGCCTCACATGTATAGATCATTTCACCAATTGGATGGAATCAATATCAATCAATCAATCAATACTGATCTGCATTTAGGGCAGTCGCCCAGGTGGCAGATTCCCTATCTGTTGCTTTCCTAGCCTTTTCCTAAATGATTTCAAAGAAATTGGAAATTTATTGAACATCTCCCTTGGTAAGTTATTCCAATCCCTAACTCCCCTTCCTATAAATGAATATTTGCCCCAGTTTGTCCTCTTGAATTCTAACTTTATCTTCATATTGTGATCTTACCTACTTTTATAAACGCCATTCAAACTTATTCGTCTACTAATGTCATTCCACGCCATCTCTCCGCTGACAGCTCAGAACATACCACTTAGTCGAGCAGCTCTTCTTCTTTCTCTCAATTCTTCCCAACCCAAACATTGCAACATTTTTGTAACACTACTCTTTTGTCGGAAATCACCCAGAACAAATCGAGCTGCTTTTCTTTGGATTTTTTCCAGTTCTTGAATCAGGTAATCCTGGTGAGGGTCCCATACACTGAAACCATACTCTAGTTGTGGTCTTGCCAGAGACTTATATGCACTCTCCTTTACATCCTTACTACAACCCCTAAACACCCTCATAACCATGTGCAGAGATCGGTACCCTTTATTTACAATCCCATTTATGTGATTACCCCAATGAAGATCTTTCCTTATATTAACACCCAGATACCTACAATGATCCCCAAAAGGAACTTTCATCCCATCAACACAGTAATTAAAACTGAGAGGACTTTTCCTATTTGTGAAACTCACAACCTGACTTTTAACCCCGTTTATCAACATACCATTGCCTGCTGTCCATCTCACAACATGTTCGAGGTCACGTTGCAGTTGCTGACAATCTTGTAACTTATTTATCACTCTATAGAGAATAACATCATCCGCAAAAAGCCTTACCTCCGATTCCATTCCTTTACTCATATCATTTATATATATAAGAAAACATAAAGGTCCGATAATACTGCCTTGAGGAATTCCCCTCTTAATTATTACAGGGTCAGATAAAGTTTCACCTACTCTAATTCTCTGAGATCTATTTTCAAGAAATGTAGCAACCCTTCAGTCACTCTTTTGTCTAGTCCAATTGCACTCATTTTTGCCAGTAGTCTCCCATGATCCACCCTATCAAATGCTTTAGACATGTCAATCGCGATACAGTCCATTTGACCTCCAGAATCCAAGATATCTGCTATATCTTGCTGGAATCCTACAAGTTGAGCTTCAGTGGAATAACCTTTCCTAAAACCGAATTGCCTTCTATCGAACCAGTTATTAATTTCGCAAACATGTCTAATATAATCAGAAAGAATTCCTTCCCAAAGCTTACATACAATGCATGTCAAACTTACTGGCCTGTAATTTTCAGCTTTATGTCTATCACCCTTTCCTTGATACACAGGGGCTACTATAGCATCTCTCCATTCATCTGGTATAACTCCTCCGACCAAACAATAATCAAATAAGTACTTCAGATATGGTACTATATCCCAACCCATTGTCTTTAGTATATCCCCAGAAATCTGATCAATTCCAGCCGCTTTTCTAGTTTTCAACTTTTGTATCTTATTGTAAATGTCATTGTTATCATATGTAAATTTTATTACTTCTTTGGCCTTAGTCTCCTCCTGTATCTCGACATTATCTGCTATATCTTGCTGGAATCCTACAAGTTGAGCTTCAGTGGAATAACCTTTCCTAAAACCGAATCAATGTCGAGATAGAGGAGGAGACTAAGGCCAAAGAAGTAATAAAATTTACATATGATAACAATGACATTTACAATAAGATACAAAAGTTGAAAACTAGAAAAGCGGCTGGAATTGATCAGATTTCTGGGGATATACTAAAGACAATGGGTTGGGATATAGTACCATATCTGAAGTACTTATCTGATTATTGTTTGGCCGAAGGAGCTATACCAGATGAATGGAGAGTTGCTATAGTAGCCCCTGTGTATAAAGGAAAGGGTGATAGACATAAAGCTGAAAATTACAGGCCAGTAAGTTTGACATGCATTGTATGTAAGCTTTGGGAAGGCATTCTTTCTGATTATATTAGACATGTTTGTGAAATTAATAACTGGTTCGATAGAAGGCAATTCGGTTTTAGGAAAGGTTATTCCACTGAAGCTCAACTTGTAGGATTCCAGCAAGATATAGCAGATATCTTGGATTCTGGAGGTCAAATGGACTGTATCGCGATTGACATGTCTAAAGCATTTGATAGGGTGGATCATGGGAGACTACTGGCAAAAATGAGTGCAATTGGATTAGACAAAAGAGTGACTGAATGGGTTGCTATATTTCTAGAAAATAGATCTCAGAGAGTTAGAGTAGGTGAAGCTTTGTCTGACCCTGTAATAGTTGAGAGGGGAGTTCCTCAGGGCAGTGTTATCGGACCTTTATGTTTTCTTATATATATAAATGATATGAGTAAAGGAGTGGAATCGGATGTAAGGCTTTTTGCGGATGATGTTATTCTCTATAGAGTGATAAATAAGTTACAAGATTGTCAGCAACTGCAATGTGACCTCGAAAATATTGTGAGATGGACAGCAGGCAATGGTATGTTGATAAACGGGGCTAAAAGTCAGGTTGTGAGTTTCACAAATAGGAAAAGTCCTCTCAGTTTTAATTACTGTGTTGATGGGATGAAAGTTCCTTTTGGGGATCATTGTAAGTATCTAGGTGTTAATATAAGGAAATATCTTCATTGGGGTAATCACATAAATGGGATTGTAAATAAAGGGTACCGATCTCTGCACATGGTTATGAGGGTGTTTAGGGGTTGTAGTAAGGATGTAAAGGAGAGTGCATATAAGTCTCTGGCAAGACCCCAACTAGAGTATGGTTCCAGTGTATGGGACCCTCACCAGGATTACCTGATTCAAGAACTGGAAAAAATCCAAAGAAAAGCAGCTCGATTTGTTCTGGGTGATTTCCGACAAAAGAGTAGCGTTACAAAAATGTTGCAATGTTTGGGTTGGGAATAATTGAGAGAAAGAAGAAGAGCTGCTCGACTAAGTGGTATGTTCCGAGCTGTCAGTGGAGAGATGGCGTGGAATGACATTAGTAGACGAATAGGTTTGAATGGCGTCTATAAAAGTAGGAAAGATCACAATATGAAGATAAAGTTGGAATTCAAGAGGACAAACTGGGGCAAATATTCATTTATAGGAAGGGGAGTTAGGGATTGGAATAACTTACCAAGGGAGATGTTCAATAAATTTCCAATTTCTTTGAAATCATTTCGGAAAAGGCTAGGAAAGCAACAGATAGGGAATCTGCCACCTGGGCGACTGCCCTAAATGCAGATCAGTATTGATTGATGATTGATTGAACCAACAATCTTTACATACTGCTCACTGAATACTTCTGCCTTTTGAAGATCCTCACATACACACTCCCCCTGTTCATTAATTATTCCTGGAATGTCCTTCTTGGAACCTGTTTCTGCCTAAAAATACCTGTACATACTCTTCCATTTTTCACTAAAATTCGTATGACTGCCAATTATGCTTGCCATCATGTTATCCGTAGCTGCCTTCTTTGCTAGATTCAATTTTCCAGTCAGTTCCTTCAATTTCTCCTTACTTCCACAGCCATTTCTAACTCTATTTCTTTCCAGTCTGCACCTCCTTCTTAGTCTCTTTATTTCTCTATTATAATAAGGTGGGTCTTTACCATTCCTTACCACCCTTAAAGGTACAAACCTGCTTTCGCATTCCTCAACAATTTCTTTTAACCCATCCCAACAGTTCAGTTGCACAGATGGTGTATGGCATGCATATTAGGCTTCCAGGTGAATTCTTTGATAACCCTCGATCTCAGATCGAACCAGGAACTTTTGTCTCCAAACTTCAGCAGCACATGCAGCAACTCAGACCTGTGGAAGGTAAGCACAAAACTTCCCAAACTGTGTTCATCCATAAAGACTTGAGTAAATGTACTCACGTATTTCTGAGAATCGATAGAGTGAAAAAACCTTTGCAACCCCCATATGAAGGTCCTTTCCAGGTAACTGCCAAAACTGATACAAATAGACATTTTAAATACAATTACCTCTTACCAAAATATACCATTCATATCAAACATTATCTTAAAACCACCAACAGCTGGCTTATTATTGAACTCTCTCCCATAACCCTGCATAATTTATTGTCTCTACTTACCTTTTGACTCCTAGTTACCATGCCTTCTTCATTTCTATCTCTCTTCTCCCACAAATCTTTTAAGCTCACACTTCTCCCTTTGTGTAGAGCCTTGCTTTTGAGCTGGACCTTCACTTATCCTGGGGGTTGAACCGCCCTCCACTTTGTTCACCCCTCTTACTTCACTATTCACTACCCTCTGCTCATCCCTTTCACATTCTATACGTATATCTCTGCTAATTTCACTAGCCCACATTTTCCTTTTCTCACTGTCATACCAAAATTCTTCGACGCTGTGATCTCTTCTCATTCTTTCCACCACACTCACTGCTCCTCTTCCTTCTGTCCATTTCATCCTGCCCGTCATCTCCGCCGCTACAACTCGGTGCTCCACTCCTTATATCAAGCATGCCCTCGCCGGACCTACTTGTTTCGTTATTATTTAAATCCCTTCTCCATAGACAAAAGTGTCAACGCACCCCACTTTCGAGACCAGTTTCCATTGGACACCACCAGCACTTGCCCCTAATATGAGCTCTCAATCCTTGCAGTCTTGTCCTGATCATGTGCTTCCTCAAAATTTTGAAATTTCTGTTCCCATCTCTTCCCCAGTCTCTCTTAATCCACATTTTCCTTCTGCAGGTTTCCAGCATTTCTGATTACTATATCTGCCATCAGTGAGGATAGCAACGTGACCTTGATTTGTCTGCACCCCCTCAGCCTGCCTTTCCTCTTCACGTCATCTATATCGACCACCTCACTGAAGTTGATTTTCATTTTTCTTTGTATTACATCTACCACCTTGTATATTATGTCCTCTTTCCTACCTTCTCTTCTTGAACTCCATAAATAAAAATAGTTTTCTTCATGCTCTCCTGTCTGTAGACTTCAACTTCTTTCTTCAAATTCATCACCTCCTCTTCCATATTTTTTATTTTCTCATTTTGAAAAACTACATCTCTCTCACTGCTTTCCATTTTACCTTTGATCTCATTAGTGTCTTCCTGGAGCCACCGTTTTGTCATTTCATGCTCCTTAACTTGCTCTTTTATAATCCGTTTTAACTGCTCAGACGGAGAGAGTTCCTCTACTACCTCCTTAACCACTCTCCTTATTACTTCAACGTCCTCCCAATTCATGTTGCCACTGCCCTGCGGGCTTCGGTTTACTTCCACACCCCCAATAACCAGCAGGACAGTGACAACCGCTGCCACTATCAGCATCTTGCCTTTCAGTCTCATCCCTAAGCATTCTTCTTACTTCCCTGCCATCCACCAATAATGGCCCTATATTGTTCAACGCTGATCATCTTCCTGGTAGCACTCAACTCGTCCTGCCCGCTCCTCACTCCTACTCCACTCACTCAGCAAACTTCGCACAATACGTCCTTTCTGTTCGCTCACCTTGGCTAGACTGTGCCAAAACTGATAAATATTTCACAGTTACCATAAAAAAATAAATCTGTGAATGTCTCCATTGATCGCCTGAAACCAGCCTACTTCATAGCAGCAGATGATGAGACTTCTACAGCTCGTCATGAAGAACGACCAGGTGTCTTGCAAGGACTCTGCCCCTCTTGATGGATCAACGACAGATTCCCAGAACAAACTCAGCAAGGAGAAGGTGGTAACAAGATCATGTAGTGGAAGGACACTCTCTATCTAAATGATGATGTATATATTTAATTTTTTTTTGTCTCACATATAGATCTGCATGTCCCAGGACCTAAACCTGGTCCCTTTACATGTATGTATCTGATAATTTTTTTAATTATGGAGAGAAAAACTCACCTAAGGTAAGTTTCTTCTGACCTTAAAAATATTCGCTATCGGGGAGAAATCGTATCCGGTCATGTATAAAATACATGATCGGAATGAAAAACCCCTACTTTAACACGCATCAGTTTTATCTTTTATACATTAGCTACGGTCCTCGGGTTTTATGCCTAGTAGGCAAGTTTGAAATTTGGAAAAGTTTTCTAATCATGTCGATGCCGCAATCTTGCGGACTGGCAGGCATACGACCTAATACACCTAGAGCTGTCTTGGCTATGAACTTGCGTATTGTCGGTATTTGTAGCGAGGTGTGTAGTCTTTGAAGATTCGCGAAACGGGGGGAGTTGGTCATAATGGATATGACCCTGTTTTGCACGACCTGTAGTGCTCTAATTTATGTCTTGGGGATATATCCCCAGGCTTCGCAGCCGAACATTAAGACAGGCCTAATGCAGACTAGGTACATCCTCTTTTTGAGTTGAACAGGCAGATGCCTGTCTCTCAAGAAAGGATACAGAGCGGACGTACGGACTTTCGTTCTAGCGATGGCCTGGGCAATAAGATCTCTCCATAAAAGTTTCCTATCCAGGGTCATTCCCAAATATCTTGTCCTGGGTTGCCATGGTAGGGAGGTATTGTTAAAAGTCAGTGGCGAGGGATCTATTTTGAGTCTAGTAAAGTTCATGGCAACTGTCTTCGTCGCGTTAACCTTAACACGGTTAACGTCGCACCAGTCCTCAAAGAGCTTTAATATTTAAAGCTCAGATGTCGTTTAGCTATGACGTAAAGTGCAACATCGTGTGCGTATTGCGCTATACGTACGTGCGGTAATCTTGGAAGATCGTTCACCATGAGGCTGTAGAGCACCTTGGGGTACTCCCGCTTCCACTCCGCTCACCATCACACTCACAAAGAACGATCTGTCCAGGAAGCTGTCTACCATTTGAGTCAGGTAAGGCGGTACTTGGGCATCATGTGCATTTTATATAACAACAGCGGGTGACACACTGTATCAAATGTTCGATGTCCATGAATACAGCCGAGACTCGCTGCCTGATGTCTACCAGTCGTAGTACCTGTAGTGGGGCACTACGTTTTGTCCTGAACCCGAACTGCTCGGGTCGTATTATGTTATGACTGTTGAGGTGAGAATTGAGGCGTCTTAAGAGGCATCTCTCAAGTATCTTTGAAATGTGGGACAGCAATGAGATGGGTCTATAATTTTGAGGGAGAAGATGGTCCTTTCCGGGCTTGGGGATCATTTTTATCTTTGCTATTTTCCATTCACTAGGGAAGTAGCCAATGGAAATGCAAGCATTGAAAATATCTGCCAAAAATGTTTAATGCAATGGGGGGCAAATGTTTTAAGTGCTCTGTTGTTACACTATCTGGCCCTGCGGCTTTGCCCTTTTGTAGTTGTCTAATCTCCATAGGAGTAATTTTGTTAAATTCGTTCATGGTCGTTGTCCACTGTCTTCTAAGTCTCGAAACGTTTCGCAGAATATCATCATGAATGTTAACAATGCCTTCGTCATTCGTAGCCCTATTGGCTGTGAATTGACTCTCTAAAGTATCTGCAAAAGCCTCGGCTTGTTCCAATGGGGAATAGCACGTTTTGTTGCTTTGGATCTGGTAAGGGAGCGAGTGTCGCGCCAAAGTCACTGTCGCTTGCCGTTCAAATAGTCCTGCCTGTAAAACTTCCTTTAATTGTTTGAATTCTTCTTTATCAGCAGGGTCCCAACATTATTTTTAATTTGGATCAAATCCTTAAGGAGATCTGGAGTCTGAGTCTGGTGACTGGTTGTGAAACCCTGTTCTGTTGGCATCAGGTTGAGGTATTCCTGTGTTAGCCGGGCCATGGGAGTTGCCTACTTGGCCTTGCCACTGGGGTTCATTATTTCTTGTGTTTGAGCCTGTCACCGTAATTATTTTTGTAATGATGGTGTATTTTGTTTATGTTTATATTGTCGTTGTATCGTAACTTGGTTACTGGAGGGGGAGCAGTGTAGGCCGCCCCTACTGGACTTTGTCTGAACAAAAAACCGAAGATGACCGATCTTTGCCGTGGAACAAAAGGCGGCAGAAAAAGCGAAGGTGGAGTGAGCTGTTTTTGTATATTTGTTTAACGATAATTTTGGTGCAAAATTAAACTGTAGCCAAGGTGGATTCAGTGTGTTATGTACTTCACTACAACCTCTTCGGTCTCTACAATAGATTTATACCCTTCTAGAAATACCTATTACCCTCCCCCTCTCTCAACCATGATTCCACTCCTATCATCACATCAGTCTCATAAGATTCCATCAATGTACCGAATGTTAATTGCTTATTTACTACACTTTGACACTTTGACAAGAACAGTCTCGGATCCTTCATAAAACTTCACTGTTGCAATTGGGTAACTTGAAATTCCTTACTTTCCTGATTTTCATTTTTCATTTTCAATGAGCCAGTTTGAAGTACAGCTGGCTCTTTCTACTAGATTTCCTAGTCAATATTATAACTCTTGTTAATCAATAGTACTATTAATATACGCTACATGTTGAACACATTTATAATTATTATGAAAGTTGTCATCAATTAAAAAAATCATTTCATTACTACCTTGAGGAGGGTAAGTGGGCCATCAGCTAGACGAGCAGCTCTTTGGCTATTGTTACAGAAAACATGGGGGAATATATATTTTTTTAAAGAGTTAAAGAGGTAGGAGTATGTATCGCTCAATGACATGAAAGATAGAGTCTGCTAAACATACTCGTTACAACGCCCCTGGTTGAAACACAGCAAACTAACTTTTACCTGTATCTGTCATGGTGGTTGCCACTTCTTGGCCTTGATAGTTAGCCCTGTTATCAGTTCAATGAGCTGATGAGATCACATGTTTGTCCAACTCATAGAGTTAGTAAATAATACACTAGAGGTAGCACTGGCGCTGCAGCCGCGTGCGAGGTTGAGCGAGCACGCTGTTTGGCAAACGCTGGATTGTTTGGCACTGTCACTACTGGAGCTTCCCAATTAATTGAAGTATACACTTCTCTGAAGGAAAATGTCAGTCTCCTATACAACTTGTGGCTGCATAGAAAGGTTCATAAAGGGCAATGGCATATAATTTCACAGGTATGTTTCCTTGAAATTCATTTCCATGCGTATAAAATAATATTTTGCGTGACACTTATTGTCATGTGAATTGGCCTACTTGGGCTGACTACGTGACTGATTGCCCTGTCAGCGTGAATGAGATTCTTTGGATCCTACCTTGAAGACTGAAATTACTGTTATAGAAAATATGAGGGATGACATTTTCCTTTCACTGAACAGCCATGCCTTTGAAAGTGAATACCCAGAAAAATCATGTACATGATACCGAGCGAGTGGCTGCACGCTTTAGGTCACGTAGCTGTCACCTTGCATTCAGGAGATAGTGGGTTTGAACCCCACTGTCAGCAACCGTGAAGATGGTTTCCAATTTTTACACCAGGGAAATGCTGGGGCTGAACCTTAATTAAGGCCACAGTCGTTTCCTTCCCACTCCTAGCCCTTTTCTGTCCTATACTCGCCGTAAGACCTATCTGTGTCGGTGCGATGTAAAGCAAATTAGTACAAAAAAGAAAATAATAAATAGCCTGGAATTGTCCACCATTTTTCACTTTTTGTGTGTATTAAAAGCTATTGAATATATTTTTTGTATGTGCAGTTTGTTGGTTTCCCTTCGTATGATACGTGTAGCAGTCCCTATTCATACCCTACCAGATTATACAGTTTAGAGACTTAGATGTGCAACACCATGTGAACATCTAAGTCCTTTACTTTTGTCAATATTATGATTCCTTTAAATGGTCATATAGGACTATATACAAGCATAACAAATTATTGACCGAGCGAGCTGGCCGTGCGGTTAGGGCTGCTCAGCTGTAAGCTTTCTTTCGGGAAATAGTGGGTTCAAACCCCACTGTTGGCAGCCCTGAAGATGGTTTACCATGGTTTCCCATTTTCACATCAGGCGAATGCGCGGACAGTACCTTAATTAAGCTTATGGGTGCTTCCTTCCCACTCCTATCATCGCCATAAGGCCTATCTGTGTCGGTGCGATGTAATGCAAATTGTATTTTTCAGTTCTTTTCAATCATATAATTTACCACTCTCCCTTTCCATTAACGAAAATCATTTTACAAGTTAAAATCCTAAAGCAAATCATACATTTCAGGAAAAGCTAAATAAAAACTCCATAATATGGTAAAACCACAACAGAGTGTCACATTTACACTTCTACCGGTAATCACGTTTAGAGAACATCGACAACAACAACAACAATAATAATAATAATAATAATAATAATAATAATAATAATAATAATAATAATGGCATGGTTTTCGGAGGGTGTCGGAAATTTTTTCTCACGGGAGATTTTTCATGTGCCGATAAATATATCTACAAGAGGCTGACGTATTTGAGCACGTTCAAGTATCACAGGACTGAGCCAGGCTCGAACCTGCCAACTTGGGTTCAGAAAGCCAGCGTGTACACCGACGATGGCAATATTTTGTCTATTTTACCCCAAAATGTCGCCAACGCTTTTAGGCTAAAAAACTCGCTCATTCGCTTCGTACGAGAGAGGACATTTTCGGTTGTTGGGCAGAATTATACCATAGTCCTGGTCATTTACACAAAAGATAGCGAAATGTATGTGTCCTCCTTCTAAACGTATGTTCTTAGAAGACTTAATATGAACAGTAAATTGATTTTGTGTTACTTAACTGCAACTGAACACCGTCCTATTTTATCACGCATTCTCCTGTATTTATGCTTTTTGGGCTTCTTTTTTCTAAAATCAGATCAAAAATTAGATGTATGGCTTTTCAGGTGCCCGCTCTATTACCCAGCATTTCGTCCTAGGTCTGACACTAGACTCGTCAGAGTGCCACATAAGAGGCTTCTGATAAGTTCACCTGCATACACCCCAGCATAAGTGGGTACGGTCTGACACATCCCACTCTGACGAGTCTAGTGTCAGACCTAGGACGAAATGCTGGTTAATAGAGCGGGCGCCTGAAAAGCCATACATCTAATTTTTGATCTGATTTTTGATATGCTCTATTGGTGGAAAAATATCTAATTCCCTCCAGGGGAATTTAGAATTACCATTTGGAATTGCTAGGCGGGCATTAATTCCATTGTGGAGTTTTATCTCCCGTATGCAGTTATCAGACTGTGCCACATAAGAGGCTTCTGATAAGTTCACCTGCATACACCCCAGCATAAGTGGGTACGGTCTGACACATCCCACTCTGACGAGTCTAGTGTCAGACCTAGGACGAAATGCTGGTTAATAGAGCGGGCGCCTGAAAAGCCATACATCTAATTTTTGATCTGATTTTTGATATGCTCTATTGGTGGAAAAATATCTAATTCCCTCCATGGGAATTTAGAATTACCATTCTTTTTTCTACTCGAGAGAAGCATCGCAAGTATACTGTAGTACCTGAGAATGTTTGCATATAAGAATCGTAAACCATATGTATATCCTCGCAGTTTTACAAATTCCCTATTTACTTTGATGAGTACAACGGAGTGAGCTTTCTGCCAAACAGCTGCGATTTCAACATGCTCCGCTCTCTACAGCGATTTTCTCGTAGACGGTGACGCCAATGCTACCTCTAGTGTATTATTTACTAACTCTATGGTCCAACTCTTGTCCCATTGCTCGGAGTCGGGTATAAGGTGAGATGAATCTGTCGTGGTGAGTTTTTATGACCGGATTCCCTTAATTAGATGAAATGAATGACGTGATATATGATAGCAGGAAGGGAGAGGGTGAAACTCGGTGCCGGCACATAGCCTACTCCTCTCGAATAACACCAAGGGACGAATCACCATATGCCCTCACTCCATACGAGCACTTTGGAGAGGTTTGGAATTTAATCCAGGCTTTTGACACGCATCACCTCCCCTACCCTGCCGGCCAAAATTCTGATGGTGAAAATTTTTCCGTACCAGGCGAGTTGGCCGTGCGTGTAGAGGCGAGCGGCTGTGAGCTTGCATCCGGGAGATAGTAGGTTCGAATCCCACTATCGGCAGCCCTGAAAATGGTTTTCCGTGGTTTCCCATTTTTACACCAGGCAAATGCTGGGGCTGTACCTTAGGCCACGGCCGCTTCCTTCCAACTCCTAGGCCTTTCCTATCCCATCGTCGCCATAAGACCTATCTGTGTCGGCGCGACGTAAAGCCCCTAGCAAAAAAAAAAAAATTCCGACCAACGGGACTCGAACCGGCTAACCTTGGTATCAGACCATTTAGACTTCAACGCCTTAACAATCATGGCCACCAGGCGGGCTATAGTTGATGAGATTATATGTTGTTGCAAATTAAGCTTTTATTTAAAAATAAACATATTTTTAAACACACTAATGTTAGAATGAAATAAGCTTGGTTATAAGAAGAATTACGTATGTAGAAGGATGGATAATTCGGCTTCATACACTAACAATAAAGTCATTCACTACATAAAGACATGTTATACATACAGCAGTTCATTGAGGAATTCACATCGCACAGAGAAAGATACTAATGCCTTTTAATGACACGCCTTCAGTGTCATTCTGGGATAATTTTAGAATTTTGCTTCTTGTTCTAGTTTGTTAGGTTTTATGGTTTTTGCTACTGCTGTGCAACAAACAGCACATACACCCGTTGGTTGCGGCGTAGAATATCTCTACGACATTCTCTGCCTGTCGTAAGGGGCTACTAAACGGGGCAACCCCAAATTCTGAACTTGAGACCACCAGACCCCTGGCTGAGTGTAGCATTCCTTCCACATACGGCATTCTACCAGCTTCACCGCTTTAATATTTCTATCGGACCTCTCTTGTTCAACACTCGCCTGACTTCATTCTACAGAATTCATAGCCTGGTATAGTTAGTTTAACCTTGCGCACCTTCTCAAAGACCGTACTTCATCACACAACAACTTCTCCACATCCTTTCTATGGCAGATTTAGAGGAAAATAGCATATGTTTTGCCACAGACAGGATGTGACATGGAAGAAAAAAAAGTTTCCTCAATGAACTGGAAACACATTGTTGGAGATGGGATCATGGTAATGGGAGATCTGAATGCCCACGTTGGAACTGATAAAATGGGATACGAGAATGTTCTGGGCCCACATGGGTATGGCGATAGAAATGAAGATGGAGAGAAGCTGTTGAACTTTTGTATCAGATAATAAAGAACACATGGTTTATGAAGAGGAATAGCCATAAGATCAGCCAAAATAGTTGGGATGGACAGTATGGAACACTCATCGATTTTATAATAACAGACCGAGAATGGGGGAAGATACGTCATGAATACGAAGATAAACCCCAGTGAAAGAATGGAAGGTGATCATAGATTATTAATTGTGGAACTAAAACAAGTAAAAATTCCTAAAATTGTACTGAAGAAGAAACCAAAGATCAGGATTTGGGAATTGGAAGAGGAGGATGAAAGAATGGCATTCCAAGATTGTGTAAAAAGGAAGTTGCCTAACACAGAAACACGAAGTGGAGAAGAAGAGTGGGACAATTTAAGACAGACATTTGTAGAAGTAGCAATTGAGGTATTTGGGAAAACAAAAGCAAAGTTTAAGGAAAAGGTGTCACGGCAGTGGACAGACAAAATAAAAAATAAATAAAAGAAAGGAACAACGTAAAGAAAGAAATGGATAAGGAGAAGCAAAAACGTATCAGAGGGATGAGAATAAGATAGAAAGGTTACATGTGAATACAAAAGATTAAAACTACAAGTAAAGAAGTGTATCAAGGAAGAAAAGGAGAAATGTTGGGGAGAGTTTATGAACAAAATTCTTAATTATCACTGTCTGTTTGCGACTTTTATTGCACACATTTCTCCATTCGTA
Source organism: Anabrus simplex (assembly GCF_040414725.1). Lineage (NCBI taxonomy): Eukaryota > Metazoa > Arthropoda > Insecta > Orthoptera > Tettigoniidae > Anabrus > Anabrus simplex. The sequence continues at coordinate 11,112,032 of NC_090274.1, read as the reverse complement.
AACTTCCAGATACATGTAAGATTTTTTATTATTATTATTATTATTATTATTATTATTATTAAATGTTGTACAGCATAGGTGTAAGAAGGGTAGTCTAATTACAGAGCATGCTGTAGGGCGCCACTGTTACTATTATATTATAATTCTTTTCGTTTCAGCCATTTATGGGCTGCGATTATGCAACTTCCATTGCTTTCTCAAGTTCTTTCTCCTTCCTCTTTCGCCAGTATTCCTTCATCCGTTGGCTTGCTCGTGCTCATTCTTCTGCCGTGACCCCACATTTTTCTAAATCTCGGTGGACTTCCCATGGGACTTGTGTCTTCCTGTTCTCCTGGAAGGCGAGGATCCTGTTGGCGAGTCTCTCCGATCCCATCCTTTTAATATGTCTGTAGAACGTCAATCTTCCATTTTGTATCGTGGTGTTATTATTATTATTATTATTATTATTATTATTATTATTATTATTATTATTATTATTATCATCATCACTACTATTTTACTACTATCAAATAAATTTCAATTGTGAGATATCCCAGTGGATATATATTCTCACAATACTATGGGAACAACGTTAAATGAAAACATAATTTACCTAACTATAAGAAATTATAACAAAACCAGGAATTTCATGATAATGAAAGGAGAGGTATGAAAAAGCAATATATAAAAACAATTTTTATTTTCGTGAATTTAAAATGATTTTTCTAGAGCATTTCATTTCCTGCGTATTTCCGCCATGTCATCGTACTGTGGGTCCTCTCTATTGAGAAGGTGCTAACATAAGGCCCTAGGAAAATCGGAACTTTCCATCTGCAAATCCATCTGTCTTTTATTCACAGACAACATATGTACAACATTATGTATAACATTATAGCAGAAACACTCGTTACAGGTAAACCAATGAACCTCTATTGGCCTCTTACGTATAAAACGAACAGAAGATCAGTTATCCACTGAAAATAATAAAGACAAATAGTTAACATTAAAGAAAAGAAACGGCCTTCAACCAGCCATAGGCCCCTGGACTACGAACCTGGCCCATCCAAGCAGCACAGCACACACAGAAGCACAACTCAAATCCACTTACACACACCCATTCGCGGCCACAAGCAGTAACCTTTCACTCAATACACACACATACAACATTCACTCACGACTTACGCTCCGATGTTCGCAGTCCAGAAGCCTTGGGTTCGAAAGGAACCTCCCAGTAATTGCTCAAGAGAGCGACAAAAATTAATGAGAGCCTCACGCTTGATGAAACCAGCCACCAGGACTACGTTCGAGAAGGGAAGGGGAAGGGACAGGAGGGAGAACAACCAATGTAGAAACTCACTCACAGCTCAGGCGCACTTCAAGTGTCTTTTAGAGTCTTGTGAGAGAGCGTAATAGTAGTTTCTCGTAAAATAATTTCTTAATAATTTCTTAAATGAAAATATCTGTGATACTATTGAGACCAAGTCTGCCTATTAAAGTAGTTTTATTACTGGGCAATGCAGGGCCACATCCAGATGAACACAAACTAGTATGTGACGAAATTTGTGCTTTATTTTTGCTCGCTAACCCAACAAGTGTGATACAACCTATAGATCAGGCCGTTTTGGAATGTCTAAAAAGAAAGTATCGGCACTGCCTGATACATTCACTCCTGGAAGCAACAGAACGTGAGGAAACCATCACGAACTTCCTCAAACAGATAGCCATGAAGGACGTAATGTATTGGACGAACTTTGCAGAGACCGTGGGATTGTAGGTTTCGCTCCCGATCCAGCGTCCCACCTTGGTGTGTACAGAAACACGAACTTCGCAGCGACCATGGGATTGTAGGTTTTGCTCCCGTTTCCCGCGTTCTGCGTTGGTGTGGGCAGACCTTAAGCCAGTAACCATAATCTGTTTTAAGTGAAAGTTGTATTATCACTAAATTTTTTCTTATTTAAGTAACTGATCTTTTCAGTTCAGCATAATTTCCACTTTCAAATCAAATCAAAATCTCTTTATTTGCAAATGAGGTGTCTACCTCGGTGGCAAATGGTACACTAAAATACATTATTGTCAAGCACTAAATATTAAATTATCAAGAGAAGAAAATTTTTCCTATAATACAATATTATACAATTTACGCTAACAATGTTTTCTATTAAACACACAGCTCATCCTTAATAAATTTATATTGTTTACAAAATTCTACTTATATCATCTTACAAACATAGTCAACTCATATACAGTACGGTATGTGAAATTACTTCTAATAATACTATACAACTGGTATAAGATTAAAATTAACATTGAATTTATTTACATATTTATATTTTACCCATTTTGGAACCTAAGTAGCATAACGACCTGCTGCGTCTTAACCAGAGCCCCTTTTGCCACCACTTTTCAGAGTTCCTGAAGGGCCTTCACAGCTACCGTAGCGGTCCCAGGGCCCTCGAAGTCCCCACTGTACTTCACCCCTACAGGCAGTCCCCTATTTGGGCTGTCCAAACTCCTTAGACCAGGGGATGGAATTAATTTAATCACACACATTTATTATTTACAATATCCTGCACTGGTCGAATGCCCTCTAACATTTAATTTATTATCTCTGTTGTTGTTTATTCTCTTCTTGAATATCTGTACAGATTTTGGAAAAGGGTCAAACACTACCCCTGGTAAACTGTTCCACTCCTTCACGCCCTTCCCAATGAAAGAAAATTTACCCCAATTGCTTCTGCTAAAATTCCTTCTAATTTTGTACTTGTGGTCAGTTCTACCAATATAATTATTTTCCAACCGAAGCCTCTCACGGATATCTCCCCATGCTTCTTCTCCTGTATAGGCTCTATATAATCCTATAAGTCTAGTTTTCTCCCTTCTCTTACTTAAAGTTTCCCACCCAAGTTCCTTTAACATTTCTGATACACTACTCTTTCTCCTGAAATCCCCTGTTACAAACCTTGCTGCTTTCCTCTGCACACCATCTAGTTCTTTTATTAGGTATTCTTGGTGAGGATCCCAAACACTGTTTGCATATTCCAATAATGGACGAACCATACTTAGGTAACTTTTCTCTTTTAATTCTTTGTTGCATCCTTTAAGTAGCCTCATTATGACATGTAACGATCTGTATGCTTTCCCAACAATGTCATCAACATGACCCTTCCAGTGCAAATTACTTTCAAATCTTACGCCTAAGTATTTGCACTTGCCATCTTTTGGGATAACTACCTCATCCAAAGTATATTCAAATTCAGTTTTAAAGCTCCTGTTTGTAAAAGTTGTAACAGTTGATTTGCCTCCATTAATCTTCATATTATTTTCTTCAACCCATTCTTGGATACTGTCAAGGTCCCTTTGTAATTCTCAACAATCCTCAATGTTATTTATTTCCCTGTAAACAATTATGTCATCTGCATACAATCTTATTTTCGATGTTATATTGTTCCCTAAATCATTTGCATATATTAAGAAAAGTAACGGACCGATTATACTACCCTGTGCAATTCCCTTCCAAACTTTCTCTTCCTGTGATATATTATTTCCTACTTTGACTTTCTGAACCCTTGAATTTAGAAATGTTCTTATCCAACGTATAACCCTTACGTCCAATCCTATTCCCTCCAATTTCTTTAATAATATTCCATGTTCCACTCTATCAAATGCTTTGGAAAGATCTATGGCTATGCAATCTAACTGGCCTCCTGAATCTAACTGATCTGATATGTCCTGCTGAAATCCCACCAGTTGTGCCTTGCAAGAAAATTTCTTTCTAAATCCATACTGGCTCCTCATGAACCAATTTTTATCATCACATATCCCTCTGATGTACTTTGCTATTAAACTCTCCAGTATTTTACAAACTATACTGGTCAGGCTGATTGGTCTGTAGTTCTCTGGTTTCCTTTTATCACCCTTTCCTTTATAAATTGGTATTATTATAGATTCCTTCCATTCCTTTGGTATCACACTATTATTTATTACATAGTCAAAGAGAAATTTTAAATAAGGCACTATATACCACCCCATTGTCTTTAATACCTCCCCAGTAATTTGTTCACTTCCTGCTGCTTTTCCTTGCTGAAGCAGTTGGATTTCTCTGAAAATATCTTCATTTGTGAATGAGAAGCTTCTTGTTTCCCTCTGTGTCTCTCCCTTTCTATTTTCTGTTACGGTTTCCAAGTCCTGACAAGCTTCTACTGAATCTCGGAATTCCCTACTAAAGATTCATATGATTAATACTTAATTGTTTTTTTATTTTTGCACTATAGTATAATTTTAACAAAGTTTGGTTATCTTCTTCTTCTTCTTCTGCTTTACGATGGAGCAACTTATCAAATGAATTCCTTTGTTGTTAATGAATTCTATTGTTTTTTCTATTACTCCCCCCACCTCCCATTTGCCCTGCTTAATATACTCCTGGTCAACATTTACACTCTTTGAGATAGCACTTAATGAATCCCACAGGAAGCAATCTCTGACTTATATGACTGGAATGTGGCTTAGGTTATTTTTATCTGTAGTAAATTCTCTGAATATGCACACCATTTTTCGCCACTGGAGATGATCTTTTAGATCATCATTTATCATTAAATATAACATCTTTAAGATACTCTCTAATTCAATTCCATACTTTATTTATTGTCCGACTCGTTGGCTGAACGGTCAGCGTACTGGCCTTCGGTTCAGAGGGTCCGGGTTCGATTACCGGCCGGGTCGGGGATTTTAACCTTAATTGGTTAATTCCAATGGCACGGGGGCTGGGTGTATGTATTGTCTTCATCATCATTTCATCCTCATCAAGACGCGCAGGTCGCCTACGGGTGTCAAATAGAAAGACCTGCACCTGGCGAGCCGAACCCTTCCTGGGATATCCCGGCACTGAAAGCCATACGACATTTCATTTCACTTTATTTATTCAAAATCATTAACTTACATTTACTCCATAATACATTATAACATGAAGAAGTAAAAAAGCCTCTCTCTCCTCTCCAATGGGAAGAAGGCAGGATCCACAATGCTCTCCTTGTTCTTCCCCTACTTCTCATCCCCTCTCCACAGAACAGTGTGCAACGCCCGCAAAATCTTTCCACTGAGCCCCTCCATGACCACATTCCGGAATCAGTAATTTAAAAACAATGGACTACGCTTCGGTAGCTTAGATAAGTATAGAGACAGTGGCGGTTGAATACTATTACAATTATTATTTGTTAATACTTGTTCATATTATCACCAAACTCTCAATCTTTGACAAGTTTACACAACGTAAATAATATTTTACACATACTGTGCCATTTCACTGTTAGCAGTGAATATTCTGGAGCAAAAGTGGACGCTATGCCATGAGAACATTAAAAATAACATGCTAATAAAACAGTAAATGTCAAGAAGATCAAACTTTTACCAGGTACAAGCAAAGAAAGGACATATAGAAGGCAATGAAAAAGATTGAAAGATGGAATATTGTTAAAAATTTATTATCAAAAAATTTCATTCGAGAAGGAATCTACTTAAGGAATTTGCTACAGCAGATTAATACGAAAAGAAGACTGTAGTAAGAAAAGAAGATTTTTAATTGAAGAATAAATATACGAATATTCAGTGGAGAAGTCATGCAAGCGACGAAAATACTGCACTTCCGTAAATTAATAAATTAGAACAGCTGGACTTGATCGTCACATAGTCAATTATGTCACAAGACAGCAAGGAAAGAAGTACCCAGCTTCATAAATTGGTTCTCAAGAAAATAAGAAAAACATCAATGATTAGAAACGAGCTATAAGAAAATTAAATCTCGTTATAATTGAAGCTTTGATACCATATTAGTAATCTGCAAGGCTTTAGCAAAGATTGAATTAGAAGAAGCATTAGTAGCAATACATTCCTAAATCATAGAAGGCTTTGTACTCTAAGATGACAAAACTGACCATCTTATTATATATTTCTGTAATTTAAATATCATATTTTTAAGAAGTGCCATTTTCTATTCTTGTGAAATATATATGTGTGTGTGTAGTGCTATCTCGAGGGAGTAATGTGGATACACTTTGGGCTAAATTTAAAGAAATCATTTGGGAAGGAGAGAAGAGATTCGTACCTGTTAAGAAGGGTAAAATTACCTCAGACCCTGTTTATTATACAAGGGAAATAAGAAAATTAAAAAGAAAATGTAGAATAGTAAACAGGAAAATCAAAGAGGGTAGGGAGAGTAGAGAAAGTAGAAAACAGCTAATGAGGGAACTGAATAGAGTGAAAAAGGAAGCAAAAGAGAATTATATGAATGGCATACTTCAAGAGGGTAATGATCACAAAGGGAAATGGAAAAAGCTGTATTCATATATTAGGAAACAAAAAGGAAAAGGAATCCAAATTCCTACAATGGTGGGAGAAGGGGGTGAACTCTATTTAACAGATACTGAGAAAGCAAACCTATTTAGTAGGGAATTCAGAGATTCAGTAGATGATTGTCAGGAGTTGGAAACCGAAACAGAAGATAGAGAGGGAGAGAGACAGAGGGAAACAAGAAGCTTCTCATTCACAAATGAAGATATTCTCAAAGAAATTCAACTGCTATTTTGATTGACGTAAATATTTCGAGATTCCTGATGCTGCTTCCAGCTATTCATTCATTTTATTTCATTTTACGTACCATAGTTACAACAACGGTTCTATGTGATTGTATTTTGATAGTCTTTTATCACCTGTCTTTGCAGGCTCTTAGTTAATTAATTTTGTGTGTATTTTAATTTTTCTTTCTTTGTTTGTGTGCACACGTGCGAGAACAGAGAGTGGTAGTTACCTATCTGTTTGTTTGGGCCTGTGTGTTTGTGGGTTTTGAGACCATGCACTTCTGTTTCCTTATTGTTCAGAATCATGGCTGAGCATTGGTATATTGTGTAATTTGACGCAACGGGGTTTAATCCATGTTTGTCCACGTGAGGCAATTTGGATGTCCCGGGTAGCGGGTCGACGAATGTTGTGTTACTACGATTATATTTGGATCAGCCTTGCCTATCTTTGCGGCGGTCCAGCATCGTATCTGTGGTGTTCGAACCATGCTCGTGAATCCATGATATCCGTCGCTATCCTGCGCGATAGTATACATCACGCCTTGAATTACCGGTCTGGTCTGGAGCGATTTTATATTGGGTCTCTCTTCTTGTTCATACAGGTGTGCGTGTCTGTGCTGTCTACCTGTGTACAGTTTATAGTACTCTCCGTATCTCGTAATTTTAATTTTTCTTTCTTTTTCTTTTATTTTTGTTTTATTTGGCTGGTTCGGGCCATGTGTGGTGTGTTATTTTATTTTTCTAGGCCATTATCTGCTCCGTTGTCGACGATTAGTTTTTGTTTTTGTAACTGTGGCAACATCTTCTTGTTCTTTTGCTTCTGCTCCTTTGGGAAGCTGTGCTTTGGCATTGTTGTTGTGACACGCTAGCATCGTGTGGCGGTTCGTTTGGAGCACTGTTGCTAACTGTTGATATGTGCGCGGTCCGCATTAGTACGACTGTATTATCCCTTTCGTGGTTCTATTTTCTGATTCCTTCGATAACGTGTTCCACGTCACATTATTTTTCTGAAATGAATTTGTATTTTTATGTGGTGATACGGGAGTGAATTGTGCGATTTTGTGTACTGTTGTCGTGTAACACAAAACTTACTATGACAATGAACGAGATACTACTTGATGTTCTATTTTTCTGCAGTTATGTAAGTAACTTTTAATTCATCTTATCATTTTTGTTTTCGTTTTCATACTGTGTATGTTTATCATAAACCCCATTTTCTTTTGGTCCATACTTTTATTTCATGGGGGTTACGGGTTCTTGCCTTTCTGTCCTTTCGCTCCCCTTTTGTCTACGCACGGGTCCAGCTCCAAACTGAGTTTGTTCCAGTCCATCCACGACAATTTGAAGAGAGCTAAGTGAGGTAAATATCTGCGCGTATATGTCGTGTGTTGTGTTGATGTGTTATAGTAGCAGGGTAAGTGGAGGTGGAAGCTTTTAAGTTACATGCATGAATAAATCCTTACTTCTGGAAAAATTAGAATCCTTGAACTTTTTGTCTAATATAATAACGTGGACAAAAATATTTTCTGTCAAATCTTAGTCAGTGTGCTTTCATCGTGGAAAGAACGTCCTCATGGAAGCAGGTTGAGAAAAGGTTGTCTCGGTGTTCTATAATTTCTTCTTTTAACTTTTCCCTCTATATTAGTGGTATTACATTGAATATTGGAAAGTATAAATATCATCTATATGCAGATGATTTTCAGCTCTGTGCTTGCATGAAAGTAACTGGTATTCACGAGGCTATATATAATATATAATTAAGCAAGACCTTGCACATGTTGAACTGTGGACTAGACTAAATGAACTCAGAATGAACCCCGTGAAAACTCATGCTATAATGATAGGTACATCTGAGATCCATTATCACTTAATGAATGTAGATATCCCCCAATACGTTGAATGGAATCATTATCCCTTTTGAAAACAAAGTTAAAGATTTAGGATTAATACTGGACAAAAGCCTTGACTGGATTGAACTCACAGAAAAGAATGAAAGATTTACTTGCTTTCAAGGTCAGAAAGCTGTTGTTTTAACAGTTTAACTATGTTTGACTGCTGTGATGTCGTGTATGGAAGACTAAGTGACACCCTGTCTAGTAGACTTCAGAGAGCTCAGAATGCTTGCGTCCAGTTTATAATGAACATTCCAAAATTTTATCATATAACTCCTGCATCCCATGAGCTAAATTGGCTTAAACTAAACCAGCATTGGAGCTGTCATTTGTTGATCTACAATAATTCGTTTGTGGTCAATGCAATTCGAACATGGAATTAGTTACCCAGTGACCTAAGGGACACCCTGTCTGAACCGGTATTTGAAAATAAATGTTGGCAGCGGTACTTGGATGGATCAAGTTGAGTGTGAATACATGAATTCTGTTTTCGTGTTTTGTTCTTTCATTGTGTCACTAAGTTTTGCTAAATTTATTTTTATTGATATATTAGGACACCTTTCTTTATTCTCAGTTATTTTATATACTGTATATGTTTCATTTCTCTTTCCTCTAATGTGTGTACAGTTTATTATTGTGTGTGGATGTGTTTTTTAATACACTGCCTGACTAAAAAGTTAAGCACCCAGAAGGAGTGGTCATATATTATCCCATTTTGGTATGCATGCATACCATTGATGTGTAAGTAAATGATTAGATTTACAAGGATCTGTAATGTGCAGAACGCCCGCCAGAGTGCATTTGCGATGGCACCGCCCTGTTGTTGTTAAATTGTTACCAGTCAACTGCAGAGAGCAGCCGCGATGCCTCTCAGACGCGTTAGACAGCCTATCCACCAATTGACAGCATTTGACAGAGGCTGCATTGTGGGACTGCATGAGGCTGGTTGGTCGTATCACGCAATTGCCAGGCATGTGAGCCATTTAGATGTCACAGTGGTCCGATGTTGAACTCAATGGGTACGTGAGGGCACCCAATCACGTTGTGCAGGTTCGGGTCAACAAAGAAAAACCACCCCGAGAGAGGACCGTCGTATGGTGCGCCAAGCATTGCACCATCACATAACTTCAGTCACCTGCCATTCGCGAATATGTACTGGAGACTAGAACATCCTGTGAGTTCCCGCATAGTGTCTTGACTGTTAATAAACAAGACCAATATTTCAGAAATAGTCCAGTATATAATACGGCCAAATTCATACAAATATTTTTAAAAGAACACTATAAGTTTTATAGCCAGACGCACCTAATTAGTACTATTGTCTTTTGTAACAGAATTAAAAACATTGAGCTAACAGACTACTACACGATACATAGTTTGGATATCAAAGATATGTACTCCAACATTCCTATTGTAGATACCATAAAAATAGTAAGAAAGAATTTAATGCAACACAGCAAATTAAGCAAGGTGGAAATTGAAGAATTTTTAACATTACTAGAATTTACTTTGGAAAATAACTATTTTGTTTTTGACAACAAAATTTACAAACAGTCTAAAGGCCTAGCAATGGGTTCGCCGGCTTCAGGTATTTTAGCTAACATATTCATGGATTACATGGAATATAATAAAATAGTGGATAAAATAGATGGATTGATTACATGGTTGAGATACGTCGATGATATATTTGTTATCGATGAACGAAAGGTTAAACCTGATGGTATATTACAGTATTGAAATACTTTGGATAGACAAGTGCATTTTACGATGGAATCTGAAAATGATAGGACTTTAAATTATTTAGATTTGACAGTTACTAGAAATTCTGCTCATTTTGATTTTCAAATGTTCAGAAAAGCTACTCAAACAGATACTATTATCAGAAATGACTCCAATCATCCAGGTCAACATAAAAAGGCAACATTTTACAGTTTAATTAATAGAGCTATGAACATACCTATGTCTAAGAAGAATGATAATAGAGAGATAAATACAATCCATCAAATCGCTCGTAGCAACGGATATTGCAACAGATTTATTAATAGAATGATAAATAAAGTGAAAAATGAACCTAAAACAACTTTAATTAAAGAGCAAAAAGAGAAAAAGAAATTCGTAGTTCTAACTTTTCGAAATAAGCACTCTTATCAACTGGCTAAAATTTTCAGGAAAAAGAACATCAATGTCACATACAAAATGGATAATAATACTAATAAGATAATTTTCAATTCAGATAAAATAGAGAATAAATGTATATTTAATAAATCAGGAATTTACAAATTAACATGCCAAACATGTAAACAATGATACATAGGACAGTCCGGAAGAAGTTTGGCTATAAGGTACAAAGAACACGTTAATGCGGTCAAACATAAAAGATATTCAGCAATGGGAGAACATATGGCTGAAATGAATCATAAATTTACAGACATTTCCAATGACATGAAATTATTACATTCGACCAAAAAGGGAAAACTGATGAATGTTTTGAAAAATTTAGAAATTTTCCTTACACAAAAATGTAATTCTGAATCAAGTTTAAATGAGAAAAGTACAGAAGATAACCCATTGTTTAGGCTAGCATATAATCATTTAAGGAACAAAAAGAAGAAGAAAAGAAGAAAAACTTGAAGATCCTAAATTTGTATAGTGTTCTCATTCAGTTCAACCAAAATTGTATGTATTGATCATTTTTATAATATTTCATAAGTTCTCTTTACTCTTTGATATGATGTATTGGGACACAATACTCCTTCAAATTGTAAAACAAAAGATTGTGTCATATTGTGTTATTCTTTGATCTAACCACTGATGAAGGGAATGGTTGAGATTTCCCGAAACATGTATGGTTTAATTAATAATGTTTCTTTCATTTAATGAGTGTATTGATCAAGGCGGATTTAAATAAACTATTATAAATAGTTATATTATACATTCAGTGTCTCGACGACTCGCATCCGCTGAATTGGGGTCCTACCACCCCATGTGTCGGTTGGCATTGACACCAGAACACCAACGCCTGCATTTGGAGTGGGGCCTTGCCCGGGAGGCACGGACAGAGGAGGACTGGCGTCGTATCATGTTCATTGATGAGTCCCGCTTCTCCATAACCTCCGATGACCATCGTGTGCGGGTTTGATGGCGTCGAGGGCAGATCCTGCCCATATTGTGGAAAGACATCGTGGCATCGTGGTATGAGAAGCCATAGGATATACGTTAAGGTCACCTCTAATAGCGCTTCGGCAGACTTCGATGGCACAGCGATACGTCACAGACATTCTGCGTCCGCACGTCGTATCCCTTATGGCACAGCAACCTGGGACAGTGTTCCAGCAAGATAATGCACGGGTGTCTATGCACTGCCTAGAGCGTGTTGAAGTCCTACCGTGGACCTCTCCATCATTGAACACATGTCGGATGACATTGAAAGGGGACTCTGTCCCAGTACAACCTGCGGGATCTGGAGGGAGAGCTGCAACAACTGTACACGAACTTGCCTCGGGAGAGGATCCAGAAGCTGTTTGACACCATTCCGAACCACATACGGGCATGCATTGCGCCCAGGGGGTGTACGACACCTTACTACCTATGAGTAACAACACAGTAAAGGTTTCCACCTATTCAATACAAATATATTCACAATATTTTAAAAATTACATGGTACTAGTTTCGACCCATCTAGGGTCATCATCAGCCATAATCAAAGCAAAGATCACTCTTGATGAAATCCTAAGAACATGTAAATTTTTCCATAATAATCTTACTGTACTTCTAGTTTTCTTTCATCCAAAGGTTTCCTTGATTTTCCTGTATGCAGCAGCTACCTTTCCTACAATCATACAACCTTCAACATCCTTGTACTTCTTTTTCAGCTATTCTTCCTTGGTTGTCCTGCACTTTCTATCTACTTCATTCTTTAATTGCCTACATTCATTTCTACTCCTACCGGGCAAGTTGGCCGTGCGGTTAGGGGCATGCAGCTGTGAGCTTGCATCCGGGAGATAGTGGGTTCGATTCCCACTGTCGGCAGCCCTGAAAATGATTTTCCTTGGTTTCCCATTTTCATACCAGGCAAATGCTGGGGCTGTACCTTATTTAAGGCCATGGCCGCTTCCTTCCAACTCCTAGGCCTTTCTTATCCCATCATTGCCATAAGACCTATCTGTGTCGGTGCGACGTAAAGCCACTAGCAAAAGAAAAAAAAGAGAACTTTTCTATTCCCATGATTTCTTGCATTTTTGTATTTTTGCCGTTCATCAATCGGGTCTAATATCTCCCAAGTTATCCACTTACTTGATCTCATCTTTCTTCAACAACCTTACTGATCTCATTATTCATGATGGTCCACTCTTCATCTATTATGTTTCCTTCAGCCTTTTCATTTAGTCCTTGTGCAACATGTTCCTTGAAACAATCCCTCACACTCTTTTCTTTCAACTTATCTATCCATCTTGTTGCAATCCTTTCTTCAATTTCTTCAACTTAAGATGACATTTCATGACCACCAGGTTGTGGTCAGAGTCCACATCTGCTCTTGGGAAGGTCTTGCAATGCGACACCTGCTTTCTGAATGTATGCTTCCAGTGTCTCCAGATCTCGTAGGAGGAAAGGAAGAGAAGGTAATGCTGTAGGAGAATTAGGACAGGGACAAAGGAATGAAATAGGAAGTCAGCTGGTTGAATTCTTTACCGATCATAATTTAGTCCTTGCTAGCACTTGGTTCATGAACGAGATCTGGTAGTAATTAGAACTGTTTTCAACAACCAAATAAAATCGCATAACACTTTGTTTTACTTCTTTTGTTCCAGCTTGCGAGACTTCTGACCCCGAACTACCATGTCTTACCAGGGGTGAGGAGGTGCTTGACAAATACAGCTTTTCATCCAGTCACTTTGAAAGAGACATTGTTGCGATGATCAGTATTTATTTTATTTTTCACCTTTTGGCTTACGTCTGCCTTTGGTTCAGGATACGCAATAAATAAATGTAAGTTGGTACAGATCAGATAATGTGAGACCTCTGATTGAGGTCCTCCCCAATATTTATATATGTCTTGAAGCTGTGTGACAGAGGAAGAATATCTGTTGTATATCCTTATACCGTACTTTATTGTGTTTCACACCAGGCAAATGCCAGGGCTGTACCTTAATGAAGGCCACGGTCACATCTTTCTCACTCCTGGCCCTTTCCTTTCTCATCGCTGTCATAAGACCTGTCTTTGTTGGAACAACATAAAGAAAATTGTAAAAAAATAAAAATAAAATAAAACCAAACACTTTGTTTTTTCTTTTTTTGCTAGTTGCTTTACGTCGCACCGACTCAGATAGGTCTTATGGCGACGATGGGACAGGATAGGGCTAGGAGTGGGAAGGAATCGGCCGTGGCCTTAATTAAGGTACAGCCCCAGCATTTGCCTGGTGTGAAAATGGGAAACCACGGAAAACCATTTTCAGGGCTGCCGATAGTGGGGTTCGAACCTACTATCTCCCGAATACTGGATACTGGCCGCAATTAAGCGACTGCAGCTATCGAGCTCGGTGAAACACTTTGTTGTGAACCAGTACTATACACCTTTGTCTGGCAAAGGAACTTACCATATTATTACGTTTTGTTCCTGAATTAGTATGCCTTTTCAGTGCTGCAATGCCCTTTTAACACAACATATGAAAGTACACATGAAGATATAACAATTTGTCTGATGACTGTAAGCACATCGACAGACTTCTGGACCGAGCGGTTTGGCTTCATGGTCGGGTCACGGAGCTGTAACCTTGCATTGCTTTTCACAAAACCTGGGGCTGAACCTTGATTAGGGCTGGATTTGCTTCCTTCCCAGTTCTAGCCATTTCCTATCTAATCATCTGAGTGAAACACTTAGAGAAAAGAGGCATATCAACCAACTCCAGTAAGAGTTGCTCAAAACATCCCATTGGGAGCATCCAAGTATATACCATAGGTCAAACATCTCATTCAAACCATTTGATACTGTGTGATCATACACAGCATTCCTATAGATGATTCATTCATTTAGGAATATGTAGGATCATTGAGCTCTTATAGAATAACACCAGCTTTAAAAATAATTATTCTATTCCAGGTACTACAGATTTCCAAGGGTTAAAGTACAAATTTTGAGGCATAGCTCTCTCTTTCAACAGTGTTGTCTAACGAGGACATTGGAAGCATTAACCACCAGTCTGTTTACATCTGCTCCACACCAGCAACAAAGTTGTCATGTTTATTCTTCTCCTGTCATTGATATTGTCATTATTTCTGCTGTTTTCTGGTACAGCTACAGAATATTGTTCTACTTCTCAATCTGCAAGGACTTCACATTTTGGTTCACAAATACACTCATAAAACTTGCCTAAATAAATGTCATAATGGTGCCTTTGACTGCAAGAATGAGCAAACGAATGGTGACAGAGAAGAACGTTGCGTTTGATCTGCATGCAAAAGATCACTGATTGGTCGAATATGTGTCCACGGATACCCAAGGTAGTTCTCATCTCAAGAGCAGCACTTATGCCGCCTTGCCTTCGTTGTGAGAAATGAACGCTATAAATGATGCGACATTACCACACAGATTCTTGAGCTATAGCAGAATGTCTCTCAACAGACTTCATTTGCAGTTGTGATGAAGATGATGCTTCAACGCCAACTCATTAGTATCAAGCTTAGTGACCACCGACGGCTAACACTGAGAACATGAGCCACACTGCGGAGTTTGGTTCTTTGAAAAATTTCAAGCATTTTCAAATACACCAAAATTTGATCATATAATGGGAGATACTGTTCAAGAGGAAAGCTGGTTTAAAAAGAATTGACTACTAAGAATTTAGTGATATTTTCATCCGCAATAGTAATAGGAGCCATATTATGAAATCTAGATTTCTTTATTTCGACAATTACTTATAAATTTATAATTTTAATTTATAAATTGACCCTTTTTTTTTCATGAACTTATTAAGAAAATAATATTAATTAGGACATAATTCTCTATGGACTATTGTACAAGTGTTTCCTTGACAACTGCTTTCAATTGTAGAAAGAATTTATATATTTTCTCTTGAGTATTTTGTTTTTAATGTTATCATTTAATCTTCTTATGTTAATTTTAACCCTAGAACACTAACCCTATTTTGCCGCACATTATTACTAACCCTTTGTAAATTTGACTACTACAAATTATAATTGTTATATTTTCTATGTAACAGCTTATATTTGACAAGATTTTAGTTATTTAGAGTTCCTATACTGTTGTAAACTTAACATGTATTAAAATACCCAGATATTAAATATTTTTATGTGATTATTTATTAAATATAGAAACTTGACACACACAAAATATTAAATGAACACGTTTTATAAGAAATTAATTTTATAACACAACATATTTAAAAAAGCCTTAAAATTATGAATGTGAGTTATTTACTTCGCAAAGAAACCAAAACTACCATAAAAATAAAACAGAGATAAATGTAAAAAAAAAGGCGTTAAGACACATTATACTTATAAGTTCACACCATCACTAACCGTTCGTCAATATGACGACACCCACCCAATTATTACAAGAATGAGCAAAGATATCAACAATCGCACATGCCACAGTCAATAACTGCTCAAGAAAATCAGCTACACAAAATGGCGGCAGGCACGCATGCGCAGAAGGCAATAAACTATACCGTTCTGCTACCTACCTTAGTAAAATTTACGAAGGGTTAGTGTTCTAGGGTTAAGGACACTTCCTCTCAAGCATTGATACTTTGTCAATATATGAATTTTTCATCTAAACAGTGTTATGTGGCTGAAGATGTTAATAATACAGGAAACATGTATCACTTTTAACCCATTAAGGATCAAGCACTGAAGAAACATAGATTTTTGGAATATTATTGTATATTTCTCTTGAAATTACATCAGAAAGACCAGAATATGTGGGAACAAAACGTATTTACAAATAGTTTAGGTTCAGCATAATGTTGCGTTTACGCAACTTTGGGCCAAGTAGGCATCTTCATTTAGTGAGAGTGAAATTGTCGGAAACAGTTTGAATGAAGATGAATATTGCATTGTTGTGCTCTTGCACAGTCGGCATCTTCTTCCAGGTTTGTTTTCCTCTTGGATTATGAAATGTCCTATTTGATCACAACGCACTTTCGTGGGTAAAGCTGCTTTTGACGGTCATCCATAATTAGAATTGTCTGTCCCTTCTATGCCAGTTTCTTTATTGCCTTCCCCATCATCACCACATACATCATCTTTAGTGTCATCACCTTCAGATTTCATCAGGGCCAGAGCTATAAATGATCTAAATTGCAGCTGAGAGATTTTTTCATTGTTTACTAGTCTATGTATTTTCCAAGAATTTACGATGACAGAGGCCACCACCATTTTTTACCCCTAACTCAAATCCTGTAATTGGCAATGCCATTGTCATGCAGATGATTGTATATCTGATTCTCCTCAAATGTTGAAGTTGCTCCAGTATGAAGCAGTATGGTGCAAAGGTTTTTTCGCAGGCAGTAACAACGCTATAGTAGCTGCTTCATCATTTGCAGAACTTGTGAACCGAAGTACAGTAAAAATACTTTGTAAGGTGACTTACCACCTACAGTACATTGATTTTTATTTCTTCAATTTTAGCCTATTATTCTGAAGTTGGTGAAGAAGTATAGACAGGAGCAATTTTTCTCCAGTTTGGGAGCTGCTCCTTCTTCCTTTCTGCTTGCTTTTAAGGTTTCTTTACAGCTGACCCTCCAAGTTCAATCTCTGGTTCTTGTTCAGTACTTCCATGTATTTCAAAGGTACCAGCCACAGCATGTACTTGTTCCTCTTCCACATGACAAAAGTCTTCTTCATCCATTATTTCATCGACATCAGGTGAAATATAGACAGCATCAATGTTATTCGCATTCACTGAGTCATCATCTTCTTCTTCTAAGATAGCTACGAGTTCTGCAACAATTAGTGTTTTCTGGTTGATGTAACACATGTTGGGAAACAATGAAATCCTAATATGAATATGAAATATGTTGTACACAGCAAACATTTTTTAATACAGTTTAGCATACGGTACCTTTCTTGTGATATTGTTTCTTTATCAGCGCACAATTACAGTTTCATGCTTCCTTGCTGCACTACAAATGCACACTTCAACAATGAAGGAAGGAACAGAGTTGCAAGTGCCGTCAAGTGAGCAGTCTATGAATCAGGAACACATCTTTGTTAATCCCAAATTTGCATAAATGCAACATTATTGTAAATTTCAAAACGAAGCTTCATGTGATAGATTCATTGTGTGAAAAATACCTATTGTCTTACAAGTATGCCTATAAAATTTGAATTTATAAAAATAGACACAAAATATCTATTCTATTTCTGAAAAAATATTCAGAACTCAACCTGGTTACATGTTGTGATTTTTTCAATCTTAAAAAATGCCATTACATGTATTTAATGTAGACAACTGGATCAACAATATTTCTAGAATGTTCCTTCAATATATCGATACTTAAAATTAAAATTCACTGCAACGTTAAGTCAGGACAAAGACAAAAATAAAATGTTGCGTTAACGCAACCTTGGGCCTTAATGGGTTAACCGTCCGGCTCCATGGCTAAATGGTTAGCGTGCTGGCCCTTGGTCACGGGGGTCCCGGGTTCGATTCCCGGCAGGTCGGGAATTTTAACCATGATCGGTTAATTTTGCTGGCACGGGGGCTGGGTGTATGTGTCGTCTTCATCATCATTTCATCCTCATCAAGACTCGCAGGTCGCCTACGGGAGTCAAATCGAAAAGACCTGCATCTGGCGAGCCGACTTGTCCTCGAACACTCCCGGCACTAAAAGCCATACACCATTTCATTTCATGGGTTAACCAATAAGTTGCCTTAAGCAATTAATGTATCGACAAGGTGGAAAATAAAAAAATACTTAGTTATGAATCTGTTAAAGTGCGATACAGACCATGAAGCTGATTTTATGTAATGAAACATAAGACAAATATACACATTGCTTTGCTCTAGGTCACGTTGATCTTGTTTCAATCAACTTGAAAACATATGAACCAGTTGAAATAAAACCTACTGACAAATTATATACACATTGACATGGAACAGTTGGCACTTTAAGAAAGTTCTTGGATCTGGGTTAAAATTACTGCCGTGTGTTTGTAGAACACAGAACAGACTTGTCGGCCTTGTTCAGTCAACTTGAAAATATATGAATTAGATGAAATAAAAACTTGTTTGACAATGAAACATACGAGAAATATAGACATTGCTTTGCTCTAGGTCAAGTGCAGTGCTTTTGTATAGTGTGGATCAAACTTGTTGGTCTTGTGGAGAATTGATGTTAAGGATAATTGGTCATTTAAATTGGTTGGAGGAACATCCTTCGTTATGGAACATGTGCTTTTGAAGTTGAAACTGTCATCTACTATTGTTTTTGATGTAGAAGTGATGATAGTATGGCCTTGGTTTATGGCACCATGTCATTCTTGCTCCCACTTGCGTTGACCTGCCGTTAGAAGAGTCAGTCTTGATGGTGGAGTTGAGTTATTGTTTAACAGGAGTTGTTTTGATGAGACGTGTGTAGAAGTTGTGTTTGAAGTATGTCAGTTGGTTTTGTAGAGTTGGTAGTTAACATGCTGTGGTTGCAGTCTCCTTGCGCTTCATGATATGTAGTTGTTAAAATGGCGGTTTATTGATGTTTGTGTGTAATGTGTAAATATTGTAAATAAAATTAGTGTATGCAACTGACAGAATTTTGTTTGCGTCTTTGTGAATATATCAGTGCCCACAGCTAGCCTGACCTCATACAGCGGAAACACTTACAAGGGAACATCCACAATGGTGAAGTCGCCGATCGCGATGAAACTTAGCAAACACATTGAGGTACATGTAAAAACAATGCCAGCATCAATTTTAGGCGCCAACATTCATTAGCGCGTTAACTAAGGAGCCTAAAAGTTGCGACATTTCAAGTTCCGCGCGAACAGCGATGAATTCCTCCTGACCAATGCTTAGCCGGAACACTGCTTTGTGCCACACCTCTGCTCCTCCACCCCTCCACCCCGCCTGGTTCAGCACCACTCGTTTCCCTCTCACCGCGCTCCGTCTGCTTAGCTGTCGAACAGAACCTGTGCTACACTGCGTACGCTATAAGCCTTCCTCATAGCTCTCCCTTGGAATTTCCACATTGAATAGGCAGTTTACATTTTATGAAATATTTATGAAAACGTTTGCGACGAATCCTTAAGGGCAATGTCACTGAGCGTGTCAAAAATATTTTTCATCTTCAAGCAAAGCACGGAAGTCACGGTGAAGAAGGTCCGCTGAACTTTCGGGAGCTGCAGCTTTATGACGCGATTGAGGGTGAGTGTTAAGCAGTCAACTATTGTCAAATAGGTTTTGACGCTCACGGGGAGATGTCACACTGCGGACATAGGCCGTAATAACGTAGATTGAAACGTGGTCTTTTGCGCTGCATGTGAAATTGTAGGTTTATGATATGTTGATACCGATAACTCTGTCCGACTCGCTGGCTGAACGGTCAGTGTACTGGCCTTCAGTTCAGAGGGTCCCAGGTTCGATTCCCGGCCGGGTCGGGGATTGTAACCTTAATTGGTTGATTCCTACGGCATGGGGGCTGGGTGTATGTGTTGTCTTCATCATCATTTCATCCTCATCGCGACGCGCAGGTCGCCTACGGGTGTCAAATAGAAAGACCTGCACTTGGCGAGCCGAACCCGTCCTGGGATATCCCGGCACTGAAAGCCATACGACATTTCATTTCATTACCGATAACACTCTCGTTGTTTTTAAACGAACAGTTGTGTTCTCCGTTGTTCCTGTCAATACATATACACATAACAACATGTATTTTAGTTATTTGTTTTATTTCTCCTCGCAAGCGCGAGGAGAACGGAGGAGAACGTGCCGGGGAGAACCACTTGGAGGGTAAAAGGCGGTGCAGAGGGTGTGTCTCCAGACGGGAAGTGTGTGTGCTGGCTTAGCATTGGCCAGCAGGTATTCATCGCTGATCGCGCGGAACTTGAAATGTCGCAACTTTTAGGCTCCTTAGTTAACGCGCTAATGAATGTTGGCGCCTAAAATTGATGCTGGCATTGTTTTTACATGTACCTCAATGTGTTTGCTAAGTCTCATCGCGATCGGCGACTTCACCATTGTGGATGTTCCCTTGTTAGATAGCTGTTGATGTTGACTTACTGATCTCACCTGAGTGCTGCTTCCTGTCAAAGTCCTCTCCTGATTAGTTCATCTGCCTTTCTGGGAACAGTCCTGGGTTGAAGCTGGGTGACCCTCTCTTGGTTGGCCGTCGTCGTCTTCTTTTTGGTGGGGGGGGCGATGTTTGCTTCCTGACAGCGGTCTTTTATCGGCGGCAGAGGAGACTTTATCATGTCAGTGGTCCTTCTCCCGGCCTGGGGACTGTGAGGGTGCTGATAGCCCCGCTGCTTTGTGCGTCGTCGTCCACTTTGTAATGTACGGGGGTTTCATCCACACAAGGCCTCGCTGACACAGGCTCCTTGACAGGAAGGGGAGACAAATCCTTGACCATCTGCTTATGTCTCTGCCTCACGACCGTCTGCGTGGCTGTTACCGTGTCTTGACTTTTATAATCAATATCAATTTCTCTCTTCTAACTACATATGTCCATCTCCTGGAAGAAGGCTATTATGTTACCTATTCCACAAAGTCAAACACCTTTGGATGAGGGAGACTATCACCCTGTCTGTATTTTTTCAGCTCTGTCTAAATCTTGGAATATGTAGTCCATACACAAATGTCTGAGTACCTTCAAACCCATAATCTCCTTAAACCTCTTCAGTCTGGTTTCCAACAAGGATATAGTAAAACTACAGCCTTACTCAATGTGACTGAGGACATTCGACAAGCAATAGACAGAGGATGATTTACTGTTCTGGTACTACTAGATTCCAGTCAAGCTTTTGACAGCATAGACATTGACATTTTACTTGTAAACTTAAGACTGTATGCTTCTTTCAGAGTACAATTGTTTGGATGCATTCCTGTCATCACGGGCATCAATGGTGTGTGAAAGGTACTAATGAACTAATTTCCTCTTGGTGCCACGTGAGCAGAGGAGTTCAAGTCTCTGCATTCCTTCTTTTCATACTCTTTGTGAGTGACATTTCATTGAATCTAAGGCCCTGATGACCTTCAACTCTGCATAGACTCCACAGTACGAGACCTTCATGAGAATATTGACTTATTAAACATAGACTTACAGAGTGTTAGTTACTGGTGTGCTCCTAATGGCCTGAAATTGAACCTTAGAAAGTCACGAGTAATCCTTCTTGGCCAACAATATCAATTGCTAGTACAAGTAAACGTCCGTTGCCCAGAGCAATTCTTCAAGATTTTCCCATTCCTTTTGAATCACAGGTGAAGAATCTTGGCATTATCACGGATGAACGCATGACTTGTCTGCACGCCATCCATATCTGCCAAAAAGTTTTATCAGTTCTACATACTTTATATAAATATAAACATATCTTTCCCGTAAAACTTAAAAATAAATTAATTGAAGCTCTTGCAATGCCACATGTTGATTATTGTGATGATGATTTCAGTTATATTAGGACACAATTGTCGCAATGGCTGCAGCCCACCAAATATATGTGTGACAAGCATGCAATTTAAGAAAATATGACCCTGACTCATCATCTTTCTTAGAACTAGAGTGGTTGTGACTCCATGCTTGTCAGAACCATTGTACTTTGTCTCTCCTCCACAGAGTTCTTACTACATCTTACCTTAGTTTGCGTTTCC
Source organism: Anabrus simplex (assembly GCF_040414725.1). NCBI lineage: Eukaryota > Metazoa > Arthropoda > Insecta > Orthoptera > Tettigoniidae > Anabrus > Anabrus simplex. Next base: position 11,089,776 of record NC_090274.1, on the reverse strand, counting down.
ATCACTTTTCAAATGTTGATAACAGAGATACAAGGGCTCAAACCTAAAACCTGTTCGTCATCCCTCAGCATCAAACTGCCCTGTATAAAACTCATTCTCTGTGTCTGCAACACTAGAATGGAACCGTTTACCAGATGACATCAGAGGAATACCAACCACAGTGTCATTTAATAGAGCATTAAGAGGTACAGCAGGATCCGAATGAACTGTGCAATTCTAGTCTTTCATTGATCATGCTTTTACACTATTATTACTAGTAATTATTAAAGACAAAATTAAAAACAAAACACTTGAGAAGAGATGGGAATAGGAAACACTGTAGTACAAAGAATCCAGAAGGAAGGAAGGAAGGAAGGAAGGAAGGAAGGAAGGAAGGACAGAATGAGTTTTGGCCATGTAAAAGGGATGAATGCCAACAGGACTGCAGGAGGGAAAGTGAAGGAGAAGTAAAAGGGAAAGACCAATGAACAGACCTTAAAGAAAAATGGACTGGCTTAATGAGGAAGGATGTGAATGAGATTGGGAGATGGTTATGAAAGAAGAATAGTTCATGGACAGACAGATGAAGAGATAGGGTTAGTATATTTTAAAAGTGAAAATTCTGCTGAATCCATAACCCTTAGGCAGCTGCTGCCGTAGAAAAGCCTAGTTGGGATGCAGATACCTCTGGTTAGAGAATGATAACCATCACAAGACATAAATTATAGCAGTCATCGGCGCGCGGTAGAAGTCACTGAGGTATAAAGTTTGGTCCAAGAGTTTCAACCAAAGGTAGCATACACCAAACCGTAATCTGAACCCAATTTACCTATTCTAAAAGATCCCACCTAGGGAAACAACACTCAACTGAATGATGAAATAATTAGAAAACCACAAAGATGGTTTTCTGTGGTTTCCCATTTTTACACCAGGCAAATGCTGGGGCTGTAGCTTAATTACGGCCATGACTGCTTTCTTCCCATTCCTATCCCATCGTTGCCATAAGACCTATCTGTGTTGGTGTGATGTAAAGCCACTAGCAAAAAAAAAAAAAAAAAAGAAAGAAGTAGAAAAGAACAAGGTTTATTGAAATTAAACAAGAAAGAAAAATCAGGCTCATAAACACACACACTTTACCAAAAGAAAGAAACGTAGAACATAGAATGCAAACACTTACAGATTGTTTCATAATTACCGTGGGAGCTGGGCCTCAAACGGTCTTTCGAAAACATCAGTTAATGCTCATCCCGGAAGACAGCAACAACTTTTCCATTCCTCGGATCACCACACATGTAACAGCATTCTGTAATCCATTTTTTGTGGTCTGAGAGTGTACCAGGAGCAGAAATTCATAGACTTTCAACACAATACAGGGACAATGTTATGCCACAGTGGATGTTTCCATTTTATGCTCTGATGTTTGCTCTCTGGCTTGAAGTGGTGAACCCACGTTTCATCTCCAGTGATGTTCCATTTCAGAAACGTTTCACCTTTGTTAGCATGATGGTTCAGTAGGCACTGACAGATTCTCACATGATTGCACTTCTGCTCTTCATTGAGTTGTTTCGGAACCCATCTCGAACAGAATTTGTGAAAGTTAAGCCTGTTTTGCATGATTTCATATGTAGAATCACGGCCAATGTGCATATGGTTTTCCAAGTCATCAGCAGTCACTCTTCTGTTATTCAGAATCATATCATGCACTTGTTCAATACTGCCATCAGTTACGGCTGCAGATGGTTGCCTGGATCTTTCCTCGTCCTGTACATTCGTGCAATCTCTTTTGAACTGTTCAATCCACTGGTAAACACTTTGCTGTGGCAAAACATTGTTTCCGTATTGTACTGAAATTCTTCTATGAATTTCCATTCCTGGTACACCCTCAGACCACAAAAAAACCGGATTACAGAACACTGTTTTTCTTTGGTGTAAACAGAAAATGGCGTGGTCATCGCAACAGCTGTACTGATCTGATAACGCTGAAACCTACCACAGATGTAGACAACGGTGCCATCTATCGGCTGGTGAGCACACAACACCATAGACCCAACATAAATACAATTAGAGCAAAATTGCAGTTACTTATGACTTGGCAACATAATTTCAATTTCCTCTTGAAACTTTCTTTTGCCAAGACAATTTTTTTCTTAATTTCTGTTGTGCAGCATATCTTCCATGATCATATTTCCCAAATAATTAAAGTTATTGACTTGCTCTATTTCTTCAACCCCTATATTTTTATTTACAGAGTTTACGCCCACATTGGAGCACTTAAATCAGACTACAACAAATTTGTCTTCCTTTTCTTCTCCCAAAAAGTCTTGAGTCTGGTTGACCTGGCTGCCCTCTCCGCATCCGTTATAACATATTGTTTCCTCTGTACAGTGGTCAGAGGAAGCCTGATGCATTTATTCTTCAAAATACTTTTCTCGCCTCTGTTTTCTATGGTTTGCATGGTAATATTCAACTCCTCCAAATCACTTTGGACTTCTTTAAACCAATTGTTTTTTGATTTATTATTCCAAAAGTAATTCAATAATTGTTTTAAAACTCTGTTATCACTTAGTCGAAATATATGACCAAAAAAGGCAATTCTTCTTTTTCTCATCGTGTCCGTGATGGACTCACTTTCCCGATAGATAACCTCATTCGGCAACAATCTCCACTGTCCATCCACCTGATGTTTCTTGTTTATGATCGTCCTGAGTATCCTTCTATCAACTCGTTGTAAGCGTTCTGTTGTTGATCTAGTATTGAGTTTAAATAATGTTTCACAAGCATAAGTTGCTTCTGGTATAATAACAGAGTTATAATGCCTAAATTTAGCATTAATCGAAAGACATTTCTTTTTGTATGTAGGCCAAGTTATCCGTTGTGCCTGCTTCAGTTTATATAATCTGCTCTCTATTGATGGTTTTTCATTGCAATTCCAAGTGAGATTTTCACCCAAATATTTAAATGTACTTACAATTTCAATTCGTTTATTCATCATCATCATCATCATCATCATCATCATCATCATCATCATCATCATTTCCCTTTATCCAGCTGTAGCCGGGTAGGGGCAAATATGGTTCCTCTCCACTTTCTTCGGTCTTTCCACCACTCCTCCTCCAACACTGTGTCCCAGTCCAGGTTTCTTTCTATAATGCTGCGTTGGATGGTATCCTTCCATCCGGGAGATAGTAGGTTCGAATCCCACTATCGGCAGCCCTGAAGATGGTTTTCCGTGGTTTCCCATTTTCACACCAGGCAAATGCTGGGGCTGTACCTTAATTAAGGCCACGGCCGCTTCCTTCCAACTCCTAGGCCTTTCCTATCCCATCGTCGCCATAAGACCTATCTGTGTCGGTGCGACGTAAAGCCCCTAACAAAAAAAAAAAAAAGTATCCTTCCATCTCAATCGTGGTCGTCCACGGCCTCTCCTTCCTTGGATTTGCATTTCCATCACCTTTTTTGGCATTCTTTCGTCGCTCATTCGCTTTATGTGCCCAAACCATCTTAGTCGGCTCTTCTCTATTCTATCATTCATTTTTTCCACTCCAATTTCTTCCCGGATTTTCTCATTCCTTATTTTGTCTCGTCTACTCTTCTGTATCATACTCCTCAAGAACTTCATTTCGGCTGCCTGTATTCGACTCTCATCCTTCTTTGTCATTGTCCAAGTTTCTGCTCCGTAAGTTATTATGGGTTTATTATTATTTAATAATAGCTCTGAATTTAAAGTTCTGAAAGTAGGCATTATTTTTGTTTTATCATACGAAATTTGCAATCCATCTTTTTTCGCTACATTTGCAAGTTCTTCCAATTGAACTTTAGCCTCTTTGAAACCATTTGCCAGTATCGCAAGATCATCCGCGAATGCCAAGTAATTTAGTTTGATATTTTTTCCAATTTTGACTTTTGGAGGACATACCTTAGTCCACTCTCGCATGACCTTTTCCAATACACAATTGAACAATAATAGCGAAAGTCCATCTCCCTGGCGGAGGCCTGTTGTAATTGCAAATGATTTAGATAACTCACTTCTGAATCTAACTTTAGATTGAGTATTCTTAAGAGTCATACCAATCAGGCTAATAAGTTTGGAATGTAGACCAAATTCGTGAAGGACATTCAACAGTGATTCACGATGTATACTATCATACGCCTTTTGAAAATCAACAAACGTAATAACTAAATTTTTGTTTCTAGATCTATGATATTTCATAATCCATTTTAAACTGATGATTTGGTCAGGGCAGCTTCTTCCTGGACAAAATCCACCTTGATATTTCCCTAGTTCACAGTCAAGATGTCCCTGTATTCTGTTATAGATAATCTTAGATAAAATCTTATATGTAATATCCAATAATGATACTCCCCGATAATTATTTGGACCAGATCTATCGCCCTTTTTATGCAATGGTTGAATTATTGCCATATTCTACTCTTCAGGCATTGTAGCAGTATTCCAAATATCTATAAGATGTTTATGTAGATTCTGAACGGTTTGGTCATTAGCATTCTTCCATACCTCTGCGACGATTTGGTTCTCTCCCGGTGCTTTATAATTTTTAAGGGAATCAATTGCTGCTCGTACTTCATTATAAACGGGCGGTGTAACCTTTTCTAAAGGTATCCTATTTTTTGGATGTGTGTCATATTGCAGATATTCTGAAGGTTCCTCACTGTTAAGTAAGTTCTCAAAGTATCTAGCTAAAATTTCCGCATTATCTTGATTAGTATGTGCCTGTTTTCCATTAGTATCTCTCATTAGGAGTGTTGGGGGAGTATAATTAGTTTGGTATTGCCGAAATGTTTTATAGTAATCTCTTGTCTTATGTTGAGTAAATGCTTCGTCAATAGAGTGTAACATCTCCGTGTGATAATTTCTCTTAACCCTGCGGATGATTTTAGCCGTATGTCGTCTAGCAGTAACAAGTTCTTCGCGTGACTGTTCTGTTTTCCGTTGCTGATCAATCAACCATGCCTTGTGTCGGTGTTGAATCACTGCATCGCACTCCTCATTCCACCAAGCATGTTTTTTCCTCTTTTTAACGGGAGCGTTTTCCTCAGCAATGGTTTTTAGCTTGTTAATTACCGTTCCCAAATCATCACTTAGATAGGTTTTAGATTGTTCATAATATAATTTATTATTAATGAGATAGCTAGGGTCATATGTTTTCTTCCTATTACATTTGGAGAGAATGCGTTTCTTTTTTTGGAGTTAATTTTATTTTAATTTTGGACAAATAATGATCTGAATCTATGTCCACTCCACGGAGGACCCTCACATTGTAAATTTCCTTATGATGGTTCTTATCCATAGCTACATGATCAATTTGGAACTCCCCTAATTTAACATTAGGGCACTTCCAAGTCATCAGTTTATGTGGTCGTCGTTTGAATCGTGTGGTTTCCAAAAGTAGCCCATGATCAATACAAAGATCGATCAATCTCTGACCATTCCTGTTAGTTAGATGATGAGCTGGCCACTTACCTACAACATTACGAAACTTTTTCTCACGGCCTATTTTAGCATTGAAATTGCCAAGCATGATTTTAATATGGTTATCGGAAATGGATGATATTAGTTGGTCTAGTTCTTCCCAAAATTTGTCTGTGTCTTCCCTGTTGGTCCTGTTTTTTTCATTTGCTGGAGCATGGATGTTTATCAATGTGTACGTTTTATTCTCTACTTTGATTGTCATCAATGCCGTTCGGGGGGAGGTGGAAGAAAAATCTTCAATTGAATCTAAGATACTAGTATGAACTAAAAAGCCGACTCCAAACTGAGGAACACTCTTTAGTACTCTTTCACTTGGGGAACCCTTGTATAGGCGATATCCCCCTGACTCAAGGGGGTCTTGATCCGTATTACGCAATTCTTGAAGAGCAGTTATCAGTATCTTATGTTGATCTAAGATGTCTGTGAGATGTTTTAATTTGCCCACTTTCATTAATGAATTTATGTTCACTGTAGCGAAATATGAGAACTGTCCTGATTTATTAAATTTAAGTTTCCTCTTGATTGGATGGGTCTGCATGTTGTTTAATGGGTTGCAGGCGCTCCGACTCGCCTTGGTCTTCCATGTGACACCCCACCGTATTCGAATGGTGTCTTTGTTTGGATCTGATGATCGTGTGTATCCAAACCGGTGGATATTTCATTAGAAGACTAATCATAATAGGCTGATTGTCTGATCAGTGATCAATACATTTCTGACCGAAGTCAGGGCTTACAATGCCAGGTGTGATCTGGCAAGGTGATGAATGGTGAATGATGGGTGATGAAAGATGAATTGTGAAGAAGGCTTTTTGCCTTATTTCATCGTAGTTGTTCAGGACTGGGAGTAGGCATTTCCTCCATACCCCGCGAACGTTATGGTTTTCCCGCCAATATTCGGGTAGCTGATTGCAGTGGTTTCCCACTGGGCAATGGGGTCGCATCATCCCTATGCCATCAACTCCTATATTAATACAATATTTTCCTCCAATAATACTTATGGTCTTCTTCCTATTAATTTTCATTCCATATTCTTCTTCTAGTTTCATGTTGAGTTCATCTAACATTTGTATCATTTCTTGTGTACATTCTGCCATCACAACCATATCATCTGCAGATTTCTTTTTTAAAATGCTGTTTGTTTGGGGCATCGACCCATGTAAATCTTGTGCCCCTACTGACACCATATTGTATGAACCTGCATGTAATTGGAATGGCGATAGTGTTAAATGTTGTGTGTGAAGATTAAGGATGTCACAAACACCCAGTCCCCAGGCCAGGGATATTAATCATTACAATTAAAATCCTCTGACCCGGCCGGGAATTGAACCTGGGACCGCTGGGTGACTGGCAGATGCGTTGTCCCCTACACCGCGGGGCCGGACTGCAGATCTTATACACCACTCTCTGACTGCAATATTCTATTTTGTAGAACAAAGTAAACAGCCTCAAAAGGCATGAAAATGTAAGATTACCACTTAATACCATGAGGGTTGAAAGAAACAAAAATTGTCCAAGGGAGATCAGATTGGGAAGGTCAAAATGAGGAGCCTGGCTCAAGTAAGGTAAGTGGAATCAATGGCATTTTGGGGGGTGAGGGGAGAGGGGGGAACATTTGCTACCATTCCATACACTCAAGTTGTGTGACCCTCAGAAGAGGTAGAATGTAGCTGATCACCCTATAGCAGGGATGGCGAACCTATGACGCATGTCACTAGGTGACACGCGAACACGATTTTGGTGACACGCCACATGAACATAATAATGTTTTTATATACGTTTTGTACTACAGACAATACATATAGTGTTTCATGTGTAAGAAATAAATATCGAAAATCTAAATACTAGTTCCATTCGGATGTGCAATATGGCTACACTGATAGGTCCGAAAGTCAAGTGAGCAGAGTCGTTTTCTGGTGGTTTTGTATACGGACATCACAAACATGTTTTCGGTGTCGAAAAGAACAGAAACTTATCAAAGGTGATGACCGTACTTTTCAAGAACTCTGGACAAGGTAATTCGGACTGATAGAAAGATGTGTTGCCTGTGTTCGAAAGCAATTGTATCCCCCACATTTAATGTAAAGCTCAATTTTGAGATTGATCATTCGAATGTTTGTTCTATTTTGAATGAAGAAAGACGGGAGTTCGTTTCACAAAATATCGAGCATTACACGAAACTAACTAGTTCTTTTGCATCATCTTTCCGGCCCAGGAATAATATCAGTGCGGCTGTTTCCATCTGTCTCACTGCATAGTACAGCAAGGTGAGTTGTTGAAAGAAACTTTCTTATTGACGTCCGACACTTTATTTGGGAAACTTCCCTAACAAACAACTAATAATTAACAGAATTAAAAGAATGTCAGCCAGATGAACTGCTGTCGAGCGTAGAATAATAACAAAACGAGGGAAGAAGTTCCGAGCAATTGAAAGCTAATTTGGATAACTCCCACATGTATGTTTTGATGAAAGAATGAATGTGATCTTACAAGCAAGGATAGCTGTGATGAAGAAGAAATGCTGGGGCTGTGCCTTAATTAAGGCCACGGCTGCTTCCTTCCAACTCCTAGGCCTTTCCTATCCCATCGTCGCCGTAAGACCTATCTGTGTCGGTGCAACGTAAAACAACTAGCAAAAAAAATATATATATATATTTTTTCTCACAATTTGCTTTATGTCGCACCGACACAGGTAGCTCTTACGGCGACGATGGGATAGGAGAGGCATACGAGTGAGAAGGAAATCGCCATGGCCTTAATTGAGGTACAGCCCCACGGAACATGCAATCATATGTATTTGCAAGATATATGTGTAATAAATAAATGAATCAGTAAGAAAATAAATGATAAATAAATAAATAAATAAATAAATGAATAAATAAATAAATAAGTAAATAAATAATATATTAAGAAACATAATGGGGAATTTAGAAAGGTAGTCATGGGGTGGGGGTTTGTAGACATTCCTTAATGGAAAACAAGTGGCACACTCAACAGTTCAGAATAATAAACCAGACCCAAAATGGCACACTAGTTGGAAAAGGTTCGCCATCCCTGCCCTATAGAGTACATGTCTAGGTTAAGGGGACAGTCTTGGAAATAAACAAAACAATTTTTTCTAATGCTTGCATTTTCATGAAACTTTGTGGAAATGTCACCTAAATAAAAGTAGCAATATCACAAACATTTGCATGCATTTAATTGCTTTTCCAAAAAAAAAAAATTGAAAATATTTTTGAAAATTTTAATTTCATTTGTTCACGAATTTTAATTGAGGTATTAATTAAAATTTGAAATTAGGTAGATAATACTTCTTTAAAAAGCACTGTGTATTGATTTCTTGTACATAATTTATATAAGGAGATATATTGTACCAAAATTTGAATAATTTTTATGATCTAAAATTTTGGATTTAAAGATCGCTATATTTGAAAATATTCTGCAATCAGAAATTCCATACATATGTTTCCTAGTATAGCTGTGATACATATACTATACAAATTTTGTTACATTTGGCAGAATATTATGGGAGAAAAATAGGAATAATATGTAAAATTATAATTAGTGGGAGAATGAAAGCAAAGCAGACGCCACGCCCAGACTGGCAAACAAAGCATTATTAAAGTGATAAATTGTTTGAGTTCAACGGAATAACTTTGTGACAAAGAAGAAACTCAATCCCTTCAATTTCAGCCATAATTTTTTTTCCTGCCAAAATGACCAAAATATCAATTTTTATCTCGAGACTGTCCTCTTAACCTTAAGTGTGAAGTAAAACACCTTATGTAGGTTATCTTCTTATTTTTATTTATTAACAACAATACAGGAATCATTTCTGTGTAGGTGTTAGTAAGCTACTGTGAGACTCGTTAAATTGGAATAAGTAGACATCTCATTATCTCACTCAAATAAATAACACTCAACAAAATACAAAAATATTATGTAACAGCACCCTTTTATGATATCGTCTTGTGGGTAGCTTTATCATAACAAGTGCAAATGTTCCCTGGGCTCCACCCGCCATCGTGTGTAACAGTACAACAGGCTTGTCGATAGCTCACACAAAAATAGCATCCAATAACCTCAGGTTAGGACAGTTAAGAAACAACCCTCTAACACCAAAAGTCAAGTGGGGAAAGCGAGGTAATCAGGTGTGAATCTCCACGGTCATTCTGCTTGGTCTCTGTTCAAACGACGATAGACCTATGCGTGAAGGCAGGGGTGCAGAAATCCCAGGCGACTGTGTTTTTGCTACTGGCGCCTAAGTTTCAACCCTACAAAATTCTGTTTCCTGTTTCGTCATGATTTGTTTGTTTGTTATAGAATGTCCCAGTAACCTAGTGGCTCAAGGAGGAACTACTCTTTACGATCACAGCTTTTAGTTTCGCAGTATTACTTATTTCTCCTACCCATCAATCTGCAACAAAAGACCTCCATAACATAGGACATAATGTCACTGAACAAGCTTGAAACCACACCACGGCCATCTCAAAAATAAATAACTGTGAGACCAAACAGAATATATATTTTTCTCTGCACAGGATCATCGATGTATATCAATGAACGAGAGACTTAGCACTAATGATAGTGAATAGTCATGCATAACAGAGTTGGCTCTCATCTATTACAACAGCAAAGCCTTTGATGCAAGAATTGAGAACTACGGCATTGTCATGTCTTGTCAAAAGTACAATGAATTTGTGGTGGTATGTGTTCAAAGTTTTTGGAAGAGAAAAATAATTGTTTGAACTGTTGGAGTTGGCAAGCATTGACAGAGTTCCTATTCTGTGACAGCTATCTATTGTGTGTGTTCTTCCAGTCTGTACAGCATTGTGTGAGCAAGGGTGTAGTCAGATGAACCTTATGCAAGACAGATTCAGATCGTCATTAGAAACAAACATTTTGTGTGATTTGATGATGTGTAATATGAATGCACCTGCAGTGAAGGAATTTGATCCTGCAGTGACAGTGGACCAGTGGTTCTTTAGTAGCACAAGGCATGTCCATGGTCACAAATGAACATGCAAGGATTAGATAATTTTTCTGTAAGATTGGAAGTCTATGATCAGTTTCCTCTAAATTTTGTAAAACAAAACTGACACTTGTGTTTACAACTAATAGTCCTACTATAACTCTTTTAATTACTTGGCGGTTTAAATGTTAAGATTAGAAAAGGTAATACTGAAGTCAGCACTAAATAGTGCAACTTGATTATTTACAGGTATCAGGTAGGTGAGATTCTTACTTACTCCTAAACTTTTCGGTTGGCTCCTCAAATTGGAGAAAATTTCTGCACCCCTGCATGAAGAGAGTATTGTATTCATGCAGAAATTCTACATCTGAATGTTGACTTTTCAGGAGTTTCATGATATAGTTGTGATTTAGGGCATCATGGGATCTCCTTTGGAGGCATTTGGGTTGCCTCAGCTAACTTGGTATAAAAATTATGAGTTAGAGGGAGGATTCCTGTACTCAGTTTAACTGTCCTTATCGGGGGCACTGAGAACTTCAAGAGGCAACAATTAAAAGAAGTTTTTGTGTAGATTTTTATATAAAATAAGGAATATCACTGGCAAAAATATATATAATTTTTTGTTTACGATCCATTCATGTCTTGACGTAGGTTGGAATTGAGTGACAAGAGAATGACCAGATGCGACGTGTCAAAACTAGCCCTGGTATGTTTCTCACTCCCTGAGAATGTTGAACAAAAGGTACTGTCACAATTTTATCTGCAAATTTTCATTAGAAGGTTTTTTTAAATTGTGGTCATGGTTTATATCAAATGTTTATACAACCCTTAGCATCCAGCTGTCAAGGCCCAGGTAGGGAACTGTCCTGTGACTGCTGGGGCTTGGCCTCGAGTCAGACAGATAGATGATGTTCGTCATTTACTCTGCGAGGGTTTGGCCTATCTCCAACAGCCTGACAGGGCAGAATTTTGGCTTTCTTCAACATTTAAAAAGAAAACCACACTTCCAGTGCATATTAGCAGCTAAAATCATGGTAGGGCATTTCGTTTAACGTACTCTTGCAGTGAGAAAAATATGAGGGCAGCTTTTGACATGTACCCTTCGCCACTGCATATCTATTCTCCATAAGAAAATCCTTTCTTTTCAAATTGGTGGGTACATAGGAGAAAAATATATAACAAACTCTTGCACATTGATATTCACATGTCAATTATATCATAGAAATTTATTTTACAACTGCAGCTTCACTCTCTGAGTTTTTGAGTTAGTATGAACATTTCGAAGTAACAGGTCTTTACTTATCCTTCTCATTATCATAAGACCATGGATTGTAAAATTACAACAAACTAGTACATGGGCAATACGAGAACCAGTTCAGACTGAATAGGTACGTCTTTGTATCACTGTAATTTAGAGCAGGTGGCCCAGGATACTTGCACATCCAGCAAATGAAGGCAAAAACATTGTTGGTAAAGTGCAAATACCAATATTTTAATACCTCCAAGATCTTCAGAAAATGAACTACAGTGTAAGCAATTGATTTTAAGCATCATCATCGTTGACCATCTCCAGTTGCCGGGGTGTGGTGTGAAAGCCCCCTCCATCTTCGTCTGTCCGTGAACCACTGTTCTCTCATAATTTTCTCCCAACCTTGTCCTCTCTCCTCGACATCTTTCTTCACCAGATTGGTTCATTTTCCTCTGGGTCTGCTCACTGGTCTTTTCCTTTTTACTTCTCTTTCATATTCTCTTCTTGCAGTTCTGCTTGTACTCATCCTTCTAACATGGTCAAACGACTTCAGTCTTGCTTTCTGGATCCTCTATAGTAGGGAGTCTCCTATTCCCACCTGCTCTCAAACTTTTTCATTCCTGAACTTGTCCTTCCTGGTCTTCTGTATCGTGGTGCGTAGGAACTTCATTTCTGCAGCTTGTGGTTTTGAGTAGTATGTGAGGACGTGTGTATAATATGATTTATGGAATGTCATCTTAGCTTTCAATGGTACTTGTTCATCCTACAGCAGTTGTCTTACTTGATGGTAAAATGGAGTTGCCTTGCTAATTCGACTGTCCACCTCATATTTTGCAATGTTGTCTTTTGATACTATACTACCCAAATACATAAACACTGTCATTTATTCTGATTTGTGGTTTGTCATCTCCCCTCTATAACTTCATCACCACTGTCTTAGCCTTGTTGATATTTAAATCATATCTCTTAAACTCTTGACTCATTTTCTGCAGCTTTTCCTCTACATCATTTTCAGTTTCACTCCAGATCACCACGTCATCTGCAAAGATGAAAGCTTGCAAGTCCTGCCGCTCCTTCCTTTTTAGTGCCTTTGTTATGGCATCCATCACAGTGATGAATAGGAGGGGCGACAAAGCACTGCCTTGCTGTACTCCTCTCTTCGTTTCAAACCATTTTGATAGTCCGAAACTCGCACAGAACTTCTGGTTTTTTCATACAGCATCTTCTCTTTTGCAATAAAACTGTCACGAATAATATACAGTACAATACGTATCTTTTGTGTGATCAGTAGTGTCACTTTAGGAAGTGTTTTAGAAAACACTTGAGGTGAGGAGAGAAGAAAAGGAAAGGCTTAAACCCCCTACTTGCGTGATGAAGGTGGCCAAGAGGGGGGAAGTAACCCCCCCACTGCATATCTCTCAGCTGTGTACTCAAGGGACTGTCACATGCCTCACTTCCGCTAGCTACGCTCATACATACTATTCTCAGTGAGCGCTAAACACTGTTGTTGTTGCATGAGGAAACAGATGTGATTCACTGTTGATTGAAATTTATGATGGAAAATTGAAAATTGCTTTCCCTTCTTACTGTGGACACAACCAATATAGAGCGATGTACAGACAAAACTCTTATTTTATATACATTGACTAGAAAGAATTCCCTGCATGCAAAGCTATAATAATAGTAATTCATAATTTTCAAATCTACTTCATTGACGTGATAATTAGTGGATCTTGTCAGGTCAAGGATTTTAGCTGTGTAAGATTAATTCCTCAAACTGGCAGTCGGCATTCAAGGAAGTCTCAAAGATGCCTTTTCCACTTAAATCTTATAAAATCTTCCACATACTCTGGTAAAGGCAATTCAGGACCAGTGCATTTCTCCTAATCCTGTGCCTATCCTTCTCCTGCTCAGTTTACTTCGTCAATTCCAAACACCCTACATTACTTAACTGTAACACGAGAGACAAACCATTGTCAGACATTTTAACTCTTAAAATATGACAAACTTGTATAGAACATTTAGGAAATAACACTTAGCACAACACTGAAAAAACTTATCAACAAATAACAATGAAAAAGTAAAACAAGAAAAATACATACCAGCTTTATACTGGCGCTGGCCTTTATCTCGATTCACATCTAAAAACTATCATACTTTGAGTATTTTCAACTGAATTGACCAATCACTGGACCAAGTTCTTAAACTAAGGTAATCAAAATATAAAAACAAGTTCAATATGTTTTTCTTAGTGAGAAAACTCACAATGATTTTTTTTTTCCCAGCACATTTTGTTTAAAGGATTGTAAGTTGCTGAATTGAGCACAGCTGCATTAGGCAAGCACCTTGTTCATAAAATAGGCTCAAATGCAAGGCTGTGCTGGTACAGTCACCTGTCTGTCTTTCCCAGCTTTCTGCTCTCTTCACTAATAGCAGATAGAATGGCCTCATCTGTAGTGCAAACTCAGGATTCAGAACATGACAAATAGTTGCTAAATTAATGCACAGGAAAATATCTTGTAAGTTATGGGACTCCTTGGTGATAGGTGAAGTTGACCATCAGTACTTCAGTCACTGCTGATCTACATTAGGGCAGTCGCCCAGGTGGCAGATTCCCTATCTGTTGTTTTTCTAGCTTTTTCTTACATTATTTCAAAGAAATTGGAAATTTATTGAACATCTTACTTGGTAAGTTATTCCAATCCCTAACTCCCCTTCCTATAAATGAATATTTGCCCCAATTTGTTCTTGTGAATTACAACTTTATCTTTCCTACTTTTAAAGACACCACTCAAACTTATTCCTCTACTAATGTCATTCCACACCATCTCTCCACTGACAGCTCGGAACATGCCATTTATAACTTAAAATCCAATGAAAGTATTTATTAATCCACCTGTTCAATACTTTTTGTCCACTTATATGTGGTTACAAATACCTACAATCATTTATCACTTTCGGGACATGTTTCGCCCTATTTAAGGGCCTCTTCAGCCTTGAATACAATCTTACAATATTACACTTAAGTACTAAAAAAGAAGCTAGAAAATTAGCCCTTAACCTTATTATCTAAAATATTGGTACATATATTGTGAAATGGATTACATTTGATAAACTCATGATAAAATGTCAATGGAGTACTATCTATGGTCGTTCTAAAATAATGTAGTCTGAGATTAAAACTAGATCTTCTTCTTGGATAAAATTTAAAATTCTAATAAAATGGTTCATTAAATTGTGTACCGGTACTATTTCTTCAAGGCAATAGTATGTATATACATTATAAACAAGCAATATCACAAACACAGAGAAGTACGTCTGTCAAAAGACGTGGTCAAAGTCGCAGCTTATGTCATTAAATTTGAAGTTGGTTAAACACTCGAAGAGTAATTAGGCATAACTTGTAACCACATATAAGAGGACAAAAAGTATTGAACAGGTGGATTAATAAATACTTTCATTGGATTTGAAGTTATAACAACTTTCAATACAGATAAAACATGAGGTTTATTTGACATGTAACATACCGTTTAGTCGAGCAGTTCATCTTCATTTCTCCCAAGTCTTCCCAGCCCAAACTTTGCAACATATTTTGCAACGCAACACTTTTGTCGGAAATCACCCAGAACAAATCGAGCTGCTTTTCTTTGCATATTTTCCGGTTCTTGAATCAATTGATCCTGGTGAGGGTCCCATACACTGGAACCATACTCTAGTTGGGGTCTTACCGGAGACTTTTAGCCCTCTCCTTTACATCCTTACTACAACCCCTAAACACCCTCATAACCATGTGCAGAGATCTGTACCCTTTATTTACAATCCCATTTACGTGTTTACCCCAATGAAGATCTTTTTTTATATTAACACCTATGTACTTATAGTGATCCCCATAAGGAGCTTTCACTCCATCAATGCAGTAATTAAAACTGAGAGGACCTTTCCTATTTGTGAAACTCACAACCTGACTTTTAACCCCGTTCATCATCATACCATTGCCTGCTGTCCATCTCACAACATTATCAAGGTCATTTTTCAGTTGCTCACAATCTTGTAACTTATTTGTTACTCTATAGAGAATAACATCATCCGCAAAAAGTCTTATCTCTGATTCCATGAGGTTGACACACCATTCAAATGCTAAGGAGTGCAAGTTTTCTTCCTCTCGCTATGTTCTAACTATCAAAACACTGCCTTTTCTTCGTAGATAATATTTCAAGAGCTCCATGGAATGAAACCAACACAATTTGCTGGTGTGATGTTTTGGCAGGAGGTTTGTTTATTATCTTTCTAACTGTTACCTCACACTCAACTTCCCTATTCACCAACAGAAAGCCGACATTGTGTTGTGATGATCCCATCATTCCTACGAATTATCATTATCAGCTGGAAAAATGTGAGACTATCATTATAACAATGATTTACTATTAAACAGTATCATATTTATTCAATACATTATGGTATAATGTGAATTTAAAAGACTTAAATTTCACATTTGTCACATTTATACATGTTGCCATCCTAATTAGATCATCTTCAGTAGATTGCTAAAAATGGACATATGCATATCATTGTTAAAATGTACTTATTAAGAAAGAGCTCATGCTCTTAAAGTGTTGTGTTAAAATCTTCAGTGTGCACTGTTATTCTCTTGATGTTTCATTAGTTAAAAGTCTGCTAATTGGACTAGGCGGTATCTGATTATTAATTGATGTTTTGTGATTTAGGATTAACATAATTCCATACGTCAACTGCCTGTAATTACAAAGTGTAAATTAATTGAATGCCGAAGAAACACATGTATATGTCGGTTTTAGCAATCTACTGAAGATGATCCAATTAGGATCGAAACATGTATAGATGAGACAAATGTGAAATTTTAGTTTTTCAGATTCACATTATATCATAATATATTGAATAAGGAGTACTGTTTATAATATTATTATAGTGATTTAAAGATTATTAGTTAAGCTGTCAATATAATAATAATTGTATGGCCTCAGCTACCATGTGCAGACATTTTAATTTGACACCATCTGGCTGTTTGCTCATCAGTTTCAACGTTCCGTTTTACTCTAGGACCACTAGACGGCAGACAGAGTAAACCGGATCTCTCTTGGGCATCTGTGGCTGAGAGTTAATGAATTTTGTCAGGTAAACACTAAAAGCGTCACCAGAGATCTTTTACATGCCGACACCGTACGACATGGAGTGTCGAATGGCCTTTTTCTGCCCTTCAAAATTCCCACTACCTCTGCTGGGTTTGAACCCGCTATCTTGGGATCCGGAGGCCGACACTCATGGAAACATGAAATTCTTAGTTTGTGGTAAAACTTAAGAGGTTAAAGATGCTGGATAACTATGCAAAAGTCAAAACAGGCAGCAGAGACTTCGAAAATGAATACCAAATAAGGGAAATGGTATTATGGGTTATTTTGTCCACTTGTCTTCGCATGTACTGAAATATTAGCAGAATATTTGAGCTGCACAGACTTTATGCACTCTGGGACTGCGATGGTAGCTATTTCCTATAGGACTATAGGAATCCTGAAAATTGGTGGCTAACAGTCCCAACTGGCCTGGACTGAAGGTGATGTTACCAATCAGTTAGGAAACAAGGAGCAATGAGCTGGATGGATGCAACAGAAGATGAGCTAGGTGTGAAAAAGGACTACGATTTGGAACTATGAATAAAACAACGTTTGATAAGGCAGGAGTTGTACATATGATGGACAGGAGGAAACTGGATGTACTCGGCTTAGCAGAGACTCGATTTAGAGAGAGAAAAAAGATCTGAAGGGTTTTTTTGGTTGTCGGGAAAGGAAAAGAATAAAGGTGTAGTCCATTTGAAGAATTTTAAAGGCAAGATAATTGACATCAATATGGAAACTGTGTTCACAATACAATATTTTCCTGAGATCTACTGCAATGAGTTTTCCACAGACACTCAAGTTGAAGCATGTTATGTAATTCATCTACTATTTCTTTTGCAAATTTCATTTCAAAATTATATATTGTGTGTTATGAGTATTCTTTCTTATTTTCAGAAAGTGACTCTACACCATAAAATGATAATCTGAGGAAATTAATGTCATGCATTGTATAAAGACATTATCTAGCTTTTGAAGAAACAGTTTCATTCAGAGTAAAATCCTGCTTTCGTTCAGAGAAAACCTGGCATCCTAGTCTCTGTGACATTCTGAATTCTGAGTTTACATTACAAACAAGGCCTTTCCCCTCCAAAGTACGGTAAGTCATTTCTCTAAAAGCCTCATTGTGAAGACGCAGAGGTCGGCTAATAGATAGGCTGTTTCTTGCTGCGGTACACGATGGCGATGAAGCCGGCAATATGTGATACGCAGTAGATGCTGAGCAGTCCAAACATGTCCAGGCTGTAATTGTTAGCTTGGTAGCCGTAGTTCTCCAGGACCTCCCGACCTGATGAGATGCACGGCTTCATCGGGTCATCAGGACACTCTGCAAAGAAAGGGGAATTATTTGAATCAATGACTGTGGAAAGAAGTTAACTACACTTTAAAATATGACATTGGGTTAAACATTTGTGAGCACAGAAAGTGCCTCAGTGTGTGAAAGGCTACTTTTGACTGCAGTCCGGGATTGGAGTAACTTTCCGTAATCAAAGGTTAATACTAATGTGCAGTTCTGTTCCAAAGTTTATGGGTTTGTATCATTCAGTGACCAAAAGTGCTAATTAATCATTAATACTCTTTTACTAATTTCATCAGTGGTGTGCACTGAACCCCATCTACCCCAGCGCTGCTGGGGTAAAGAACTTTGTATTAACATTTTCTAATATTCCTTACAACACTTTTTATAATGTTTAAAAAAATTGCAAACATCTAAGCCAAGCCAAGTACAGCTGTCTTGACAATCCGCTCGCACTACCGCAGTTCTGCTTCTAGTGAGCTGGGTTTCCTTGCCAGCGCAAAAGAGAGCTACCCCAGTGAAATTTAAGGTTGCTTGGGTGATGCATACACTTGAAGCTTCCTTGTCCTGGGAGCGGGGCAGGGCTGTGAGCACTCCCCGACAGCAATTTACGGTGACAGGCCAGCGAGCTTAGGTAAGGTAATGTTAGTTTTAATACTTGACACTCAAAGCCTTCAGCACCACACATTAGAGACTATAGAAAAAAATATCAACATCCTAACAGTACAGCCACTTGCACATCGTCTTGCTAATAAAATGTATATGAAATCAATTGTAATATAGAAGAATATATTTTAGTCTTGGGTTTCGGCATGTATACAGTTTTTACAAGCAATTCATTGATGGCACGTATAGAGTATGTGTTCTGATAGCCACAGAAAAATATTTAGGTTGCCAAGCATGAACACAGAGTTAAGCGCGAAGCTGTCTGTGATGGTGGTATATAGGGAATTTTTGTAGTGTTACTCTTGGATTATATGTGAAGGTTTTGCAAGTTCTGTGGCATTCTTCATGCATATAACGTGTGTTATACGTCGTGACAAATATTTTCCCTCATTTGTCGTTGATGCACATACACTCAGTATGCGAGTGAAACTATAAAACATCGATGACGGTAAAATACCAGTTACATTTTGCTGATTAGTTTAGATTCAGCTTTTAGGTAAAAAAAAAAACCAAATAGTTAGTCCCAGTGTATTTTTGTGAAAACCATGACTGTACTATCACAAAGCATCACCAGATGAAACTGTAAGTACATTGTTTAAAATCTGCAATAGATTAAGCTATGATGGTGTCGTCACTGCTGTGGATATCAATTTGGAAGTCTGTGCGAACGTGTGGTTGAAAATATTCTTGGAAGATCGTTCTCAGGTAGACCTTTCAACAAAAAACGCAGCCTCATAAAATGGTAATGTTGACTTTAGAGAATGTAGTCAGGCGTCGATGGTTTATATTTAAAAAAACCTTTTTGCAGCTGGACTGATGAATATATTCACCGCACGCCACTGATTTCATTACACGTTATAATTCTCATGTTAGGTCTGTATTGAAATGTACGTAAATACAAAGTATGTTACAAGTGTTATTATTTTTTTAATATCCACCTACTGATTTCATTACTGGTATTTTTGTTATGCAAACAAATATTGAACATTGCTTTCTTGTATCCATTTTGAGGGCAAGTTGTAATAAGTTTTGGAGAACATACTTTCATTCGGTTGTTTCTTTTTCATGTAATTTGTAAATGTATTTATACATAAAATTAGTTTCAATGAACTGAAGAACCTAACAGTTATAAAGTTTAATCCTATTTGAATCTGTTTTTCTAATTATATCAAACATGTTAATGTTTCAAAACATTTGTTATTTTAAAAATTTCATATACCACGTGACTTCGACCCTAATCACCCTATGTGTACTGTACTGGTGCCATTATGTCGAAAGTCAGTTTCTCTATTCAGTGATACACACATCGTGGGTCGAAATTAATATTCAGAAGTTGACACAAAGCAAATAAAGAATTTCTCACATTCACGACACACATCATAACTTTGTCCTAAGGGTCATAGGGTGACTACTTGGCACTTTCGCCTGAGAGAGAGAAGAAGAAGGGGGTCGTAACTGATGGTCAAATCAATGAATTTTTAAAGAAATTCCAACTTCAAATTTAGGGCCCTCCCTTGGCAAGTTATTCTTTAGGGATTCAGGCCATTCTGCTGTGTGAATTCAAGCTGTCAGACATCTTGACCAGCTTCATACCTCAAAATCATCATTTTTCTTAAAGCCTTCCACACACAGCGTATATAACTGAGGTCCTTTCTTTGTCTTCCTTTTGCTATTGGCTTTACGTCACACCAATACAGACAGGTCTTATGGCGACGATGGGACAGGAAAGGGCTTGGACTGGGAAGGAAGCGGCCGTGGCCTTAATTAAGATACAGCCCCAGCATTTGCCTGGTGTGAAAATGGGAAACCACGGAAAACCATCTTCAGGGCTGCCGACAGTGGGGTTCGAACCCACTATCTCCCGAATACTGGATACTGGCCGCACTTAAGCGACTGCAGCTATCGAGCTCGGTAACTGAGGTCCGTCGAGCATCATATTTTCTCTCATGTCCCACATATCGTATCAACCCTTCCCATTGGATTTTTAGTTCCAGAGCTATAAGTCTGAATCATTTAGTTGAAAGAGAGAAGTACACCTTCACAGTAATTATATAAACAACAACAACTTACTGATATGGTCAATCTGTTCCCACTGCAATATGGAAATGGCTTCAGTGCCGTAGTAGAACTGAGACACGTAACGTATCCATGATATTCGTGCTGGAAGATCACTGAAAAAAGAACATAGAGCATGCAATTGTGAGCAAAAAGAACTCAAAGAATTAGAGTAAGTAAAACAATTAAGAGGGGGGAGATTATGCAACACAGTACAATCAGAACTTTATGTTTTCTTATACATAAAAATGAATTAGGTAAAGAACCGGAATCACAGCCTGGCCGCATCACCTGAGGGGAGTCAGCTGTATAGAACAACAAAACAATACTTATCTTTACTGAACACTGCACACATGAATTCCACAACCATAACAGTTCAATGATCACAAGTATAAAGATTGGACTTTCCACCTAATCAATATGATGTACTTAAAACATTTTACAGTACAGTACCGGTTTTGGTCTTATGTATGGACCATCTTCAGCTGCTGAAATACCTTGATCTTTTTTTTAGAATAATATATAGTGTTTAGCTACATTAATACACTGTAGTGTTAAAATGTACTTGGATGAGAAAGTAAAAGTAAAATTGTTCATCAGTTCATTATGAGATCTCTCACTGCTTTGATTTGTGTACAGTATTAATTTAAGTTTTAAAAACATCTTATCATGGTACTATGTTTTTTCATTTTTCATAAAACTCTCATCAGTTGGAAGTCTATGTTTTCTAAAAGTTTAATAATAAAGTATCACATGTCTTGATGTTTTTAACATACTTTGACTTCTACAATAAAACAAGTGAGAGTTTCGTGTTTTGAAGGGGCAAGTAAAATGAGTTTAAAATCTTCATGTGATTTGCTCGAGGTCAAGTTGCCTAATAACTTATTATCTGAAGTGGGATGGTGAAAATGTTCCTTCCTACATGTTTGCGATCTATTGGAGAATTGTGCCGTATGGGATTATTTAAATAGAAGAAAGAAGAGAGTTTTCTGTTAGAGAATATCTATGAAAGATGTTATAAAAATATTGTATATGTGTGTTACTTACTTTCTTCTTGTCTCTAGTCTGTCACTTGTGTATTTGTTGGGAGCGTGCTGTGTACTGCCTCGAGTATGACGGGGACTAGCTATTGTGGCAGTGGAGGGGAAAGGGGGTGGAGCAATTGAGAGGGCTTGGGGATGGACTGGGATAGAAGAGCATGTCCTGCAGAGTCTTCATTGTGTGTTCCTGTTTCTGTTTATTAACTCTCTTTAAGTAAATGTTTTTAAGGGAGGGATGGCGGCATTAAAAGGATGTTTATTTCTTTTTTTTCTGTTATTTCATTAAGATTAAAATTTGGGTTGGCATATTGATCCATATTGATATAAAATTCCTCCAATATATTGAGCAAAGGGCCCTTAGAATTTATGCTTAGAATTTCCATATCTCTTTCGATGTTAGAAAATGTATGTTTATATTCTTCTGTGTGTTGTCCTATAGAAGAGAAATGGTTGTGATTTACAGTGTTTACGTGTTCATTGTGCCGGATGAAGAAACTCCAGTCCAATGTAACTTGCCTCACATTTATTGCATTTCATTCGGTATACTCCTGAGTGGTTGTATTTGTCGTTTTCATTAACGGAGTTAGTATTATGCAAGATAGTGGCATTATTGCAAGAAGTTTTAAAGGCTATTCTTAAATTACGCCTTATAAAGATGTTGGTTATGGGATGGATGTTGGCAGTGTTAAAAGTAAAAATTGCATAGTCTTTCTTTGATTTGTTTTCTTTGATTAATTTTGATTTCAGCCGATGTTTTATTTTTTGGATGATTTTATTGATCGACTTTTTGTTGTATCCATTTTGTTTAGCTATTTCATGGATTAAGTTTAGTTCTTCTTTTAGCTCTTCATGAGATAAGGGTGTCCGACTCGTTGGCTGAACGGTCAGTGTTCTGGCCTTCAGTTCAGAAGGTCCCGGGTTCGATTTCCGGCCGGGTCGGGGATTTTAACCTTAATTGGTTAATTCCTACGACACGGGGGCTGGGTGTGTATGTGTTGTCTTCATCCTCATTTCATCATCATCACCACCACCACCACCACCACCACCACCACCACCACGACGTGCAGGTCGCCTACGGGCGTCATATAGAAAGACCTGCACCTGGCGAGCCAAACCCATCCTGGGATATCCCGGCACTAAAAGCCATACGCCATTTCATTTCATGAGATAAGGGTATATTAAAGGCTGTGGTAGGCTGCTTTCGTATGGGTGTTGGTATGAGTGGAATCTTGTTTTATTGTGTTTGATGTTTGTGTGCATTTTTTGTATATTTTATATGTTAAGCTAATAGATTATAACAGTTCAATACATCTTTAATTTCAACCTTGAGGAATTCTTCCTGCGTCAATCAGGATTAACTGTGGAATCATGAGAAGCATGCATTTTTCTTTTAAGAGAGAATTTTAAAGTGTTATTACTGTGAGTTGAAGAAACAGTGGATGTCTTTTTCTATTTTTATGACTCAGATTTTGTTCTAAGGGGTCTTTTTTAAATGTACTCATTACATATTCATTAGTTTGATTCTAGAACTTAAAAGTTGTAACTATACTAGATTGTTGTCAATGTCTGTTATGTTGTTTTTAATTTAAACTGTATGAAGTGGCTGAAGATATCTCCTAGGAGATGAAAAATATACTGCATATTTTAAAAAATAAATTTTAATTACTAAGAGTGACAAAATATTGTATTGATTGGGTGGGAATCCTGAAATCTCTATATATACTGAATATTCAAAGTCAATATGGAACAATAATGAAGTTTTGCAAAACGTGGTATGTTCCGAGCTGTCAGCGGAGAGATGGCATGGTGATTCATAGATGAGAAAACTTGAATGGAATTTTTAAAAGTAGGGAAGATGATAATATGAATATGAAGTTGGAATTCAAAAGGAAAAACTGGGACAAATACTTGTTTATCGGAAGACAAATTGTGGATTGAATTGACATATCTAAGACATTTGAGAGTGTGGATTATGGGAGACTACTGGCAAAAATAAGTGCAATTGGACTAGACAAAAAGAGTGACTGAATGGGTTGCTATATTTATACATAATATATCTCAGAGAATTAGAGTAGGCAAAGCTTTATCTAACCCTGTAATAATTAAGAGGGGAATTCTTCAAGGCAGTATTACTGGACCTTTATGTTTTCTTATATACTGTATATCAGTGATATGTGTAAAGAAGTGGAATCAGAGATAAGGCTTTTAGCAGATGATGACATTCTGTATAGAGTAATATATAAGTTACAAGACTGTGAGGAATTGCAAAATGACCTTGATAATGTTGTGAGATGGACAGCAGGCAATGGTATTATGATAAATGGGGTTAAAAGTCAGGTAGTGAGTTTCACAAATAGCAAAAGTCCTCTCAATTTTAATTACTGCATTGATGGGGTGAAGGTTCCTTATGTTAATATAAAGAAAGATCTTCATTGGGGTATTCACATAAATGGGATTGTAGTAAGGATGTAAAGGATAGGGCATACAAGTCTCTGGTAAGACCCCAACCAGAGTATGGTTCCAGTGTATGGGACCCTCACCAGGATTACTTGATTCAAGAACTGAAAAAAATCCAAAGAAAAGCAGCTTGATTTGTTCTGGGTGATTTCCGACAAAAGAGTAGCGTTACAAAAATGTTGCAAAGTTTGGGCTGGGAAGACTTGGGAGAAAGAAGACGAGCTGCTCGACTAAGTGGTATGTATGATACCAATATAGTTGGTTCGTTATTGGACATTATAAATTTTCCAGCTAATTCATTCGTGGTTGCCAGCGTTTCGTCCCAGTGTGCCTAGTTGGGCTCCTCAGTTGGTAAATGACACACCCACCAAGACGCATGGCTAGTGCATACCGCAGAGGCCACTGTGTAGGCTACCTTGAGCCACCGGCAGTACCAATTGTGTCTTTAAAAGTAGGAGAGATCACAATATGAAAATAAAGTTGGAATTCAACAGGACAAATTGGGGCAAATATTTGTTTATAGGAAGACGAGTTAGGGAGTGGAATAACTTACCAAGGGAGATGTTCAGCAAATTTCCAATTTCTTTGCAATTATTTAAGAAAATGCTAGAAAAACAACAGATAGGGAATCTGCCACCTGGGCGACTGCCCTAAATGCAAATCAGTAATGACTGATTGAAGTGAACCAATGCATGTAACAAAATACACTTGTATGTTTATTTCCTTTCAAGCTTTGTCTTCTCTCATTGGGTTAACATGTTCAAGAGATACCAAACAACTTACCCAAGTTGCAAGAAGAGTCCCGAAAATGTTAAGGTGACGAACTCAATCGGCACCGAGACCAGTGTTGCCGTGGCTACGGATTCGAATGCTGCAGACATTACACAGCCTGGAAGAAATGAGCAGTTAGTTATATCATTTAGTCTTACATGGGATGTATTCAATTTGCTATATGTCACAGCAACACAGATGGGATGGGATAGGAAAGGCCTAGGAATGAGAAGGAAGCAGCCATGGCCTTAATTAAGGTACAGCACCAGCATTTGCCTGGTGGGAAAATATGGAAAGCCATCTTCAGGGCTGCTGACAGTGGGAATTGAACCCACTATCTCCTGGATGCAAACTAACAGCTGCGCACCCCTAACCGCATGGCCAACCCATCCGGTATATGGGATGTACTTAACACAAAAGTTATATAAGTAAGTTTATAGCGTGGCGGTACCTAAGTTATCCATCCTACAGTTCATCAGAGTACTTTATATTACATGGGTTTCCTGCTAATGAAGAAAGGAGAGCAGAGTGGCTTAAGGCCATTGCAAGAGAAAATTGGGTACCGTACCTACTCCTTATACGAGAAAATATTCAGCACCAGTATTATTTGATCGCTCCATGAAGAAAGTTGTCCTGAAGGAAAATGCAGTTCCTACTATTTTCAAAGCATTTCATTCTTACATACAGAATGTAAGTGGGACATATCAGTGAAAATTCTACTAATATAAAATTCATGTTTTATAATAATACTATTTATTAAGTCATAATTACACAAGTACTCCTTTGATTTTAGAAAACAAATGCTCGCGTTCCCCGGAAGGAAAGACCTGAACCAGTTGCTGTCAGTGGAGATGAGTCCTTGGTTCCTTCACCAACCAAAAGCGAGTATAAAAGATTTGAGGAAGCACAACAGCTAAAGAAAATTGAAGTCTTGTGATAAACTGCAGGAGAAGCAAGAAGATGGTAGAACTCTCTCGTCTCGATAGCTGCAGTCGCTTAAGTGCGGCCAGTATCCAGTAATCGGGAGATAGTGGGTTCGAGCCCCACTGTCGGCAGCCCTGAAGATGGTTTTCCGTGGTTTCCCATTTTCACACCAGGCAAATGCCGGGGCTGTACCTTAATTAAGGCCACGGCCGCTTCCTTCCAATTCCTAGGCCTTTCCTATCCCGTCGTCGCAAAAAGACCTATCTGTGTTGGTGCGACGTAAAGCAAAATAAGAACTCTCTCGGAGTCGACAAACTAATTGCGGTGTTCCTGGGTTTACTGTCCAAGCTGTAAAAACTTAACAAGAGAAAGTATGTCACAGTGATTATGAATTACTATGTGCATTATCCATGGATGACATGGCTATTCAACGGCAAGTGGCAAAACATTTCATGGTTAAGATAAATGATGATGGACTGACCACCTTATAACAAAGGATGCTTTGGTGCTTAAGTTGACGTGTATCAATGAGAAATAAAAAAATCCAGTAGGGTATTTCTTTGTGGATGCAAATGATACCCCTGAAAGAGCAAGTTTTGTTGTGTGGTGCTAATGTAACCGTAGTTCCTCTCCTTTTTTATGGGAATGGTAAAACAACTTGGCTGTAATTTCTCATTAGCAAATTTCTGTACCACATTTAAGCATTCTGCATCAGGTGAAGGAATTGCAGAGCTATTGGATACTCCTCACATGTTTAAACTTGTCAGAAATGCCTTCAGTGACTATTACTGTTGGCAATGGTATGGTTATTTCATGGAATTATGTGAAAGAGCTGGTCTCCATTTAGGTAACAAACTGAGGTCAAATCATGTCAGTTTTGGTCAGAATATGAAAGCATCTTTAGCTGCTCAATTTTTAAGTAAATCATTTGCAACTGCCATGGATTTTTCTAATAAAGTGGTGAGGTTATCTTTATTTTTGGTTCTGAAGCAACTGTGACATTCATTATATTATTCAATGATCTGTATGCCATTCTAAATTCAAGATCATTGAAGCATCTTGGATGGAAATAAGTAGCATATACTGAGCAATGGAAGTATATTCTAAGTTTTCTGAAAAATGCATTTTTCATATCGGTAAGCTCAGATGCAGTGCAAGTGGAGATTTGATTAATCAATCAAATAGGAAAGTTGGATGTTTAGGATTTCAGAAATGTATTAAGAGCATGATAGTATTAGTGGAAACATATTCTGCCGAGTAGTGCCCCTCTGACGTATTTGCCTATGCCAAGATCATCTTGATTTATTCTTTGGTTACATCTGTATCAAAGGAGGTTACAACAATAATCAAACCTGGGGATTTAATCAATGTGACTACAAAAGCTAGAGTTGGGCCCACGAGAGTTGAAGTCTTACGTTTAGCGCCACCAGCGAGAAAAAGTTGACTAACGCTGATCGAAAATGGTCTGTTGCTATGGCAATGATAACAGAGATGCCACATTTAAGGATCAGTGAATCAATCAGTCACTACCGATCTGCATTTAGGGCAGTTGCCCAGGTGGCAGATTCCCTATCTATTGTTTTTCTAGCCTTTTCTTAAATGATTGCAAAGAATTGGAATTTTATTGAACATCTCCCTTGGTAAGTTATTCCAATCCCTGACTCCCCTTCCTATAAATGAATATTTGCCCCAATTTGTCCTCTTGAATTCTAACTTTATCTTCATATTGTGATCTTTCCTACTTTTAAAGACGCCACTCAAATTTATTTGTCTACTGATGTCATTCCATGCCATCTCTCCACTGACAGCTCGGAACATACCACTTAAAATGTATATAGGAAAAATATTTATTATTTATTTCCACCTATTCAATACAAAACAAGATGTTGGCATTTAAATTAAAACATTGTTCAAATGTGAGACATATTTCGCCTCTTACTGTGAGGCATCTTCAGTCACTAATCAAAACATTATTACATTTATCAGGCACCTGGTTGAAGATTATTCTGAAAAGTATTGATGAATGATTGTGAGTGAGATAAAAATTTACAGTTATTATAAAAATGTTCATTAAATAATTAAAATTTAGTATACTGATAAACTCATGCGTAGTTCACTTGAATGAATAGGACGTCATTTAATTGTACAATAGCATAAAAGATGGCTTGAAGCCGTAGTCATTACTAGGTGTACTAGCTGATGATGGCCGTTAAAGAGCCGAAACCGGTACTAGCTTAATCTATTAAAATAAATTTTGTATTGAATGGTGGAAAAACACATTTCTTATCTATACTTTGAGTCTGTCAATACGGAAAATGAAATTTATAAATAATAACATACCACTTAGTCGAGCAGCTTGTCTCCTTTCTCCCAAGTCTTCCCAGCTCAAACTTGGCAACATTTTTGTAATGTTACTCTTTTGTCGAAATCACCCAGAACAAATCGAGCTGCTTTTCTTTGGATATTTTTCCCGTTCTTGAATCAAGTAATCCTGGTGAGGGTCCCATACACTGGAAACATACTCTAGTTGGGGTCTTACCAGAGACTTATAAGCCCTCTCCTTTACATCGTTACTACAACCCTCTAACTTGGCAATGGTTGGCTAAGGTTGTGTGTGAATAATGCTCCGGTAAATGTGAGTTATTTTATAATAAGTACCGGTATGTAAG
Organism: Anabrus simplex; assembly: GCF_040414725.1. Lineage (NCBI taxonomy): Eukaryota > Metazoa > Arthropoda > Insecta > Orthoptera > Tettigoniidae > Anabrus > Anabrus simplex. Next base: position 11,061,062 of record NC_090274.1, on the reverse strand, counting down.
TTCAGTGATTAGAACCTGGACCCACAGATTCTGTAAGTGTTAAGGATGCTATGAAACTATAAATATTGGAACTAATCCTTCTCTAAGAGTTACATTTGTGATCATTATTGTCAGGGTTAAGGCCAAGTGTATGTAAACAAAGGCATCAAGGTAGTTTAATGTGCTTTTGAAGGGTCACGACACTTTTATATATTATCTTCGGTTTCGATTCGATATATCGAGTCAAGGTAACTTGAACGTGTGGTACCGAGGACACAACACACTACTCACATCACATCACTTGCCCATCGGTTAATATTATATTAAGGAATAGATATGAGTACCTGTGCGAAGTGTGGGAAAGCAGTACCTAGGCAGGACATAGCATCTAAAATTGAGTGTAACACCTGTAGCAGTTGGTTTCACAGTAAGTGTGTGAACCTTAACGATCAAGATGTGGAATATTTGAAGTCCCAGGATCAGACATGGAGGTGTGACCAGTGCAACTCACAGCGGCGTAGGAGCATGCAAGAAGAAGCGCAGTCACTTGCGTCGGCACCATCAGTTGGGGACGTTTATAAACTGCTGCAAATTTTAACTGAAGATATGGCTACATTGAAGAAAACAACTAGTGAAATAGAAAAACAGTTAGGTAAGTCCATTGATGTGTGTCATGAAAGACTGGATGAGCACAAACGAATTCTAGATAATCAGCAGGCAATAATTAATAGACAGCAAAATATTATTGATAACTTATTATCTGAAAACAATTGGCTTGCAAAAGCATTCAGTGAACCTTTTTGTTAATTTCTATTTCCTTTCCTTTTTACAGACCATTTTAACTTTATTTCAACCTGGCTGCATAATACACCCATTAACCGAAGATAACGGCAGGACTTCTAGTTTTAATGCAATTTCATTTATTCTTATACAAATCCAATTGAACTTCGCAAGATAGCATTACAACTCCAAGGACACTGTAAACTCACATCAGTGTACGAAGCTGTGTTCAATATTTTAATCCATATAGACACTATTTTAACACCTATTAATGGTGGATATCGGCAAGACTTCAAGTTTTAATGCAATTTCATTTATTCTTAACTCAACTTTATATGAACTTCGCAACATAGCATAGCAAGATCCAGGATACTGTGAACTCATATCACAATAAGACGCTGTACTCTATATTCAATTACTTGTACATTATTTGTACATGACAAAATGGGATTTTAATTCCATGTCTTTTATCATCCAAATCTTTTTAAATGTTACATTGTAAGGATCATAGTTTTGTATTTTTAATGGGGGGGCCCCCCTATTTTATCAGATCTTATTGTATACTGAATTTTAATCTACTAGCTGAGGAAGAGAATGCATAAATATTCTCGAAACATGTACTAGATGTCAAGGTGAAATGTAAATAATATATAGTATTGACTAGGCGGACCATCCACTAACATATTTACTCTTAAAATCAAGTGCGATGACAACGAGCAGTATTCTAGGATTAACACACTTGAGATATACGGTGTTCTGGAAGTACCGAATGAAAATATCTGTCAGACTGTCATCAGTGTCGCCAAGGCGCTAGATGTAGAAATAAAAGATGGTATGATTGATGCGTGTCATAGGCTGGAAAAAGTTAATAATCGTGGCATTATTTTAAAATTTGTTAGAAGATGTTACAAGGAACAGATCTTAGAAAAACGTAAGATCAAAAGGAATTTGCCCACAACTCATATTGGTCTTTCCGTCCCTAGTCCCATATATATTAATCAGTCTTTAGCTCCTAACAGGCGAATTTTATTTGCTAAAGCTAAACAATTGCAACGAGATAGGGAATATAAGTATCTGTGGGTGAACAAGAGTGGCAAAATTGTGATGAGAGAGACTGATGGAAGTCAAGTGCCTGCTATACATTGTGAGGGAGATTTGGATAAATTGTAATTGTTTCATCGTAATGTTACTCTTTCAACTTTGATTTTTCATGATCATGACATGGAGTTTTTCGTTTATTATCAAAATGTAAGAGGACTTAGACTTAAGGTTGATATATTTATCCAAAATCTCCTGTGCTCTTCATACGATATTGTTGTACTTACTGAGACTTCTCTATCAAATAGTATATATGATAGTGAATTATTTGATAGTAGATATTTAGTGTTCAGAAATGACAGAGATCCTTTAGTATCTGGTAAGGAGCGGGGCGGGGGAGTTTTGATAGCCGTCAAAAAGAGTTTCAAGGCGAAACTATTATCCAAGTACTCTAAACAGTATTGTGAATCACTTACTATTTGCATCTCAAATAATAACAGGAAGTTATTTATAAATGTTGTATACATTACTCCAGCATCATCTTTAACAGTTTATCAGGACTACTTTGGTTATTTAGAAAGCACTAACAATTTTATGATTTCGGATTGCTTTATCGTGGGTGATTTCAATCTTCCTGAAATTAATGGTACTGGTTATTCATTTACAGAAGGAACTGTGACTAGTAAAAGATTGGGTCAATTGATATATTTAGGTTTAACGTCGTACAATAATATTCTTAATTACAATTTTAGGACGCTGGATCTTGTACTGGCCAATTGCATAGTTGATGTGAAACGTGAGGAATTTGCTCTTGTGTCTGAAGATTTACATCATCCCCCACTCTGTTTGTCATTACCTCCAGTAAAGAGGTGTTCATTGCCAAAAAATATAAATCGAGAATACTATGATTTCAAGAAAGCGGATTTTCTACAACTGTATTACGAGTTAAAAGATATTGATTGGAACCCGTTGTATACGTATCAGAATGTGGATGAGGCTGTGGATTTCCTTTACTCGTCAATATATAGATGCTTTGATAATTGCATACCTAAGGGTCAAGTCATTAAAAAATCAGAATTTTCAGTCTGGTTTAATCACGATATCATTCAGATAATCAAAAAGAAAAGGAAGTGTGCCAAAAAGAGGAAATTCTCCAAGTACTATGACGAACAATTCAAACAACTCAGACATGAATTGAAAGTAAAAATAAATACCGCATATCGAGATTACATCAGTGAATTAGAGGTTACTTTAAAATGTGATATAACACATTTCTGGAGAAACATTAAAAATAAGCGACTCACGAGATCAGGAGGAACTATGTTTGAGTATAATGGTGAGAGCTACGAGGGTGGTAATGTTGTTCATGGCTTTGCTCGATATTTTTCGTCAGTTTATGTCAGATCATATTTTGATTATATATTGGATGATTTGGCTTTGGATGACATTCCTCTATTTCCGTCTGTTGATATATTATATGTCAGCGAGATATCTGTTGAAGAGGTGAAAAAGGCTATTAATTGTAACCCAAAGCCTAAAAGATCGAGTGGTCCTGATGGCATACTTCCATATATAATTAGGGCTTGTGCCGATTTATTGGCTAATCAATTAACTTTCATTTTTAACCTTTCTATTCGCACTTCATCTTTCCTGAAAAATGGAAAGTCGCTAAAGTTACGCCAATTTTTAAGACAGGCAGTTTTATAACAATATCTAATTATCGTCCAGTGTGTATTATCAATGCCATAGCAGAGGTATACGAACATATATTGCACCATAAGATTGCTCTGTCAGAATTTCAACATGGATTTGTACTCAATAGATCAGTTATCACCAATCTTTTGGGCTATACTCAAAGTTTGTATGATACCATAAATACCAACGGAAGGACTGATGTTGTTTATATGGATTTGGAAAAAGCATTCGATAAAGTCGACCATAGAATTTTAATTATAAAAATGTATAAATTTGGTTTTTGTAAACAGTTGTTGCAGTTAGTGTGTTCATATTTCAAAACCGACAGCAGTTTGTTTATTTTAACAATGGAATTTCAGATAATTTTATCAGTCCTTCTGGTATTCAGCAAGGTTCAAATCTTGGACCTCTCTTGTTTTTAATTCTAATTAATGATTTACCAGACAATATTTGCCACTCTGACTGTTTACTTTTTGCAGATGATTTGAAACTTTACAAATACATTAGCGACCACCATGACCAAGACGAGTTGCAAATGGACATTAATAATGTCATTTCTTGGTGTGAAATTAATAATTTGTCTTTGAATGTTAGTAAATGTAAATACATGACGTTTACCAGGAGGAAGGAATTTGAAGTCTTAGCCTATCATATACGGGGGAAAAATTGGATAAGGTTTTAACGTTTAAGGATCTTGGTATAATTTTTGACGGTAAGCTAACGTTCAACAATCATATCAATACAGTAACAAAGAATGCTAACCGAATGCTAGGATTTTTGCATTTGCATTGTCTTTTGCTATTGTATTACCGTGTGATTTCTTAGTGAATTTTTCATTTATTATCAACTGTAAATGGTATCATATATATAATGTTAATTTTGTTCTATTTTGTTTTTTGTTCATTTTTAACTTTGTTTTTGTTAAACTTTAACTTCATAGATAGAGATTGTTACTGAATGTCAAGAAGGTACTTAATTGGGTGTAAAACCTTTGTACTTTCAAATAAATAAATGAATGAATGAATGAATGAATGAATGAATGAATAAATAAATAAATAAATAAATAAATAAATAAATAAATAAATAAATAAATAAATAAATAAATAAATAAATAAATAAATAAATAACCATGTGCAGAGATTTGTACCCTATATTTACAATCATATTTATGTGATCACCGCAATGAAGATCTCTCCTTATATTAAAACCTTTCACCTCATCAATGCAGTAATTAAAACTGAGAGGACTTTTCCTATTTGTGATACACATAACCTGACTTTTAACCCCGTTTATCATCATACCATTGCCTACTGTCCATCTCACAACATTATCGAGGTCATTTTGCAGTTGCTCACAATCTTGTAACTTATTTATTACTGGTACTCTGTACAAAATAACATCATCTGCAAAAAGCTTTATCTCTGATTCCACTTTTTTACGCATATCTACTATACCTTGCTGGAATCCTACAAGTTGAACTTCAGTGGAATAGCCTTTCCTAAACCCAAATTGCCTTCTATCAAACCAGTTATTAATTTTGCAAACATGTCTTATATAATCAGGAAGAATTGTCTCCCAAAGCTTACATGCAATGCATGTTTTACCACGTGGGTTGGCTTGCTCTCGGTCGCTTTTGTGATATTATTTGGAGTAGTACTGTGTTAGTTGTTGCTGGTTTATGAATAAAAGTGTTTGTTTCCTGAATATTATTTTCGTTGTTAGGTGGTTTTTTTTGTAAGTTAATCAGCGGCTAGTTGTACAATTCTATTCTCTATTTAACATGTGCATTTGTTGAGGTTATTGTCAGTTTAGTGAATATGAAGTCTCATATTTTTCGGCAATGACGAGTTGTGTCATAAATGCCAAAATAATTAGCATGAGCTTAGAAACGGGTAAACGTTTATTGAATTGCATGAGGCCAACATAGTTGATTAAATATTCATCCTGTGTGAAAGGGTGATATGCCACTGACTGATATAACTATGACAACACAGAGTACTTCGTAGTTACTTCCTTCACCGCTCAAATGTCAGACTTTCAACTCTTGTGGGCCCAACTATAATGAGCTTTCTGATTATGGAGAGCATGATTGTGCGTTTCTTCCTCATGCATTGTCACTTTGTGCTGAAAATGTTATTTATTATATTTCTGGGTTTGTAGCTACAAAGTTAATGTTGAAGTTAAGGTGTGTAACATGTGTGAATTCTTTATTTATACTTGATCCTGATAGGCAGAGAAAGTCCCTGATATGTTATAAAGACAAAGGATTCTTGTGTATCCTTCCAATGATGTGTTCAAAATTTGCAAAATATGTGAGACCCATGTCAGAACAAGTATTGCTGGAGGTCTTTCAGTGAACAGCAGCAAGATCCTGAAACTCAAGATCAGCATCCTCCAAGATTTGTTTAGTTGTGGAACTTCCAGGAGCCTAAATTATCACTCAATGGAATTTGAGCATTTTGACAAATATCTGCCCCACCTCATTCATGCTGCAGTTGAGAGCTACCTTAAATAAGAATAAAGCAATTTGCCAAATCATTTGTCAGTTTCATTATGGTGCCTCAAAAAGGCAGTTGTACAACAAACTTGTTCTCCCCACAGACCAGTAGGATAAAATATACAAGCTATGACAATAAAGTAAGGTTAATGAAGTCAGAACGGTCGATCCGGCAACACTGGCGGCATACAACGCTGCACATGCGTAGCAGCAGGTTTTGACCACCTACTCCCAACGTTGTTCAGTTGAGCATCGTGTGTGTGCCGTGGAAGACCTGTTTGGCAGTGCGTGTTTAGTGTGTTGGTTCTGAACGGCGAACAGGAACATGTACGACCAAAAGATCAATGTACAGTTTTGTTTTAAGCTTGGCAAGACACCGAAAGAAATGCATACGATGCTGGTACGTGTTTATGAAGATCAAGCAGTGTCCTTGAAGTGTGTGTACGAGTGGTTCGCCCGTTTTCGAGGAGGCCGGGAAAGTGTTTCTGACAACCCCCGTAGCGGAAGACCGGCGACCGCTGTCAGTGACGAAAACATTGAGAAGGTGAGGACATTAATCACGAACGACCGGCGATTAACTGTGCGCATAATAGCGGATGAACTGCAGATTAACCGTGAATCCGTGCGGCAAGTCGTTACCGGTACCCAGAAGTTAGGGAAGAGGAAAACGTGTTCTCGTCTTGTGCCACATCACTTGACTGACGATCAGAAGCAGGCACGTTTAGAGGCTTCACAGGATTTTGTCGAAATGGCGGATGCGACACCAAATTTCTTGAACTGTGTCACTGAGGATGAAACCTGGTGTCTCAGGTACGACCCTGAAACGAAACGGCAAAGCATGGAATGACGTTCTCCGGGTTCTCCTCATCGGAAAAAGGTCAGAGCCAAAAAGTCACGCATTAAACTCACTTTGAAAGGAAAGAGATCTGACGACATTCCTGACATCCAACGAAACGTGACGAGGATTTTGAACACCATCCCAAAGGAAGCCGCCTTGCAAAGTTTCCAGGACATGTATCGCCGATCTCAGCAGTGTGTAGATATGGGAGGGGACTATTTCGAAGGGCAGTAAGGCCATTGTCGTGCATTGTTCATCTATGTTGATAGTACAGGACTATTCACCGAACTTTATTGTCACAGGTTGTATATAGGTTGGTATATTATGACTTCTAAAATATGTATCCCCCTGTGGGTGGATGTAGTAGAATAACACCCGCGATATCCCCTACCTGCCGTAAGAGGTGACTAAAAGGGACCCTAAGGGCTCTTAAGTTTGGAGCGCGGGTTAGCGACCATGGGGGTCCTTAGCTGAGGCCTGGCATTGCTTCCACTTACAGTACTCGCAGTACTCGGGCCAGGTTCCTCACTTTCATCTACCCTATCCGACCTCACTCGGTCAACTCTTGTTCTTTTCTGACCACGATGGTATTAGAGCATTCGAGGCCTAGGGGGTCTTTCATTTCCTGCCCTTTAAGATCTTTGTCTTTCTTTGGCTGGTACCTTCATTTTGAAGTGTTAGACCCCTTCCATTTGTTTCCCCTCTGATTACTGTTAAAAGAAGATGGGTACCTGGTTGTACTTCCTCTTAGAACAATTATCACTACATCTAAAATATGTATCCCCCTATGGGTGGAGGCAGTAGAATAAGACCCACGGTATGCCCTGCTTGTCATATAAGGTGACTAAAAGGGCGCAAGGGTCTCTTAACTTGGGAGTATGGGTTGACGGCTACGAAACCATTAGCTGAGTCCTGCTTTGTTTTTTTACAAGTTGCTTTTTACGTCGCACGGACACAGATAGGTCTTACAGCGACGACGGGGCAGGGAAGGACTAGGAGTGGGAAGGAAGCGGCCGTGGCCTTAATTATGGTACAGCCCCAGCATTTTCCTGGTGTGAAAATGGGAAACCACGGAAAACCATCTTCAGGTCTGCCGATAGTGGGGTTCAAACCCACTATCTCCCGAATACTGGATACTGGCTGCACTTAAGCGACTGCAGCTATCGAGCTTGGTATCTTGCTTTGTTTCCACTTGTGTCAGGCTCCTCAAATGCATCTATCCTGTCGGCGATCTCCCTTGGTCAATTCTTGTTCTTTTCCGACCCTGACGGTATTTCCATGCCCTTTGTGGCCCTTTCTTTGACCAGTACCTTCATTTTTCGAAGTGTTACACCTCTTTCATTTTCCCCCCTCTGAGTAGTGTTATTAGGGGATGGTTTCCTAGTTGTACTTACTCTTAAAAACAATAATCACCACCACCACTCTAAAATATGTGGTAAACAATGTTGTTAAGCTCAGTTTGGTGATTTATTGCACATTCCCCTTAAGCATTCAGATTGCGCTATGCCTTATCATATCAATAACCTACTTACCAAACCAGGCGAGTTGGTCATGCGGTCAGGGGTACGCGGCTGTAACCTTGCATTCGGGAGATGGTGGGTTCGAATCCCACTGTCAGCAGCCCTGAAGATGGTTTTCCGTGGTTTCCCATTTTTACACCAGGCAAATGCTGGGGCTGTACCTTAATTAAGGACACGGCCGCTTCCTTCCAACTCCTAGGCCTTTCCTATCCCATCGTCGCCATAAGACCTATCTGTGTCGGTGCGACGTAAAGCAACTAGCAAAAAAACAAAAACAAACACGCCTTACCAACATCTGATGAGGATTTACAACTCCAGTTTTCAAGATACCTAATTTATAGTATCGATAGTTAACTAGCGAGACGTGAAACGCTTCTGTAGAGATTAGTAATTAATAGAAAATCGATGTACATAATTATGCGATTCAAAATTTCGCTACTCCCGAGTAAATGTCTTAGTTTGTACACATCAATAACGTAAGAAATGCTGTTTTGAATGGACGTTTGCTGACAGCGAATTCAAGCGAGAGCCACAGAGCAAAGAGAATGGCAGCCGTGTAGGGGCAACAGTAGGAGGCAGCTCATTAGGCAGCTCCTTGTATTCTTTGCTCCCTTATGTTGCAACCCTGCGAAATATAAAACTGCGAAATCGCGAACTTCAAAGCTATCATAAGGGATTGTTGAAACGCTAGTACTAAAGCTATAACACCATACCTCCTCGCATAACCAGTAAATAATATTTTAGCTAGAATACTTCTACAGATTAAGAAGAGATTTCTTGTTTATTATAGTGTCAAATGGCGCCCGCTTTCGCCAAGCATCTTTTAATATTTCCTATAGGGAGCAGCACTGTACTGTGTTAGCCATGCAGTCGTTACGGAAGCGCGCTTGTTAAATTTGCGTATTGTGTATATTGTGTACTAGTTTCTGAATCTGTTGTCGTTGGTGAGTTATGTATTTTATAATCGTGTAGTAAGGAAGGGATATCTCTATGGGAATGAATTCCGTGTGTAATATATTGGGTAAACATTTGGATCACAAGATGAAAATGAGTGTGTAGAGTCTCGGTGCACGCTGTCCTCATCTGAATATCATCGAACTACAAAAAACAATGCAGATCTAGAGAGGTTATATTCGTTGTGTAATTCTGCGGCGCAGAAGGAAAGGGCAGTTGACTTTATCTACAAGCAAATAAAGTGAGGTAAGCTAAGTCGGAATATTTTAAAGCCATAACTAGTCTCATTTTTTACAAACTATGGTTGTTCTTCACAGTATGATAGGTATGGTATTGTAATTCGATAGATCGCAAACAGCTTGTTAAGTAATAGCGTACCAATTGACCTTGTACCGTTCATGTGTTTAAGCTGGTACCAAATACTTTGGATATCATGTGTTGTATAGGCTTTTTCCTAATTTGACCAATCAGAAAGAAATTTGGGAGACTACTTTAATTCATATTGTGTTTGTTTCTCTATTTGCGAGTCTGAAAATCACAAAATGAAAATTTCGAGAGCTGGGTGCCGATGGGTATCGAGTGAAACATTTACAGGTAGTGTGAATTTCGTACGAGAGACCAGATAATTTTGAAATTTCAACCCACGCATCTCAGAAGTGAATGTAAACATTTGATTCAGCTAGGAGATCATTTCAACATGTTCCTATGATATAATGTTATTGTCAGACAGTGTTACCATGTATAATTAGAATGATGATAATGCTCGTTGTTTAAAGGTGCCTAACAGCTAGGTCATCGGCCCTATCATTAGAAATGTCCAACTCTATGACTGGCCTTTGGTCCAAAGAGTACCGGGTTCGATTCCCGGTCTGGTCGGGGTTTTAACCTTCATTGTTAATTCCGAATGGCTCAGGAGCTGGGTGTATTAGAATTCATCATAGACAGGGCCCATCCTCACAGGCACGCAGGTCACTTATGATGCGTCAACTCGAAAGACCTGCACTAGGCCTCTTCGGACGCCACACGCCATTATTACTGTTATTATAGGGCTAGGCCTATACGCGCTTGCTGGCGAGACCTAGTGCTCTATGTGTTCTGCTATGGACTAGAGCAATTTTGTTACTTTCATTGATCTGTCTCATTCTTATCTTTGGCTTTGACAATATGAAAGTGACCAAGGTATGAGGGATGCTAGCAATGCCACTCCTTATGCAGCCAGTCCCTGCTATGAATGGTGTGAAAATGTGCTTATATTGTCGGTTGGTGCGTGCATATCAGTGGGCTTGGCAGACTGATATGCAATAGTAACTTCTGGCTCTGTTAGGAAATCAACGGGAAACTAACGGTACCTCATTTCTCTAGTACGCCTCTTCAGTTATGCCTAGGCAGCTAATGGTAGAGCTGTTGAGGATCCAACCAACCTTCGGAATGAGGACTGAACATAGATTAGTATTAATTAAAGCGCTTAAGATAGAAAGAATAATAATTAGAACGTGTATAATAAACAATGTCCGCTTCTGTGGTGTAGTGGTTAGTGTGATTAGCTGCCACCTCCGGAGGCCCGAGTTCTATTCCCGGCTCTGCCACAAAATTTGAAAAGTGGTACGAGGGCTGGTACAGGGTCCATTAAGCCTCGGGAGGTGAAATGAGTAGAGGTGGGTTCGATTCCCACCTCAGCCATCCTGGAAGTGGTTTTCCGTGGTTTCCCACTTCTCCTCCAGGCAAATGCCGGGATAGTACCTAACTTTGGGCTACGGCCGCTTCCTTTCCTCTTCCTTGTCTATCCCTTCCAATCTTCCCAATCCCAAACGAGGCCCCTGTTCAGCAGAGCAGGTAAGGACGCCTGGGCGAGGTACTGGCAGAGGTGGGATCCCTCGCTGAGTTCGAGGGAAAAGCTAACCCTGGAGGCTAAACCGATTAAGAAGAAGATAAATAAACAATATCAAGTTAATGGCAATTGAGATAGCTTCAAATAACACGGTTTATAAGGACATCGAACCAGTCTTGAGCACAATTAGAAATAAGTGCACCGAGCTCGATAGCTGCAGTCGCTTAAGTGCGGCCAGTATCCAGTATTCGGGAGACAGTAGGTTCGAATCCCACTGTCGGCAGCTCTGAAAATGGTTTTCCGTGGTTTCCCATTTTCACACCAGGCAAATGCTGGGGCTGTACCTTATTTAAGGCCACGGCCGCTTCCTTCCCACTCCTGGCCCTTTCCTGTCCCATCGTCGCCATAAGACCTATCTGTGTCGGTGCGACGTAAAGCAACTAGCAAAAAAAAAAAAAAAAAAAAAAAAAAAGAAATAAGTGCATCTCATTGACATCTTATTAGAACACCGGAAAGTAGAATTAGCCTAGTAGAAAAAATATGGAATAGCAATACCAGATTCACAGAAATCACAGGATCACAGAAATTTTAATGAACTACAAACAACACTAAATGATCTTAAGAACATTTTTTTTTGCAAGTTGATTTACGTCACACTGACACAGTTAGGTCTTATGGCGACGATGGGACAGGAAAGGGCTAGAAGTGGGAAGGAAGCGGCCGTGACCTTATTAAAGGTATTTAAGAAAAAAGCAGACAAAATTAAGATTCTCAACGACTCACATGTGAGAATACAAACCAAAATTAATGAAATGGCTAAAGGTTGTGTGACCGAGCTCGATAGCTGCAGTCGCTTAAGTGCGGCCAGTATCCAGTAAACGGGAGATTGTAGGTTCGAGCCCCACTGTCGGCAGCACTGAAGATGGTTTTCCGTGGTTTCCCATTTTCACACCAGGCAAATGCCTTAATTAAGACCACGACCAGGTCCTTCCACTTCAGGCCTTTCCTCTCCCATCGTGGCCATAAGACATATCTATGTCGGTGCGACGTAAAGCAAAAAAAAAAAAAAGTAGTGTGTTCTCGACTGAAGAAAGGAAATATTGGAAGCATAGAAAAACTCTATCCCATCGTCGCCATAAGACCTATCTGTGTCGGTGCGACGCAAACAAATAGCAAAGAAGTTTAAAAAATAATGCTTTAGGCGTTTAAATGGCCATTTATGGGCACTAACAAATGCCTTTTATTTTTGATTATTTGACTTAAAATGATTTTTAACTTTACTCTGTATATTTAGCAGTTATAGGAGCAGCCTCTGTGGCCCAGGTGGCAGCGCGCCGGCCTCTCACCCCTGGGTTCCGTGGTTCAAATGTGTTGGACAAAGCGGAAGTGGAGCAGATTTTTTCCGGGTATTCCGGTTTTTCCTGTAATATTTCATTCCAGCAACATTCTCCAATATCATTTCATCTCTAAGTCACTAATCATTGCCCCAGAGGAGTGCGAGAGGCTCCGGCAGCCGGCACAATTCATATCCTCGGCGCTAGATGGGGGTTTCATTTATTCCATTTCTGACCCGGTCGAATGACTGGAAACTGGCTGTCGATTTTTTATGTAGCAGTTGTAGGAACATATAGGCCTAGGCATTTTTTTTTTTTACAATTTGCTTTACGTCGCACGGACACAGTCAGGTCTTATGGCGACGATGGGATAGGAAAGGCCTAGTAATGGCCTTAATTAAGGTACAGCCTTTGTCAGGTGCGAAAATGGGAAACCACGGAGAGTCATCTTCAGGGCTGCCGACAGCGGTGTTCGAACCCACTATCACCTGGATGCAGCTCACAGCCGCGCGCCCTAACTGCACGGCCAACTCGCCCAGTTTGCCAAGATTTAAGTCAATCAATGCATTAAATAACTTTTCTCCATATAAACTTTGAACCGCTTTATTATCCCTTTACCGGGCGAGTTGGCCGTGCAGTTAGGGGCGCGCGGCTGTGAGCTTGCATCCGGGAGATAGTGGGTTCGAATCTCACTGTCGGCAGCCCTGAAGGTGGTTTTCCGTGGTTCCCATTTTCACACCAGACAAATGCTGGGGCTGCACCTTAATTAAGGCCACGGCCGCTTCCTTCCAACTCCTAGGCATTTCCTATCCCACCGTCGCCATAAGACCTACCTGTGTCGGTGCGACGTAAAGCCACTGGCAAAAAAAAAAAAAAAAAAAAAAAAAAAAAAAAAAAAAAAAAAAAAAAAAAAAAACAACCTGTATATATAGTCCCTTTTGGGGTTGAACTTTGAGAAATCCCTTTTCAGTGAGTCTACATTATTATCATTATCTAAAAATTGTCCAAGTCTGCAAGCAAATATGACTTAAAAATAACTCTATCACTATCAGCTATTGCTGGCTTGTCTGGTTGGTTGAGACGGATATTTCGTTGGTGTTCCTTGGTACTCAGCACACCTTATCAACGGGTCGTGATGTGTTCCAAGATGTTCGAGCTCTTACCCACACTAAAGGTCTAGGATTATACGGAAAGCTGTGGAAATGCGTAAAAATCCTAATAATTTTAATTAAGGACGGCAATACATGGTTACTAGCAATTAATGAAACAGTGACTACATTTTATATTTCTACCTTCAGCTGTTTCGGCTCGGCGATGGTGAATCAGTAGGTCTGGACATGTTATTCTATGTATATTATTACTTAGAGATTTTAAATTATTCTTTCTGAACGGTGATTCGTTTGTTTAAAGCTCTCTGCATCAACATCTACACATCTCGATTATTGTTCTGTCCAGCGGAGTGCGAGTGGTGCGTATTTGCTTTACAACCAAACGTCAAATTGCCGGGCTGAGTGGCTCAGACGGTTAAGGCGCTGGCCTTCTGACCCCAACTTGGCAGGTTCGATCCTGGCTCAGTCCGTTGGTATTTGAAGGTGCTCAAATACGTCAGCCTCGTGTCGGTAGTTTTACTGGCACGTAAAAAGAACTGCCGGACTAAATTCCGGCACCTCGGCGTCTCCGAAAACCGTAAAAGAGTAGTTAGTGGGACGTAAAGCAAATAACATTATTAAACGTCAAATTGCATTTTCCACTCATTTCTCTTGGGCGCGCTGATGTCTAAAGGATTATCCGGGGAAACTGGTTTGCAGTCGACTCGCAATCCTTGTGGGTAGCAGTCAGGAGTGTGTGGTGTTGCTGCTATATTCATTCAGTTGTGACAGAAGTGAACATTTTCACAGTGAATTTAGTGTCCAATTTGCTGGCATTCAGCACAAGAGAAATACAACGTCCCATGCCAGTACTAAACATAGAGAAGACGTGAGTTCAGTTCATCTGTTTATGATAAACATAACTGACATTGTGGCTGTGAAGATAACAATCCATTGCTCTGTTTTCCATGCTCGATGGGCGGGGAGGGTAGCCGGACCAAAACAGTAATGACAAATTTAAATAATTTAGCAGACAGGATATATATAAAAAAAAGTGAAACCTCGAAGGCACATATATAAAATGATAGAACTTAGCTAAACAGTGAATACAGAAAATCAGCGTATATGCATAATGAAAAGGTTAAAAACAAGTGATCTTTTTGCTAGTGGCTTTATGTCGAGGTCTTATGGTGACGATGGGATAGGAAAGGGCTAGGAGTGTGAAGGAAGCGGCCGTGGCCTTAATTAAGGTACGACTCTAGCATTTGCCTGGTGTTGAAATGGGAAACCGTGGGAAACCATCTTCAGGGCTGCCGACAGTGGGATTCGAACCCACTATATCCAGGATGCAAGCTCACAGCTGCGCGCCCCTAACCGCACGGCCAACTCGCCCGGTAAAAACAACTGATCCTGTAGGCAGTTGTTTTACTCGCGGTTTCATTGTAAAGAGAAACTGGCGTTCTTTATCTTTTTTCCAGAATTTAATTTTTACACGTATACATTTAAAATAAACTGAAACCACCTATAAAATATTCCATGAACCGCCACTGGTTTTTAGTTTGTTCTAGATTTACGACATAGAAATAAAATACTGTTTTCTTAATGCCCTCGTTTCATTGACAGCCACTCACACGTAGACTACATGTCGGTAGGAAAGAAACACAAATTTCACATCAGTAGGCCTAGTTAAGGTTTAAACAATCAATTGCCAATAAATATTATCTTTTCTGTGATTTCACATTGCTTTTTAGTGTTCCTTCATAAAGTCTTTAAATTTAATTTCTGTTGCACTCACCGTATGCTGTGGCTGAAATGGCAGACATGGCGACAGGAATACAGAAGAAAATGAAGTCTCGGAAGCCTCCCTCGAGCCCTGCAATCCAGAAGATTAGCGTCGTATACATCAAGGACTCCACGATCGACCTCGGAAGCTGAAGACAGAAAGTTCCAGTACTCATTATCTAAAAATCGTCCAAGTCTGCAAGCAAATATGATTTAAAAATAACCATCACTCTGAGCTATTGCTGGCTTTTCTGGTTGGTTGAGACGGATATTTCGTTGGTGTTCCTTGGTACTCAGTCCTAATCATTTCAAATACGTACGGTAATACATGGTTATTAACAATTAAGGATTTACGTAGGCAGTTCTCTCCCCTCTCCTTTCGCTATATTATTTTGTTTTGGTGTTTTCCAAATTCGTCTTCTCTTCGTCACTAGATGGTTCACTTCTAGGCTATGTGCTATGGGTCATACCTTCATAACCTGTATACACCTGTTAATGTATTATTCTCACTTTTCAGTCACGTGTCTCCAACCTCTAAAGATAAAAATTTCATTGTTCCGTATTGAAAAGTATCACAGTTAAATTGAAATAATAAATATGGTGGTTCAACGTATTCAATACAAGTAAATAAGAGATGTAGAGATTACATTCTTATTTAATTAAGAGTGGAAATGGTACCGGTTTCGACCCCAGTCTGGGTCATCATCAGCCGATTATAACTCGAAAAACAATGCATAAGTAAGAAAGAAGTTAACTGTCAAGTCCACACAATATCAGTTGAAGAGGCGATATAAAAATGACGGGGGTAGGCACTGTAAAATTCAGACGAAGTGGAATGTACAGGTAAGTCACTTAAAAGGAATAATGCGTAATCTTCCGAGCATCAGCTCGGCACACGCAATGTTTGGCACTGTCTCACAATGTTCACGAAAGGCAGAGAAATGAGCCAGACTGAATACACCGTCAGGCACAAAGTCACAACACAATCCAAATATGAAGATCTAAAGTTATGAAGAAGCCGAAGACGAGCAGCTCAACCGAAGTAACTTGCAAGATCCAGAAGATCGGCGCGGTGTTTACAACGTCAAGTGCTGTATTTTCATATTTGGATATTTGGATTGTGTTGTGACTTTGTACCTGACGGTGTATGCAGTCTGGCTCATTTCTCTGCTTTTCGTGAACATTGTGAGACAGTGCCAAACATTGCGTGTGCCGTGCTGATGCTCGGAAGATTACGCATTACTTCTTTTAAGTGACTTACATTCCACTTCGTCTGAATTTTACAGTGCCTACCCCCGTCATTTTTATATCGCCTCTTCAACTGATTTTGTGTGGACTTGACAGTTAACTTCTTTCTTACTTATGCATTGTTTTTCGAGTTATAATCGGCTGATGATGACCCAGACTGGGGTCGAAACCGGTACCATTTCCACTCTTAATTAAATAAGAATGTAATCTCTACATCTCTTATTTACTTGTATTGAATAGGTTGAACCACCATATTTATTATTTCAATTTAACTGTCTCCAACCTCGTTGTAGTACGTCCTTCTTTCTACCCCGCTTGATTCTGACTCTTTTTTTTTTTTTCTCCTGCACACTTTTTTTTCCACCTTGAGCTCTATTCTTCTATCCTGTGAGTCTTTCGTTACACTTTATTTGATTTGATTTGTATTTTAATGTTGAAAACATTTCTTAGCAGACGAAGTAGCGGTCCCCATACTGTGAAAAACGTAAAATTAAGTAATTTCCTCAATTGTTCCAAAAGTTGAAGGGCTAAACGGCCTGGAAAGTTTTGAAATTGTGAGTCTTCGATAGCTCTATCAGACTAAAAGAACAAATTTCGAAAATCGCTTTCGGCCTAAATGCAGTTCCTAAAATCGCTCTTTCTTTATTCCTTTTCTGTTTTATTCAAATCCAAGCCAAATTACAATCGAACCTCGATATCTCGAACCTCCTTTACTCGAATTTACAGTATCTCGAAGTAACGTAAATTTCCCGGTCGTTTGTACTATTCTTCACGTGTATTTATTTTTCTGACTCGAAATTCGGTCTCATGATTTACTCTATTTCTCGAAGCAACCCTTGCCTCCCTTGGAGCAAAAAATACTCTGTAACTCGAATTTTGTACAAGATTAACTGTGCAATACGGCATTTGTGGTTTGTGAGGAACAATTAACAAGTAAAGAAAGGCTTACAGTGATGCTGGGAGCTAATATGACGGGAACCAAAAAACTAAAACTTCTAGTGATCGGAAAATCGGCGAAGCCTTGCTGTTTCTCGGGTGTGAATTAATTACCGGTCATGTACGAAAGCAACCCTCGCGGATTACAAGCTCCATTTATAAATATCGGCTGCGTGGTACTGACGAGAAGTTTCAACGTGAAGGGAGGAGAATCCTCCTTTTCGTAGACAATTTCCCTGCTCGTCCCAAAGTGCTCGTTCAGTGCGCGTGCTCTTCTAACATCCAAACTGCAGCCCATGGACCAAGATGTGATTAAAAACTTGAAGCATTTCAAAAGGAAGAGGGCTGTTGAGAGAATTCTGAGAGGAATTGAATCCGAGGAGTCATTAACGGCTATTGATATACTACAGTCGGTAACAATGCTGAATAAATCGTGGGCTGATGTGAAGCAAGAAACAATTGTAGACTGCTTCCGTAAAGCAGGATTTTTGAAAGTTGACTCAGGAGCTACAGAACTCGAAGAGGAGGAAAAATCTCTAGTTTCGGAAGAATGGGTGAAGTATCAGCATCTTGTTAACAGCGAAGCTGATTTTGAGGCTCTCCACTCTGACGCTATACTGGCCGAGCCTTCTACAGACATCGTTAACGCTGCCGAATAAGAAGAAGACGATCCCCAACAAGCAGAGTTGGAGCTGCCTTCTCCTGTACCGTCAGCAGACCAGGCAGAGCTACAAACAGAGTCAGCCGAATGTACAAAAATGTCAGTGTTTTCACTGCAATAAATGTTGTTGAAAAGTATGTGGAAGGAAAGAAGGTTAACCGTTAAAAACAGAACACTAAAATAATAATCTTATGGCCTCAGCTACCGTGTGCAGACATTTCAGTTTGGCGCATCTGGCTGTCTGCTCGTCAATGTCGACGTTCCGGTTTACTGTAGGCCTACTAGATGGCAGAACGTGTAAACCGAAACTCTCCTGAGCGTCTATGGCTGAGATTTAATGAATTTTGTCGGGTAAACACCAAAGGTATCACCAGAAAGATCGTACATGGAGTGTCGAATGGACTTCTTTTTCCCCTTCAAAAATCCGACTACCTCTGCCGGGATCCGAGGCTGACACTCTACCACTGATCCACAGAGGCAGCTACAGAAGAGACTAACGGATTTTGTTTCCAAAGGCGTCAACGGTATGTTTCTTGTTTCACTACTGCAGGTACTGTATCCTGTCTTCTAAGAAGACAGGTTTATAATTAAAGTGATGCCGTAAAATGGACTTTGTGTTTTTTAAAATACTGTTAAAAATAATGTATTCAGTATAAGCCCGTAGATACACATGATTCAGTTGTGTGTTATACATGCTCAAAAACGGTATTCTCTATATCTCGAAATTTCGATAACTCGAAATAAAATTTAGCTCCCGAGGTGATTCGAGATATTGAGGTTCCACTGTAACTTCTTTACATAATTCTTTTTATAATATGTTCCTTGGTTCAATACTCTCAGGCGTTTTTTGATTTTTTGAAAAAAATGTCCACACCGAATGTAGTTATAAGGGTTTAAGTGGAACTCAGCATCGACTCACATTGGCGCTCGTAGTGGTAGAAAAAGGCAAACTGCTAATCGAATCAACCGGATAACGAAGCTTAAGAAAAGTGAGACATTTAGAGCCGAACGAGAGTACCACTTGCTATAGACCAGGGGTAAAGCATTCTTAAATCTTAGCCTACAAGGAATACAAATCCTGCCCAATAGCCACTCATAGCTGTCCGCCTGTGGATGCTACATTTGCCGCTAGAGGCGCTGCAATTCGACCTCACAGAACACCTCGGTTGGCGGTATTTCTACACATTGTATGCTTACTGGTGACGTTTACTACGAAAGATGAATGTTAATATTGATAGAAATAATGAAACTCAATAATGGTTTTGTTTTGTCCGAATAGTCAGCGCTGAGGCCTTCGGTTCAGAAGGTCCCGTATTCGATTACCGGCCGAATGCGTGATTATAATCACGTCTAATTAATTCTTCTGGCTCGGGGACTGGTGTTCGTGTTTGTTGATATAGTGATTACTAGATCTCTGATTTTTAGGTGCTAAAATGTTATTTTAACTGCCTAAAACAGACTCTCAAATAGGGTCTACAGTATTTTTAGGCAGCTGCAGTTTTATGTATCTTAATATGCATTATTTAAAACACAGTGTTGATTTTGTTAAATTGATAATAATTCGTTATGGGGAAATATAAAACAATTTTCACTCACCTCTTGCTGCAAACGTCGCAGAATATAATTTTACCATCCGATGTGAAACGGGTAAACTCTTGTAAATTGAGGATGAATTGGAACCTGACACCTTCGGCTTAATTCACACACTGACCAAATGGGAAAAAGGTATTGTTAAAATACGTCAATCATATTACACTGGTGTACTGCTTCGTTCTGTTTTGTAAACAAGGCTCTAGAAATAAAGTTCCTGGTATTAGTTTCCATGAATTTCCTTGCTAAGAGCCAACTAGGGAATTATGGATTAAAGCAATAAGCAGACCAGGTATGGTACAGTAAATACGCAGACCATGATACGGCAAAAATTAGGTTACTTATTATTATTATTGCTCCTGTTCTGATGATAATAATTTCCTTATTCTGTTGTGTAGGTGGTACCAAGAATAAGTTATGGAACCCTAGTGACCTCTCCGTCGAGTGCTGCAATGGCATATATTGGAGGGTATTTGGTAAGAGTTGTCGAAGACCACATGCCAATCAAGAGTGTGTTCATAAAATTAGTAGTATCCAGAGTCCATTTCTACTAACGTCATTAATAAAAATCAAAGACAGAAGTGGTCTCACGTCTCAGGTATCCAAAGCCAAGTTTTGTTTCACTGCTGATGAAACTGTGGCAAGTAAGGGACGAAATGTTATCGGTAACGCTGGGCAGTCCAAAAATAGCACAAACATTAACCGAAATACTGTTGCCACGTGTTGCTAAAAATCCTTTTCTACAGTGTGGGAAAAGTGGTCATCCTGAGGAATAAAGCAGAATAATACTGCAGAAGTTTCTGCACCTCTCTGTCACTAACTACGCTAATGGCATGACAGATGAGTAGCCTATCGCTGAGAATACTTCTCGATAAGAAAAACAATTTATGAGAAGAAAATATCAAGGAAAATAAAGTCGTTCCTTTTCACTGAAAATCTACGGTGCGGTAGTAAAAATATCTAGTGCAGACCTTATATCCTTTTAAATGCCAGACATAAATTTCGACAGTTATATGCGTTATCTGAAATGAAAACCCACAGCTGAATTGAACTCCTAGGGGTAAAAGGTGAACATTAATTATTTTCTACTTCATTCTGCTCAGTAATGTATATAATATACAGGAAGTATAGTGTAGAGTTCAATTTGTGCTGGTTTTAACTCCCGTTACTAATGCTACTGAGTGCTGATGTGAGGTGGTATACTAGCGCTGCAGCGGTCAAGACGCGCACTGCCAGGCGGACACTGTTTCTGAAGAGAGCACTGCGAGTGAGCAGGCTTTGTATTCCTTGTAGGCTAAGCTTAAATTCAAACCTTCGTTAATAGAGAAGTCTTTCTCGTGAACAGACGAGAGTTTCTTCTGAAGATGAGGAGCAAAGTTCTCTGCGGAAACGTAAAGAATTTCACCTTGTTTTCTGACATCGTGAAAGCCCACAAGTTGATTATCAGGTCTACAATTACAACTTTATGATCCAATTCGTTAAGTGTTACCTTGACTTAATGGTAGCTTGTAAATATACCTTGGTATCCCAGCAGGCGTGCTAGTGGTCTAATTAGAATTCGGACTGCAGTCACCGTAAACTTACCAAAACAATCATCTTGGAAAGGTAGTATGGGCCTGGCTTGTACAGTCCATTGGCGATCTCCCGGAGTAGGATGGGGATCTCGCCGGGGAACGTGTGGAAGACGCTGTATGAGAAGGTGAAGATAGTTTCTGTGATGATGAGGTACATCAAGCCCTGGACATTCTGAATGCCTTCCTGATCCACCTGGAGGTTCGTGTACGGTGTAGCCAGAAGAAGAGCAATAAGCTGCGGAGGAAATACAGCTGTAAAGTGGTTGTGACCAAACAAAACAAAACAAAACAAAAAACACACACATGGAATATTTGAATTTACACACTTTAACAGGTGACCTGGTCAATACATACAGTGACTCACATAATTATTTGGACACGTTAATTATAGTCTTTGCTACACACTGGCCCTATGGTTCAGAGAAAATATTGTACACGCAAACTAGTTTCTGACAGAACCCAGCTTGACAGATTCAATACGGCGTTGAAATGTGTACCTTTAGAAAACAGGAGAGAACCAGTGACCTCGGAACCTCAGAACGCAGTTAACGTTCTCCAGCAGAATTATTCGGATACAAGTCAGTTGCCGTGCAGAGGACGTGTGTAGAAGAGCCACGGGCAATTGAACGTAAACATTCAGTGAGTTGGAGTGCTGTGTATAGTCCGCGCACCTTTTAGGGATATTACTTTGTACGAGGGTGAGGAGTAAGGAAGGAGCTCTCCCGGTTCCGGTTATACTGCCAGCTGAATGGAAATGAAATCTGAATTGAATCGATAATATGATCGATCAATATGAATGTTCTAAATATTTATTATCTTACGCCAACAACTGTGTCACACATACATTATATAACATTTCTCCATGCGAATCTTGTTCCTAGCATGAATTCTATAGTTTGGCTTTGCTGTGTAAACAACAACAGTAGACTACTAGTACGTAAAGTGTACGCTAGATGTCGCACAGCGATGCATAAGCGATTCATAGTTTGTGTTTCAAAGGTTGCTAAGACGAATATTGAAGATTGCCGAGGTCGACCGATTCAGCACTAGGGTGTGTATCACTAAAAGGTGCGCGAACAGTACAACGTACGTGAAAATGGGCCGCAGAGGAAGAGAGAGCACAATCGAACAGCGGCAGCTAGTAATTTTTCACCATGCTAAAGGTAAAGGTTGTGGTAATATTGCTGAAATGTTACAAATGAAGAAAAGCACAGTCCCTGGTATTATCACAAGATTTCGGGAGGAAGATAGGATTGAACATCTACCGCATATGGGACGTCCAAGAACTTTTTCTGTGAGGGAAGTGTTATATCATCAGAAAAGCGAAAAAGGAACCCAAATTAAGTGCTCCAAAACTCGCTACGGAGATTGCCGCAGACACCGGAAAGAAAATGCATCCCGAAACAATACGGAGAGTACTTTCACGGCTGTATTGCAAGAGGGAAGCCCTTCATCAATCAAGTAAATCGAAGAAAGAGAATTCTGTTTGCCAAAGAGCATGTTAGAGAAGACAGTCATTGGTGGAATGACGTTATATTTCCTTATGAGAGTAAATTTAACATATTTCAGTCTGATGGGAAGATAACAGTTTGGCGGCGTCCTAAATACTGAGCTTCAAGACAAAAATCTGAAAGCAACTGTGAAGCCTAGCGGTGGACATGTAATGGTGTGGGGGTGCATGTCGGCGAATGGAGTTGGTGAATTGATTTTTATTGAGGGTAAAATGGACCACTTTCAATACCTTAGAATACTGAGGGACAACATGAAAAACAGTGCCGAAAAGATGGCGATTGGTGAACATTTTAAATTTTATCAAGATAACGACCCAAAGTATATGGTCTGGAATGTAAGGATGTGGTTGTTGTTAAATTGCCAATAGGTGCTTCATCCTCCCCCTCAATCGCCAGACTTGAATGTGATTGAGAATCTTTGGGACAACTTGATAAAGAAATAAGGAAAACAACAATCACATCTAGAGAACAACTGAAAAACCGACTTCAAGAAGAGTGGCAGAAGATATCTCCCGATTACACCCGGAAATTAGTGGAGAGCATGCCAAGTCGACTCAGGGGAGTAATTTAAATGAAAGGAAAACCCACCAGATAGTAAAACGGAAAGTGTCCGAATAATTTTGTGCAATATTGGTTTTGATTTTGTTTTTTAATTATTATATTTTCATTGACAGTGTTCATTAGAAGAATGGTCGACGTTTAGTTTTTATATTCCTTACAGAAACTTGTATCTAATTTATATCAGTGCTTCATTATTACTGAAACCACTAATGCAAAGGAAACTACAATAAATCATGTCTGTCGGAATAATTATGCGAGTCACTTTAATTTAATTTCAATAGCTTCGATCTCTATGAGACTGGGATTTAGTGGGGAAAATATACCAGTCTAGCATTTACTTGAATAGAAAATTAGAATTAACATAAAAATACTTCAAGAATGGTAAACCACTGCAATTCTTTATGAAAGATTATTCAAAATCTCTATCTCTACTTAAAAGAGGCAGTGCCTCAATGTTCCAATCTTGGTCATCTTGTTTTTATTCTTTATGTCTATAGTCTACCACCTTTGGAGTCCAGTTCAGTCATCCTTGATACTGAAGATATTTAATTTTACCTCGAATTTGAATATTGCTAGTTTACTCTGTACAACTCAAAATATATTTCACTGCGTCAATACATGCTCAACGATAACATCTTGAAAGTAGGCTAAATTCTTCCTAAGCACGGTATAGTGGAGCCTCCGTGGCTCAGGCCGCAACGCGTAACCCCGATCACTCAATGTGAGATTTGTGCTGGACAAAGCGTAGGCGGACAGGTTTTTCTCCGGGTACTCCGGTTTTCCCTGTCATCTTTCATTCCAGCAACACTCTCCACTATCATTTCATTTCATCTGTTAGTCATTAGCCTAATCATTGCCCCAGATGAGTGCGGCTAGCCTCGGCAGCCGGTACAGTTCCTATCCTCGCCGCAAGATGGGGGATTCATTCATTCCATCCCTGACCCGGTCACTGACTGGAAACAGGTTGTAGGTTTTCAATAAAACTTAAAAGTACATTAACCTTACAAAGTGATTCTAAAAGTATTCAACAGGTAATCCTGGCTAGAATTTTGGGTATTACGATAAATGTTAAGGGGAGTATGAATGGCCTATCCCGCTAAAGTTAAATGTGCCAATTTCATCACCATTTTCTCATGAAGTACTTCATGCAACTTAATGACATTTTTCCAGGTTACTCATACGTACTTCATGTACTTACTCATCTAGCTTGATTGCAGTAGGCTACATATTCTAGGAGTTAGGACAATTTTCGTGTTGTTTTTATTACATTTTCCTTACATTTTTGTGCATTTTACTGCAAATATAAAGGCTATCTCTACCATTCTAGATATATAGTGTCATAATGGTATTATAAATTAACTGTAAAAAAGTCAAGAGTCTATCTTCAATAGTTCCTGAGAAAACGGGTTATTTGTCTGAAAAATAAGTGTTTTAGAAATTGCAATTAACATTAATTTAAATTAAAACTCGCTTTTTAATGGAAACAACAGCTAAAACGCGTCAGCACTGTAGTCTTCATCATCTTCTACTTTGTCCGATCGCATTCTCTTCCTCCTCAAAGAGTTCTGGCAGCAAAAAAGGAAAAACCAGAAAGTGGCGAGAAAGGAACAGAAGTACAAATTGTGATGTTGTGCTACTGTATTACTGATTTTGTGTGTTAATTATTACATGTGACCATGACAAGAGCAAAAGGAGGGTTCAAGCAAGGGAGATCGGTACCATCCTGTTGTATCAGAGGTTGCGAGTGAGGTTAGGAATGAAAGTTCACCCAGTACTTCAGCTCCATACCTAGAATATCGTATGCACAACTTAAGCAAGAATCACAACTGTTATGCCAGTCCTACCAACGTCCGATGCAAGGTTTCCACTAGAATTTAAAAAATCAAACCACTAACCAATGGTTTATGAAATCCTAAAAATGGCCTATGAAAGTAGTAAATTGAATAAATCAAACACAGAATTAATCAGCAAATTCCAAATAATGTTTCTCCATAAAAAACAAAAAATAAAAATTTTCAATATAATGTCCATTTATACTCCCCTTAACTTAACATCATAGGGGCGCATTAATCGAATTTGTAAGAAAATAAACTGAAACTCCTTTTTAAGAAGTATTTCAAATCATAAAAGCATTGAACGTTAAATTAAAACGCACTGTGGTTTAATATACTCTCATTTATGAATTAAGTTGAAATGTGGTGGAGAATCAGCACATAGTCACACGAACAGGTTATTCAAAATACAGAAAACAGGGTAAACACAATGAGAGACAATGTGGGTAGAAGTAGAAATTGAAACAATCTCCGCATCATATAGCTGTGCTCTGCCCTTCTGTTTTCCAGCTTCATCACAACATTCTTCTCACACAACCAACGAATTAAATATAAATCAGTATAAAATCAACGATTGCATGAAGGCAAAAAGCAGTTTTAATTTTAGCCTGACATTTTTATGAGCTTCATAACAAGCCGAATGGTTTACGGTTATGATCACCAAGTCGTGAGAAAATGTTGTTTCACAAAATTTACAACAACGTTTTTCACAAATAATATCAAATGAAATAAAAACTTGGTACACAGATTAACAATAAGTTACTTTAAAACGTACTCAAGTTTGGTAACGATCAGATCAATACTTTTAAAGTTATGAATTTTCAAAGTGAGCGCTCCGTTGGAAATGGAAAAAATATCGGCACTTTTTTTTTTCGTTCAACCTGCGTTAAACTTTTAACTGGGTACGTTAAAAATTTCTACTCCACATAATTAAACGTAGAATAAAGTGAGCTAAATTTTGGTGTAGCTTGTTTCTAGGTGGGACAAACGATAAACATTTTATTAATAAATTAACTCTAGTGTCACCGAGCTCCATAGCTGCTGTCGCTTAAGTGCGGGCAGTATCCAGTATTTGGGACATAGTGGGTTCGAACCCCATTGTCGGCAGCCCTGAAAATGGTTTTCCGTGGTTTCCCATTTTCACACCAGGAAAATGCTGGGGCTGTACCTTAATAAAGACCACGGCTGTTTCCTTCCCACTCCTAGCCCTTTCCTGTCCCATCGTCGCCATAAAACCTATCTGTGTCGGTGCGACGTAAAGTAACTAGTAAAAAAACACTCGGGTGTCTATACTTTTTTACAGGACAGTAGACACATCTTCAGTCTTGGTGTGGGAAAAAAAACCTACATAAAGAGACGTGGAACACAGGACAAGCACAGCAGGAGAAAAGGATGCCAACTATATTTTGTTTCTCAAACTGAAATTCAGCCTGAAAGAACAGTGATTTCAGATGGCGTGTAATGATATTAGTAGATGAATAAGCTCGAGTTCAGTTTTTAAAGTCGGTAAGACCATAATATGAAGATAAAAGTTAGAATTCAAGCGGACACATTGCGGCAAATATGCGTCCATAAGAAGAGGAATTAAGGATTTGAATAATTTACCAAAGGGAAGTTCTATACATTTCCAACTTCTTTGAAATCATTTAAGAAAATACCACGTAAACAACTGATAGGAAATCTGCCACCTGGGAGACAGATCTAAATGCATTTTAGTGGTGAGTGATATGATACGAAAGGGACGAAACCGATATCCCAGGCGAAGCTGCGCGCGATCTCTCAAATTGCCAACCAGGACTGCTTCCGTGAATGGAAACGGCGTTGGCGCAATCGCTTGAAGAACGAAGCGACCGCTGCTCAGCCCCAAGGTCTGCATATTGCGAGATGACGCGTAGTCAGCGCAACGAATCTTCTCGTTTGTTGTTATTGGTCTTCTAAATCGGGGCAGCTAAATCACAGTCAGATAGCTCCTCAGCTGTTCTCATGTAGGCTGAGTGAACATCGAACCAGCCCTCAGATGAAGGTAAAATTCGGCCGGGCTGAGTGGTTCAGACGGTTGACGTGCTGGCCTTTTGACCCCAACTTAGCAGGTTCGATCTCGGCTCAATCCGGTCGTATTCGAAGATGCTCAAATACGTCGGCCTCGTGTCGGTAGATTTACTGGCATGTAAAAGAATTCCTCCGGGAGAATATTTCGGCACCTCAGCGTTTCCGAAATCCGTCAAAAAGTAGTTAGCGGGACGAAGAAACAGTACCGCTATTATTAAGCTAAAATCCCAGACCTAATTGGCAATCGAACCCGGGACCTCTTTGTAAGAGGCAGACTCGCTACCCCTTGTATTCACAGAGGAGACAGAACTAACTAGGGTACAGGTAAACCCCGTACCGTTGTTTTCAAAGTTCTGTTATTTTTTGAGCAGTCTTAGTTCACATATACTTACCATGTAAAAACCTACTCGAAGGAGATTCTGTGGACCGTTCCTGTATATATCCACCACATTCCTCCACATTAACCAATATAGCTGTGTTATTCGTCGAGGCTTACGTCTGGAACAGAAATACTTGATTAGTTTCCTTATAAATAACCTTTATAGACAAATTTTACAACGACTTTATTACAGTGAATTGACTTACATAGAGAGGAACTTCTGGAAGTCGTCTTCTTTCTGAAAAATGATTAAATAGTCATTTAAAAATAGGGCGCTGAAACATGTGTTATGCTGAAAACACGTGTTTACAGATTATCAGACATAAGAATGACAGTAAGGTTAAAATGGAAACAAGTTGGTGATGACAGTGTTTATTCTTGAAATTCACTTTCAACTTATTGTATTGTGGTTTCCCATTTTGACACGAGGCAAATGCTGGTAAGGTACGGTACCTTAATTAAGACCACGGCCGCTTCCTTTCCACTCCTAGCCCTTTCGTCTCCTATCGTCGGCGCGACGTAAAACAAATTGTAAAAATAATTTTAAAAGCTATTAGGTTGTTTTGTAAATGTACTACACGTCGAAGAGATGTGAAAAATCAAATACTATTAACTTGAACTGGCTCAAAATGGGCGACAAGCATGCTGGTAGTAGTGCCGAACCTGTAGTTCGGATTCTTTCCAACAGACAAATACGGTATAATCTAGGCAACCATAGCTCAAACGGTAGAGCATCGGATGTGAATTCAAAAGGTTGAGGATTCGGATTCCATCTATGTTTAGTTGGTCATTTCTGTTCTGCATTTAATATCTCTTCGGCAGGTTGTGTATTAAGAACGTCCAGGCAAAACCAAACATGTCCACAAAATAAAACATTTAAGTAAGCATTAGTTTGGTACAATAGTATCTTCTGAATCTGTTTCTCAACTGAAATGTAACCCATAATATTGAGCGTATACAAATCTAGGTCTGAGCGGAAGCAAATGAGATCATGTCCGAACCAATCAATTACTAGCCAGTATCTATCACGTGATGTCTCACCTCCCAAATCCCCGCAGCAACCAATTCTGCTAGCGTCGGAAAAAAAAAAAAAAAAAAAAAAAAAAGAGCACATGCGGGTTGGTCAAAACGAAATATGTCCATTTTTTCACGTGGCATTATTTAATTGTTATTGATTTTTATCTGTGCCAGCAAATAGCAAAATATATATATATATAGCCTATATACGGAGAGCTATCTTGTGACAATAAAGAATGTTTGAAAAGCTGTAAATTGTGCTACTTTTTCTTTCCCTTTGAAAGTCTGGGTTTGACGTACGTACTGTACATGTTTTTTATTTGTTTATTTTTTGCTAGTGGTTTTACGTCGCACCGACAAAGATAGGTCTTATGGCGACGGTGGGATAGGAAGAGCGTAGGATTTGGAAGGAAGCGGCCGTGGCCTTAATTAAGGTACAACCCCAGCATTTGCCTGGTGTAAAAATGGGAAACCACGGAAAACCATCTTCAGGGCTGCCGACAGTGGGATTCGAACCCACTATCTCCCGGATGCAAGCTCACAGCCGCGCGCCTCTAACCGCACGGTCAACTCGCCCGGTCATGTTTGGTTTTGACTGGATACCCTTCACTGTATTCCTCTTGTTCTTCTTCCGTCACCTGTATCCAGGGAACTCGTGACCTCCGTACACTTCTCGCATATTCGTGGGGACACAAGGGATGCGCCTCTCTTCTGGGATATTCCCTAGCTCTTTGTCCCGATCCACTTTGGCGCTTCGCTTAGGCTGTTATCACAGTCTGTGCTGTTATTACAGTGGACTCGCCACACCCAAAAACATTTTATATCTGTTATATTTCAGTTATGCCGCACCTTAACCTGGAGAGGAGACGCTGCATGCTGTATATTTCAGTGGCATTTCCTCCATTGGGAGGAGCTTCTCAGCCCGAAGTCGTTTTGAGAGTCGGTTTATTTATTACCATCCCACACTCGGCGCTGAGTCGCTATACGATCCCAACACGATTACAAAATAAAATATTTACCATATGGCATTTAGTGCCGGGAGTGTTCGAGGACATCTTCATCTCGCCTGGTGAAGGTTTATGACGCATATGCGCGTTTGTGTGTGAATTGATGATGAGGTAGGGAGAGGGTGAAACGCGGTGTCGGCACAAAGCCTACTCCTGTCGAATAACACCAAGGGGTCTGCTCAAGGCTTAACTTCTCCATTGTCGCCGTAAGACCTATCTGTGTCGGTGCGACGTAAAACAACCAGAAAAAAAAAAAAAAAAACTTCTCCATTGACGGGGGAGTTGCCATCAGCAGCCTCATATCCCCTCACTCCATATGAACACTGCGGAGACGTTTAGAACTGAATCCAAGCTTTTGCCACACAATCTAAGTGATTGGAAATTGTATACCAGTCCCTCTCCTACCCTGCCGGTCAACATTCTGACAGTTATATTTTTCCCCAGCATCCTATACAATGCTTTTGTGAATATTATTTATTCCCTGTGTGCGGGGGCGGTAGAATACATCCACGGTATCCCCTGCTTCTCGTAAAAGTGACTTGAATAAATGAATGAATACTCTTCTCTCGCAGTCACGCAGAGAGTACTCGAGAGAGAGTATTCGTTTATTGTAATCTAAATGATTACATGGAGTTAGTTTTGAAAGTGCTACAAAATACCAAAGATATTCCAATTCATGAAATGTTACAACAATAATGTTTGAAATATATGTTACATACCCAACACATATTATACAACCTTATTTATACCACATATGAATGGACGAAGACAACGAACAGAATTCCCCCCACCTCCTCAGTCACGGATGTCCACCAACCGGGGGAGAGTGTTAACTGAGGATGGTTGTCCAGTTGTATTTCCTCTTAAAACAATAATCAGCACCACCATTAGTGTTAATAGAGGATGGTTGTACAGGATGGTTAAAACAACAATCACAATCACCACCGCCATTAATGTTAATAGAGGATGGTTGTCCAGTTGTATTTCCTCTTAAAACAATAATCACCACCACCATTAGTGTTAATAGAGGATGGTTGTCCAGTTGTACTTCCTCTTAAAAATAATCACCACCATCATTAGTGTTAATAGAGGATGGTTGTCCAGTTGTACTTCCTCTTAAAACAATAATCACCACCACCACCATTAATGTTAATAGAGGATGGTTGTCCAGCTGTACTTCCTCTGAAAATAATAATCACTACCACGATTAGTGTTAATATGGGATGGTCACTACCACCATTAGTGTTAATAGAGGATGGTTGTCCAGTTGTAATTCCTCTTAAAACAATAATCACCACCACCATTAGTGTTAATAGAGGATGGTTGTCCAATTGTAATTCCTCTTAAAACAATAATCACCACCACCATTGATGTTAATAGAGGATGATTGTCTAGTTGCACTTCCTCTTTAAACAATCACCACCACCATTAATGTTAATAGAGGATGGTTGTCCAGTTGTACTTCCTCTTAAAAATAATCACCACCATCATTAGTGTTAATAGAGGATGGTTGTCCAGTTGTACTTCCTCTTAAAACAATAATCACCACCACCACCATTAATGTTAATAGAGGATGGTGTCCAGCTGTACTTCCTCTGAAAATAATAATCACTACCACGATTAGTGTTAATATGGGATGGTCACTACCACCATTAGTGTTAATAGAGGATGGTTGTCCAGTTGTAATTCCTCTTAAAACAATAATCACCACCACCATTAGTGTTAATAGAGGATGGTTGTCCAATTGTAATTCCTCTTAAAACAATAATCACCACCACCATTGATGTTAATAGAGGATGATTGTCTAGTTGCACTTCCTCTTTAAACAATCACCACCACCATTAATGTTAATAGAGGATGGTAGTCTAGTTGTACTTCCTCTTAAAACACCGCCGAGCTAAAAGTCTCACCTCGGATGACGAACTGTCGCTGAGTGAAGCAGACCACTTGTTCTGAGAAAGGTCCGGGGCCGCTTTGAAGAAGTACTTGTGCTTGTCGTTGTAGGACAGCTGCTCCTCCAGCTCGTGGCTGTACGGGGAAGATTCGAACTCGTCACAGATCCACTGGATCTTCCTGGTGCACTCCTCCTCTTTGCCCGGCCGCACCGCCAGCTGCGAGATGTAAAACTCGGCTTTGCTGAACGTTTGTGGGCATATCATATTGAGACTGAAAAAGATAGAGACAATGGAGATTACATCATCTCATCTTAGTTCAGTGACTGAAAGGAATATGCAAAGCAGCTGAATTTGGTACCAGATATATAGTAAGAAATAATTCAATAAAATGTGGAGCCAAATGGACTTGACAAAGTAGCAAACAAAATGAGAGCAATATATATATAAAGAATTGACATACCAACTGTCCAAAGATGTTAAAACAAGTAATCTCTATCCATCAATGCAAAAATCAGACAGTACAACACGGTGGTCAAACCAGATTGCCTATACGCAGCATGATGCCTGGCGATGAACAGGAAAAATTAACTTGAAGATATTAGAAAGAAAGAAAAGAAAAAAGATAAATGTTGGGAAAATCTTAGGTGCACGTAAGAAGGATGATACGTACTTAACAGAAGACAATAACGGATACAATGACAATCGGCTATCCAAGAAACTATTCAATCACTTCAACAACAATCCAAAGACAAAATGCACCAGAGATACGTACAAATATGAAAGAAGCCAAAAAATCAAAATATCTTTATTTGCAAATGAGGTGTCTACCTCGGTGGCAAATGGTACACTAAAATACATTATTGTCAAGCACTAAATATTAAATAAACATTCGAGAAGCAGACATACGGATCAAGACCAAAACGTGGGAAGGTTTCCAGGAGTCTACGGATAGAAACAACATATGAAATGTGGAGAGGAAAATACTAGCAAGTGAAAGGAAAGCTGAATTAGACTTTTGAGGCCTGGATCCTAAAGAAAAGGGAAGTGGACAGAATAGTGGCTATAGACTTTTTGCGACTGAGCTAGAACAGCAAGAAATAGAACTCCGACACCGAGCTGAGTGGCTTCCGGTGTACAGACTTAAGAATGATTTTCCGTGGTTTTCCGATCTCTTCACTAAGGCGAATACAACGGGAGCTCACCCCTTTGCCCTTCACCGCAACACATCTGGCCTGAGAGAGGCCGTACCCCGTCAGGGTATTTAGTAGGAGGTAGGTAGGTACAACTCTTACCGCGGAATTTCGAGAGTAACATCTACAAATTTTGGTCATGCATGTTGTTTGCAGGTATTTCCATGATTCAGGCGTGGTGGAATTTCACATGCTTGACGTTTACTTGGCAAAATTCTAGAATACTTGTTCTGATTCCATTCGAATGCCATATGTACGGGGTTCACTGATCTCTATACCTGGATGGCTGGTAGCTTGGGTAGCAGCAAATACAGTAGAGACAATACACGACACTTACGGATTTCGCCTTGCTAAAATGGGAGACAATTCGACGGTGGCGCTCCTAGTGACTTGACCTGAACAAATCGCGCTAAATTCAAATATCAATGGAAATGAACAAATAAATTACGTCTAGAAAGACAGTGGTATTGAGATATTAACTTCGAAGCTGCTAAAGCAATTCTGGATAAATGAATGAAGAATTATTTAAAAGGTTATTATTCAAAGACTGAAATTAGACATATAAACAAGGTGTGAAATGGACTGCTGTGAAATGGCTTGATCTTTCATTTATGCATTACTTTTTTAGCTTTAGCATACCTGCCTGAAATCTTACGGTTGGATTTGTCTTTTTTCCTCATTTAAAAACAATGTATCATCACATTAAGACATTTGTCAATAAAAATATCGGCACATTCCTTACACATATGATGCAATGAATTAACATTTAATAGCTGGACAATTTTCCTCTTAACATGGAGCCTACTAACAGAAAGAAAATCTATAAAATCCCGGCTTTAATCTGAGAAGAGGGATAAAAGAAAGAAAAGTTCGAAAATGTTGTCGATAGTGATGCTTTGAGGAATATTTACGTACAATTAGAGTAAAAATGTAACATACCCTTGGCTGTATAGTCGAGGATTTTTAAAGTCGCTGGCCTGGAAATGATCTGAACAGATCTTATAATTCTTATACAAGCCTTACGTCCCTTCTTTCTTGTACACTTTATCCAAATCGCTTCTGTGACATTTCAAAACCCACAGATCACACCTACAACAACACATCGGTATTGAAAGTTAACTGCTGCACTATACAATAAAATATGCGTATTATATTTTAAGCCCGTTAAAACATGGGTCGAGCAGGTCAGAAGATTATGAAGTACTATAAAAATCTCTGTCACTGGAAGAATAGATATGCAAACACAATATTACTTACATGTTCTTGTCACGAGGGAACCTGAAGAACGAGCGCGCATTTTTCTCTACTTCGTAATTACTGCAGCCAAACACAGCACATACCTTTCCCCTCATGTTGAGAGGAGATATCAAGGAATGACACACGCTACTATTTAATTATGTCAACTCACTGAAAACGCATAAATAACACCAAAAACTTCACACAAAAATACACGTGCTCTTATGACAGAATCAGTACCGTTCAGGTCTATCCGCTAGAGTGAGCTCCAATAGCTGTCCCTCGATATCTCGCTCAGTGTCGTGTATTGTCTCTACTGTATTTGGTAGCAGTAAGCCGAATAGAAAATGACAGGCGTGGTAAGATGGCAGCGAGCGCACGGTGCAGTAGACCACGAGGAGCGCGCTTGCATTGTTTATGCTTAGTTCAGGGACGCCAGGCCTCTTGATTGTAGTTCCACGGGTGTTTTGTGCTGTGTTATTGCAAAGGAAATAGTGGTCTACTTTACGAATTTAGGTTCGTTGCCTTGTAGTATGCCTGTAAATTACAAGATTCAATTTCAATGTGTATGTGTTCATGTGAAATCTGAATGAAGAGTACGGGTTATTAACATGCCGCAGTATTCAGGTTATGGATGTACAAACAGAACCGATCAGCAGAAGGAGAAATCATTTCATCGGTGCGTTTTATCTCCTTCTTCTTTATCTGTTTACCCTCCGGGGTCGGTTTTTCCTCGAACTCCGCGAGGGATCCCACCTCTACCGCCTCAAGGGCAGTGTCCTGGGGCCTCACACTCCGGGACGGGGGATACAACCGGGGAGGATGACCAGTATCTCGGCCAGGTGGCCTCACCTGCTATGCTGAACAGGGGCCTTGCGGGGGAATGGGAACATTGGAAGGGATAGACAAGGAAGCTGCCGTGGCCTTCAGTTGGGTACCATCCCGATATTTGCCTGGAAAAGTGCGAAACCACGGAAAACCCCTTCCAGGATGGCTGAGGTGGGAATCGAACCCATCTCTACTCAGTTGACCTCCTGAGGCCGAGTGGACCCCATTCCAGCCCTCGTACCATTTTTCAAATTTCGTGGCAGAGCCGGGAATCGAACACAGGCCTCCGGGGGTGGCAGCTAATCACGCTAACCACTACACCACGGATGGTGACTTTTATACTATACATAATAATCTTCCTAGGGTAGTGTTTTGAGTTTTAGGTTTATTGTATCTCATTTCGCATATTCTGGGAGCAAAATGGCAATTAATTTTTGTAGGTTTCCTTTCTCGAGACCCAAACTTCTAAGATCATGGATTAGGAGTATCAGGCGGGAGAATTGGGAGCCTTCTAAAACAGCTGTTCTCTGGTCGGATCACTCTGAGGAAGACTGTTTTTGATAGAACTGGACAAACTGTACGCCTTAGAAGTGATGCACAGCTAACTGTTTTCAATTTTCCTGAACATTTACTGCAAGTAAGGATTTACTCATATTTTTATTTATTTGTCATCATTAATCTGACGGTTTAGCTGAAATAATTGACGTGATAACAATCTTAGAGAATGAAATATGGAGGAGTTCTAGGCCTTATTACATCAGTAATAATTATGGGTTTCAGACACTGGAGTAGTGGGAGAAGGGAAATTGTGGTGGGTGTTTTAGGCTATCCCATTATAATGTTTGTGGTATTTGGGGCTCTTTTAAGGGGTGTTACATTTTTATGATGATGGCCATCAATGTTGCTTTGCTAGCTGAATTTAATTAAAGAGGTCTATAATAGTTATTTAGAGTAACAATTTATGAGCTGGAACGAAGTCATAAAACCATAACCTTAATTTACTCTATTAAATGTCATAGGCTTGCAAGTGGCGAGTGTGTTTTGATCACATTTCCCCACCCTTTCATTGTTACACCCCTAGTTTCACGTCATTTTCAGGCAGTAGTAATTTTTTTCGGCCGTTATTATACACTCATTTTTATTGCTATTCCGGAGATTTTCTGACTTCGGAATGACATGTCAGTGATCCCAATGTCCTTATGCTTTGAGTGAACATGTCTCTATATTTTTACTTATTCCAATGCGCCATTAATTGCGATTTAAAATTGACTATATTATCATTGCTTCCCCATAAGGAGAGCTCTAGGGTGGGTACGCCAACATGGCGAACCGCGCGCTCAACTTGGCGTACTTTCTCCTGCAGCGGAGAGCTGCCATCAGCGATCCATGTATAGAGATCAGTGACGGGGTTATTCGGCTAAGTTGTCCACCTTTTGCTATTTGCTTTACGTCGCGACGATGGGGCAGGAAAGGCCTAGGAATCGGAAGGAAGCGGCTGTTGAATCGCTCGAGATATTGACTTTCTGTTTTCACTGTCATAATCGGACTTACAATACATTTTTATGGCGTCAGTATCTTCAGACAAAATAGTACACTACCGAAAAATAACATGCACCATCCTCAAGGACAAGATCATTTTATTCACAAGCGACATGACAGGTAGTTCATCATTGAAGGAGTACGGTATATGATTACAAATTAGACCAATGAAATGAAATGAAATGAAATGGCGTATGGCTTTTAGTGCCGGGAGTGTCCGAGCACAAGTTCGGCTCGCCAGATGCAGGTCTTTCGATTTGACGCCCATAGGCGACCTGAGAGTCGCGATGAGGATGAAATGATGATGAAGACGACACATACACCCAGCCCCCGTGCCAGCGAAATTAACCAATTAAGGTTAAAATTGCCGATCCTGTCGGGAATCGAACCCGGGACCCCTGTGACCAAAGGCCAGCACGCTAACCATTTAGCCCTGGAACCGGACAAAAATTAGACCAAATGAAACACGTCACAGTAAAGGGTGCCCAAACGATTGCATCAAAACACAGTGTACCCACCTCTGGCGGCAATCAGGTGTGGATTCGCGCATGCAAACGTTTATAAAGATGCCGAAAGGCATCCTGCGATACATTGTCCCAAGCATCTTGCACCTTTTGATGCAATTCCGCAATGGTTCTTGCAGGCTCTGGAGAACGCGTAAGTTCCCGCTCCATCGTGTCCCATACGTGTCCTATTGGCGAGAAATCCGGTGATCTTGCTGGCCAGGGCAGTTGTTGTACACCACATAGAGCACGTTGCGTCACAGCTGCTGTATGTGGACGTGCGATGTCCTGCTGAAACAGCTCATCACCTTCCTGTCGAAGAAATGGCAGTAGCAGAGAGATAACAACCTGTGCAATGTAGCGGACACTGGTTACGTTACTCTGCAGAAACACCCACTGTGGCCGCGAGTTGTAACTGATGACTCCCTCACCATGAAGCCTGGGGTGGGATTTGGGTGTCGTGAGCGGAATGCACTCTGGAATAGGCCGCTCAAGAAAAACACCCACACAAAAACCCACCTACCATTTGAAACAATATTCATTATTAGCAACGAAGATAACCGCCAACATCTAACACAGCT
Source organism: Anabrus simplex (assembly GCF_040414725.1). Taxonomy (NCBI): domain Eukaryota; kingdom Metazoa; phylum Arthropoda; class Insecta; order Orthoptera; family Tettigoniidae; genus Anabrus; species Anabrus simplex. The sequence continues at coordinate 11,023,592 of NC_090274.1, read as the reverse complement.
GAAGTCTCAAGGAAAATAAATCCAGCGATGTTGAATAAGATAGACAAGATTGCAGTTTTGGAATATATAAGCAAAGGGGATTTAAATTAAGCAGCGAATACATTGGAACTGATAATAAAAAGTATCATACCGGGCGAGTTGGCCGTGCGGTTAGGGGCTCGCAGCTGTGAGCTTGCCTCCGGGAGATAATGTGTTCGAACCCCACTGTCGGCAGCCCTGAAGATGGTTTTCCGTGGTTTCCCATGTTCACACTTTAATCAAGGCCACGGCCGCTTCCTTCCAACCTCCAGCCCTTTCCTATCCCATCGTCGCCGTAAGATCTATCTGTATCAGTGTGACGTAAATAAGATACTGAAAAAAGCATCACAGCCGTGGACCTACTTACCAAAGGAAATTAAAACCTTGGTTTAATAAAACGTACTGCACACTCGACAAATTTATATATACAGGGTCTTACTAATAAAAAGTCCTTATACCGTTGTTTAACTCTTGTTTAGTTATACAGTGAATAAACCCTGTATAAGCGTTTTACATTTTTCTTACTAATAAACGAGGTATACGCATTGTATTACTACACAGCACGTATACACTCGTTCCAAGGAGTAGGAATCTCTTCCTGTAGTTCACTGACGTATTTCGCACGTTCACCGCCTTTATGATCGCGTCTGCTGGTTATCTACGAGCAAAACTTTCCGGAAAGTCGCACAGTAGCACGGCATATCGAAAAGGCAGTGGCAACACTAAGTGAGACAGCTGGAAATTCGCTTATATTGATATCAACATTTCTTCAGCTTGCTTGTGTAATGATCGCCAAAAAAAGAAATGGAATGCCTTAAGAAAAGATCAATAGCTCTTAACTGGGATAGTACGGAAAACGTAAGCAATTGTAATTCAATCGGCGGGTTGAAAAGGGTACACATTCCAAAATCCTTACTTTTCAGGAGAAAGGAAAACCTGTTTTGTAGCTAAACGAAAGATTAGATCAAAAAAGTTTCTATTAGGCATTTATACATCACATTTCTACGTATTCAACTACAAAGTATGGAAATCATATTACGTGCGGTTTTCAAGTTATACCATTTTTTATGTCAAGGAATATGTCCCTTTTTATACTCAAATTTGAGAAAGATCTAAGATCTTTGTAGAGGCAGATAATGTATAATAAACTCGCAATTTAAAGTCTATTAAGCAGTAACACCTTATTACACAAACAAACGCCAACCATAATTTCTTTTATAGTTATTCATTGTCATTCCGTGAGACAGCTGGAAATTGACTTATATTGATATCAACATTTCTTCAGCTTGCTTGTGTAATGGACGCTAAAAAAAGAAATGGAAAAGCTTAAGAAAATATCAAAAGCTCCTAACTGGGGTAGTTCGGAAAACGTAAGCAATTGCAATTGAATCGGCGAGTTGAAAAGGGTACACATTCCAAAATCCTTACTTTTCAGGAGAAAGGAAAACCTGTTTTGTAGCTAAACGAAAGGTTAGATCAAAAAAGTTTCTATTAGGCATTTATACATCACATTTCTACGTATTCAACTACAAAGTATGGAAATCATATTACGTACGGTTTTCAAGTTATACCATTTTTTATGTCAAGGAATATGTCCCTTTTTATACTCAACTTTGAGAAAGATCTAAGATCTTCGTAGAGGCAGATAATGTATAATAAACTCGCAATTTAAAGTCTATTAAGCAGTAACACCTTACTACACAAACATACGCCCAACCATAATTTCTTTTATAGTTACCGTATTCATTGTCATTCCGTGAGACAGCTAGAAATTGACTTATATTGATATCAACATTTCTTCAGCTTGCTTGTGTAATGGACGCTAAAAAAGAAATGGAAAAGCTTAAGAAAATATCAAAAGCTCCTAACTGGGATAGTTCGGAAAACGTAAGCAATTGTAATTGAACCGGCGAGTTGAAAAGGGTACACATTCCAAAATCCTTACTTTTCAGGAGAAAGGAAAACCTGTTTTGTAGCTAAACGAAAGGTTAGATCAAAAAAGTTTCTATTAGGCATTTATACATCACATTTCTACGTATTCAACTACAAAGTATGGAAATCATATTACGTATGGTTTTCAAGTTATGCCACTTTTTATCTCGAGGAATATGTCCCCTTGTATACGGTAGGTACTCAATTAAGAAAGATCTTTGTAGGGGCAGATAGTGTATAAAAAACTCGCAATATCAAAGGTCTATTAAGCTGTAACATATTTTTACACTAAAATACGCCCAACCATAATTTCTTTTATAGTTATTCATTGTCATTCCGTCTCTTTAAACTGTTTTACTTTACGAAGATGTCTAGCTTCCATAACCTCTGAATCGTGTACGGTACCGTATGTCTTCTATGTTTAAAATATCGTGAAGATCATCAACGTTATCGTCATTCTTTCAACGTGTGTTCAATGTTAAATGGATAAGTCGAATATTTTACAACGATTATATTACTGTCGACAATAAATACCACGAAAATAAACTGCTCGCTCGTTTCTTTTTTTCCGCTACACGCTGCTATACAACGCTTATACTAGGGTCCTGGACTGTATAAGCAATTCAGTGAATAACTATAACAGATGTATACACAGGAGGCTTATACACGGTTTATTAGTAACGAATTTCGCGTAAACGGTGTATAAACCTTGTATAAAAGTTATACACCGTTTATTAGTAAGACGGACAGTATATACATGATATGAGTATGTATGTATGTTCAGTCCGTCAGCGATTCCGCTGGTGGGATCCTCAACAGCTCTGCCATCAGCTGTCATAGATGGCCTAGGCTCACTGAAGAGGCGTACTAGGGAAATGAGGAGTGTGGTAGTTTCCCGTTGCTTTCCTCACCGAGCCAGAGTTGCTATTACATATCAGTCTGCCAAGCCCACTGAAATGCATACACCAACCGACCCTATGAGCAACATTTTCACACCATTCATAGCAGGGACTGGCTGCATAAGGATTGGCATTACTAGCATCGCTCATACCTCAGTCACTTTCATATTGTCAAAGCTAAGGATAAGACAGAGACAGATCTATGAAAGTAACAAAATTGCTCTAGCCTATACCAGAAGACACAGTGCACTGTAAACACTAGGTCCTGCCAGCAAAGGCATATGATATGAGTAAAGAAGTGGAATCAGAGATAAGGCTCTTTACGGATGATGTTATTCTATATGCAGTAATAAATTACAAGATTGTGAGCAACTGCAAAATGACCTCGATAATGTTGTGAGATGGACAGTAGGCAATGGTATGATACAAACGGGATTAAAGTCAGGTTGTGAGTTTCAAAAATAGGAAAAGTCCTCTCAGTTTTAATTACTGCGTTGATGGGGTGAAAGTTCCTTTTGGGGATCATTGTAAGTATCTAGGTGTTAATATACGGACATATTTCATTGGGGTATTCACATAAATGGGATTGTAAATAAATGGTACAGATCTCTGCACATGATTATGAAGGTATTTAGGGGTTGCAGTAAGAATGTAAAGGACCCCCTGCGGGTGGGGGATGCAGACGAAAAAATACACCCACGGTATCCCCTGCCTGTTGTAAGAAGCGACTAAAAGGATGATCAAATTAGAACCATGAGACTACTTGTAATTAGTACCATCACGCAGGGAACACCATGGGTCGCATTTACTTGCGCGTAGTACCACTATGTTTAGGTACGCAATAGGTTTGTGATTAGTAGCGACAGTGTGTGAATCGGGATATGGGTCCTACAGTACCTGTGATTCGTACCCCTATATGGGATTAGCGACACCATGGTTCTGCCTTACCAATGCCAAGTTCCCGCTATGTGAGGAATACGCGGGATAGTACAAGTCCCTGTGGTTAGTCTGTGTTACATGTGCGCATTACACTATCTGTGAATAGTACCATAATGTGTGGAATACCGCGAGTTTACGCTACTTTTGATTTGTATAGCAACATGACACATAGCATGGTTCTACTTTACTACCGATAAATACCATTGAGGGGCCGATGACCTGGATTTTGGACCCGTTTCGACTATAAGCATAATCGATTCAGCATCGTACTATAGAAGCTAGTCCCTTCGTCAGTAATACTATTGTTTTGTGCAAGCTTCTGTGCATGTGAGGCACTGTGGGTCACACCCAATCCAATCCACCGGGCGAGTTGGCCGTGCGCGTAGAGGCGCGCGGCTGTGAGGCTTGCATCCGGGAGATAGTAGGTTCGAATCCCACTATCGGCAGCCCTGAAGATGGTTTTCCGTGGTTTCCCATTTTCACACCAGGCAAATGCTGGGGCTGTACCTTAATTAAGGCCACGGCCGCTTCCTTCCAACTCCTAGGCCTTTCCTATCCCATCGTCGCCATAAGACCTATCTGTGTCGGTGCGACGTAAAGCCCCTAGCCAATCCAATCCAATCCAATCCATCGCTTTGAATTCTGGTCAGTGGAGGATTTTGGACTTTTAATTTGTCATTTCATTTCGTCTCATTTCGTACCATTAGGGGCTTATGACCTCGATGTTAGGCCCCTTTAAACATCAAACATCAATGATCAATCATCAAGAATGTAAAAGAGAGGGCATATAAGTCTCTGGTAAGACCCCAACTAGAATATGGTCCCAGTGTATGGGACCCTCACGAGGATTACTTGATTCAAGAACAGGAAAAAATCCAAAGAAAAGCAGCTCGATTTGTTCTGAGTGATTTCCGACAAAAGAGTAGCGTTACAAAAATGTTGCGCAACGTTTGGTCTTGGAAGACTTGGTAGAAAGGGACGAACTGCTCGACTAAGTGGTATGTTCCGCACTGTCAGCGTGGAATGACATCAGTAGACGAGTATGTTTGAGTGGTGTCTTTAAAAGTAGGAAATATCAAATTATGAAGATAAAGTTGGAATTCAAGAGGAAAAGTTTGGGCAAATATTCGTTTATGTGAAGGGGAGTTAGGGATTACAATAATTTACGAAGGGAGATTTTCAGTAAATTTCCAATTTCTTTGCAATCATTTAAGAAAAGTAGATAGGGAATGCCACCTGGGCGACTGTCCTAAATGCAGATCAATGGTGATTGATTGAAATGCCATTAAATGCTGAACACCGAGCCGCAAATACTTTCAGAACTACGCCGGGGTGAGAAGGCAGTGTAAGGAAATGCAAAAAGGACCTTCCAGAAATTGGAAGAAAGAAAACTAATAGCAGAGGCTGAATGAAATCCGTAGGAGGCCATAAACACAAACAACCAACATATCGATGGACGTGTGGGGGTGGTGATTATTGTTTTAAAAGGAAGTACAAGTGGACAACCACCGTCTAACACTAATGGAAAGGAAAATGGAAGAGGTATGAAGGTATCAGCAAAATAAAGGACAGGGCCACGAAGGGCCTGGAAATGAGAGTCCCTTGGTCCCGAAAACCTAATATGTCGGCGTCGGAAGAGAACAGGAGTTGACCAAGGGAGGTCGGACAATAAATATGAAAGCGAGGAGCAATACCAGAGTCAGCTAGGGAACTGCGGTCGTCAACCCATACTCTCAAGTTGGGAGCCTCTTGTTCCCCTCTTAGCCGTCTCTTACGGTAGGCGGATGTTATTCTACCGCCCCCACGTGTAGGAGACACTCTAACGGTAATGTAGATGAGGCGATATGTGCCCTTTGTTTCCTACAAGAGGAGATCTCTGTGGAGGAAGTTCTGGCGGCCAGAGACAGTCTCCAGGACAGGAAAGCATGTGGCCCTGATGAGGTCTATAATCAACCTGTCAACGATCTGGCTTCGTTGCTGGCGGGCATATCCACTAATCCCTTCAATGAATGCATGGACCGGGGAATTATCTCAGAGTCTTGGATGTAACTTAAAAGCTTTCCAGTCTCTTCAACATATAAATATTACACTTTATCATACCTCTAAAAAAATAAAATAAAATCAAGGAATGACATATTAAGTTACATTTAACTGAGTCGACACTGGGAAGTATGGCTTCTTTCTTAACAAATCAGAGCCTTGGAGAAAATCTATATACAGTATATAAAATAAGAGTTTTGTCTGTACATTGCTCAGAATTTAAAAATAATGGTGTTTCTGTATCGGTCGTGTCCACAATAACAAGGAAATGCATATCTGTCTAAGGTATGTATGTAGGCCTACGTATGCACATCACGGGAAAACGGCTGCAGAGAATTGAATGAAAATCGGTCTGTAAAGTTGGGGAATGACGCACTACAATCTAGGCTATAAATCATTGTATTCATGCTGAGTGAAATGGTAATTTAAGGGAAGCCTTAAAATTTAATTTTCAAATATTTATGTTATTATTTGTCCTATTGATAAATACTACATAACTAAACTTATAGAATTAAATTTCCGATAATTTCTGTCTTATAGAGTTTTACCGTATCAACTATGATAAGAGTGGTATTTCAGAGTCGGAGAAACACTAAATGTGAAGGCCTTAAATATCGAAAGCTCATAAAATGGATCAACATTACTTTGACCATTGTTTGATGGATGTTCATTGTCTCTTCAGCTGCCACTCATCTCCGATATATGGCATTGCTGCTGCATGCCGAGTGTAACAGCCTGCCTGAATATTTGCGGGAAATAACTAGGGAGTTAGATAACTTTCTTCTTTAGCGTGCCATTCCTCTGGTTCATACATTTTCTGATACTGCTGGTACGTTACACACTTGTTCATCATAGTATTCGAGCTATTCGATTCCTACTCTGAAGCGCTATGGGAATAATCAGTGTGCACACTTTAAGGAATAATGGCGGAGGAGTGTTCACGGCTGTCTGTGGCCTACTCATTCTAGCTCTGGAACTTTGGACTATTAGATCGGCAGCGTTTGTTAAAAGTGAGAACATTTGTGGTTTTTCATTTGATCGAGTATTTCATATGATAGCATTGCTTTTAATCGCGACTTTCCTACTGACGTCATTGTAATGACCTATGTTTATTTCAGTTGGGAAAACCAGAAACAAAGGATGTAACAACTAGCATTACAATGAATATTCCCTCACCCAGTCTTCACGTGAGAAAAGACGTATAGCGAGTTCCTCGTCGCGTTTCTGGGGTAACGTTAAGAGCTATGCAATTTAATACAATCTCACTCACAACGTGTACACTACCTAATATAGAATTCCGTAGCGAAACACGGGTACATCGGCTAATATACTGTAAAATGCGGTAAAATGGTAAGGGGGATTGCGCTTAAGTGCTCATTATTTAAATTACTGACGGGGTAATAGCGAACCGACTTGCAAAGCTGGTTGATGCTCATTGACAGAGACTCTGCTTTGTCGAGACCTAAAGGAAAATTGTCTTAATTGATTTTACAAAAGCTTGTTGACACCATTTTACAGTTTGCTTTTCGTCGCACCGACACAGATAGGTCTTACGGTGACGATGTTATACTGTAGGAGTGGGAAGGAAGCATTTGCCTGGTGTGGAAATGGAAAACCTTCTTCAGGGTTGCCGACAGTGGGTTTCGAACTCACTATATGCCAAATGCAAGTCGATAGGTACGTGACTCAAACCGCGCAGCCAATCGCTCGGTAAGCTTTTGACACCATCAACAGGTATATTCTTATAGAGAAATCAGAAATAATCATCGGACATCGAAACTACGCAATTAACGTAATTAGGAACATTCTGAGTTAAAATTATATAAGAGATCAACGATGACCTTTCCAAACCGAAACCTCTAAAACGTGCTGCAAGGCGACCCCAATCAATCAATCAATCAATCAATCAATCAATCAATCAATCAATCAATCAATCAATCAATCAATCAATACTGATCTGCATTTAGGGCAGTAGCCCAGGTGGCTGATTCCCTATCTCTTGTTTTCCTAGCCTTTTCTTAAATGATTGCAAAGACATTGGAAATTTATTGAACATCTCCTTTGATAAATTATTCCAATCCCTAACTCCCCTTCCTAAAAAAAGATAATTGGCGGCAATTTGTCCTCTTGAATTCCAGCTTTACCTTCATATTGTGATCCCGTAAGTTCTCTACTATTTATAATATCTACAGCAGACATCACTCGGTCTTTCACCTCTGAAGAGGTTAAAATGTACATCTACACTTAAGATAAGGTAGTAGCATCTACGTCATAAAATGAACTACAGGTGACTTTCAGTCTACTGGAAGAAATTAATTATACCGGTATGTTGAAGAGGAAAATACCTTTAGAAAGGAAGGAAAACAAGCTGTGTCTATCGTAAGACCGGACCAATATCTGCAGTGACACTTCAAATATCTGAGCGTAATATCTCAAATATCTAGCAATATAATATACACGTGTACATTAAAGACAGGGTCAGTGGAGCAATAAAAGCGATGAACGATATAAAGCACTCTTCGAGCAATCATAAAACTATTTCACTTAAAGATACCACCTGTCACGACATATGGCCCACTAAAATATCTGAGGATATCTGACAAAAAAAGGCACTTAAAAGAACGTGAGAAAGTTAAATCAACGTTTTAGGTCATGTGCCTGTCTTAAGTATACACCATCCCGTTTGGTAAACGTATTAGCCGGAGAACAGTATTGTGAAGATCTACGACTTACAATGCTTCTGCAAGACCAAACAACCGTTTACAAGACTGTCGTGCATGAGCCAATGACAAACAGTGAAGAAATCCGGACCGAATTCTATGTTACCAATGCTATGTATGATTTTTCAGGACTGGACGTAAGCAAATTGTGATCTGCGTCTTGTGATGACCAGATTTGCGTTGCGCGGCTTTCACCGTCTAGTAAGTGGTAATTCTAGATATGACCAACCAGGATCAGATTGTGTGGGACGATGTATTGTCAAGTGTGACATGATTCCCTGACAAGATTTTTACTCTTATGTGTATATATGGCCATCGTAGGATTGATGGCTACAATGAAGTAAGTGAAACAGTTCAAAAGGGATGCTGAGGGAGCTGGTTTTGCAGCACATGTGATCAACAACAGCAAGTAGTTCAGAGGTCGAATTGACAACATAAGACATTCGAAGAGAAACAACGAAACTGTATGCCAAGAAGAAGAAGAAGAAGAAGAAGAAGAAGAAGAAGAAGAAGAAGAAGAAGAAGAAGAAGAAGAAGAAGAAGAAGAATAAGAAGAAGAATAAGAATAAGAAGAAGAAGAATAAGAAGAAGAAGAAGAAGAAGAAATCGACCAGATAGCTTTAGGTTCTATGCGATCCATAGTTAGTCAAATTCGGACTGTTAAAAATATGCCATTGGCTGCAATAATTATTTCATTCATTGTGTATTCATTTTCCTTTTCCTGTTCTACAAAACACTTGATTTAACACTAATTGTTCGTTCCTTTCCATTTCTTACATTCACACGTTGGGATCCTTTTCTCCTCCTGTTCTTGTCTTGTGTTCGTAGTCTTTTACCATAGGTATCCATACGTCCTGTTACTTTTCTTTCAGTGTTCTTTTGTAGAGTTTCCTCTTCTCATTGTATATGTATATTAGACTTTGATTATTCAAGTTCTGCCTTAACTGTTGCAATTTATCTAGGGTCTCCCTCCTCAGCCTATAGCACTCACTATCAAACCATATCTTTGTTCTTCTTGTGGCCCGTGGAATGGCGGCCTTTTGTAGGATTTCTTCTATTATTCCTGTTGCATCATCCAATCTTGAATTATCTATTAATGTGTCTAGATGTGTAGTTGAATCTAGCATATCTTTAACTTTCTCAACATCTATTTTCCTTGAAAGGGGGTGAATTGTCTTTTTCTGTAGTTTTTCCCACTCCCCTTGGATACGTATTTCAATTGGTAAGTGTTTCCTAATCACGGCTTGGCTTGTTGTCCATATTGTAGTCATGATGCCTGTTATTGGTCCTTTCGTAAGTGCAATATCTATTGTGCTCTTTCCATTATGTGAGATGTATGTAGGGATAGTGGGGTTGTTTAGCAGGATGAAGCCTTCTTCTTCCAGTTTCTCGAGGACTAGCTTTGTAATTCGCCTACTTAGAATCGGAGAGCAAGAAGCTAGCAGAGGAAGCCAAGAAAAATCCGTTCATAGCCCTACACCCAAAGAAACAACAACAGACGCACTACATAGATTTGGAAATCTGGGAATCACACTTTAGTAAGATTCTCAACACCGAAGGTTCAGCGCACCCCAGAAATGATCTACATACCACTACTCCACATATACATTTAGACTGGGTACCCCTGACCATAGAGGAAACTAGAACCGCTATAGACAGCACCAAAAACAAGAAAGCCGCAGGTCCGGACGGGATCTATAATGAATATGTAAAAGACACTGCACACCTGCTAGCCCCTATATGGACAAAATTATATAACAAATGTATAGAAACTGCTTCCATTCCCGACCAGTGGAGAAAGTCAATTGTAAAAGTTCTATATAAAGGCAAAGGAGACCCAAGAGATCCCAATAAGTACAGAGGCATAGCACTGGAAAACTGCCCCTTCAAAATATTCACCAAAATTATAACAGGAAAAATAAATGAGGAAATAAATGACCATCTGCCAGAGAACCAATTTGGTTTTAGGAAGGGACGATCTACCCTAAACGCTATTGAACTCCTGCTAAACCAAATCTGGGATGCCTTAGAAGACAACGGAAAATATTACACCATCTTCATAGATTTTACTAAAGCTTTTGACCTGATAAACAGGAAGCTAGTGATAGACAAGCTTAAGGAGATGCTAGGCACGAACAACATATGGACCTATCTCATCACGTCAATACTGCAATGGAACGAAGTACGAGTTTCAGATAACCTCACTCTATCAGATCCAATAGCTCAATCAAACGGGGTCCTACAGGGTGACCCACTGAGTCCTTTGCTGTTTATAGTTGCAACCGCAGATATCCTAAGAATTACCCAAAAGGAGGGAGTATTTTCTTGCGCGTATGCTGATGATATTGTAATTGGCTCAAGAGACATAACAAAATTACAGGAAACTGTAAATGACGTCCAAAACTGGTGCTCCGAAAACAAGCTGTTCATAAACATCTCAAAAACAGACACCATGGTGTTCAGAAAAGGAGGGAGAGTACCCGCCTCAGCAGAGACCTTCATTCAGGATAAAAAATTAAAGATAGTATCGGACTTCAAATATTTAGGCATCACCCTGCAATCGAGCGCATATTGTTTCACAAAACATGTCACAGAAAAGGCAACTCAAGCAATGATGGCAATGCATGAAATAAAAGACATTAGATCACTTAGTCTGGAGACAGCAATGTTGCTATTCAGAGTAAAAATTCTTCCAATAATGACTTATGGCATTGAAATTATCTGGACACATTTAACAACGAGGAACTTATCAACCTTGGAAAAGGTGAAAGCGAACTATATAAAGAAGGTGATAGGTGTATCAAAAACGACACGATCTAGACTTGTATATCTCCTCGCAAGGGAATCATTTCTCATAGAAGATCTCAGGACAAGTATGCCACTACCGAACACCGGTGCATCAAAGAAACTGCTAGCAAATCTGACTGAGAAGAGAGAAGAAGTCCAACCAGACTTCTATGGCACAGGGGCAATGATAGATCGCTCGTGGACAAAAGCTAATTTTGAATTAAGACATGTCATTACAAGATTAGCAGTTCACGGTTTTCATCACCTACTCTGCAAATCAAAACACTTCCATGACCCAAGTATAGACTGTGAGTGTAAACTATGTGGAAAAACGTGTGAACAGTACCACATTGAATTCTGCACAAGAAGAACAATGTCTATAAGTGATTATGCAAATATGTAACCCATCAATGTAACCTATATTCTCTGTTATGGCTATTTGGCTGCATTAAATATATTATATACGTCCTGTTACCAAATACACTATAGACAATACTGGACACTTCTGTATTCTCCCGCACTAAACTGAGAGACATGTTGACAGTGGCGCACCTGACGGCCCGACCTTAAACATCAGCGGCAAGATTGAAACTACAAAAGTTACTTGTTAAAATTCAGAGAAATATTGAAACTAAATTTAAAAAATGCGTTGTTCTACTACGAAAGTTGAAAGTTAATACTGATAGAAATAATGAAATGAAATGTCGTATGGCTTTTAGCGCCGGGATATCCCAGGACGGGTTCGGCTCGCCAGGTGCAGGTTTTTCTATTTGACTCCCGTAGGCGACCTGCGCGTCGTGATGAGGATGAAATGATGATGAAGACAACACATACACCCAGCCCCCGTGCCGTTGGAATTAACCAATTAAGGTTAAAATCCCCGACCCGGCCGGGAATCGAACCCGGGACCCTCTGAACCGAAGGCCAGTACGCTGACCGTTCAGCCAACGAGTCGGACATAGAAATAATGAAACTCTATAATGATTTCGTTTTCTTCGAATCTTTGGCTGAAATGGTCAGCGTTAAGGCCTTCGCTTTAGAAGGTCCCGGATTCAATTTCCGGCCGAATCGGTGATTTTAATGAATTCTTCTGGCTCGGAGACTGGGTGTTTGTGTTTCTTCCAACACGTTTCTTTTCATATTCAGAAAACACACTGCACTTCCAACCAGCACAGAAACATGGCATAGTGGTTACTAGACCTCGGACTTTTAGGCGCTAAAATGTGTTTTCAGCTGCCTAAAATAGACTCTGAAATACGTTCTAAAATATTTTTAGGCAGCTTCAATTTTAGGTATTTTAATAGGCATCAATTAAAATACCATACTATTTTGCTAAATTGGTAATAACTCGGTAGGGGGAAATATAAACCAAATTTCTCTCTCCTCTTTGCTGCAAACGTCACAGAATGTAATTTTACCATCCGGTATGAAATGGGGAAACTCCTGTAACCACGTTTTAATTGAAGACGATTTGGAACTGGACACTTTCGCCATACTTCGTAGTGTATAGTGCACTTACACTCAGTTTTAAGGCCGTCCCGCTAGGTGCGCTGGCAATCAATGTCTTCCGATATCTCGCGAAGTGGCAAGTATTCTATATAGTGTATTTGCTCTTACCACATGTATAAATTTTTATCCTCTTTCCTTTGCCTGGATTTCTCCAGATTTCTCCTTACTCCACAGGACGGTCACGAACTCCGCAATTCCGAAAAGGTCGAGGAAGTGCCCACTAATCCCTCTACCCTGTGGCGGCTGGTGCAGAAATTCAGTTGTGTGCTGGAACCCATTCCCCCCTCCCTCTTCCCAAAAATAAAAATGTTTAGAAACATTTGCGGTTTTGAAGAGGCTCTCCACTGAGTTTTCCATAGTGAACAAACACGCAAACAACCCAAACACACAAACACATTCCTTATACGAAACTAATTAAACACACAGTAACACCTGGAATGACAAAACATTCACGAACTCAGAAACACTTCGTGTGAGCGTGCAGAAACAGAACTTCTCAATGTTACCAAAATCATTTAAATAAAACCAGCAACGCCGTAATGAAAAATCACATGTTATATTGTTATAGTGCAATTTATGAACTAGACATTTTGTATCTAAAGAAAATCACAATGTCATGTCTTTATTTTGACAACATAAAAAGCGCCATTTTTATAGTTCGTCGATTTACAAATGTGGCTATGGATTAGGCAAGTTGGGAGTATTAAAAGACCTGGCGGGAACAGCAGATGGCTTCCTTTTCCTTTTTTTACAATTGGCTTTACGTCGCACCGACACAGATCGGTTTTATGGCGACGAAAGGATAGGAAAGGACTAGGAGTGGGAAGGAAGCGGCCGTGGCCTCGATTAAGGTATAACCCCAGCATTTGCCTGATGTGAAAATGGGAAACCATGGAAAACCATCTTCAGAGCTGCCGACAGTGGGCTTCGAACCCACTATCTCCCGGATGCAAGCTCACAGCCGCGCGCTCCTAACCGCACGGCCAACTCGCCCGGTGATGGCTTCCTCTACAGTATTTTGTTTTCCCGTTTGCTTTGAGCGATCCCCTCTTAAATACTACCGCTGAGTCAAGAGGGCACCTGCCACGTTCTTACTTCGATCGAAATGCAAGTGTGACCAGTGCTGCCAGCACGAAGTGATGTCTTGGTGGTCTTGGCTGTTGTTTCCACAGCACATCGGAAAAGTTGGGCACGCATGTGCAAAAGGCAGAGTTTCTGCTTTCTGGCAAAAAGCTTAGACATTCTCGCTGAGCTGTGATCTACACAGCACCCGGCGTGGAGAGCATGAAATGTTATTTGGTTGTGAGGGGAGTTCAATGATTTCCTATTCTTTGGCCGATGTCTTTTTCAATGCACTGTACTTGATTGTTTTTTTTTTTGCTAGTGGCTTTACGTCGCACCGACACAGATAGGACTTATGGCGACGATGGGATAGGAAAGGCCTAGGAGTCGGAAGGAAGCGCCGTGGCCTTAATTAAGGTACAGCCCCAGCATTGGCCTGGTGTGAAAATGGGAAACCACGGAAAACCATCTTCAGGGCTGCCGACAGTGGGATTCGAACCCACTATCTCCCGGATGCAAGCTCACAGCCGCGCGCCTCCAACCGCACGGCCAACTCGCCCGGTGTACTTGATTGTAGATAATATTTTTAAAGTAATGTATTTTTCAAATAGACAATGTGCTGCAGCACTTCAGCACGTAAGGTTCGGCCGCCCCTGCATCTACCCGAATTCCGCAACTTACCCTTCAGGTAGAAGACCGCGTGCCTGGGTTTCTCAGCCAAATAGGCGCGTCCGGCTACCTTACAGCTAGCGGCAGAGAAGAGAATAGCAGTAGTGAATCTCGTGCCGAGAAAGTAAGATACTGAGAAATGTTGTTAATCGTGTAGGATAGTGTTACTGAAGATGGAGAACAGTGTAAAAGTAATGTATAGTGAAAGGGATCAGACACTCCTTCTTATAAAAAAAAAATTCATTTAGACATTTTAGGAAAGTGAAATCTACTGGTAAACAGGGTTGAAGATGCTCAAAGAAGAACTGTAATGCCAAAATGTTTACACTGGGAAGTGATCATGCTTTGTTTAGGCGCGTGTGAAATCACACTCATCCATCTTGAGAAGAGTACAAACATACTCTTACTCTCGGTTCTGGTTCCACACCAAAAACTGATGAGGAAACCGAATAAAGGTAAGGATTCACCTAGAAGAAAATTGTGCAGTAGCAAAAAGGTGAAATGGACATATTGCACTTTTTGAAATGTGTTTCGTTAATATTAACCAGTTTTCAAATATTTTACACAATCAGAAAGGAGCAGGAAAAGGCTTCCACAGGACACCGAGAACGTTTAAATCGTATGAGCGGTTCGTTAGTTACGAGCCGCCGAATTTGGGACTCGAAAATTCGACAATATTTCTTAGGTCGACCAACGAAATCTACGAATTTCGTGAAAAATCTAGAAACAACGTTTTCTAAGTGAATTCCCATGTATTTTAGTTGTTCAGAATCCGAAAACGACTTCGGTCTTCTCGTGAGAAGTCGTCCATGATGATAAAAGGGAAAAGTTGATAGGTTTTTTCTTTCGGTAAAGGCGCAACCTCGGATTCGGGCTCAAAATATTCTTGTTGAGCTTCCAAAATGTGCACATTTCGCTAAACATCGGATTTGGGCAAGTGCCCGAAAAGCGGTGTATAACGAAACGGAAGTATTTTCAGAAGAGAGTTTTCCTCTTTTCCTTCTATTCGTTCTTGTTACCCAAAATGCCGATTAAAACGCAACAGTATCAAAATTCGTCAAACCAGGGTGAAATTCCATTAATACTTCATGCTTCATACTTCGTACATGCTGACTCAGTTTTTGTGTAGGTTGCGGGATCTTTACAACAAAGAAATATATGTATGAAATGCCAGGTACGTTGGGAACGTTCGTTTTCTGGTACACTCAAGGAATCTTTCCAGATACTTCTTCTTCTTTTTTTTTTTGCAAGTTGCTTTACGAGGCACCAGCACAGATAGGTCTTACGGCGACGATGGACAGGGAAGGGCTAGGAGTGGGAAGGAAGCGGCCATGGCCTTAATTAAGGTACAGCCCCAGCATTTGCCTGGTGTGGAAATGGGAAACCACGGAAAAACATCTTCAGGGCTGCCGACAGTGCGATTCGAACCCACTATCTACTGGATACTGGCCGCAATTAAGCAACTGCAGCTATCGAGCTCGGTTTCCAGATACAAGCGACCTTAAATAAGGAAGACAACATCTTATAGCTCACCTAGTAAAATGCCTCGCGGCAGCAGAAATTTCGCCATAGAAGGCCACTCTACCACTTGCCAAAAGTAGAACGTGCGTGAAGAGGTCGAAGATCCCCGAGGCTGGCTGGTGGATGGTGCACACGACGGCTTTACCTTGGAGCGCGAACTCTCTCAGCTTCTCGACGACAGACTGAGCGCTGTAGCTGTCCAGTCCTGTCGTGGGCTCGTCGCAGAAGAGCAGGGGAGGGTTCGTGAGTAGCTGAAAATAGACAGATCAAGTGAAACACTCCAAATTTTCACAATATTTTACGTGAACTGCAAGGCAATTGTCTAACACTAAACCACCTATAAACTATTACATACCTGTAAAATACCACAGTATTAAACAAAGATTTGATTCTTGAAAGAACATCATCAGATTGTATCTAATCACACTTCTTTAAACCGATGAAAATGGTTTAATATAAAAACATGCATGTTTACATTCTGTTCATACTGTTTAATACTTGAAAGTTAGAACTTCTCGTAATGAAGTGCTCCAGTAGTGCGTCCTCTCTCCTTGCTAGTTCAACGAAGAGTGCGAGGTGGCGTGAGGCCAGCTGGCTAGTTTGTCGGTAACTTTGCGTTACGTCTTGTTCCGGCGACGTCAATGGCTGCTTTGAATATTGCACTTTTAGCTTTATTATTAATGTTATTATGATCGCTATTATTATTATTATTATTATTATTATTATTATTATTATTATCATCGTATTTTAATTATGTAAATTATACAGGGGTTATTTAATGAGCAAGTAATGGCCTGGGTAGTACACCGCATTGCACCCTGGCTAGGTCAATGCCACGCTGTATTTCACTTTTAGACGTTTTATTGTTAGTGCTTACTTTGTCGAGCCTTGTCATTCCGCATGCCCAACGCAGCATTTTCCTTTCGGCGAACTCTAGTTTACCTTCGAAACTTTGGCCATTAGGTCTGTTTCTGAAGCATACCGATGCGGACGATGCTCTTATAGACTGTGCCTTCCGAGTTTCGATGGCATTCTCTTGTCGCACAGAACTCCTTCAGTATTGCATGAAGGAACGGACTAAGTACCGATCCCTGGTGTAGTCCGACGTTCCCAGTAAGACATTATGTTTGTTCTACACCACATTTCACATACGAACTGCTGTCGCTCTACATGTTTTGGATTATTCTGACATAATTTTCAGTAACTCCTTCCATTCTCATGCAATATTCCATATGCTTTGTGTAAGTCAATAAACATACAATGTGTCCCGGCTCCATGGCTAAATGGTTAGCGTGCTGGCCTTTGGTCCAGAGGGTCCGGGATTCGATTCCCGGACGGGCCGGGGATTTTAACCTTAATTGATTAAGTCCGATGGCTCGGGGTCTGGTTGTGTGTGCCGTCTTCAGCATTAGAATTCATCATAGGTAGGCCCCATCCCCACAGACGCGCAGGTCGCCTATACAGTGTCAGCTCGAAAGACCTGCACCACGCCATTATGATAACATACAATGTCATTCCTTTTGCCCTTCTTGGTAGCGCTGGATCAACTGAGGAAGGGCAAAAATAGCGTCACTTGTTCCCTGCCCAGACATGAAGCCAAATTGCTTTCTCGTTTATTTCAACATCTTCATTAACCTTTCTTCTAATCAATCTTTGAAAGAGTTGAAAGTGTGACTTATCCACTTGATTCCCTTATTACTGTTGCACGAGACTTCATCGCCTTCATTTTTAACGCTGGGAAACAAGGCACTCTTTCTCCATTCATCTGGCATATGTTCGAGTCGCATAATATATTTTCTGAATAACCCTTCTAGGGAAGTTATTCCATCATTCTCAAAGATTTTCCAAACCTTTGAGGGTGCTTTACCAGGACCGACTGACTTCACTTAACTCCTTTTAGACAACACCTGGGTTCATTCTTCTCTGCTAAGTGGTTCTACAGCTCTTATCAGTTCCCTGTAATGCTCTTTGCAACTTTCCAGTAATTCTGGTTCTCTGGTCGAAAGTCTGCCTTCTTCATTCATTCCGTGCGTCTCGTTTTACGGTAGTCATTGGAACTCTTATCTCGTTACGTTGTCATTCTAAACGTATTCGTCTGGCCTTATTTTGTGTCGAACACTGCATACGCCTCACATTTCACTATTGCAACGGCTTTCCTGGACTCTCGCTTTGAATTCCTATATTATGAATCTCTACTTTGATCAGTTCTATTTAGGTCTTAAGCTTTCCTGAACATTATGTTGACATCACAATGTTTCTTTACGTTCATTCACTTTTCCTGATGTTCTGCCCAGCACCCTGTTACCAGTTTCTCTTTATCGGTCTGCTTTTTCTTCCCACTTCCAGTTTCCTGTCACACAGCCAACTGGACAACTGACTGACCTTCACCCAAGAAAGCTATTTGTAGTCATATTCTTGCAGTCTTTAATACACCTCGTTCTCATGACTTCGATAGCAGCATTGAAGGTGACCAAGCAATGTTGTGTTGTTACAGCTTGTCCAGAATAAAATATTTGCATCGAATGATCTCGAAATCTCTACGCCTGCACAGTAAATAACCTACTGGAGATGCGCAGGTGATGCATGTACGTTTATTAAATCCACCATTCTTATGTTGTATTGACTACTAAATATTATTTTGTGGTGCAGTAGACATAATTTCTGAGCTTGTAGGTTATGTGAATTAAAGAACATGCTGATAAACAAAATCGCATCTACAAACAGCGTTAAGCCGGTATTACATTATCAAAGAACTTAGATACAAATAACTTGGATCAAAGAAATTTGATAATCTCTGATAAAAGAACTTGGATGAAAACCATCGTGGATCAATTTTTCACGAGTTCATCCATGTTGTTTTATTTGATCAAAGATTTCGTGATAAAGGTTAAACGCTGGCAACCAGGTATGAGTTAGCTAGAAAATTTATAATGTCCAATAATGGACCATTTATATTGGTATTATAAATTTACTCATTCGGGACAAATATTTCAGATTCCCTATGGGAATCAACATCTATATCATAAGTGGTATGTTCCGAGCTGTCAGTGGAGAGATGGCGTGGAATGACATCAGTAGACGAATAAGAATAAGTGGAGGTTTTAAATGTAGGAAAGATCATAATATGAAGATAAAGCTGGGATTCAAGAGGACAAATTAGGGCAAATATTCATTTATAGGAAAAAGAGTGAGTGATTGGAATATATTATCAAGGGAAATGTTCGATAAATTTCCAAGTTCTTTGAAAATGATCAAGAAAAGCCTAGGTAGGAGATCTGCCACCTGGGCGATAGCCCTAAATGCACATTATTGATGTTTGATTTGATTGATTTAATCATCGCCATTTAACGCGTTAGCATGACGATTGAATGATATTTCCATGTCAGCGATGATCGGCGTTGGTGGATTTCGCACTAAAAAAAATATAAATTCGTGAACGTCTCTGTTATATTCCATGTGCCATGAGCATAAATGAAAAAATGAAATGGCGTATGGCTTTTAGTGTCGGGATGTGTCCAAGGACTTCGGCTCGCCAGGTGCAAGTCTTTTGATTTGACGTCCGTAGGCGACCTGCGCGTCGTGATGAGGATGAACTGATGATGAAGACGACACATTCACCCAGCCCCCGTGCCAGAGGAATTAACCAATTATGGTTAAAATTCCCGACCCTGCTGGGAATAGAACCCGGGACCCCTGTGACCAAAGGCCAGCACGCTAACCATTTAGCCATGGAGCCGGATAGCATAAATGATCGATGGGAAATTATATTGTACACAACCTTAACGCTTTAGTTTTTCGATACAGATGATATTGACGGAGAAATTTGATGTATCCTGTTTTTGTCACCTTAATATTGCTACGCTACTGTATACCAGTCAAATAACATATTGCCTAGAACACTCTCCGGATATCCCGGAACGTAAATGCAGAGTTTAAACTGTTTCCCCTGATGTTCACACAGACACACAAAATTTGAACTCGACCCATATTCGACTAACCCGATAGAAAGAATCTATGAGGCAAAAAATATCAGCATTGCTATCAGGCACTGCATTGAGAATGTGGAGATTGTCTCACCTGGACAGCTAAGGATAACCTCTTCCTCTCTCCACCAGAGAGCGCTGACAGTTTTGTGTGTTTACACTTTGTTAGTCCCAGTTCGGAGAGTAGACACGATATCCTGTGCTGCCGGGAAGACGTCCTCGTCCGGGAATCCATCATCAGGCGCGCCTGCATGGACAGAAAACAATGCAGACCAATGTTATACATGCCATTTTATTTTCATTGTGTAGCTCTTTTAGGGAAAAGCGTGATAGGCTGAACTAGCTTGACTTACGTACATAAAACGTCTCTCGTGTACTGTATTGCAATTACAAAAGATGAACAAGTTTCAATTTGGTACATAGTTTTATTTATTCATTTACATTTTAATTTGCATACGTCTTTGTTGCAGTTGTCCAAATTACCAACCGCTGATCTCCGACTGCAGCGCTTACCTTATCTTACCTCATTCTTTTGAATGTGTTCATCCCTGCTCAGGACTTTCCTATTGTAGCTTCTATCTTCTGTAGTCCAGTATACCTGTTCTTTATCTGATGATTTGCATCGTACAGCTGTTGGTGCTCCCACCATTTTTGGAACTATGGCAACTCTATTTTATTTCATTAGTCATAGGCAGGTACAAGACTTGTGAATTTCCCCCCTTATCTTCTTTTGGATGTTTGATGCCTTGTGTGTCAGTCCAGTATCAGATTGGTTCTGCCACTCTGTACTTTCATGTTCCAGTACACTTTCCGCGCCTGAATATCGTCGACGGGTTTTGGATAGTAAATGTAGTAGAGTGTATAATCGCTGATACGACTTTTCTGACTGATGAATACCTTCGGCAAATTTGTCATGTCACAGGATGTTATACATTCTACAGTCGTCGTTTGGTAGTCTTGCTCTTTGATAATGTACTTTCAGTAGTTCTTTGTGACTACCACTTGGTCACGTATGACCACTATGAATCCTTCTGTCTCACCAAAAATGTTACCCATTTACATCCACTTACTGTAGCCTACATGATGCATCAGAGTGAATATCTGGCTGGTTCCAGGAAGCTAGATACAGTAACTACTACACAGCTATCTGTGTTTATCTTCGTTGAATGTTCCCTATCTTTCTCATAGCTTTGATATACATTCCTGCACTTGTTTGTTGCCTCTCATTTGTTCTATATTTACAGAGTATTTCATAATTTGAGGTTATAAAAAATAAACTTTTATTTTTATTGAAAGAAATGGAGTTGTGAAAGAGATAGAAAATAATACATGTACAATGAAAAGAGGAAACAAGTAAGCTGAAAGAAGCAAGAATTGAGAGAAAGTTAAATACGAACTGTAGCAACTTTTCTTTTGCATTTTTTGTTGGATGTTAAATTAATAAGCTTTTGAAAACATGTCTTAATTTTTGTTATCTTTTCTTTAAGGTTAGAAGCGTAGATAAAATACGATGTTGGCCGCACTGCATTAACTTATCACTTTGAATGCTGTGTCCCATTAGCTTCCAATGAGTTCCGAGACCTTGTTTCAGTTCATAAGACACAATGAACATTCCAAACTTGGAATTGATTAATTATTTTCTTTTTAAACATTCTGAAATATACGAAGCTCCGATTTAAAATTGTAGGTCCATATGATTCGGCGTACAGAAGGTTATTGAATGTGTGAAATGTTCAATGCAATCCAATGCAGTATATTTTTTTAGGGAAGCTCAGGTTCGAGCAAGCTGTGATGTTATGTGTCACATTTTTATTTCTTAAGTTCTTCCTGTTAATACTATGAAAGCACTATCTTCGTAAAGGTTCCTGTTGAGGAAACTGCTAGTATGAATACAGTTGATGCTTAGGCATGTTGGAATTCAGGAATATTCAGGCATTGTAGTATGTTTGTCTACTGTAGTCGTTATTCTGTATTAAAAATTAAACAGCGCACCCCTTCGTCCGTCAATGGAGCAATTCTCATTAAAAACACAGTGAAGCGCATACTGTCTACTATTCGTGAAACGTCTGTCTGTAGTGTTTCATTATTAGTAGGTGAAGCTTTACCTGACCCTGTAATAATTAAGAGGGGAATTCCTCAAGGCAGTATTATCGGACCTTTATGTTTTCTTATATATATAAATTATATGAGTAAAGGAGTGGAATCGGAGGTAAGGCTTTTTGCGGATGATGTTATTCTCTATAGAGTGATAAATAAGTTACAAGATTGTGAGCAACTGCAACGTGATCTCGAAAATGTTGTGAGGTGGACAGCAGGCAATGGTATGTTGATAAACGGGGTTAAAAGTCAGGTTGTGAGTTTCAGAAATAGGAAAAGTCCTCTCAGTTTTAATTACTGCATTGATGGGGGTGAAAGTTCCTTTTGGGGATCATTGTAAGTATCTAGGTGTTAATATAAGGAAAGATCTTCATTGGGGTAATCACATAAATGGGATTGTAAATAAAGGGTACAGATCTCTGCACATGGTTATGAGGGTGTTTAGGGGTTGTAGTAAGGATGTAAAGGAGAGGGCATATAAGTCTCTGATAAGACCCCAACTAGAGTATGGTTCCAGTGTATGGGACCCTCACCAGGATTACCTGATTCAAGAACTGGAAAAAATCCAAAGAAAAGCAGCTCGATTTGTTCTGGGTGATTTCCGACAAAAGAGTAGCGTTACAAAAATGTTGCAAAGTTTGGGTTGGGAAGAATTGAGAGAAAGAAGAAAAGCTGCTCGACTAAGTGGTATGTTTCGAGCTGTCAGCGGAGAGATGGCGTGGAATGGCATTAGTAGACGAATAAGTTTGAGTGGCGTTTATAAAAGTAGGAACAATCACAATTTGAAGATAAAGTTGGAATTCAAGAGGACAAACTGGGGCAAATATTCATTTATAGGAAGGGGAGTTAGGGATTGGAATAACTTACCAAGGGAGACGTTCAATAAATTTCCAATTTCTTTGAAATCATTTAGGAAAAGGCTAGGAAAGCAACAGATAGGGAATCTGCCACCTGGGCGACTGCCCTAAATGCAGATCAATATTGACTGATCAATATCGATAGTATATCCCTCTTGCTGACAGTGCGCAGCATCTCTTTCCTCAAGCAGCTAAAGCTGTGTTACTGTCAAGCCATGCCATACATCCAGGCTAAACGCCCAGTCAACTCGTGGAATTTGAATTTTCCTTCACAGGAAAGCATTTAATTTGCAACTTACCTATGAAATACCTCCACGATGGTTTATACGAAATTTACACTGAAATCTCCTCATGGAGAATTTATGAATCAGTTACCTTACAGAAATCTTCTGAATAACTGCGCAGTCTAGCGAGTGGAAATAGAATTTTATGATACAGGAATGCACTAGACTAAAAGCACAACGCAAAAACTTTGCGTACATTCACAGAGAAGTTATATTTAATGAGATTGAGCGACTTGCGTTGGCTTTGGTGTGGAAATAGATACACACATAGCGACAAGATCAACACAGCAGGACTTACCATGAACTCCATGTGTTCCTTTACGGTCAGACTTTCAACCGCGAGGTCCTGCTGAGGTACAAACCCAGAGACGTGGGTCATGAAGTTGCTATCCACAGGCCGTCCATTGACTAGAATATGTCCCGTAACTTCGCCTGTCAACAAGAAATTATCTCGTCAACTACCTTAATAAATATCGCCGGTTCGTAATGTATTTCATGCCAATAAAACTTTAGCTCAGTAATTGATTTACATGTCTTGTACACCTGACAGGGAATCAAACACATGTCCTTGTCCCTTATCTAATAGATCCATATAATAATAAATGAATGCACATAATATGCATGTTTATATAACATTAATTGACACATTGCCAATGTCAGGGTTTCTTGTCTAAGAACATTCATCACAACATTGTATCTCTCTCTCTCTCTCTGGACCCGGTTCGTGGAATAATTATACAGACCATAAGTGATTACAAATATACTATACCTTTTATTCTCTGACTTATAGTTGCTAGAAGGGTGGTTTTCCCAGCTCCACTGAAAGAAGATAAAAGGAAAGATATTTAGCCATTATTATGAAAGCATATCTTCGACATTCAACATTCCTAATTGAAAAGTAATTGAAAATGTTAAAAGGAACATGTTTTAATGTAGTGTATCTTACTTATTGAAGTTGCGCATATACACATCAATTGTACAGAATCAGAACAGACATTAACATTTCCATTTAAACAATTAACAATATAATGATAGATGGGAAATGTTCTTTGAGGTCTCTGAATCTAGCTTTCCCAAGGGTACGCAAATGAATAAATATTCTGTATGAACAATATTTTCGTCTAGTTTCAGCACCGCCAATCTCGTTGCATAACCAGCGTTAGTATTTAAATACCACGCATCCAACTTCAAGGTCTAACTTGTGAAGTGACATGCCTGAAGCAGAAGAGATAGGATAATGTACCACTTTATTAACATAATCGCATTCTGTGGAATCTGTAGTGCTATACGTCGCCTTGTTACACTTCAAAATGTTCGGATCTTGTTGGTTGATGACATTAACGTCGGACTTAAAATTGCTACTTTCGAAAAAACTGAATTCTCGTTTGGATTCAAAGAAGAACCGAATAAATCTTGTGCAATATGAAATCTAATTTTGTGAAATATCGGTATTATAATTTTGCCATAATTCTCCCTTGCCGAGTGTAGAAGACGTTCACTCTAGTTAGATTCTACAACTATTTTATTCTTCTTTGGCTGAAAAGTAGAATATTTGAATCTTGACTGAACAGAGCTCGGGGACAGCCCAGATATAAAATTATTCTGGGTCTGAAGTTTGTACTCATTTGAAGTGGTTCAGGACTCGTGCTTATTTCTTTTCCTAAATGCATCCCTTCATTTCTATTTCAAGTCAGTAAACTCACTTTATTCCACTCCCGTTAATGGGATATTTGGAAAACAAAAAAAGTACGTACTTCTTTATTTTAAAGGAGATTTCAAGTACCAATTTTTACGTCTGTAAATGTTTACGTTGTT
Organism: Anabrus simplex; assembly: GCF_040414725.1. Lineage (NCBI taxonomy): Eukaryota > Metazoa > Arthropoda > Insecta > Orthoptera > Tettigoniidae > Anabrus > Anabrus simplex. Next base: position 10,998,460 of record NC_090274.1, on the reverse strand, counting down.
GAGATATATACTCATTTAAACAATCCACCCCCTCTCCACCCCCTTATAGGCGGAATAACCAAAAATCCTCCCTTAGTGAGCACCTACACTGTATGTTGCACACCACCAGAATTTTGTATTTTTTAAATATTATATTCCTTCATTAAATATGTAATTAAAACTAACATGATTAATTTTGATCATATTTTTACGTCCATTTTTCCAGTTTTTAAACCCTTTATTTGGATACTTTTAGGTCTTTTTACATAGGCTTTTCTCAGGCAATTTATAGGTCTCCACCTTCCGAGTCCTACTGATGAAGTTATAGAATAGAGTACTCCCATCCCCTTGTTCCGCATCTCCTGAAACTAGGGAGAGAGCAGTCTTTTATTGTAATTCAGTAAAGTTTGATACATGTGTTACATATTCCACTTATAATTATTTTATTATTTCTACACTAAATGTCATTCATTTTGTCCTAGACGTTAACAATGCTCTATTGTCTAGGACAACATGTATCTTTCCTTAGATTATTTAATGCATACTTATGTGTCACAAGTCTTTTTGGGGTATACTACCATTAACAACATGACTTACTTAACGGCTGAATTATGAATACAAGATAATGACACGACCATACCACCATTTATATATCACTACATTTGATGAGGTTATACACAAAGTGTCCAGTGAGTTCTCGCTAATGGGTTTGGGAAGACAGTGGGGGGTACCTTCGTTGAAACGTTGGTTGAGCGTTGAGTACACTGGTGACCCGAGTTAACTTGACAAACCACGACAGCTACACATACTGTACATGGACTCCCTGGAGTTTCCGTAGAAGAAGTCTGTGCAATTAATATGTTATCCACGTACAGTCAAAAGATATGCAGACTTACGAGTTACAGAAAGATATAAATTTCGTAAGTGTGAGTTAAAGCAACACGGTCAGAAGTGAAGGTATTCGAATAAAGCGTGTTCAACATTGCACACAGCGTAGAAAGAGAGGTGCGTGACAAGATCTGTGAATGGCCATCGAAGTTGGTGAGAAGGTCATACCGGTACTTGCTGGCCCTTAGCACTTGTTCATAAAAAACAGAACACCTTGAAAGACTAGAGATAAGAAGTTCATATTCGCAGGAGATGTTCATTAGTATGTTCTGCAGAAACGATTAGCATTTCAGTCACCTAGATGCAGAATGTGTCCTGTTGCCTAGTAGGCACTGGGTCCTCCATGGGCTCTGATAACTTTTTCCATGCGTGATGGTATTAACGCGTATAGCGTCCTGGAGTATAGCCATCCATGCTGCATTCACCTGGTTCCACAGTTCATCTTTAGTGGTTGGCATTGGGTCACAGCGCCACACCCGTCGTTTCACCATATTCCACACATTTTCGATTGGCGACAAGTCCAGTGATCGGGCGGGCCACGGCAACAGTTTGACATTCTGTGACAACAAGAAGGCATGTGTTCGTGCAGCAACATATGGTCGCGCATTGTCCTGCTGAAATATGGCGTCTGGGGTGTCGTGTAGAAAGGATATGGCTACGGGTCGCAGGATGTCATTCACGTAGGTCAAACTGGCCACAGTGCCCTGGACACGCACCAACTGTGATTTGTGGTTGCACCCAATAGCACCCCACACCATAAGGCTTTGAGTTGGCTCTGTATGTCTTGTGCGAATGCACTCAATGTGATGCCTCTCCCCCTGTCTGCGGCGAACCAAAATACGGCCATCATTTTCAAACAAATAAAACCTGGATTCGTCCGAAAACACTATCTGCTGACATTCCTGTCTCGAGTGACGTCGTTCTATACACCATTGCAGTCTAACATGTTTATGCACATTAGTCAAAGGTAGGCGGAGAAGTGGACGACGCGCCGGTAACCCAGACTGTAATAAACGGCGACGGACTGTCACTTCTGATAGTGTACGATGTGTTACACTGTCTACTGTTGTGTCAGAGCCGAGGAGGACACAGATCTGTCCTCAAATGCCATTCGGATGTGTCGATCTTCTCGGCGGGGTGGTCTGGATTGTGCTACCAGACCCATCTCTTCATGTTCTACGGCCTTCTGCGAGCCAATATATACACTCCCGTTGCACTTCCGGCACACTTCGTCCCACACGGGCAGCAATTTCCCGGATGGATGCATCACGTTCTCTCATGCCAATAATGCGCCATCTTTCAAACTCACTAATTTATGGTGCGGTTTTCCCATACGTCTGCGAGGCATCCTGCACGTCTTCTCGAGTCACACTGATCCATTACTTTCGGTTTATAGTGATAACGAGAGTCTCAGGCACATGTTACCAGTCGGTGGTGGTGCGCCGAGATATCGATGTGGTCCATGAACCTGAGGGCCGACATGATTCAAATGCTAATCATTTCTTCAGAACACGCTGATGCACATGTCTTGTGAGACAGTAAGCACCTCAGATGTCCTTTCTCGGGATCTCAGGCGTTGCTGAGGAGGATCATGTCCATGCTGTTCTGTTCCACTTTAAGCCTCCCCCTGTTGGCAGCTACTGTACTTCTTTACGTACACAGGGTGGCGTTATTCCAGTCAGGTAATAGAGCTTATCTGTTGGAGTAAGCTTTAAGCAACCTGTAGTCAACTTCCAGGTTTCATTGAGAACCGTATCTACCTGTTCGGCATGAGATGAACAGCACCAGACTGGAGAAGCATATTCAGCAGCAGAAGTTTGGATTGTTTGAGAATGAGAGCTCCATTGTGACCCTGCTAATGTGCGAATAAGGTTGTTTCATGTTGAGATTTTAATCTTATTACTCTTACAATGTATTTTGAACCTTTGAACTCTATCCAAATGATATTGGGGGAATAAAAAGAAGCATTGCGGCCGAGACGTGGAGAAACTTGCCATCACAAGATGTTCACAATGCTCTAGTCATTATGGGCATACAATTCAACTTAGGAGAAAACATTTTTCTTTAAAATAATAGATAGAATAGCATTATGTTTTCTACTGCGTTAAATTTGAAGCACCTCTGTGAAGGATAGAGGATTCATATCCAGACCGCTCGCAGGAACATTAACGTTATTCTCCACGGTACTATGATATTGAATTCTAAAACATACCAACATTAGTACCTAATAATGCTTGTAAAGATATCGGGTGGCAGATACGTCTGATAGCTGAACATCGAGTCCTGGCATCTTCTTCTCAACATGTATCCCGCTCAATGCAGGGTCTGCTGTTGTGCGCTTTCTTTTCCACTTGATGCGGCCTTGTGAATCTTTACGATAGTCTTTCGCCACGTGTATGTCCTCCCGCAGGGTGTCGAGCCAGTGCTTCTTTGGTAGCCCTCGTGGTCTGCGGCCCTCAGGACTTAAGTTTAACCCCGTTCTCGCAACTGAAGGATCGTTTCTGCGTAGCACGTGGCCATACCATCGCAAACGATTCTCTGGCATTTTCTCAGGGACTGGAGCCACACCAGATGCCATCCGGACATCCTCATTTTTTATGTGATCCAGTCTAATGAATCCCATTGGCCAGCGAAGCATCTTCATCTCCATGCCATGCAGCTGTCGTTCGTGTCTCCTTGTGACTGGCCAACAGTCGGTTCCATACTGGTCTAATGATGGTTCTGTAGATTTTGGATTTCAGACACATTGACACCCTCCGATCAAAAAGGACTCCTCTGACTAGGTGCCACTTCATTCAGGCAACGTTGATTCTGTTTCGAACATCTGGAACCGCATCACCATCCGATTGGATAAGTGATCCCAGATATTTAAATTGAGGTGTTTTGAGAATCTCAACGCCGTCGTTGTTAATTGACCCATTATTTGGTACCCCCACACTCTAGGTACTCACTCTTCCCAACGTTAAGTCATAGGCCATATGTGTCCAAGGAGGTTTTCCAACGTTGGGGTAGTTGTTGCAAATCTTGACGGGATTCACAGGCGATCATAACATCATCAGCATAGAGAAAAATCCTCGGCATCTAATGCTCTATAAATATTAGACATCCGTATATGAGTCACTAGATTCACTGACATGCTATGGTGGGCAAAATTCAGGCACCCCGCATCTCTACAATCATAGCCGTTGAAAGGGTCGTTAAACCCATAAATAATAGCAATAAGCACCGGCGTGATCAGATAGCTAAAATCATTCACCAAAACCTTTCTGTAAAATGTGGATTTCTTCAATCCTCAACTGCATGTTGGAAAAACACACTTCCACTCGCTCTCGAAAACTCTTCATACAAGTTTCTACGGGACTGAGGTGCCGTAACTGATGATACGCGTAGCAACAACAGGCCAGACATTATTCTAATCGATAGAGCAAAAAGATCCGTTTCCCTTATAGAAATTTCTTGTCCAAACACCTCCAATGTTCAAACAACAATAACCACAAAGAACTTAAAATACAAAGAACTGGCACTAGAAACAAAACAGTTCCAATAGTGATCATCTACTGTGCTGGGGTTACACAGCTCTCACCTGCATCACCACACGTACACTACGTTCTGCTCTTCTCGTTTTCTCCGTATCGTTGTGAAAAATGAAAGGACTCACAGGTGGGCGCGTCTACATGACGAATATAGCACAGTCAGTTCTCTATTAAAAATGTATTTTGCGTTAAAAAGTACCTGAGAGGTTCGTTGTATTTTTCATGTAAAGGGATGAAACACAAATGAAACTCTTATTATCAAGCCAGACACTGAAATGACGAACACCATTTGACTTGAAATAATTTATGAGTATTTGGAAGGTTCTAAAATTCGACCACGAAAATATTAGTTGTGTTTTGTGGGATGAACTGTACAGAGATCAAACACGCGAACAAAAACAATAGACATTTGCACACTTGAAAGGTAAGCTCATAGTACCAGGAACAGTCCTAGAGGAAATGATACATACCTCGCTCCCATGATGGCCAGCAGAGATCCCGATTTCGCAATGCCATTAACTGCAAAATAAAATAACACTTTGTTAACGACAGTGTTAAAACATATTAATTACACAGATTTCATTCAAAAGGACCTCTATACCGAACTCTTCTTCCTGGATGGCATAGCGTGCGACTGCTGTGATAGTGGTGATTATTAAGAGGAAGTACAACTGGACAACCATCCTCTATTAACACTAATCAGAAAGAAAATGGAAGAGATCCAAACTTTGCAGAATGAAGAAAGGGATGAGCCACGGATGCCATGACAATGAAAGTCTCCCTAGGGCTTGCAAACCTACTACCGTCGGGGTCGGAAGAGAATAAGAGTGGTCAAAGAAAGGTCAGACATGAAAGATGAAAACAAAGAGACGGGCACAAGTAGAAGCAGTGCGAGTCAGCTTGGGGCCCCGTGGTCACAGTCCACACTCCAAAGTTGAGAGACTCTTGTCCCCTCTTTTAGTCGACCATGGACGAACTCTACCAGCCCTCCTAAGCACAGTATACTGGTAGTTCTTAGGAGTAATCGTCAGGCAACGGAGCGAGGTTAAACAGACGTTGACACGCAGTGCACTGTTTGGTGATGGTGATGATTACTGTTTCAAGAGGAAGTACAACTAGGAAACAGTCTGCAGTTCGATTATTATTGAAAATCATACTTTTTATGTATCATTAATGTATATGTACTTATTTCTTGACATATTAAATTATGTAGACTGAACTCGTCTGTGATCCGTAAATGTGTAAACTTGTGTCACATTAATCAAACAGAAAAGCATTCTCCGTCATTTATTATTACAGACCTGCCAGCTGACATGTCATGCATTTTACCCGTTCCCCTTAAGTTTTTGTTTTCATTATTAATCTTACTACAATTCTTTATTTCTGAGTCGGAATTTGTTGTCACTGTCTGTCGAAGTCGTTTCAATAGATACCAAACGGTGGCATGTTATGAAGACGGAATCTAGTCAGTATTACCCAAATGGATGTAATTTGGGCATTCTTTCCTGAGATGAAATTATCAATTAGAGAATTAGGTATAAGAGGCTGACACTCAAAAATTAGTTTTGAAAATTTCCCATTCCATTGCTACCAAAGAGCATTTTCCATTATAAGAAACTGAACGTGGATGAAACTGTCTTGAGTACGAAGCAAACTACACATCCTTCGAACCACCAAAATAGGTGGTAATCAATGCCAAAAGAGCAACATAGAATTGCACAAAATACATCGTAATAAAGATTAAGTTTTGTAATCACGAAGTTCAGCTTAATGATGACAATGCAATATATTTCCATTAGTTTTTGTGTTGTAATTATGATTCATTACGTTGCAAATTGTTATATATATAAACACCAACTTACTACAAAACATGTGCTTCGTTAAAAGAAAAAGAAAGCTATCTATGAACCTACTGTTAATTATTTCAAAGACAGATATAAGCTCAAATACATTGATGTAATAGGTCTACTAATAGGAAAATGAGCTGCTACACCTCGTTTCTTCGAGGGATTTCGAAAAAAATATCACATTCCAACTTCCGTACGGGATGAGAGAGTCACCATAGTACTAAATAAGAATTTTCAAATTCTGAATCACCATCTTAATCCACACCTTTTGGTGTAGTTTGAAATTTATATCGCATTATATTATTTTAATTTTGTAATTGTAATTTTAATGTTAATTATTATTATCATGTGGTTACACTGAGTGCTTTGGGGCTACCTCCATCGGGAGGCAGTTTTGTAATAAAAGTGATAATAAGTACATGAGATATAAATATACAGGTTTAATAGTATTAATAATGAAACCTCCTGTATTAACTGGCTGCCAGGAATGACAAGGTAATGCGGATCACATGTGAAGGGGACGTTACGAAGGAATAAACACAGAAATTACATAATTTTGAGATTTCTTGTCAGAAACGACATTATGCGGTCAATATATGTTGCCTCAGGAGCGTAATTGAACCTTGGAGTAACTATTTCGTGAATGCCCTCCATGGGTAGCTTCCATGTGTCCAGTCAAGTGTCGAGGTGTGGTGCCGTGTGCTCTGACCATTAGTCGTATTAACTCAGTCTCTAGAAGATGGTATTTGGAGTTGTAATAGGGAATTGTGGGCTAGTAAATCTCTTTTTTCCTCTACGTTTACCTCTTCTCGTTGACCTTTGTGGTGTTTGTCTCGCTGATTTTTCCTGAATATCAATCACTCTTCCTGATGAGTAATCTCACTCATTCACGCTTGGCAGGTCTGGTATCACGCCATGACGCGTAGAGAAACTAGATTTTCGGTGGTTAGGTTCAAGGAACAAACAGACGTGGTCTTCAAAAGTTCTTTTTTTACTGTTCGTTTTAAACCTGCGACTTACAGGGAGAGTCCACAACTACGGAGTCACCAGTTTAATTCAAACTTTGGAAGGTTGATCTTCGTCAAAAATAAACAGATATGTGTCTGACGGTTTTGTGCCAATGGCCCTTATTTAACGAGAAAATGGCTTTTTGAGTCTAACAGCTTGTATAGCTTTTGGCAGTTTGTGTAGCACTACTATAAAACATGTTCTTCGACTTACAAAGATAATAATGATTGAATGCAGTAAAATGACCATAAAAGATACATATCTGCATAATATCTAACCTTATACATTACGAACATGTCCTTAAATTATAAATTATAACCTAATATATAAAAGCCCTCGAAAGTTTTACATAACGTTGAACCACTGGTCTCCGCTGGGTGGTCTCCGCTGGCGTCTCGCCAGCGTCTCATTTTTACTTATACTCCTCTCCTTTTCTTGTATGCTTTCTGTCTTTTTTCCTATGTACTCAATGGTTAGGTCCAAGAATGCTCCATGCCACTTTTTTTTTTTTTTTGCTAGTTGCTTTACGCCGCACAGACACAGATAGGTCTTATGGCGACGATGGGATAGAGAAGGCCTAGGAGTTGGAAGGAAGGCAGCCGTGGCCTTAATTGAGGAACAGCCCCAACATTTGCCTGGTGTGAAAATGGGAAACCACGGAAAACCATTTTCAGGGCTGCCGACAGTGGGGTTCGAACCTACTATCTCCCGAATACTGGACACTGGCCGCACTTAAGCGACTGCAGCTATCGAGCTCGGTCCACATTTTTCTAGCAAAGTCAAGTTTTCATAAAGCTAGAACATTCTAGAACACACAAAAGTGGAAGAATTTGTTACGCAAGGAACATTTTAACTGAGGACCACTAGATTGGCAGGTTTCTTTGGAATACCGACGCTTTATGTATCGACTGTTAGCACGTAAGTCAGCGACATATACTTCAGAGAAGGGAACTAATAGGTAGAATGGAATGTAGAATGTGCGAATTTAATGACAACGTTTTTGTTTTTCATTATTGCCCGAAAATCGTACTAAATGGAGGGAGAAAATTGTAAATTAACCTAGGATGTGTTTGTTACTGTACAGTTTGTATATAATTTCCGCATTTCCTAAAAATAAATTCAGGTGGAAAGAAAAAAGGCAAAGAAAATAATCATAATAATAACCTACTTGAAAACTAGCAATTAAGGAAAGGAGGATTATCCGAAAAATTCTTGGTCACGACCTCAAAGATGGCGTTTATAGACTTTGGAGCAACTTAGAGATCTCAAGCGTAATTCGGAAAACGAGGATAACGTTTTACGCTCATCTCTTCAGATTGCCAGCTGAAAGAATCTGTAAACGTTTGTTATCCTGCTTCAGAATTCTGAAAACGATTCTTCCTTGATTGGTGGAGATCTTTTTTTTTGCTATTGGCTTTACGTCGCACCGACACAGATAGGTCTTATGGCGACGATGGGACAGGGAAGGGCTAGGAGTGGAAAGGAAGCGGCCGTGGCCTTAATTAAGGTACAGCCCAAGCATTTACCTGGTGTGAAAATGGGAAAACACGGAAAACGATCTTCAGGGCTGCCGACAGTGGGGTTCGAACCAACTATCTCCCGAATACTGGATACTGGCCGCACTTGTGACTGCAGCTATCGAGCTCGGTTGTTGGAGATCGATAAGGATCTTTTAAAGTATGGAATCACAGAAACAGACATTCAGCTCCGAGCATTACTCAAATACAAACTTAGACATGTTCATCAAGAAGATTACAATTGGCTCTACGTCGCACCGACAAAGATAGGTCTTATGGCGACGATGCGATAGGAAAGGTCTAGGAGTGGGAAGGAAGCGGCCGTGGCCCTAATTAAGGTACAGCCCAGCATTTGCCTGGTGTGAAAATGGGAAACCACGGAGAATAATCTTCAGGGCTACCAACAGTGCGGTTCGAACCCACTATGTCCCGGATGCAAGCTCACAGCTGCGCGGCCCTAACCACACGGTCTGCATGGAAGAAAGCACACTCCGAAAGGATGAAAACCTGGTGGGCCCGCAAGAAGACAAAGTTGAGATCTCGCGGTCCTTAGTGGCCCTAATGACGAATAATAATAATAATAATAATAATAATAATAATAATAATAATAAGGGCTTACTAGAAAACATTGAAAAGACAGAAAGGAAGATCTTGAGGAAGATACTAGGGCCCAGGAAAGTGGGTCAAGAATTTAGACTGCGACCAAATGAGGAACTATACAAAAGGACCGAAAAAATCACAACATCCTTCAAGAAGAGAAGACTCTGCTTCTACGGACACATTAAAAGAATGACACCAGAGAGAACAGCCAAGCGAATTCTGGAATACATGGAGAACAGGAAGACACAAACTAGCTGGCTTAAAGGGGTCAAGGAGGATATGGAGGAAAATAATATATCACAGCAGGTAGTATACAACAGACAGGAATACAGAAATATCATCAACAAAATTAAGGGATTCCAAGATCAAAGTAGCAAAAAACGGACCGGCAACAACTGGTCACAAGAACGTAAAGAAGCCCACTCCGAAAGGATGAAGAAGTACTGGGCCGATCGAAAGAGGAAGAACCGTAAATGAATGACGCTTAACGTGGTCCATAGTAGACCCATTCGAAAACAAGAAGAAGAATAATAATAAACCCTCTGAATTTACATGAACGTCACATAAATATCAAAGACACGAACATCCTGCACAGGGAGAAGATAGAGAGATGGGCTAGCAAAGAAGTTCATGGAAGGTTCTACAACCAGGGCAATGATAAGAACATTGACAGACAACTTTCAAACTCATGGTTGTCTAGAGGAGAGTTATTTCCAGAAACGGAGGGAGTCAACTAGGAGATCCAAGGTAACGTAATTTCAACACATTCTTAAACATAGTACAACTAAGAATGAGGAGTGCAGGAAATGCACCAGCAGCCGAGAAACCATTGAGCACATCATCAGCAACTGCAGATTCCCAGCGCCAACATCGTGCACTAACAGATATAATGATGTAGCCAAAGTTATACACCAAGAAATTGCCTTCACCCGATCTTTGATCCAGTGCCTTATTACACATACTAGGTGTACTGGAAAATGAACATTTTAAACTCTGATGCGATCGAACGATACAGACAGATAAAACAACTTCGCACAATAGACCAGACATAACATTAACAGACCTCACAATGACCACAGTATGAAACAGAAATACAGAGAGAAAATCGATCAATATACTCCTCTGGCTATGGAATTTGCAATGATCTGGAAACAAGACAGAGTAAAAATTCTCCCTTTTCTCCCCATCCGACGGACGAATCACCATCAACAGCGCCATAGGCCCTCACTCCATATGAGCACTGCAGGCTTTTGGCACGCAATCTAGTGATTAGAAATTGTATACCACCACCTCCCCTACCTGCCGGCCAACATTCTAATGGTGAAATGTTTTTCGACCAACGGGACTCGAACCGGCTAATCTCGGTGTCAGACCGTTTAGAATTCAGCGCCTTAACGATCATGGCCATTAGGCGGGCTGAAAATAGGTATTTGGAATCTCCTTTAAAAATAAAGAAACACGCATTTTTTGGATGGGGGGAAACCAACTTAACGGGCGGGGATGGAGTGATAAAGGAGTTGGATTATTTTCATGAGGATACTTATACCTCAAAACCTGAAGATGTTACAGACATGAAAATTTGCATTTGGAATTTTTCTTTCATACTAAAGAAACAGGTAATCATGTCTTTGGAAAATATACTTAAGAGGGCTGAATGAATTGAAAAATTGGTCGAATTCTTTGTGTGAGGATACTTATATCTAAAAAAATTTAAAATGTTGTCCGGATCCATGGCTAAATGGTTAGCGTGCTGGCTTTTGGTCACAGGGGTCCCGGGTTCGATTCCCGGCAGGGTCAGGAATTTTAACTATCATTGGTTAATTTCCCTGGCACGGGAGATGGGTATGTGTGTTGTCTTCATCATTGCATCCTCATCACGACGCCCAGGTCACCTACGGGCATCAAATCAAAAGATCTGCACCTGGCGAGCCGAACCCGTCCTGGGATCTCCCGGCACTAAAAGGCTTACGCCATTTCATTTCAACTAAAAATGTTAAAGACGTGAACACTGGTATTTGGAATCTCATTTAAAAATAAAGAAACACCACTTTTTTTGGGGGGGGGGAATCAACTTAACGAGTAGGAAGGGGAGTGAAAAAGGAGTTGAATTACTTTCATGAGTATAATTATATCTCAAAAACTTAAGCTGTTACAGACGTGAAAGTTGGTATTTTGAATTTCCTTTCAAAATAAAGACACGTATTTTTTGTTTTCGGAAAGTCACTTAAGGCGGGAGAGGAGTGGAAAGAAGTGAGGAGGAAGAAGTTGAATAATTCTTATGAGCATACATTCATCTAAAAAACTGAAGGTGTTACAGACGTACAGGCATGAAAACTGGTATTTGAATATCCTTTAAAAATAATGAAACACGTATTCTTTTTTTTTTTTTTTTTTTTTTTTTGCTTTCGGAAAATCCAATTGAGGGGCTGAAAAGAATTTGAAAAGCGGGTGAATTTTTAAAACGAGTACCGGTATATCTACATTATATGTCGTCCGCTAAATGGTTAGCGTGCTGGCCTTTGGTCACAGGGGTCCCGGGTTCGATTCCCGGCAGGGTCTGGAATTTTAACCATCATTGGTTAATTTCCTTGGCACGGGGGCTGGGTTTACGTGTTGTCTTCGTCATCATTTCATCCTCATCACGACGCGCAGGTCGCCTACGGGAGCCAAATCAAAAGACCTGCACCTGGCGAGCCGAACCCGTCCTGGGATCTCCCGACACTAAAAGCCATATGTCAAAAACTTAACATGATAGAGACAAGAAACATGGTATTTGGAAAGTCTGTTAAAAATACAGGAACCTGTATCTTTTTGTTGTCGGAGAGGGCACTTGATAGCTTAAAGTAGTGAAATATAGTTGAACTACTTTTATGAGGATACTCATATCTTAAAATCTGAAAATGTTACAGACGTGAAAATTGACATTTGGAATCTCATTTAAAAAAATAGAAACATGTATTTATTTTTTTACTTGAGAGAAGACTGTTTCTCGCATGTACAGTTCTATGTCGCATGGTCGTCTTAGCCCCAAAAGACAATACCACAAACATGGTTTACAAAGAATTTGTGTGGTAAATGAAACTCAATTTTTGGGTGAGTTTTTATACTTTAGGAATTTTCAGATAGTCTCTTAGTACAATGCCGAGGAACGATTACTCTTATCAAATTACGAAATCGTGAAGCCGCGGGTAATTGCTAGTATATGGATATTTATGTGATTATAATGTGATGATGAACAACATGTATTTCTTTATATATATTCCAAACTGTGACAATGACTTGTAATGAATTGTAAATTTCAGACCAGCGTATTGTCATATCCGTTATGTTTGTTATTTGCTTTACGTCGCATCGACACAGAAAGTCATATCCAGATGGTTGTTTGGTCTGATACTGACCTAAAGTCAAATACATTTAAAAAACAAAGTGGCATTGACAGGAACCGTTTGCTATAGAGGTCGTGGAAGTATGCATCACAAAGAACACTCGATGACAGAATCAGATAAATTATGATTTAGAATGAATATACTTATATAGGACGCATTTTCATTCAGAGATGGAACAGGATGAAAGCTGATATACACGGAGAATAATAAGCCAGGGAGCCTGTTTATTAATTTCCAAGGACACCCCGCCTACTGTCCGAAGTGAGTAGGACAAACTAATTAACAACTTAATCTCATACAAGACGACAGCACTCTCGTATATCCCCAGCAGCTCTCAACTTGGGAGCGAGGCACCTAAACAGCTGCCACTACCCCGCACGTTACAAAAACAGATTTTTGCTTCTTAGGGTACGTCCAGACAGGATTCATTTTTGTCCAGCAATCCGTCTTTTCAGGCAACTGCGCTATGTGCGTCTTGAACAAACCTACCTATGTTAATGGAGGTGGTCGCACAGAATGCGCACGCGGCTTATCAGTTTTCTACGCCGAGTCCGTCATCCGTCTTATTTCAAAACAATTTGTTTCCAGACGCAGTGTCTAAAATGAGTACTGAGCCATCCAAGGAAAGAATGAAAGAAAGCAGGCTGAAAGATTTTAAATCTCTTCCAAGAGAGAGAAGAATGCTACTAAATATTAAAATCCAAGATTCTGTACAAGGAAATTACCGGCGGCTCAGTGGCTGAAGGATAAAGACAATAACACTACTCCAACATCAACATGGAGTGAACAGACTGGCAATGGCATGGGTGAGTAGTATAGCAAGAGGGGTTCTAAACCACCTCGTCAGCAATTTTGTGCTGAGTCAGCACCCAAGTCATTGATCCCGGCCAATGTCATTGACCCCATGACGTCATGACCACGTGACCGGCCACGTGCTATTGTTTACAAACATGGCCACCTGCTCTTGACAGCTGTCATCTTTGCACACCCTAACCTCACTTTTTTGAGCATGTGGGCGCGGCTAACCTCACTGCTGCCATCTTGACAGGTCCTAACCTTACTTTTTTGTGAACAAGTTAACGTGGCTAACATCACTGCTGCCATCTTAACCACGTGGACGCGGAATTTGAATAAGAAACAGCGGATAAGATGACAGCTGCCATCTTGACAGGTCCTAACCACGTGCACTTGTTTTGGCGCTGAATTTTGAATTAGTGTGCATGGCTAACCTCAGTGCTGTCATCTTGGCAGGACCTAACCACGTGCTTTTTGACAGGTGTTAGGCGCGGAATTTAAAAAAGGCGGGCGAGGCTAACCTTACAGACGGGACTTAACCGCGACCTGAGGCACGCAAGAGTGTAAGGCTAACCTCAGAGAATTTTTTGCTTTGTTGAATTCGGGGGAGGGGGTAGAGGGATAGTCCTCTTTTCCCAGCTCCGCTTATCAAAAATAGGGGATGGATGAGTGAGAGATGTGCGTTCTCTCTCTCTCTCTCTCTCTCTCTCTCTCTCTCTCTCTCTCTCTCTCTCCCTAGAGGTCCACCGTCTTGGCGACGAGTCCTCTACAAAAATATTGCTCCGGCTAAGATGCCAGGGCACGGCCGCCTTTGACGAGGCGACCGAGTGAAACTACCAAGGACCAAGGGAAATGTTTTTATTCCCCTCCCCGAAGAGGAGGGGCGGGCCACCTAGAAGGTAACGCCTTCTCTCTGGCCAGGAGATTTGGCGAGTTTGGAGGATTGATTGGGTTTGTGGGCGGAGGGGATAGGTTTGATTCGGTGAAGGAGTTGGGAGGGTTTCGACCTCTTGGCTAAGTATTTATTGATTTTCAGAATGTACAGAATATTTACAATTTTGGTGTTTTACAATTTGTTTTTAACATTGTTACTCTTGTTCTTACGTTTTTCATTCTTCTTGCTGTGTCTTCTCGAAACTTTTCGATTGTCGATGCGTGCACATTGACTTGCGATGATTGCGCACTCTGGTAAAAGAAAATATAAACTCATCTCGATTTTTTTCGATTGTCGATGTGTGCACATCGACTGGCGATAGTTGCACACTCTGGTAAAAGAAAATATCAGTTCAGGTCAGGTAAAAGAGAATGTAAGCTCATCTTGTAAACTTTTCGAATGTCGATGCGCGCGCATCTTGACGGCATGTGCCGTGGAATTTTGAAAAGGAGAACGACTCTATCGTTACTGCTGTCATCTTGATGGGACTTAGCCGCGTGCTTGGAATTTTGAAGAAGTAAACGACTCTAACCTCACAACTGTTATCTTGACAGGGACTTAACCATCTCCAATGCAGAGCGTATAACCTAGTTTTACGGCTAGATGCCCTTCCCAACGCCATCTTGATAGAAAACTATGGAACGTTCTGTATCCGACAGCGTAACGTCACGGAGGTAAGCTCAATACCTCCTCCTCGCAGTTTTACGGAGAGATGCCTCCTCTCTACTATTTTTGGACGAAGCCTAACTACACCGTCGCTAAGGCTTTATTACTCCATCCTACGCGCGATCTCCCCTCCTGAACAAGATAAAACATGTTGTTAATCAATCTTGTTACAGAGGACAGGAAAAAATACATTCCGCTGTGCCCCTCTACCAAGAGCAGGATTGTTAATGTTTAGAATATATATAGTAAAGATTTGAATAGTCAGCATACATTTCCCCATCTTCTTCTGAACAGAAAAAAAAAATACCTTTATTATAAATATATGTGAGAAGGAGGGCGTAATAATTTTGATTACCTGAGATACTTACATGTGAAAAAGGACATGTTATAAGGGAGAGGGTAGTTACACACACCCCTCCTTCTATCGATTAGCAATATGAGGTTAGCACAAAGGCTTTACGTCTCTATCCCATAAACAAAAATAACTATGCGGAGAGGATTTTTTAAAATTTAATCATAACACAGAATGGTATATACTTACTCCGGCACGCTGAAATAGCATAAACGGCGCTGGTCTTCTCGTTACAAGAAAACTGGTTCAGTCTTGTTTGTAGCTGTGTGGGGGTAGAGAGAGGGGAGAGGGACCAGAAATGTATTCATATATTGTCTGTTGTTAACTTACCTTGTTTATAAAAAGATTTTAGTCACTACTTACAACAGTCAGGGCGATACCGCGAAAAATCTATAACCTGATTAATTTTAATAGAGGATGGATGTGCAGTTGTACTTCCTCTTAAAATAATAATCACTACCACTATTAATGATAATAGAGGATGGATGTACAGTTGTACTTCCTCTTAAAACAATAATCACTACCACTATTAATGATAATAGAGGATGGATGTACAGTTGTACTTCCTTTTAAAACAATAATCACTACCACTATTAATGATAATAGAGGATGGATGTACAGTTGTACTTCCTTTTAAAACAATAATCACTACCACTATTAATGATAATAGAGGATGGATGTACAGTTGTACTTCCTCTTAAAACAATAATCACTACTACTATTAATGATAATAGAGGATGGATGTACAGTTGTACTTCCTTTTAAAACAATAATCACTACTACTATTAATGATAATAGAGGATGGATGTACAGTTGTACTTCCTCTTAAAACAATAATCACTACTACTATTAATGATAATAGAGGATGGATGTACAGTTGTACTTCCTCTTAAAACAATAATCACTACCACTATTAATGATAATAGAGGATGGATGTACAGTTGTACTTCCTCTTAAAACAATAATCACTACCACTATTAATGATAATAGAGGATGGATGTACAGTTGTACTTCCTCTTAAAACAATAATCACTACCACTATTAATGATAATAGAGGATGGATGTACAGTTGTACTTCCTCTTAAAACAATAATCACTACCACTATTAATGTTAATAAGAAGATGGATCTACAATTGTACTTCCTCTTAAAACAATAATCACTACCACTATTAATGATAATGGAGGATGGATGTGCAGTTGTACTTCCTCTTAAAACAATAATCACTACCACTATTAATGATAATAGAGGATGGATGTACAGTTGTACTTCCTCTTAAAACAATAATCACTACCACTATTAATGTTAATAAGAAGATGGATCTACAATTGTACTTCCTCTTAAAACAATAATCACTACCACTATTAATGATAATGGAGGATGGATGTGCAGTTGTACTTCCTCTTAAAACAATAATCACTACCACTATTAATGATAATAGAGGATGGATGTACAGTTGTACTTCCTCTTAAAACAATAATCACTACCACTATTAATGATAATAGAGGATGGATCTACAATTGTACTTCCTCTTAAAACAATAATCACTACCACTATTAATGATAATAGAGGATGGATGTACAGTTGTACTTCCTCTTGAAACAATAATCACTACCACTATTAATGATAATAGAGGATGGATGTACAGTTGTACTTCCTCTTGAAACAATAATCACTACCACTATTAATGATAATAGAACCGGGCGAGTTGGCCGTGCGCGTAGAGGCGCGCGGCTGTGAGCTTGCATCCGGGAGATAGTAGGTTCGAATCCCACTATCGGCAGCCCTGAAAATGGTTTTCCGTGGTTTCCCATTTTCACGCCAGGCAAATGCTGGGGCTGTACCTTAATTAAGGCCACGGCCGCTTCCTTCCAACTCCTGGGCCTTTCCTATCCCATCGTCGCCATAAGACCTATCTGTGTCGGCGCGACGTAAAGCCCCTAGCAAAAAAAAAAAAAGATAATAGAGGATGGATGTACAGTCGTACTTCCTCTTAAAACAATAATCACTACCACTATTAATGATAATGGAGGATGGATGCACAGTTGTACTTCCTCTTGAAACAATAATCACTACTACTATTAATGATAATAGAGGATGGATGCACAGTTGTACTTCCTCTTAAAACAATAATCACTACCACTATTAATGATAATAGAGGATGGATGCACAGTTGTGGTGCCACTAGCAATAAAATATATGTATTTGTCGTATATATTTACCTTGCATGCGTTTGTCCTGCGATAAATAAATAATTCAAAACAAATTGTTGCTCGAAAGGCACTCATTACGTTCTTTTAAGATGTATTTTCGGTCATGGTGCAAATTGCAAATTTTCGCTTATTATACTTTAGTACTATGAACCTTATCTTTTATATGAATTCGGTCTGATTACACCAATTTTTTAAATTTTAACGATAATGCTATTTTAAGTGTTTCATTTCCCGGCGCGTTCTTATAATTTTATTTCCAGAGTTGTTAAGTGATGGAGACTTATCACAATTAAACGCAATTTGGGTTGGCATCGTTCGATTCTGTCAAGCCCCTCTCAGTTCTTTTGGCAGCTTTTATTTTCTGGATTAGTTGAGAGCGACTTACCGGGGCTCTCCTTTGACGGAGTTTGAAACTTAAGTAGGTTGGGACTCCAGGAAAATGATGTCACAAAGCATTCTCTGTTACCTTCTACCTGTCGCGAACCAATTCCACAGTTTCTCCATATACAATGAAGGTATCCACTTTTATCAGCATGTCGTCACTAAAATGTATGTCGCACACACGAGCGTGTAAAGTTAACCTTGGAATTTGCCCGTTCCATTGACTCAAACAATTTTGCTTGTAGTCTACCATCCCCTGTACTATACGCAGATTTACAACCTGGTACAAAACAGCCTGGCATGTTGATGATGATGATTACAACCATTCAACTCACATGCGAACAATATTTCGCTCTCTAACACAACACTGTACTCAACTGCCACTCGATCAGGCCAAACCAGTAATTGTTGTCCCCCTAGAAATCGTTTCTCCGATAAGCTTTAGTTGAAAATGCTCTAAATTCCGAATTGAAGCAAAATAGCACATAAGAGCTTTCTAATAGAGGAAACTAACTCAACACTCACCAATTTTAATACAGAAGGTCATCCACCATTTTCTCCTTCCATCACTATATCCTCTGAAGCTGATGTTTTGGGTTGAGGTCTTGTAGCTTTATATGAAGCTAGGGTACCATTTTTTTAAAATATCTGATGGCAAATCATAATCACTGCAACACTTGTTCACTCGTTGCAATCCTGCTCTTATAGCAAGCCATAGAGGTAGACATTCTATTAAGCAGGGACGTTTTTACCTTATAATAGGCTGGAAACTCTTTCAACATCAGCTCTGAACCAAGGTAATACTGAAAGAAACTTCTTCGAAAGAATTATACCACTTGCAACTTTATACAACCGCATTTATTTCAAGAACTACTGATCGGAGTGGCCAAGCTCTGCATTCGGCAGACACGGGTTCGAACCCCACCGTTGGATGTCCTGAGAATGATTTTCTGTGGTTTCCCATTTTCACTTCCAAGCAAATGACGAAACAGTTCCTATTCATAGACCCCAGCCGATTCCTTCCATCTCCTTACCCAGTTTCATTCATGATCATCCATTTCATCTTCATTAGCTCCTCAACTGCGGGCATCCGGCCGTAAAAATATGCCATAAAAATTCTGACAATGGCACAAAGGAGTAGGCAGACATACATCATTCCAGAACTCTGCTGCGGTATTTTCATACTTCTTCCACTCCATGGTTGTTAATTTTGGCCGTTGAAAATCAACATCCTGACTCCGTAGCTAAGGGTATTATTGGTTCCTTTAGTGCATTAAGATACTATTTCGGAGCAACCAAAGAAACTTTCCGTAACACTGCTACATTGTGGGGCAGTTCGACGTTGCAGCTCAGCAGTCAGGCACATAAGGAAATTCTCACATCTATTTCGAAAATTGCTTCCATTTCTATGACTGATTCCATTGTTTTTGATCGGTTCGAAAGAAAAATATAACTCGTAGCCTAATATATTTTAGGGAACTTAGGTTTACTAATACCTTCTATCAACAGACCGGCCTTGTATACTGGAACAAGAACGGTATTGCCGCCAATTAGCTCAACGAGGTCATTTAACAGACAGGACTGGTCTGGATAGTTCAACTGGAATGAGGTGTTTACTTTCTGACAAATAGGGTTTCAGAAAAACAAGATACATCTTGTTAATGATATGACTCTACACATGTTCAGCAGTTAAATACTTGTCATTTAACTTGTCATGGGACACTATCTATTGCGACTTGAATAGATAGTCATCTTGTGTTACTTTGCTGCACAACTTTAGCCTGATCAGCAACACAGTTGATTGCATGAAGTAACTGTTTATATATTATTTGTAGCAAAGATTACTTCGAGAACCAGGAATAAGTCTTCGAGAGCAAAAATCCGACCCGACATTTCTAGGCAGCGACTCAGCTGCAGCAGAATATACTGCTAACTGAGTACAATGACACAAACAGGCAATTAAAATAAGGTTAGAAAGTCCTTGTTTCAGTTGCTTGTACACTCCATTGTTTACGACAACCATAATTAGAAAAAATTATATTATTGTTGCTTATGTAGAAGCACATTCTTCAGAATGCTTAGCTGCAGGTTTTTTCTTTTTACTTTCGTTGCAATGAAAATCGAAATTCAGGTTTAAATGTTTATTAGATTTTCTATGATTAAGATAATCAGAGAATTTAGCACTTATATTGAACTGACAATATACGCACCTTCCGTATTCGCAATCCTAGTTTTTTAAAGCTTCAGTGTTTAACCACTCTTTTTCACAAATTTCTGATTGTACTTTTTGACCTTTTCTTTCAAGCGTAGTGGTGTAACATATGAATAGTAACACAGTAAAGGTTTCCACCTATTCAATACTAATATGTATTTACAATATTATAAATTACATGGAACTAGTTTCGACCCACCTAGGGACAAACAACATGAAATTCATAACCCTTGATGCGTAGTGGTGTAGCAAAAATAACCTAATTTCAAAAGAAACACGATATCGCACAGGACACTACCCAGCTCATCAAGATTACAGTAACGATCGCAACACAAATCGAATGTTGTCTGAGGCCAGCTGAGACTGCGTAGAAAATGAGGAACATCACTGGTCTCAGATTGCTGGCCTATCATATTTTTGTTCAGTATGTACTGTAGCGCCGCCTCTGTGGTGTAGTGGTTAGCGTGATTAGTTGCCACCCCCGGAGGTCCGGGTTCGATTCCCGGCTCTGCCACGAAATTTGAAAAGTGGTACGAGGGCTGGAACGGGGTCCACTCAGCCTCGGGAGGTCAACTGAGTAGAGGTGGGTTCGATTCCCACCTCAGCCATCCTGCAAGTGGTTTTCCGTGGTTTCCCACTTCACCTCCAGGCGAATGCCGGGATGGTACCTAACTTAAGGCCACGGCCGCTTCCTTCCCTCTTCCTTGTCTATCCCTTCCAATCTTCCCATCCCCCTACAAGGCCCCTGTTCACCATAGCAGGTGAGGCCGCCTGGGCGAGGTACTGGTCATACTACCCAGTTGTATCCCCCGACCAAGAGTCTGAAGCTCCAGGACACTGCCCTTGAGGCGGTAGAGGTGGGATCTCTCGCTGAGTCCGAGGGAAAAGCCGAACCTGGAGGGTAAACAGATGATGATGATGATGATGATGATGATGATGATGATGATGTACTGTAGCATAAGTTCATTGTAATTAAAGATGATGTTGTTGAAATGAAATGGCGTATGGCTTTTTTTAATGCCGGGAATGTCCGAGAACAAGTTCGACTCGCCAGGTGCAGGTCTTTTGAATTGACTCCCATAGGCGACCTGCGCGGTGTGATGAGGATGAAATGATGATAAAAACGACACATACACCCAGCCCCCGTGTCAGTGAAATTAACCAATTATGGTTAAAATTCCCGACCCTGCCGGGAATCGAACCCGAGACCCCTGTCATCTTTGACAGTACGCTAACCATTTAGCCATGGAGCTGGATATGATGTTGTTGAAAACCGTTAACAGAAGTTTGAAAGTCCGCAAAAAGTTAAAAAATTAAAAATCCGCTGTCCAATGAATGCAAAAGATCCGCTGTTCACCTTAAAAATCCGTCAGATTTAGTGGAAAATCCGCTGAGCTCCCAACACTGGCCAAAATTACATGTGCGGCGCATGGTGTTGAAACAATGGAACTACCTACTACGGAGCGATAAGATGAACGGCGTACGATATCTGTTTTATGTTAATTTTTCTGCCCGCCAAAACGATGAGAAATGGTCTAATATCATTCACAATGAATGGAAAAGTTGTTGTGAAAGAAGGAAGAGAAGGCGAGACTGGGTCCATCCTCAGGCGGGCCTCCTAGAGGGTAACAGCAGGAGATTTGTAAGATGATTGGAGGTGTGGAGGGGGCTAGCGGATGTGACCTATAATAGGAACTGTTCCGGCATTCGTCTTAGTGCAGGAGAATGGAAAACTACCGAAAGCCATTCTCAGAACAGCACACCGCCTCCCGAAAGTTGAGTTGCAAGGCTAGCCATAACCTGAAAATTTTTCATTTGTATGTGTTGTTATGTTTAAAGATGGTTAAAATTATTATTAAAACATATTTCATACAGAGTAGTTTTATCACTATACAGTATATACCAGGTGGCCGCCTAGCGCCGAACTTTCTACTTGTAAGTGTTCCTCATGCACTAATGATGAATGGGATATTACTGCCTGCAGGTAAGTTACGACAGAATACGTAAAGATAAGAACCGGACGGCCGCTCGCTGCATGTTCCTAGCACTACCCGTCTAATGTACCCCCTTACGTTAGTAAGCCTCGTTTTCGAATGCATATTAATAGGCTGGTATTTGGTATGGTATAGTTGCTGTCATCATATCGACACTGACTGCTGTGTTCAGCAACGACGAATACACAGACATCATTTTAATCTATGAAAAAATCTGGTCGGAATGCAGCCAAAGCACGCAGACGGTATGCACAGGAGTGTCTAAATGCTCGTGTACCTTCTATAGCCTACACGTATTTTGCGCAACTGAACTGCAATTAAGAATGGATTGTTCAAGGCACATACCACACACAAGCAATATTTTGGTGTAGTGGAATGTCTGTACGTATATACATTAATGAGCTACTAAACTTTATTTGCTGCATCTTTGGCGTATTTCCAAACCCACACAGAACGTGTGTTGTAAAAAGACTTTGTTACACATCCGAAAGATAGCACGTTATAACGCTCCTTTACAAACCAGTGATTAGGCATCCCGTTCAGCAGTAGTGCATGCGGGACACTTACGAGTATACAGCACGGGGCTGGACAGCCTCCTGGTATATTGAGGAACCGATCTCCTGTATTTACAGGCTGCTGTTAAAACAAAGTAATACGTATCAAGTTGTATCTGTACATTTATATTAATTAAGGAAATCTCTAAAATGTAATGTAAGCAACTGAAAATGAAGATATGGTATTATAGTATAAATAGTATGATACCTCCGTGCTATGGAGGTGGTGTGTCAAAATCTTGATGGAAGGGGGAGTGGGGGCAAGAGTCTTGATTTCGGGAATGAGCTTCATTGCAAGTTTGAAGCCCTTCTAACATTGCCAACTCACCTCCGCCGCATTCGTCTTTTCCCGCTGCTTTCTTCCCGGTGTCTGACATCCGCACACTCTCATAGCTACGAGACTACCGTCAGGCGATTTCCTGCGTCAAACCTGCATGACGTCATCGACTCTACTCTCTTCTTGGATGTTCTCGGCGTTTCTAGTGCCGCGTGTAATGACTTCCCCTCTACCTCCCCTCTCCAACTGGTTTATATAAGCCCACTACTTTGAGGCGTTCTTCGGCTGTTGGAGAGAGGGTAACATTTTTTGTTACGCCGATGTAAATTTTCGCACCAGTATGGAACTTATTCTTCGACCATGAGGTATTGTAAATTTCGCATGACTATGTTCTCGAGTGGTTGTACTCGATTATGTATCCATAAAGGAGCAGCTAGATGTCTAACTCCTTGTTTGGAACGCTGTTTTAATTTATGTGACAATGAACTTTCTGTGTGTCACTACTCTCGAACATTTCTGGTGCTTCAAAATTAGTTTACATTCTTCCACTGCGTAATAATCTTACCTTGAACTTGTTTACGTTTATCCTGTTGGGCTAAATGCATCTGTGTTACACCCTGTGTTTTCTGGAAGTTGATATTGAAATAGTGCACTACTTTCTTGTCAGTTCTTATAGTATGCCGGGACTTTATAATTTAAAATGAAAATGAAAACCTACAACCTGTTTTCCAGTCATTGACCGGGTCAGGGATGTAATGAATAAACCATATAGGCTATTATTACAATGGGGTCGCCACTCCCAAGGTGATATTAATGAGTGATAAATGCTATGAAATGATAATGGAGAGTGTTGCTAGAATGAAAGATGACAGGGAAAACCGGAGTACCCGGAGAAAAACCTGTCCCGCCTCCGCTTTGTCCAGCACAAATCTCACATGGAGTGACCGGGTTTTGAACCACGGTACCCAGCGGTGAGAGGCCGACGCGCTGCCGTCTGAGCCACGGAGGCTCTATAATTTAAAATGTTGAACTTTAATTCATTCTCCTATTCTATTGTTTTCCCTAATGTCTCTTATTTGGCTTTGTACAGTTGGTTGGGAAACTTCTGTTCTGTTTAAAGAATGTAATTTTAAATGTTATCCGGATGAAACCCAAATTGTCGCTATCACCGAACTTGGCAATATATCCTTTGTGGTGGTATGTTGTGATTCTCTGCTGTACTATTCTTAACTGTCCGCCTCTGTGGTGTAGTGGTTAGTGTGATTAGCTGCCACCCCCTGAGGTCCGGGTTCGATTCCCGGCTCTGCCACGAAATTTGAAAAGTATGAGGGCTGGAACGGGGTCCACTCAGCCTCAGGAGGTCAACTGAGTAGAGGGGGTTCGATTCCCTCCTCAGCCATCCTGGAAGTGGTTTTCCGTGGTTTCCCACTTCTCTTCCAGGCAAATGCCGGGATGGTACCTAACTTGAGGCCACGGCCGCTTCCTTCCCTCTCCCTTGTCTACTCCTTCCCAACTTCCCATCCCCCCACAAGGCCCCTGTTGAGCATAGCAGGTGAGGCCGCCTGGGCGAGGTATTGGTCATCCTCCCCAGTTGTATACCCCGACCCAGAGTCAAGCTCCAGGACACTGCCCTTGAGGCGGTAGAGGTGGGATCCCACGCCGAGTCCGAGGGAAAAACCAACCCTGGAGGGTAAACAGATTACGAACGAACTATTCTTAACTTGTTGTGTCTTGTGTTTCAATAATCTATTTTTGTTCATCCGAACTTGTCAATTCTTGTTCAACCCCTAGTGTCTTTGTATTATGCTGACTGCTTGTACATTTGCTATTTATGACTTCCACTTTTGTACCATCCACGGTACATCTCTCGTTGTCCAGCACTTGAATATGTCGCTTCTACGATCGTTTATTATCTTTCGTAAATAATAATAATAATAATAATAATAATAATAATAATAATAATAATAATAATAATAATAATAATAATAATAACCTACCCGACACACGCTTCCACGAGCTGGAAAAGCGACGAGATACGGTACGACTACCTCCAACCATTATCCCTTCGTATTACAATATCTTGAGGGTGATATTTAGAGTTGTAGTACCGAGCTCGATAGCTGTAGTCGCTTAAGTGCGGCCAGTACCCAGTATTCGGGAGATAGTGGGTTCGAACCCCACTGTCGGCAGCCCTGAAGATGGTTTTCCGTGGTTTCCCATTTTCACACCAGGCAAATGCTGGGGCTGAACCTTAATTAAGGCCACGGCCGCTTCTTTCCCAGTCCTAGCCCTTTCCTGTCCCATCGTCGCCATAAGACCTATCTGTGTCGGTGCGACGTAAAGCCAATAGCAAAAAGAAAGAGTTGTAGTAAGGAATACATGGTTCGTATTTTTTAATCTTTTCTAGATTGACCTCCTCTGACTGACCGCTATGATGCTCAAACCTGTCAGTCAGATCTAAAATTAATCCATGAAAATTAATTCTTTACAGGCTATGATATAGATTCTCTGCGAACTGCCATTTCTGGCCAGTCCACGCACTTCCTCATGTTCATATGTTCATTGAATCCCTTCTCTATCAGGTTCTCAGCGATGATCTGATCTGATGGTGCCGTGTATTCCTTAGAAGCTCGCCGCGTCTGCATAATCCCAGAACATCACCAAGAGTTTCTTTCTGTCCGTGGGAATGCCGGCAGAAGTCTTTGTCCCGAGATATGCCTGGCATCGAGCGCGCCGCACACACGGCATTTTTACCTGTATCACAACATTCCCCTACAATGCATTTTCCCCTAGCATAAATCCTTCTGACCGGCCCCACGGTGTAGGGGTAGCGTGCCTGCCTCTTACCCGGACTCCCCGGGTTCGATTCCGAGCTAGGTCTGAAGGCTGGTTTGAGGTCCATCTAGCCTACGCGATTACAATTGAGGAGCTATCTGACGGTGAGATGGTCTCCCCGGTCTAGAAAGCTAATAACGCCCGAGAGGATTCGTCGTGCTGACCAGCTCGTCGGTAGATTTACTGGCAGGTAAATGAACTCCTGCGTGACTAAATTCCAGCACCCCGGCATCTCCGCAAACCGTAAAAGTGGTTAGTGCGACGTAAAGTCAAAAACATCAATAATAATAAGAATGTTATTGGTTTAACGTCCCACTAACTACTTTTTTACGGTTGTCGGAGATGAAGACAAAGATAAACCAGCCTTCGGGATGAGCAGCAATCGCTTGTAAGGCCTTGGCCTTTCGGAGCTGTAGCACCATGGGATTTTGTTTTGGTTTGGCTTGTTTACAATTGCATCCTGTTACATAATATATCTAATAAAATTCCTCTTCTTCTTATTATTATTATCCACGAACCTATTACTCTGGCGTAGCAGGGAGAGAGGTAATACTCTTACGTGGCGCGTCCCAGGTGGCGGATGGGGCGGGGGGGGGGGTCCTAACCGGCGGACTTGAGGGAAATAAAATACCTGTCGCGGACCAAGCATCCCCCCCCCTGTAGGTGGGGGACGCAGACGAAGAATACACCAACGGTTTCCCCTGTCTGTCGTAAGATGCGACTAAAAGGGGCGAGCAAGGGATGATTGTATTAGAACCATGAAACTGCTTGTGATTAGTGCCACCACGCGGGGAACACCATTGGTCGCTTTTACTTGCGCGTAGTACCACTATGTTGAGTACACAATAGGTTTGTGATTAGTAGCGACAATGTGTGCTCAGGATACATTTTACAGTAGGGCCTACCTGTGATTCGTAGCACTATATGAGCGACGCCATTGGTAAGCGACACCGTGTTTCTACCTTGCCTATGATTAGTACCCACCATGTGAGGAACACCACGGGATAGTGCGAGTCCCTGTGGTGAAGAACACCATTGGTTTGCGTTGCTTGTATAGGTTCGCGTTGCCTGTAAATAGCGACACAATGTGCAAAACACCATGGGTCTGTGTTACTTGTGCGCATTGCATTACCTGTGAGTAGTACCATACTGTGTGGAATACCGCGAGTCAACGCTACTTTTGTTTAGTACCGCATCATGACATAGGTCATGGTTCTACTTTCCTAGCGATAAGTAAAATTATGAGAGGCCGATGACCTGGATTTTGGACCCGTTTAGACTACAAGCATCATCGACTCAGTATTGTGCTTTGGAAGCAGTCCCTTGGTCAGTAATACTATTGTTTAACGCTAGTTTCTGGGAATGTGGGGGCATTGCGGGTCGGATCCACTGATTGTTTTAACTTCGTATCCATCCATTCATTCTTCGTCCTCACGTTTTGAATTCTGGTCAGTGGAGGATTATGGATTTTTAATTGCCCTTACATTTCGTGTCATATCGTGCCATTAGGGCTGATGATCTAGATGTTAGGCCCCTTTAAACAACAAGCATCATCGTCATATTATTATTATTATTATTATTATTATTATTTATTATTATTATTATTATTATTTTACACTCCCGTCCATGTACACACAGAGATTTACATCTTTTTACATGGTTTGTAACTGTGTTAAAGGCAAGGCTCATCCCAGAGACGTGCGGAGCGGCTGTAGTAACCGGATTGGTAGGAGGTGGTGCGGGCAAATGGAGGGACAAAACTAACTCCTTTGCGGGCAGAGCGAAAGGATAGGGAAAGGCGGTGAAACGGGTCAATATTAATGGAGCCGACGAGGGATTTTCGGAGGAAGATCAAGTCTGTTCTTTTGAAAATGGTTTCTATTTGATGGGAGGTTAGCCGAATGAAGATGGGAGCTTCCCTGCCAGATTCTGTTTTCTGAAATTTGTTTAGATTTGCTACTATGGTGGGACACCAGGCAGGAAAACCATAGGTTACTATGGGTATTACCATACTGAGATACGCTGTTCTTAGGGCCCCTAATTTGAAGCCTTTTAGGTTCCTGCTAAGAAATCCCATAACTTTTATAGCTTTTCGCCTGCTATTTCGATTGCTATTTGTTTCACATCCGGGGGTACAGCACGTTGTAGCGTTCCTTTGTTAACTAGCGATTAGGCAACCCATTCATCATCAGTGCATGCGGGACACTTATAAGTAGAAAGTACGGGGTCGGAGGCCCTCCTGCTATAGATCAACAAGATGAAATTAATTTTATAAATCGAATGTTCAGTTAATCGAGCACACTCCTGTTCCCAATAACCGCTGTATCGTATATTCAACGCAGTATTCTTTGTATAAACAGGATTTCCTTCCCTCAACAACTTCAAATGTTGTACGGCGTCCGCAGATTATTTCGGTATGGCGTGTTTTTATTTCAGTAAAATTAATGCATGAAATTAAAAAAATAAGGAAAATAAAAACTGAAAAGTAGAATAAAATGAGTGAAGACAAAGACAAACCTGTTCATTTCCAATTTGGAAGCAAATTGCACTTTCAATGTAATAATAATAATAATAAGAATAAGAAGAATATTGGTTTTTACGACCCACTAACTAATTTTCCACGGTTTTCGGAGACGCCTAATCAATTCATTATTATTTAGTGTATGACTTACATAAATCACAAAACAAAGGAGAATAAACAAGGAAAAAATAAGTTCATGATCGACATTTCCAGCAGCCCTTATAAATTACAGCCCAGGTTCTTGAGCCGTTCAACTACATCAGGCGTCGTATCAGTAAAATTGTCTGACTGTCATGTCCACAGTCGCAGGCAGCACAGCGTCTATGATTAATGCGTATCCGGTTTAATCGGTCCCATAACTGACGGGGTAGCTGGATTCCCGGTTTTGTTTTTCATTATGCTGTCTGACTCGTTGCCATTGTGGACCATTCTTCATTCCATAGCTTGAAGTTGTTTTTGAGTGAATCGAGTCTGCCGAATCAATGAAGACAAGGAGAAACCAGTTCACTTCTAATTTGAAAGCAAATTGCACAATCTCCATAATTATATAATCCCCACTTGACTGCTGATTTGATTTGTCCACCTAAACAAGTTGACATACCACATCAGTTAGTCGACTTCTTCTGGTGTTGTGACACGTAGCGATTGCTGCTATGAGTGAACCGGTAGAATGAAGCGCCAATATCGGCATTCTCCTGTATTAAATCGATCTCTCGTTCTGAATCGGGGGTTTGTCGGTGGTTCAGGAGCAGTCCACCGGTTATTTTGGTTACGGTGTACGTCAAGTAGAGATTACGTGCGGAAACTGTGTTAAATATACACAAATCTTGCGAATATAGCGGTTAATAGGGAAAGGAGTGTGTTCGATTAACCGAAAGGCACAGATGATCAACCCCATCGTTCGAGTTTTATTAAAATGAATGCCCATGAACGAAAACTTTATCACAGACTTATCTATTTTGAATGTTACTTTCAGGGAGTGATAAAAACCCACTCCGCAGGAAGAAATGACAATGCTAATTACGCCAATATAAATATACAAACCTTATTAATGTTGTGAACAGCAAGGATTGTAAACATGTATAAAAGTATGAAACACCTTCATCGGCAGATAAACATATTAAGTGCTTTGCAGGTGTAAATAATTGCAAAGATAGTGAATAATGTCCTACCACACATTTGCAAATGTATTTTAGATAAGTGTAAATAAATAAATAAATAAATTAATTAATTAAATAAATGTTGTTCTCTTATGTACATGATTTACACATTTAACACCGCAAAACAGTCGTTGATTTTCAGGTGTTTGTGTTTTTGTTTTGCAGTTTTTCTTTACAAGTTTTTAAAACGTTATGTTAACAAAATGTTATGAGGACTCTCTTAAACTATCATGTTCGAATCCTTAGTATAATCTGTACACAGGAGAGTGCGCTCTTTGCAGACAAAGTTGATGCGGTAAAACTCTTGGGTACTCCTACATGTCTTAGATTTTGGCGTGGAGGTCTTGAAATAAACTCTAATTTTGGAAACTTATTGATAAAATTAACATCAGAGGACCACGCAGTTCTATTTGAAAGTTACGAAGCAGTGAAAATACTTCCTCTTAAAAACAAATTACGGTACCGTACTAAAAAATAAAGAAGATATTTTGACAAAATATGGTCTCATCAGCACCAAGTGATGCGCCTCTCATCATATTGTAAACTTTTATGTTTAATTAATCAGTTCTAATTTCTTAATTGTTTGAACTGGCATTTCATTTAAAATAGTAGCTGGAGGAGAATTAGTGCATAGCATTTAAAGCATGATGGGACAGTTGTTTTAAACAACCCCATCGTATTACGAAGAAAATATTTTAAGTCAATATTAGTGAACTGTGCTGTTTTAGAATTTAGGACGATAATTATAAATCACCTGAAGGTGGCCGAAACTAGTACTGTGACTTGAAATATATGTATATTTATATGTGTGGTGTATTTATTAGGTGGTAACACCCCTTTCTGAGATTTTGTAAATTTATGTAGCCGCTAGTGATGGGATAATCGAAAACAAAATAATCGCTCATTCGATTATTTCATTGTATTCGCTTATTCGATTATATTTCTCATTCGATTATTTTTCGATTATTCATTCGAATGAATGAGGCAATAGAATAGTGATTTTTTCCATCCGATTATTTTTTCATTTATTCATTCGGAACTGCATTCGAATCAATGAGGCAATTTTTACATTGGATTATTGATTTATGACGCATCCGAATATTCTATGCGATACAACTGAATGATATTTGAAACTCGTTCGATTATTTTATTCGATTATTTATTCGATTATTTAAATAATCGGATAGAGGTTATTCGATTATTAAAAGTATTCGATTATTCCAACACTAGTAGCAGCTATCAATTCCGATCTCATCAAGGATACTCTGGTTTTTTTATTTTCCAGAAAATTGACATCCATCGTTTTCGATTAATTTCTTGTTCGCTTTCAGTAATTACGATACCCGCCGGGTGGCCATGATAGTTAAGGCGTCTAACACCGTGGTTAGCCGGTTCGAGTCCCGTTGGTCGATAAAAATCACCACCATAATGTTGGCGGGCAAGGTAGGAAAGATGGTGGTACCGAAAGCGTGAATTCAATTTCAAACCTCTCCGCAGTGTTCAATAGGGATTTCCAGTTTGTAAGGGGTTGAGGGACGCACTTTAATAACAGGCCAATTTTTGTGAAATTTCTCAAATAGAACAGAGGTACCAGAATGAAATAATAGATATAGTTCAGATGAAACGAAGGTTTAGTTCAAACGCTATTTTACAGTTGCACACAGGAGTGAAATAATAATACTAATGATAATTTTGTGTGGCTATTTCTATCCGGGTGCAGCCCTTGTAATGCAGATCTTCTGATGAGGGTGGGCGACATCTGCCATGTGTAGGTAACTGCGTGTTATTGTGGTGGAGGTTAGTATTATGTGTGGTGTGTGAGCAGCAGGGATGTTGGGAACAGTACAAACACCCGGCCCCGAGCCATTGGAATTAGCCAATGAAGGTTAAAACCTCCGGCCCGGCCGGGAATCAAACCCGGGACCCTCTGAACCTAAGGTCAGTACGCTGAGCATTCAGCCAAAGAGTCGGACAAGAGTGAAATTAAAAATATACACTATTATACCGAGGCCAGTTTAATTTTGAAAAAGAGCAGCCAACAATGTCAGTTCATTTGAATTATTTGACAAATGACAAAAAGAAAAAGGAAGACATAAAGACAAACTGAAATTGATAATGTAATCAAAACAAAGCTTAAAGGAGGACAATTTAGTGAGAGTAGTGTGAAGGGAACAATGATACACAGTTGTAAGAGCCTACAATTCCAGCAATATACTTCGAGGAGTACTTTCATGAAAATATTTTCGAGTGTGAAGCACTGTTTACCAGCCAGTACTACCAATGAGAGAAGAACGAAGTATTGAAACCGCTTCTTACACCAATGTCAATTAAAGTATTTCTTGGTATTCAATAAAATGACCGCAGGGAGGCTGGCATGGATCTCATAGCCATTTTTATAATGGTTAAGACTTAGCACTGGCATTTGTGAGGGCTCATTTTCCACCGAAGTTTGGATTTTAAATTTTTAATTCTGAATTTGGTCTGTAAAGGGTATAAAAATGAATAGATTTTCGAACGAGCTATGAACATTTTTTTTTTTGTAAATTTTCTTCATTTCATAAAATATTTTCAAAAAGCTGCCATTGAGAAACGCGTGATATGGAGTGAGGACATGACGCTGTTAATGATGATTAGTTCGTCGGATGGAGACATTAACGCTGTGTTATTCAACAGGAGTGTGCCGACATCGGGTTTTACTCCCCTCTACCTCATTATCATGATCTCTCATTCAGATATCAAGGTCGCCGTGAGCGTGAAATACAAAGGTTTCCACCAAGGGAGCAGAACATGTTCTCGGACACTCCCGATGCCAAGTAAATTGAATTTAAATTAATAAAATAATTATGATTGAAGTGGCGATGACTAGCAAAGTGGAGTGAATTAGAATAGATTTTCCTGTATTACTGTATGCAAGTGTGAACAGAAAGAGCCACTGACCGTTGTCGAGGATCTGTGTTGACTCGTCTTCTCTGTTCCACAGCAAACCCGGCCTCTTCTTCTTGACCCACACGCTGAGGTCTCTCCATGTGAGAGTTAGACCTTCTCGTTTATTGTCCTCTACAGATACAGCCGTGTCCAGACGGCCGAGAGCATGGCTCGACATGGCAGCACCTGAAACAAGGAACAGTAGCTAGAGTGTTGGTCTTCCAGAACCAGAGAACATGTTGAATGAAGTTCGGTGTTCACCCGACAAGTCAACCACAGAGATCTCTTCCGCTACCATCCGGTGGAGAAAAACAGAGCGTTGAATTAAATTCGCAGGCAGCCTAATTGGTACCAAGTCAATAACATTGAAAACATAACAGAAACAATGGGCAAGAGGCGATTTTTTTTTATCTTCATGCAGAATGAATGAAACAGGTTAACCAAACAGATCTTCAAATATCTTTGGAACAAGAATTCAACAACAACCTGGATTCATGAAGTCAAGAAAGATTGGAGGAAGAATAAGGAACAACAAAGGATGAAACACTGAAATTGTCACGTGGTCCCTTGAAGAACCTAACTGAGAAATAATAATAATAATAATAATAATAATAATAATGATAATAATAATAATAATAATAATAATAATAATAATAATAATAATAATAATAATAATAATAATAATAATAATGATGATAATAATAATAATAATAATAATAATAATAATAATAATAATAATTTAATTTACAAAACTTCAGTTGAAAGTTGCCACAGTGGACAAAACATTACAAAACAATCTAATGTATAATTTTGGCTTACAGTTAAAAATTTGTTGATTTCATTATTCTTATAATGTCCTTAAATTACAAGAGTTGTAGCATTTAGCAATGATTTCTGTGCAGTGAAATAAAACTTTATAAAACTAATAAAAATAGTTTGCAATTCTTGAACGTCTAAATTAAACTGTTTCCAAAAATTTACAATGAATCGAAGAATGGTCCCTCGACCTCCTACCATTAATCCTTACACTTCAGTACGGGACTGAATAGTTTCGAATAATCTCATTTTAATATTACGCAAAGTAAGCTACATAGAAGACTTTGTTTACAGTCACAACAGTTTGTGGGGATCTAATACAGTAATTCAGATACAATGGGAAGAGCAATAGAAATATTACTGGATGAATTCGACGCGACCTTATTAAACACGACAGAGCCTACTCGCTACGACCTAGCTCACGGGACATATAGCGCAACTGACGAATCTAAGTATGGAAGTGACCTACTTTCTATTATATTTATTCATGGCATAAATGCATTTCTCTCATTATCAATAAAAAGAACATTCTTTCAAATGTTCTAATATTACCAAGCGAATTCTCTAATAATCATATTAATAATATAGTTCGTGATTTCACAGAAGTAATAATCCAATCTGCGGATTCCTTCATCCCCAAAGTAACGATAGGCTCTGCTAAAAAATGGAACCCTGGTGGAATAAATCTTGCAAAGAGACTATAATAAATAAGAACTGTGCTTTTTCCATATTTACAAGAGATAGTCCACTCCTGAAAATAAATCATCAGAAATATAGACCAATAGCTCGCAAAGAAATAAAACAAACTTTTGGTTGACCTTTCCTTCGTCATTAACTGCCAGAACTCCACAAAAAGTTATACGAAATGAAATCGAAAGAATATACGGCAAATGTTATCAATTCCAAATTAGAGCTCTCAGAAACCCAGTTGATGGATCCTTTGTAAATGATCCTCAACACATAGCGGATAAATTGGCGAATACTTTTTCTGAAATTTCTAGTGACACCAATTACGACTTTGAATTTCTCTACACCAAGACAACTTGTGAAGTGATACTTTAAGGAGAAGCTTCCATTGACTCCGGTCAGGTTATTAATGATACCTTACAATTGCAAGTACTATGCCTCTAATATAAGAAGATAATTCTGACAGTTCTTAGAGGAAGGTCCGTTTACTGCCTGCTGGGGCGGGATAACGGGAGTGAGGGTATGGTTGCCATGGAAACGAGGGTGGCTCGACAGCGGTTGCTATGGAGATAAATCTTCTGGCCAGCTCGTCTTGCTTGGAGTTGCCAAACCTCTCACTTCTCAGTTAGATCTTGTCGCAAGCAGTTCAGTGTGAGTGGCATTCTATTTCTGTTTCTGTTTTTGTTAAATACTAATTACGTGCAATTATTGTATTTCAATATATATTTCGAGTACGAGGGAGAGGGAGGCCCAGGACTCGTCCACCTCGTGGTGTGACAATTCATCGCCAAGGAAGAGAAATGATATGTGCCCCAAGGGAATTCCTTGAAGAGGCGGCTACGAGTTTTTCGGAAAGAAATGTTCCCTTAATTCCATTCCAGAGAGTCCAGGAACGCACTGCCAAAGCGCTTGAGTTAGCAAAAGTACTGTGACAAGAGTTACAATGGAGAAATGTAAAAACTCATCTGAACTGTCCACGCCTGGAAAGAAGCGGCCTAGAACTTCCAGAATTACAAAGAGGATGCTGTTCGCCATCACATATATTCCTACTACTCAAGGAGAGAACATCCAACAATTCAAAAGTTGCTATTTACACTTCCGAACGACTTCTTTAAAGGCCATTATTCTCCCTTACTGAAAGTGGTTCATAGCCTTGGTTTCGAATATAAAACTATTAACAGTAGGAAGCTGCAGCTAGAGAGAGGTGACGTAGTGGCTTTAAGGAGTACGTTCCTGCATAAGATTTGAAGGCGGGAACTAATGTCTATTGTGTGGCTAGACGAGACAATGCTGGCCATACCAGAAATAAGGGATGGACCGATGACTCTCTCAAGGGAACGACACGAGGCTGACGTATTTGAGCACCTTCAGATACCAGCGGACTGAGTCAGGATCGAACCTGCCAAGTTGGGATCAGAAGACCAGCGCTCTACTGTCTGAGCTTATCGGCCCGGTCCCTGTTAAAGATAACGGAACATGAACCCAAGTCAGTCGGTTACGTGCCAATTGCGACCGTGCCGGATGCGACCCGGCCATTATCGTGCCAATAGCGACCGAGCGGATATGCACCGTGCCGCATGCGACCCATCAATCACTTACAATTGATCTGCATTAAGGGCTGTCACCAAGTGGCAGATTGCTTCTCAGTAGCTAACTTGGTCTTTTCTAAAATAAAGGTCTGACACCGTTGTTAGCAGGTTCGAGTGCCGTTGGTCGAAAGAAAAATATGATAATGTTGCTGGCTTTACGTCCCAGTAATTACTTTTATGGTTTAAGGAGACGCCGAGGTGCCGGAGTTTAGTCCCGCGGGACTTATTTTACGTGCCAGTAAATCCACCGACACAAAGCTGACGTATTTGAGCGCCTTCAAATACCACCAGACTGAGCCAGGATGGAACCTGCCAAGTTGGAGTCGGAAGACCAGCATCTCAACCGTCTGAGCCGTCGAGCCACTTAGCCCGGATGAAAAAAATTTCACCATGAGAATGTAGGCCGGCAGGGTAGGAAAGTTGGTGTACACAATTTGTAATCACTAGATTGCGTACCAAAAGCCTGGATTCAAATCTAAACTTCTTCGCAGTGTTCAAATGAAGTGAGGCAATATGATGCTGTTGATGGTGATTCGGCCGTCGGATAGGGACGTAAGGCATTGAGCAGACCCCTTGGTATTATTCGAGAGGAGTAGGGTACGTGCCGACACCGGGTTTCATCTTTCCCTACCTCATTACCATAATCTCACATCCAGACGCGCAGGCCTCCCATGTGCGTCAGGTAGAAAGACCTGCACCAGGCAAGCCGAACACGTCCTCGGACACTCCCGGCACTAATAGGACACGATAAGTAAGTAGGACTAAGTCGTAAATAATTTCAGAGAATTAGGATCTTCTTTTTTTGCTAGTGGTATAACGTCGCACCGACACAGATAGGTTTTAAGGCGACGATGTCCGACTCGTTGGCTGAATGGTCAGCCTACTGGCCTTCGGTTCAGAGGGTCCCGGGTTCGATTTCCGGCCGGGTCGGGGATTTTAACCTTCATTGGTTAATTCCAATGGCCCGGGGGCTGGGTGTTTGTGCAGTCCCCAACATCGCTGCAACTCACACACCACACACAACACTATCCTCCACCACAATAACACGCAGTTCCCTACATATGGCAGATGCCGCCCACCCTCATCGGAGGGTCTGCCTTACAAGGGCTGCACTCGGCTAGAAATAGCCACACGAAATTATATATATTATAGGCGACGATGGGATAGGAAAGGGCTAAGAGTGGGAAGGAAGCGGCATTGTCCTTGATTAAAGTACACATCGACTTTCACATTTGCCTGATGTGAAAATGGGAAACCACGGAAAACCATCTTCAGGGCTGCCGACAGTGGGATTCGAACCCATTTTCTCCCGGATGCCAGCTCACAGCTGCGCGCTCCTAATCGCACGGCCAACTCGCCCAGTAGGAAATTTATTGAACATCTCCCTTGGTAAATTATTCCAATCCCTAACTCCTCGTCCTATAAACGAATATTTGCCGCAATATGTCGTCTTGAGTTCTAAATTTATCTTTATATTGTGATCTCTCCTACTTTGAAAAACACCACTCAGATTTATTCGTCTACTAATGTCCTTCTACGCCATCTCACCACTGACAGCTCGGAACATCCCGCTTAGTCGAGCAGCTCGTCTTCTTACTTCTAAGTCTTCCTATGCCAAGATTTGCAATATTTTCGCAACGCTACTCGTGTGTTTTGTTACCAAACATTATCGATTGTTTTCTGAAAGGGATTCAAACTTAATTTCGGAGTTCCCGGTACAGCGTAATTAGATTCTGATACACATATAGATATGACTAGCTAATGTACCCGTGCTTCGCTACGGAATTCTACATTGTATTCAGAATTCTAGGTTAAATACTCTACACGTTGTGAATAAGATTATATTAAACTACATAGCTCTTAAAGTTACTCAGAAAAGCGACGGGCAAGTCACCATAGGCCCTACGTATTTTCGCATGTGAAGACTTGGTTAGGAAATTATAATGGCAGGTCCTCTTGCCTACTGTCAGTCACAATCAACTTGGTAAGTTTTCATTATGATGGTAGGCCCACTTGCCTACTGCCAGTCAGTGGAGTTGGGCAGTTTGATGATAATGGCAGGCACTCACTCTCTACCTGTCTTTTTGGTTTTGCCAACTGAAATCATCATAGGTCATTACAATGAAGTCAACAGAAATGTCGCAGTTACAAGCAATGCTATCATAATTATGAAATACTCAATAAAATAGAAAACCGCACATTTTCTCATTTTTAACAGTACTATGCTGCCGATCTAACAGTCCAAAGTTTCCGACCTGGAATGACCAGGCCGCAGACAGCCGTGAACAATCCTCTGCCATTATTCCTTTAAGTGTGCACACTGCTCATTCCAATCAGTGCCACAGAGAAGGAATCAAATGCGTGGAGTACTATGATAAACCAGTATGTTACGTACCAGTAGTACCAGAAAATCGATGAACCAGAGGAAAGTCATGCTAAAGAAGAAAGTTATCTAACTCCAGATTCCCCTGTGGAGGGGGGCGGTAGAATTACACCCACGGTATTCCCTGCGTGTCGTAAGGGGCTCTCAACTTGGGAGCGTGGGTTAGTGACCACGGGGCACTGAGTTGAGTCCTAGCACTGCTTCCACTTACTTGTGCCAGGCTCCTCATTTTCATCTATCCTATCCGACTTTCCTTGGTCAAATCTTGTTCTATTCCAACCCCGACGGGATTAGAACTTTCTAGGCCTAGAGAGTCGTTCATTTTCACGCCCTTCGTGGCTCGTGTCTTTCTTTCGCTGATATCTTCCTTTTTCGCAGTGTCGGATTCCTTCCATTTTTCTCCCTGATTAGTGTTAAATAAAGGATGGTCACCTAGTTGCACTTCCTCTTAAAACAATAATCACCACCACCACCACCACATTAACACGTAGCATTTCTCCTCTAATGGTTGGCGTCCAGAAAAGCATCCAGCCGTAAAAGAATGCCAAATCTGCTACACACCCTGACCCGCAGTAAGAACCGGATAGAGTGGGGAGTAATAGAAACGAGCCCAGTGGCATCACTGCTCGCTTCTCACCAAGACAGTCCGGGTTTGATTCCCGGCCAATATTTGTGGGATTTACGAAATGAAATACCACGCCCATTTTCCTGGAGATGAAAAATGGGAAACCACGAGAAATAATTTTCGAGGATGGACGACGGGGTATTCGAACCCAGCAGCCTACCGAAGTAGCTGTAACTAGTCGTCCGGCAACGCACTGACCTAACCTGCTTGGTACCTTCTCCCAGACATGGAGGCTCAGCTCCATATTTGGAGATATTTTAGGAAAATACCATTTATTTGCTAATGGCTTTACGTCTCACCGACACAGATAGGTCTTATGGCGACGATGGGATAGGAAAGGCCTACGAGTTGAAGGGAAGCGGCCGTGGCCTTAATTAAGGTACAGCCCCAGCATTTGCCTGGTGTGAAAATGGGAAACCACGGAAAACCATATTCAGGGCTGCTGACAGTGGGATTCGAACCCACTATCTCCCGGATGCAAGCTCACAGGCGCGCGCCTCTAACCGCATGGCCAACTCGCCCGGTGGGAAAAGACGTAGACGCATCACCATATTTCGTGTTGCAAAACGAGTTTCCCCCAGAAGTGTTATGTAAAGTAGGGGCAGTAGCTGCTTATAAGACTTTTAGAAATTACATTGCACTTCGTTTAGCTTACCTTATCTTGGGTGATGACACAACTTATCAAATGACCATTTGCTTGTCAACGCCGGTCGCATCCTGTCAACGCCGGTCGCATCCGGCACGGTTACAGATTATGCGGTCGCTAGTGGCACGGGTCGCATGCGGCACGGTCGCATCTGGCACGCCACCAGTCAGTCATAGTCTGGCCAGGTAGTCTACAACAGAACACGGCGGTCTGAATGAGCGAGAGGTAAGAGAAAGGAATGCTGGAATGTGGCAACATCGTGAAATGGCACGTGCAGTGCTCCTCCCTCCAGCCCTAACTGTCATAAATCTTATTAAGATGTTAGAGGTAGCCTATATTTACTGAACTTGATAAATGCGGAAGATCCAGTCCTGGTCCTGTTGCTATTCCTTGTGAGTTTTTAGAATACCTTCCACTCAACGCATTAAATGTCCGGCTCCATGGCTAAATGGTTAGTGTGCTGGCCTTTGGTCACAGGGGTCCCCCGTTCGATTCCTGGCAGGGTAGGGAATTTTAACCACCATTGGTTAATTTCGCTGGCACGGGGGCTGGGTGTATATGTCGTCTTCATCACCATTTCATCCTCATCACGACGCGTAGGTCGCCTTATGGCCGTCAAATCAAAGGACCTGCATCTGGCGAGCCGAGCTTGTCCTCGGACACTCCCGGCACTAAAAGCCATTCACCATTTCATTTTTCAACGCATTAAATTACCTGCTTGCAATATTCAACAATACATGGAACACAAAGTATTTCCTGACCAATGACGTTATGCTATTGTAGTTCCAATACCTAAATCAGGAAAAGACAGCACAATGCCTGACAGCTACCGGCCCATAGCATTAACGATTACAATTTGCAAGCTACTGGAAAAAATAGTTAATAAAAGGTTTGTATCTCGAACACATGAATTTTTTTCAACCCTGTACAAAGAGGATTTCGAGAAGCTCATTCACCTATGGACTACTTAATAAACCTAGAATCCGAAATCTGGGACGCGTTCAACAAACAGCACCTCATTGCAGTCAGTTTATACATTGAAAATGTCTATGGCATGGTGTGGAAAGATTATACTGTGAGAATATTGATCAGAAACAAGATTTCAGGTAACATGTTGCACTTCATTTTTAATTTTCTTCAGGATCGAGAAATCCAAGCCAGAGTAAATGGAATTTTATCAAAGGAAGTTGCCATCGATAATGGAGTCCCACAAGGATCAGTCATCAGCGTCACATCATTCCTCGAAGCAATAAATGGCATTATTTCCAACATCAGTTCACCTGTAAAGACCTGTCTTTTCGTAGGCGATCTGACAATATGTTGTGCGGGAAAGAACAATTCAATAATTACTCCAAGAAAGCATTAGAAACATCCTAAAGTGGGCTAAATACACAGAGTTCAAGTTAGAAAAACCAAAACCAAATGTATATTGTTTTCTAATAGCAAACCTGCATTTATGAACCCAACCTTTTACATGGACAATCACAAAATTGAAATCGGTGAAAAAAATCAATATTCTAAGAGTTACTTTTGATAACAGGTTACCTTGAATTCCTCGTATTAAAAATATCAAAGATGACTGTCTAAATGATTAAATATAATGAAAATCCTAGCAGCTAATACTTCTAAAGTAATTCTCAGAGTTAAGTTAGTGGATTGTGCTACAGCGTACGGTATATTTCTCAAGAATGTCTACACTAGTACAATCCACCGCTCTACGAACGGCCTTGAGAGTTTACTGTACTAGTCCAGTAACCAGTATGCAGATCGACTAAGGTTAACCACCACTTGGAGTAAGAAGAAAACAACTGAGCCTATCATACGCTTTCGAGATAGCAGCCATGAACGATTCACACATGATTAATAATGCTATTGTATTTACGTCCGACTAACTGCTCTTTTACGGTCTTCGGAGACGCCGAGGTGCAGGAATTTAGTCCCGCAGGAGTTCTGTTACGTGCCAATAAATCTACCGACACGAGTCTGACGTATTTGAGCACCTTCAAATACCACCGGACTGTGCCAGGATCGAACCTACCAAGTTGGGTCAAAAGGCCAGGGCCTCAACCGTCTGAGCCACTCATCCCGGCGATTCACACATGAAACCTTACGTCTTTTCTAATAGGCATAAAGATGAATTCACTGTCTTACACGCGCAATCATTGCCTTTCCATCTCAGGCTGTCTAAATCTCGTAAAGAGCTGAACCTTAATGTTCCCCCTCCACTACGCACCGACAGATCTCTTGTACCCCCTCCTTGGACAATTACTCTGCCCACAGTGAACCTATAACTAATCAACAACGCTAAAGATCAGACTAATACATCTGTTTATCAACAATTATTCAATGAGATTTGCAGCAGACACCCAAAACACAGTCTAATTTATAACCATGGGTCAAAGTGCAACGGAAGAAATGGCTGTGCCGTAATATACCCTGATCACAAAATGCTCTTTAGACTGCCTGACTTCTACATTATCCTTTCTTACCAACTCTGTGCACTTAAACAGACTTTTCCAGTTCATTTACGATTTGTTCCGACTCCAAAAGCAGGCTACATTAACTGCAATTCGAAACTCTTCATCGAGCCATATTCTGGCAAAGAAAAGTCAGTTTTTGTCTCAAAAAATCAAGAGCGTAGGAAAATATGTTACATTCACATAGTGGAATCCAAGGTAATGAGTCGGCTGTTAGAACACCGAAAGAAGCTACGAGGCATCCACTGAGAGACCCTATACCACATAGCGACATAATGTTATGCCAACACTGGCTAGGCGCTTCAAAAAGCAAACTTTGTAAAATGACATCCAGTTCTATGACGCACTACCGAGTTACGAACCTTTCCAGGCAAGATCAGGTTTTAATATCACGACTGAGAATAGGATACTGGAAGGTAATGCACAGTTACCTTCTAAGGAAAGAACAACATCTCATCTGCAATGTATGTAACTCACCATTGACAATCAAGCATATCATTACTGAATGTCAATTCTACAACCATGGGCGAAAGTTCCACAGTATTCCTAATGAGCTCCAAAAGGAGCTGAATTCTCCTTCACTATGCCTCCTAATTATTAAATTATTTAAAAATTCCTGTTTATATTACCAAATATAAAGATTATTTTTCACAGGTTGTATGTACTATTGTAAAATGTTTTCATATTGACATATTTAATGTAAGTCGCGAGTTATAATAATTTAGTGTGGCTATTTCTAGCCGAGTGCAGCCCTTGTAAGGCAGACCCTCCGACGAGGGATCGCGAGTTAAATTAAAGCGACTATAAAACCAGACTCCATGGTGTAACAGCCCCGAAGGGCCATGGCCTACCAAGCAACCGCTGCCCAGCCCGAAGGCCTGCAGATTATGAGGTGTAATGTGGTCAACACGACGAATACTCTCGGCCGTTATTCTTGGCTTTCTAGACCGGGGCCGCTATCTCACCGTCAGATAGTTCCTCAACTGTAATCACTAATCACGTAGGCCAGCTCCCAGATCCAGGTAAAATTCCCTGACCTGGCAGGGAATCGAACCCGTGGCCTACGGGTAAGACCCAGGCACGCTACCCCTACACCGCAGAAACGGCTTTAAAGCAACTATAAACATTTTAAATAAAAATACGACTTTGTTTGCATTCATTTGTGTCCCTGTTTCTTTCTTGATTTTTTGCTGTGGACTTTTTTATTCTCTCTCTCTCTGGGCCAATGTGTCCTCTTGGTCACCTTGTCATTTGTGAATTTGGATGTACTAAAAACCTCCCTATCTTAGATGTCTTCTTGTGTGATTCCTGCCGATTTAAGGTTTTAAAAATTTTATTTTACCGATCCATTTCGGAGAGCATGTTTTCATAAAATTCAGCTATAACCAACATACAATGATAATAATAATAATAATAATAATAATAATAATAATAATAATAATAATAATAATAATAGATAAAACAACTCCGCACAACAGATCAGACATAACAGGATGAAGAGACCGAAGAACGACCTCTATGAAAAGATAAACACCATTACGGATGAAAGCAGAAAACGCCGAGAAAAGTTTTACACACACATTTACAGAATGAACAACTCTAGAACGGCAAAGAAACTACTCAGCATCGTAACAAAGAGTAAATGCGGTTCGGAATGGCTAAAAGAGGTTCAGAGGGACCTACAATAGATCAACATAGCGAATCTCGAGGACCCCACCGAGCGCCGAAATAAAATCACAATGTAAAATTTGAGTCAAGAAGATCAAGGCAATCTGGAAAAAAGTGGACAGAGAAGCGAAGAGAAAGCATTCAGAGAGGATGACGAGATTTTGGGAAGAAAAGAGGAAAAACGCCCGAAGGGGAACAATGACTAGTTGGCTGAATGGTCAGCGTACTGGCCTTCGGTTCAGAGAGTCCCGGGTTCGATTCCCGGCCGGATCGGGGATTTTAACCTTAATTGGTTAATTCTAATGGCTCGGGGGCTGGGGTTGTGTGGCGTATTCAAGATTAGAAATCATCCTAGGTAGGGCCCTCATTTTCACAGACATGCAGGTCGTCTAATAGGCCGTCTACTAGAAAAAGACCTGCACCAGACCTCTCCGGAGGCCATACGCCATTATTATTTACACGATTGTTCCCTAATAATAATAATAATAATAATAATAATAATAATGTCCGCCTCTGTGGTGTAGTGGTTAGTGTGATCAGCTGCCACCCCCGGAGGCCCGGGTTCGATTCCCGGCTCTGCCACGAAATTTGAAAAAAGTGATCCAAGGCTGGAACGGGGTCCACTCAGCCTCGGGAGGTCAACTGAGTATAGGTGGGTTCGATTCCCACCTCAGCCATCCTGGAAGTGGTTTTCCGTGGTTTCCCAGTTCTCCCCCAGGCAAATGCCAGGATAGTACCTAACTTAAGGCTACAGCCGCTTCCTTCCCTCTTCCTTGTCTATCCCTTCGAATTTTTCCATTCCCCACCAAGGCCCCTGTTCAGCATAGCAGGTGAGGCCGCCTGGGCGAGTTACTGGTCATCCTCCCCAGTTGTATCCCCCGACCCAAAGTCTCACGCTCCAGGACACTGCTCTTGAGGCAGTAGAGGTGGGATCCCTCGCTGAGTCCGAGGGAAAAACTAACCCTGGAGAGTAAGCAGATTAAGAAATAATAATAATAATAATAATAATAATAATAATAATAATAATAATAATAATAACCTGCGCTCCTGCCACCTGAGATATTTTACATGCCGACATCGTACGACATGGAGTGTCGAATGGACTTTGCAAACATCAGACTTTAAAGGCGGCTACACACGTTACTGTATAACTGTGCGATTTAACTCCAACGATAAACTGCGCAGTAAAACTGAAATCACTATAGCCTCCACACGGTACAGATAACTGCGTCGATCGACAGTACTCATCAGACATTTATCAAAGCAACAATGTCATCTACGGACGATGATGACGTACTGGCGGTGTTGAGTCTATGTGTGTGCATAATGAAAAAGCAAAAGAAGACACGCAGCGTGTGGTCTAAAATTGGCTACTACAGAGAAAGCAATATTCACACGTAAATTTATTAAATGAGTTACGTTTTGTACCGAAAGATTGGC
The DNA here is from genome assembly GCF_040414725.1 of Anabrus simplex. Classification (NCBI taxonomy): domain Eukaryota; kingdom Metazoa; phylum Arthropoda; class Insecta; order Orthoptera; family Tettigoniidae; genus Anabrus; species Anabrus simplex. Next base: position 10,953,553 of record NC_090274.1, on the reverse strand, counting down.
ACAATTATTTAAGAATAATAATGTAATTTGTTTTACGTCCCACTAACTACTCTTTTACGGTTTTCTGAGACGCCGAGGTGCTGGAATTTAGTCCCGCAGGAGTTCTTTTACGTGCCAGTAAATCTACTGACACGAGGCTGACGTATTTGAGCACCTTCAAATACCACCGGACTGAGGCAGGATCGAACCTGCTAAGTTGGGGCCAGAAGGCCAGCGCCTTAACCGTCTGAGCCACTCAGCCCGGCCAATTATTTAAGAATGGCTGAAGAACTTATCTACATCTTCTATCACTGGTTACTCCATTTATAAAGAAAAAGGATACTGTGATGAGACAAGCTATATCTCCTAATGACAGATTGTCCGCTACCTTAAGATATTTAGCCACGGGTTAGATGTAGAGGTTCTTGGGGTCTCTTGTTCATGTAAGAAGTCCAGTAGATGAAAGTACCACAATCGCAGAGTGTATATCTCGTCAGTGTCTGACCCCGTTATTTTAGATTGTTTAACTTTGTTTAACTCCTTTTTGTAAGAACTCCTAAGATCATTAATCCTTTTTACAACTACGTCTCTGTTGGCTTTGCAGTCAATTAATATATATTTTTGAATCAACTTACTGTATGCGGCGTCTTTCTGTTCCGATTGTGATAATCTTTAGATTTCGTCTGCCAGAGACAAGATTCATTTCTATAGCATTCAATGAAAGCTTCTAAATGCTCACGATATCCGCTTTGGTCTTCCTGAGACATGTTGTGATAACTTGTAGCGCGCACTATCTTAACGAGTGACTCACTTGAACTGATCAATCGGCAGTCGCCACGGTCCACACGTTGCGATAAAACTATGCAAACGCAATCGACACAGTTTTATTGGTTAGAAAAATGAACTTGCTCCGATGAACTGTGCAAGCAGAAATAACTGCAACGATTTACCATCCACACGTGAGAGAAATCTACGCAGTTCGGTTGGTGCAGTTAAATCGCACAGTTATGCAGTAACGTGTGTAGGCGCCTTTACTCTTGTTTCTAGCTCGACTTCCTCGCGGGGAATAGAACCCAGGTCCTTCAGCACACACTAAATTATATACTAAAGATACTGCAGATAGGTGATTCAGAATTAATTCGACAACACTTAGAATGCTGTGTGGGAACGTAAACAGATACATGGGCGTTGTGGGTTGTCAACACTTGGGGTTTGGTAATTGGTGTGCGTCCCACATTTTGTCAAGAAACCACCACCAACCTACAGTACCGGCCATAAGTATTTTGACATTCATATTTTTGACCATAGATAACGTAAATGATGCAAAACAAACAGGACACCGGCTCATTACTTTACCTGCTTGCGTCTGAATAGAGAGTTCAGTATTGCTTATGTTTCGAACCTACTAGTAATGCGGGACCAACTGTTTACGGGGAAACCGTAAGTATTTTGACATATGAGAGTTTGCTTGTATGAATGATTTACTTAATTATGATTCCCAGTTTTTCTTTCACCCAAACAGACATTACAATGGGGAAAAGGAAAGAGTATCCATTAAATTTTAGGCAAGCAGTGACTGCGGCTTTGAAGAGAGGCATTAGCCAGCACAAGTTGCAGACAAATTTGGTCTTTCTAGACAAATTGTAAATGTTTGGAACAAAGGCTACAACAACCGCGGAATACTTTTAAATAAGCCTAGATCTGGTCGCCCTAGAATTGTTACCCCCTGCTGTTGAAAGACTCATTCGAAGGCAATGTATTGTTGATCCTCGAACGACGGCAGTAGCTGTACGGAATAATTTAGAAGACAATTATAAGATCAAACTTAGCTTAACTACTATAAAACGGTACTTCAAACACCAAGGTTTTACAGGCCGACGACCAAGCAAGAAGCCCTTGATTTTAGCAAAGAACAGGAAGGCCGGACTTTGCCTTTGCTAAGAAATATGGTGGCTGGTCGAACAAGGAATGGAGTGAAGTAATGTGGAGCGATGAGAGTAAATTCAATATGTTCAACTTGGATGGAAATTCCTTTGTCAGACGTCCAGTTACCACACGCATTGATAAAAATTGAAGGAGTCATGGATCAATTTTTATACGGCAGGATTATCGAACAACACATGGTACCATATGCTAAACAAAATATGCCTCGTGGGTGGTTGTATGAGCATGACAATGATCCTAAACATACCTTCAAAAGACGCCTGAGAAAGAAGAGTCAGGGTTGTTGATTGGCCAAGTCAAAGCCCTGACCTAAATCCAATGGGAGGAACTCAAAAGGCGTGTTAAACGCAAAACATAGACAAAGAAGGAGCCATATTTCGCAGCTTTAAACGAAGAATGATCCAAAATTCCCGCCTCCCGCCTTGAGACGTTGGTGGATTCAATGCGAACTCGATGTTCTGCAGTTGTACTAGCAAATGGCTACCCAACTAAATACTAGATGATACGAAGTACATAATTATGAACTTCTGGAACGGTTTTTCTGGTTAGTTATGTGTGTCAAAATATTTATGGTCTCCATGTATTGCTAAAGTGTAATTATTTGTCTTATACATTTGTATGAATGTGATGGTTTGGTTGGGTGTAGAAATGGTCAACTTACTTGTGTTGTACAAGTAATTGTTTAATAAACAAAGAGACCAGAGCAATACTGCTGTTCTTTTCACTTCCTTGCAGTATTTACATTCCATGAAGTTTCGTATATCCTCAAAGAATGTATTCCCTCGTCTTCATCTTCCTTTCTTTACTAGTAATTTTCCTTCATTTTCATTTTACATTCATTGACCATTATTAATAATCTTGACAATGATGGTCGGGATTGGAACCGTATTGACTTAATAACAGTAAATATGTTGGAAGACGGTCCGCCTAGTCAATACTATTTATTTATTTACCTTTCACCTTAACATCTAGTACATGTTTCGAGAATATTATGCATTCTCTTCCTCAGCTAGTGGATTAAAATTCAGTATACAATAAGACCTGACTAATAGGGGGGCCCCCATTAAAAATTCAAAACAATGAGTATTACAATGTAACACTTAAACACTAAACATTTGAATTCCGTACAAAAGAGAGGTAGATTGCTGCGTCATGAAATGAGAACACAGCGGAAAGTAAATCGCTTGTGGATTAAAGATGAAATCAGGTTCTTACACCTTAAAAAAACGAAGCTGAACAACACGCTTTATGAATTACACCTACTCATCACTAGTCAAATTTTGACTCTCGAATGGGAGGAGGCGCAATTTAACATTGACCTCTCATTATTTACAATACTAAAGAAAAAACAAGATATTCTAGATAGAAAATACCAGAGGCTCATTGAAGACAAATGCATCACCAAAGATGAAATGCGAAACAACAACACATACACGACAACACACACATTTTATCCGCCACTCAAAAACCTGACCAACGTTGATTTCAACGATGACGAAGTCGAAATATTAAGTAAGGGTCCCAAACATAACTGGCCACACACGAGTAAGACTGTCCAAAATAGAGAACTAGTGAAACTGATAGCGGAATCTGAAGTAGCAATTGCAGAGGTACCTATAGACGAACAAGAGAATATGAGGTTCGAGGCTAAAAATAAAATTTGTAAAATAATGGAACATAAAACCATCGCAGATACCCACACAAATAACAATCTCCGAAAGATTAATAAGAAGATCAAAGATAATAACATAATTGTCACGAAGGCTGACAAGGGTAACGCTATAGTTTTAATGAATAAAGATGATTACATCAGTAAAACGAACGATTTCTTGCAGGGAGACAACTTTCGTCAGATAAAGAAGGACCCCACTAACAACATGCAAAAGACTTTCAAACAAATTTTAGCTAACACTAATTTTTTGATGAATTCGAATGAAACAAAACGCTTGGTAAATATGAACCCAGGATTACCGAAATTGAGGGCTATGTCTAAGGTACACAAAGAAGGCATACCTATTAGACCGGTTGTAAACTTCAGAAACAGTCCTACATATAAAACGGCCAAATTTGTACACACGTTTTTAAAGAAACATTACAGATTTAATGTAGATACAAGTCTCCGCAATACCATAGATTTTTGTGATAGGACAAAAAATTTAATTTTATCGCAATATAATACTATCCACAGCTTTGATGTGAAAGATATGTATTCGAATATTCCGATCACGGAGACTATCAACATTGTTAAGAACAACTTAAACACACATAGTTCGTTGAGTAAAGTAGAAATTGATGAATTCATTAACATTAAAGTTCATATTAGAAAACAACTTTTTTACTTTCAACAATAACGTGTACAAACAAGTTAACGGGTTGGCGTCTGGTATCCTTGCAGATATATTTATGGACCATATGGAATCTAATAAAATAGTCGGTAAAATAAAAGGATTAGACTTATGGTTAAGGTTTGTTGATGACCCGTTCGCTATCATTAACGAACAAGAACTCAAGCCAAACGAACTGTTAGACCAATTAAACAACCTTGATAAACATATAATGTTTACAATCGAGTCGGAAGATAATAAAAGTCTAAACTACCTAGACGTAACATGGAGACTAGAGACAATAAAAACCTGATTTACCAAGTATTTAGAAAACCTACACACACAGATGTTGTTATTAGGAAAGACTCGAACCACCCAGGAGAACATAAGAAAGCGGCATTTTAAAGCTTCATCAATAGAGCAGTAAGAATACCATTAAACAGAAATGATTTTAATAAAGGGATAAACATTATACAAGATATTGCCAAAAGAAACGGTTACCCCAAAAGCTATGTCAATAGGATAAAGAGTAAGGTCGTGAATAGACCTAACGCTCTACTTGTAAATAAGGAAGAAAAAAAGAAATTCGCTACATTCACTTACATTAATAAACAATCATATAGTTTGGTTAAACTATTTAGGAAACACAATATCCATGTATCCTTTAGAACAGATAATAATAATAATAATAATAATAATAATAATAATAATAATAATAATAATAAAAATAATAATAATTTATTGTTCAATTCGAATAGCGTAAACACCAACAATAGGTTCAGTAAGTCAGGTGTATACAAACTGTCGTGCCAAGATTGCGGAAAAAAAATATGTCGGACAGTCAGGTAGAAGTGTGGTGGTACGGTATAAAGAGCATGTCAATGCACGAAAACATTCTAGATACTCTGCAATGTGTGAACACATGCATGAAAGCAACCATCATTTCACAAATATTGAACGTGATATGACTTTATTACATTCATTAAGCAAAGGCAAACAAATGAATGCCCTAGAGAAATTAGAAATATACAAATTGCAAAAATTTGATAATGAGAACAGCCTAAATGAACACATTGCAGAAGACAATCAGTTGTTTAAATTGGTAACCCAATGCCCCAGTAAGAGGCCAAATGAAGTCAAGCGTGTAAGGGGGGGGGGGAAGTATGACTGTAGTATCAGGGGCGGTTCCTTCCACCCCTCTTTCCAGCCACCACGCAACCCAATGTAATTCCGCAACCAGTTGCCATACAACATCAGGTGTCTTCACATCTATCCAACATATGCATGCCACACGTAATATTTACATCATCACACTGGTAAGGTTTAATATTTTTGCCCCGTTGTATTCTCACTTGTTCATGTCGGAGCCTTTTTGTTAATTTCTATTTCATTTCCTTTTTATAGATCATTTTAACCTATTTTCAACCTGGCTGCATAATACATCTATCAACCGAAGATAATGGCAGGACTCCAAGTTTTAATGCAATTTTATTTATTCTTGTACAAATCTAATTGAACTACGCAAGATAGTATTACAGTTCCAAGGACACCGTAAATTCACATCATTATACGACGCTGCGTCCAATATTTTAATTTAAATAGACATCATTTTAACACCCATTAACGGTGGATATCGGCAGGACTTCAAGTTTTAATGCAATTTCATTCATTCCTAACTCAACTTTATTGAACTACGCAAGGCAACTTCAAGGATACTGTGAATCATATCATCACAAGACGTTGTATTTTATTAGACATTACTATATTGTGTTTTTAATTTGTACTTGACAAAATGGGATTTTAATTCTATGTTTGTACCATCCAAATTCTTAAGTGTTACATTGTAATACTCATTGTTTTGAATTTTTAATGCCCCCCCCCCCCTTCCCTATTGGTCAGGTCTTATTGTATACTGAATTTTAATCCACTAACTGAGGAAGAGAATGCATAATATTCTCGAAACATGTACTAGATATTAAGGTGAAAGGTAAATAAATAAATAGTATTGACTAGGCGGACCATCTTCCAACATATTTACTGTTCATTGACCATACATTAATCGCTCACTGCTCTATCAGCACGCGCTGACTTGCCTTCGGTTATGGGATTGATAGGCCTGCATGAATGGACTGTGTTAGAATATTTCCTCTTGTCGTTTTATAACCTAGCATGGAGTAGCACATTAATTAATTATCTAAAAGTATATATTTTGGTGAAAAATAGGAACTCCTCTTCACTTTCTGTGGATGAAGATTTTAAACAGTCGTTGTCACTTTTCATTAAAAAAATACTTTAATAATCCAAGTTGTTTAATGAATTGCATCGCGCAGAAGAAACAAGCAAACGTTGGGAAGCGTGATGTAGTTTTATCATGGATATATTTTCGGGCTGGGGAGCGTGGACTATTTTCCAACACCACAGAAGCCATAGCAACCAGAGTACGTCTTCTTGTTTCCGAATTTGGCCGCCTATGGACCGCATTGAACTTAAGGCTTTCTCTTCTTCTTCTCCTCCTCCCAGACCTCTTCATCCTTTCACTTCTGATCTTCCTTTCTTTTTCAGATATGGCCAGTTAGGGTCTACATTTTGGTGGTTTCTCCTAGAATGTTTTGATGCTGTCCACTCGGGAAAATGGAGACATGCTGGACTAAAGAAAAGAAAAGAATCGACATGTTGTAAAGGAAGTCAATGAGCAACGGAGCTGATAAAAGATATGGAAAAATGGAAGTTAAACCTTGTAGGTCATATCCTGAGACATAATGACTTCCTAGTAAACGTCTTTGAAGGTAAAATACTAGGGAAGAAAGGAATAGGAAGACCAAGGAAGACATACTTTGAGGATGTGAGACACGTGATGGGATGTAAAGAGCACAAGGAAATGAAGAGAACAGATGGATTGAGAGAAGAATGGTCGCAGCGACAAGAGTTAGCCGTTAGTGTATGATGATGATGATGATGATGATGATCCATGTAGTGGAGGAACTTAGATAATGTCACTGAAATGTACGACACCACTTCCTGTCATTGACATTAAAATTATATTCTACTCATGTGTACGTTGGTAACGCTATCAATACGGAAGGTTTCTGGTCGGTTCAATCTTCGAATTGACCTTAATATTCTTTTTATAGAAACAATAACAATCAAAAACAGCTTTTATTATTGGAAATCGTAGCGACATTAATACAAACCCGGAAATGTTCTATATTTATCAAGATTGCCAGACTTGTCTGAAGAGCCAGCCTTAATGGCAACATAACGGTATCAATATGAAGTACACGGCTTGTCTATCAGGATTTCGAGCGTGTGCCTGTATTCAAATGTTAAGGAAATGGAGCAAGGACTTAGACAGGCGTCCTCTCCCACTCCACTGGGTATGGGCGACGCGATCTCGGGTCCGCAGCCAAGAACGCTAGCACTGCACTACCGCTGACGAACTGGTTTGCCCTGGAAGTTCATGTATTTGCATATTTTGTCTTAGGGTTCAAAATATATGCTTATACATTATGTGTACGAATGCTGTAATTTTCATTTATTTGAACATGATTTTATGGTGCATATAGCGTCATGTTTTCGTGATTTTGATAAATGCATCATATTTCAATATTGTATTGCCTACATGACATATTTTAACGAGTTTTTATAATTTCCTGATCTTAATAAATGCTAACAACAGTAGACGAGATAGGATGGCTGCAGCGTTTCGCAGAACACACGACCTGTACAAGAGAAAGGCAATTCCAATGCAAGATTCAGACATCACAACACGGTGATTAAACCATAATGTCTCTATGGAAGTGAATGACTCCGAGTTATTGGAAAGGCTGGTCTGAGAGACGCTGAAAAGTTTAAGAGGAAGATCCTTCGAAAGATAACGGGCCCAAAGATCGTGGCCGGACAATACAGATTGGGAGGACGAGAGGAACTATATCAGAAAACCGAACGATTGATGGAATTCATCAAGAAGCGACGACTCAAGTTCTATGATCATCTATTTAGAATGGATGACAATCGGTTGTATAAGTGTAAGTGGTTCACAGAGGTCAGGAAAGTTCTCAAAAAATTGGACTCAAGAGTGAAGAAATTGTTAACAGAACCAAGTGCCAACACCAGATAAACAACTTACAATGCTTTCGTAAAGAAGAACAGCAGAACCACAGTGGGACAGTAGATAGGAAGGAGACAGGCCGCCAGAGAGGGAATGGGACGATTCTGGGCTGCAAAGAAAGCTTCCAAAAACGAGCAAATGTTGCTTATTTTGATCTCTAATGACCGCAAACGTCGAAAAAGTAATGCATCATATTTCAATATATTACTGCCTATATGGCATATGTGAGCAATTTTAAGGCTTTGTTGTATTTTTTTTCTCTGGATCATATTGGCAGTAACGTTGCACGCGATGGAGCAACTCGTCACATGGACAGGTGTAATGCTGCTGTGATTATGTCATGCAGTGAATTCCCTGCTGCATCATCCTTCTCCGCTTTGGTTGGCCGCTGGCAGTAGTGCTGTAACTTGTAACGGTGATGTGAACTGGTTGCGTGCCAAATAAATTATATTGCGTATAAAGTGTGTTAAAAGTCCTTGAAATGCCGAAAGTCAGACCAACTTCGAGTGGTAGATTAACTAATTTACAGAAAGAGTTTTCAGATCTACAGATAACAGGGCACAGTTCTGTGCAGCGTGTGGGAAAATATGTAGGGAGTGAGAAAAAATTTCAAGTATTTCAGCATATAAACACAGCGGAAAATAGGGAGAATTTAATCAAAAAACTCGCAAATAAAGAGTATGTTCAAAAGCAGCTAGTAGGGTTACAGAATGCCAAGCATTTTTAGCTCCTGATGTTCCCTTGTAGAAAATGAATAATCTGAAATTACAATGTTTTCTTGCCAAATACACCCAAGAACATGTGCCTGAAGAAAGTACTTTACGTAGGGCGTATGTAGGACATGGTTACAATAACGTAATCTCAAATTTACAGACTGAACTAAATGGATCAATTCGTGTGGTTGTCTGTTGATGAAATCACTGATTGAAGGTAGTTCGGGTTTAGGAAAGGTTATTCACTGGACTCGAATGATTCTGCATCAACAGAAATAGTTCAAAATATTCTGTCAGCCCTAAGGTTGGAAGAGGGTCTTTTCATATCTGCCCATTTTTCTTTCCTACCAAGAGTCATAACGTCACTGGAAGTTGTAGGATCTCCCTTAAATGAATCACTTTCTGTTTTTAAGCCATTAAAATTCTGTTCCTGGTAGTATAGGAAAAAATGTAAAAGAGGAAGTGAATTGTGTAATTTCAAAAATCCTGGTTATGAACAGATCTGTCATATTCGAGACATCTTGAAGAAAAACCGTCTATTACGTCAAGAGACTCGCCCTTCTCTCTGTGGAGAAGTTAACATCGTTTAAGGAGGGTTTGAAAGGCAAAAATCTAAAGTTTTTGACATTTTACAAAATGTGTCTTACAATTTTATTGTTTCCTGAATAAAATGGTATATAATTTATCTCGATGAGATCTTCAGAAGTATTTAGTTTTCAACTTTATAACATTACTTGCATATCTGTCAAGCTAGTTAATTTTGGATATATTTTTATTTGTACTGTGTGTATATCTTTGAAACTACTCCGCGTGGAAGGCTGTGGTTTTCACCTATCGATAGAGTGGAGTATTTCGAACATAAGAATTCTATTCCTGAAGCTGTTATGGAGACCATAAAGGCAATTTACATGAACCTAGCTCCTCCAGACCTCAGAATGTGTCTACATGTGCGTAATACTCAGAATCGTAATTGAGTCCAACAATATTATCTGGACTCGAGTGCCTCAGAATGTATCTGTAGTGTTAAAAATTTTGAAATGGGGTGTCAGTGATGCTGTGTTAACATTTAATGATGGGATAATGGAAATACTAAAAATGGTAATGCATCTCACCATCAACCCTGGCTGCCATACCATTAAGGGACTGCAAAATTCAGACAAATTAAGAATTGCCAAAACACATCGTGCAGCCAAGTTAATCACCAAAGAAACAAGATCAGCCCGAAGGAAAATGTTTTTGGAGAAGGTGGGGTACAAGGGTAAGGATCCTCTCTGTGCTGCTGGATGATTCTGAGTCTTCATATAAAATAAGAGTGAATTATTGTTATTTTAATTTTTAAACTTGATTTTCTCAAGATTACATTTTTTACAGCTGATGTTCCTGTAACTGAAAAACTACTTTTGATAGCTACATAAAACTTTATGAGCTGCTTTATTATATCTTTCTACCCTTACGGAAGCATAATTATAGCATAAATGAAATGTCGTATGGCTTTTAGTGCCGGGATATCCCAGGACGGGTTCGGCTCGCCAAGTGCAGGTCTTTCTATTTGACACCCGTAGGTGACCTGCGCGTCGTGATGAGGATGAAATGATGATGAAGGAAACACATACACCCAGCCCCCGTGCCATTGGAATTAACCAATTAAGGGTAAAATCCCCGACCCGGCCGGGAATCGAACCCGGGACCCTCTGAACCGAAGGTCAGTACGCTGACCGTTCAGCCAACAAGTCGGACATTATAGCATAGATTTGCATAGACATTAAAAGTTAGAGGTTTGAATGTACAAATATTTTGTGTAAAAAAATTTCGTCTCTAAAAAAATATTTTGGTGCCTTTATATCTTATTTCTTAATTATGCTTCAGCACACATAAATAATACTCAAGAGTCAGCTGTATTTCATAGTCTTATCTTCATTGGTCCCAAGGATAAAGCAACATAAACTTGGCTTATTTAACATTGGCCGGATAGGCCTTCCAAACTTCTCGTAAATATACCCCCAATAACCTTCTCTCACGTGGAGTTCGACTCATTGGCTGAATGGTCAGCGTTGAGGCCGGGTTCGATTCCCGGCCGAGTCGGGGATTTTAATCGCCTCTGATTAATTCTTCTGGCCCGGGGACCGGGTGTTTGTGTTTGTCCCAACTGGGTCTGTAGCCTACCTTAATTAAGGCCATGGCCGCTTCCTTCCCACTCCTAGGCCTTCCCTATCTCATGGTCACCATAAGACCTATCTGTGTCAGTGCGACGTAAAGCCACTAGCAAAAAAAAAAAAAAAAAAAAAAAAAAAAATCTCTCCATAAAGGGTTGGCGTCAGGAAGGGCATCCGGCCGTAAACAGGGCCAAATCACATGTGCGACACAATTCGCATCCGCGACCCCACAAGTGTGGGAAAAGCAGTATAAAGAGAAGAAGAAGAATCTCGTCTCACGTGGAGAGAAGTTTTACACGTCACAAAAGTAAGTTTTCCCAGACAACAGACGAAGTTTTCCATTGAAAATTTACGCTGAGTGATGATTGTGAACTGCAATTCATCAGTCAACACGGGCAACGGGACGACGTTTGCTTCAACCTGAAGGGAATAAGTTTATTAATGTAATGCTAACTCGTCTTTTCTACTGCCAAGGGACAGTCATTCTTACAGGTTAATGATGCACATGTATTGGCATACATTTAGGTTCTTAAGAGCATAAGTTATGTGCTTCCATATTTCGTGGATTTGTATGGCATGAATTTCCTGGTCCTACTCATACCATTCACTTTCCCAATTTTAATAGTTATTTTCTTGTGAGAGATACGCTTTACTAATTCAACATTTCGTTATGCCTAAAATCAGCTATCAATACACCAAATAACAAAAACATTTTTGGTACTTGTTTTATGTCACACAGACAAGAACGAACGAGGAGTGGGAACGAACAACTCCTACCTTTTCAAGGGGCGATCATGGGAAAACCAACTTCAGGGCTGCCGACTCCCGAATGCAAGCTCACAGCTATATGACAGTAACCACGCAGTACTGGTGACTAGTTTTCCAATTCCAAAACGAGTTTTCTATCGTAATAAATGTTCAGAGTAAGAACACGTATCATTCAAATCATAGTATATAACTATTCTCTTGCGACACAAGAAATTGATAGTAAAGAAATCAAGAGCAAGTGTCCACTCATGGCAAGTTTCTATGAAGATGATGATGATAATGCTTGTTGTTTAAAGCGGCCTAACATCTAGGTCATCGGCCCCTAATGGAACGAAATGTAATGATAATTTAAAAGTTCAAAATCATCCACTGACTAGAATTCAAAACGTGATGATGAAGAATGAATGGATGGATATGAATTTAAGACAATCAGTGGATCCGACCCGCAATGCCCCACCTTCCTAAAAACTATCTGAAAAAAAATAGTATTACCGACCAAGGGACTGCTTCTAAAGCACATTCTTGAAACGATGATGCTTGATATCTAAAGGGGTCTAAAATCCAGGTCAACGGCCCCTCATAATGGTACTTATCGCTAGTAAAGCAGAACCATGGTATTTGTCATGTTGCGGTACTATTTAAAAGTAGTGTAGACTCACGGTGTTCCACACATTATGGTAGGCCTACTATTCACAAGTATCGTACGTCGCACAGATAACGCAGACCCACGGTGTCGCTCATATAGTGGTACTGATCACAGGTACTGTAAATCCACAGTGAAGCCACTCTCTGCTGTGTACGTAACATAGTGGTACTACTCGCAAGTAAAGGCGTGGGTGTATTCTTCACCTGCGTCCCCCACCCACAGGGGGGTAAGTTTCTCTAAACTAAGGCTAAAAGGAAATTATTCCGCAGTCATGAAACACCATTCTGATTTAAAGAGGAAACACTCATTCCAAAAGGTACCAGATCCAAAAAAAATGAAAATTGAGATGATGATGGCGCAGCTGATAAAATGACGACCGCGCGAGATATCAGTATGACCAACCGTGTAATGTGCATACACCCGATTGACGTTGTTTCCGATCACTCTGTATATGGAGCAACCGTTGAACATAAAATGTTCTGGTAAGAAATGTCTGTGACGGTACATACTGTACTTAGCTGTAAAAGATAAGCGTTTCCATGTTATACTTTGAAGTAAAAATTCGATGTTAAAATTACAACTGCGCACATAGATCGCGAGGGAAACAACTCATGTCGCCTACAAAGACATCTTATAATGCCGTGCGGGTGTAACCATATTTAAATTAAACATTCCGATCTTCATACATCGCGTTTTAACGACTGCCGGTAAATTATATTTAACCACGTTTAAATTCGGTCTCCGCGTGGCTTTCTTTTCACAACCGGCTGTCTGTTTCGGTTTAGGATATGAAATAAAACCTAATGTCGCCATTGTTATATCATGTGCTACGTGTCAGCACGTTCGGATCTCCTGAATCTTTGAGTTCAGAGAGGCCACTGTGGTCAGACATGTCACAATAAATTTGGTGCGGCACCCTTACCCTTGCCCCTCTAAGACGAGTAGACCTTGCTAGCGTGTAATGTAATAAAGAGCGTATCATGTGTCCACCGTTATCTCGTTCTGCTGAGCTAGGAAAGCGAGCGTTACGGACTACTTATATATCAGTTTTGGTTAGAACTGGTTTGTAGCATGCGTCATTGAACTTGACAAGAGTCTAGAGTCACATTAAATGCTTAGGAACCTGTGGAACTTAATGGCACAATAGCAAGTACCTTGGAACTTAACGTGGACAATGATTTCGTTCTCCTGCACAGTGACCTGTAAGAAACGGCACCCACATATTTTAGATCAGATATATCTTCTTCAACGGCATTATTGACTTCTGCAAGGCCTTCGACCTGTTGAGCAGAAAGCTTATAATAGAGAAACTAGAATCCCTAATTGGACCTCAAAACTACATATACTCCGTACGGCTCTACTTCTAAATTGACGTTTCAGCAGATTTTGGCTCTGTCTGGTGGTTATGCGCTGAAGCATAGACATCCAACCAATCCCAAGCTGCCATTCATATCGATTTATATCGGCAGAGCACGATCTCGAAACCTAGTTGCCAAGTCTAATATTTACATTCACCACGTGGTTAACCTATCTCGCTCAGCGTGTATGGTATTCGGTACGGTTCGCGATCTTTTGCGCTTTCCTTCAATATTTAGTGTGATTTTCATATTGTTGGAGGGTTCTAATGACTCTGAGATCAGTAGAGTGTTCCCATTGTAGGCCATAACCTCCTTTCTGTGCCAGCCATTAGCCGTTAGTGATGTGTTATTTCCTCATTCCCTTTTTTAGTGCCAGATATTGTTAGAAAGTGTAGTTCTTGTGAATTTGTTTTCAATCCATATTCATTCGTTTTTCTGAGTACTGTATTACAATTTAAAAGGGCTGTTTACCGCGGTCGTATTGCATCAGCTGTTCTCGCAGGCGTAGCGCGCTGGCAACAGAGGAAAGGCGATGCTCATTTGTTTTGCGAAACTTCAATTTAGAAGTAAGGCCGTGCGGAGTTTAGCAATACTTGCGAACAACGTGGTCCAGATCGACGACAACAGTGTGTTAGAACAAACGAACGGTATATTGCAGGGCGACCCACTAAGCCCTCTACTGTTTAGCTGTTCTAGATGTAGTACAAGTAGTTAGCATGAACAACGTCGCGATCTATATGTATGCGGACTACATGGTTCTAACTTCGGATTCGATTGAGCAGTTACAACTAGCTTTCGACAGATTACTGAAATGGTCTAAAGAGAATGGGCTAAGGATGAATAAAGTGAAAACGGTCATGATGACCTTCAGAAAGGGAGGAAGACTAGCTACAAAACCAAGTAATCAAATTAGAAGGGATAAACTTGCAAATAGTGAATAGCTTCAAGTATGTGGGTCTGACATTCCAAACCCATGGTGATATCTTTACCATACATATAAAGGAGAAGGTAGCGTCCGCAGTGGCTTCAATGTGTGATGTGAGGAATGTTAGTAAACTTTCGTTCAAAACGATTTAAGCTGAAAGTGATACCAGTCTTGACGTATGCTTTGGAATGCATATGGGACCACCTAAAGAAGAAAGACCTGAAACTATTAGAAAGTGCCAAAGCAAGGTACTTAAAAAAGGCTATGAATCTTTCAAAATTCACCTCTTCCCGCCTGGTGTATGTCCTGGCTCGCCAGGAATACTACATTGAAGAGCTTCGCATGCAGTTGAATCTGCCATCTACTGAGGCCTATCAACAACTATTGTATGAGCTGCAAGAGAAACGGAAGGAAATATGGGACATTTCTATACGACCGAAGCAATGATGTCCACTGACTGGATGGACTCGCACTACGAGCTGCGACGAGCTTGCGGTTCATGGGTTTCACCATAGAGTGTGTAGCATGAAGAAGTTCCACGTCTGTGTGAACTATGCGGACAGATATCACGTACTGCGGTGTAATCGACGCGGCTCCTCTCTAAGAAAGTTCTGTGAAAATTAATTATCCCATGCACATTGTGCGAAATTCTATACTACTTCTTCATGATAGACTGTTGTGCCTTACAGCGTTCAGTCTGCAAAACTCCTTGAATTTACTAACCTCCTTCACAATTAGCAAGTAATTTTGTGGGATCGTTGATTTCTTTTCCCCTTATTATAAAAATAATTAAATCCTGAGTCTAACAATCATCGCCTATGCTTGTGTTCCCCTCCACGGCCGAGTCGATCATTCTCCTAGCCTCTTCCATTCGCCTCACATGACCCCACCATTATAGTACAGTACAGTTCGTCCATCGAGCTCATTCCCAGCTTAGTCTTTGTATCCTCTTGTCATCGTTATCGCTTGTTTCTGCCGGCAACCATTGCAGCTACTTTCTATCTAGCTTCGACCAAATAAGACATCGTAGTTGGAATTACAATTAACCGAGCTGTACTATTTAGAAACGAGTGTTGATCTGCTTTTGACGCAGAGCCAAATTAGTAATAATCCTCATTATCATGATATTTCCGCTTCTTCACACTAGTTCATCATCATCATCATAATCATAATCCCCTGAAGGGGGAGGCGGGCTCTCCATCTGGCCAAGAGATGCGGACGGGTTTACGAGGATTGATGGATGAGGACGTAGGCATGGTACACTTGAGGAGTGGAGGAGGGAGAGGGTTACCGGACTCGTGGCTTATTGCTTTATTGAATTTGTAAGGATTTCATACACGCATTTGACGTGAATTTACAGTTTCCAGATTGTGCATTTTTTCTGTAACTTGATAGATTTCATGTGATTTCTTTTTTTTACCCAAATACCATTTTCGTACTTTGGTCCTAACATTTTCCTGAGGATTTTTCTTTCTTGTTTTTCGATCATCTGTATTCAAGATCTGCCACCAATTTGAATAGTTTCAGATGCATAAAGTGCTGTTGTAACTACTGTGTTATAATGTCGTAATTTTGCCTTTTTCGATATAGTACTTTTATTGTGTCTGGTCCAAATAATTTTGTATGCTCTTTGAAGTTTGTCTTTATTTTATTTTAATTACAAACCTTAGCCAAGAGGCGAAGTCTCCCTACATCTCTTTCATTTTTCACATCCTTTACCCACCTCCCTTTTCCCTTACATCTCCTCAACCCGCCCACATGTCTTGGCCAGAGAGAGGGTGTTGGCCTCTAGGTGGCCCTCCCCACTCCCACAGGGCGAGGAATGAAAACTTACATTTAAAGAATCATTCCACGTCAATTCTAACAACGGCGATACAACTGCAAAAATGAACTTAAGTCGTTTAAAAATTTCGAGAATTTAAAACTAGATGTAACAAACCGTAAAAATTCAAGATTATGCACAAAAAAAATCCAACTAAATGCGCTAACAGAGAAAGTCGTCAAAATTATCGTATACAATCGTTTTTTGTAATATCTGAGGCCTATATTGCAATTATTCGTAGAATTAGAAAACCGGGCGAATTGACCGTGCAGTTAGGGGCGCACAGCTGTGAGCTTGCATCCGGGAGATAGTGGGTTTAAACCCCACTGCCGGCAGCCCTGAAGATGGTTTTCCGTGGTTTCCCATTTTTACAGCGAGCAAATGCTGGGGCTATACCTTAATTAAGGCCACGGCCGCTTCTTTTCCTATCACATCGTCACCATAAGACCTATCTGTGTCGGTGCGACGTGAAACAACTTATAGAAAAAATAGAAAGGTATAATTTTCACTCAGATAATACGGTACTTTTAATCGTGTGGGTTGTGATCCTCACCGAGGGAGATACAGTTGCTGGGACACAGTTCGCTCAGCCACCGGCACGCGTGATTTGTAACGACGCTTCCGATCCTCACTTCAACCTTGATCTGGCATCCAGTGATTTCTGTTTATTCGCACCGTTGATACTGCCGCTCAGCATGTCGTCAAGAAGTGGTTCAGGGACGCAGATTTCTTCCATGTCAGCATCGGTCTCTTACTACTGTGTACCTGCCAGGAAAATAAAAGTTTCAGCGGGCGAACTCTGTTACCAGTAGCGGCCCTCCCCCGCAATAATTGAAAGTGGGCCCCCTCGTTTTCTGATAAGGAGCGTTGCAAGTTGTTGGTTTTTTTTTCTATTTGCTTTACGTCGCACCGACACAGATATGTCCTATGGCGACGATGGGATGGGAAAGGCCTAGGAATGGGAAGGAAGCGGCCGTGGCCTTAATTAAGGTACAGTCGCACCATTTGCCTGGTGTGAAAATGGGAAACCACGGAAAACCATCTTCAGGGCTGCCGACAGTAGGGTTCGAACCCACTATCTCCCGATTACTGGATACTGGCCGCACTGAAGTGACTGCAGCTATCGAGCTCGGTACGTTGCAAGTTTATTCCGTAGCACAAGGATGTACATTAATAATAACAACAATGATAAGTGTTACGGGGATACCGTGGTGGACAGAGGTGAAAGAAGGTGCGGGCATGAATGGGTCTATATGAGGCAGTCAGAAGATTAATTTAGAATTTTAAAATCAAAGCTATATTTCTTTTCTGCTGGTTTGTTTTTCAAAAGCCAAATTTTAACAAAACACGGCGCTCAGCGACAGAACAACATTTCAGGTACAAAGATAGCTCGTTCGCTTAGGTACAAAGCAGGATAAATCCGAAAATCAACAAAATTTGTCAATTAATAATATGAGCTTAAAGCTCCTAATTTTGCAAATGTTACTAGAGCACTATTGCTCCATCCACTCAAAAGCCAAGGAGGCAGGTCTCCCAATTTCATTTACAACGTACAATCTTCCAAGAGCACCTTTTGCACCACAACGTTACAGCCTTCCAAAAGGCACCATTCAATATTTACACTAACACCTCTACAAGAATGGAAAGAGCATTTATGCTTTATTAATTTATCTAGGAGACTGCGCTACGAACCTTATAGCCTTACTGCCTTCTCAAAGCAACCTTCAACTTTTATATTTACAACCAGAGCATCTTTGCTCACTAAAATTTACACTTTCCAGGCCTCTCGAGGCACAACCTACATTTTACAATTCAAACAGTATTCACTGTCTTAAACACTCAGCAGTCTACCCTCTTAACATAAAAGATTGAATTTTACAGGAGTGTCGAATACCCATTCCACCGGGCCTTTGTGGAAGAAAAAAAAACACAGGTTAAAGTTACTGGCCCCAAAAATCAAATTGATGCGGAGGCAGAAACTTGCACTCCTTGAAATATGTACAAAAAAAGATTAAAAGCCTTTTTCGGCTTCAGACCCGAAGTTACAGAGGCTAAGCCTATACAACTGAGGTGACTAGATGGAGAAAATTTAAGTTACGAAAGCTACAAACATAAAACGGTTACAAAGTCATAGTCACCTCCAGGTCAAGTTGATAGGGAACTCGAGAGGATGTCGCACTCTCTACTCCCGAATTTCGGCTAAGTTTCTAGGCTAGTTTTGAGATTTACATTAGAAGATGAAATTTACATTATTGAAGATTGGAAACCTTCCGCACGAGCTAGCTTTCAGAGGTTATCGCATAGTTATTAAATGGCTACCATTACCTTAATCAGCGATGATGGGCAAGACGACCCCCGCCTCCTCTATTAACACACACTCAGTAGACTGAACGATCAATAAGACAACCTGGTCGAAAAATGTGCCAGCTTTTATACCCGAGAGGAAGGTTCTAGAGAACTCTGGGCTAAACCCCGACGCATCCCAATTTTCATTGGGTAATTAAATAGCTACAAGACAGATTTGATTGGTTACAAAATAAATATGCAAAATTTTCTATTGGCCAGCATCCAAAGTTGGCGAGAAGAGATCGAAATATTGACAACTTTAACATACCAAAACAAAGGACAATCAACTCAATGTAGTAAACCTGAAAATTTTAAAAAAATTAGGATTTTAATAGTTCCTCTTCACAGTAGAGGGCATAACATAAGTTTTTTTTGGTAGATACATCTGTAGAGAAAAGTCCAAATTTCTTGCGCTAGTCTTGCGACCTTCATATATCAGATCGCATTCTTCAAGGCGTTTCATTTAAATGAACGGGGCGGGTTACCTACTGGTATAATAATAATAATTGTACCGGGCGGTACACCTCTACTCTGTTTATTTAAAAGTTGCGCCAGTTGAAACACCTCTTCTGGAGGAAGGTTGAACTTTATCTATTCTATTAATTCTCTACTTTCTCAGAAGATGTCACCACGTGGAAAATTTTGAGTTTTTGAACTGTGTCACTTTTGATGTGTTTTTGTTTCGCTTGAAGTAAGAAGTGGGAACTTTCTCTTCTAGAGGACACTACTGAAGAATTACAATAGTGCAACCTAGTGCGAAATCAAAGAACTATTTTGTTGGAGAAATTTTTATTTCAAAAGTTTGTTTCTTGTTAAATTTCTTTCTGTTATTGTTTAAGTTGGCTGTATACCCCTCTTTTTCCCCTTAGTTTGGATCTAGCCAATCCCGAATTTCTTTAATTAATTTTCCACCAATAATGTGTTTCTTTTTCCTCTATGTAGGGGTTTCTTTTCCCGAACCAATAAAGATTTTGTGGGAGGGTGTTTTATTTCCCCTAACGCCTAGAATCTTCCGCGAGAGGATATAAACTGCTGATTTTGGGGTCTCCGGGCCACTTCTGTTCCATCTTTCAGTGTATTAAGTACATAGCAGGAGGCGGGAAGCGCCTTTTTCCTCGGCAGCGATCTACTACCAGGTAATGGCCTATTAATATCTTCTTTTCTTGCTAGGTCGGCAGTTTAACTCTCGCGGCGGGTTCGAAGCGTTTTCCATCATGTAACCTTTTCCTAAAATGTAACTACTCTTTTCTTCTTTTTCTTGTAAAGTTACATATTGGGATAGAGAGTGCTAACCCTCTCGAGCTCCCACTCACATTTGTTTTGAGGTGAACTTATTTTCTCAAACTTTTCTTCGTTTATGTAATGTAAAGTGTTCTTCTCTAAGTCACCTCTGTAGTATGGGATTAGCCCTTGCGTTAGTGGCCCAGAGCCAGATTAGGTTTTAAAAGCAAAGTGTATTAGGAGTGCAAGTTCGCCTCCTCTCAAGTTGTATTTTAGAGGTCATGTATTAATCTTTTCTCACCTAATAGACCTCAGTAGGTTGGGTATTTTACCCCTGTGTATATGTCCTTTGAGGACAACTTGAAAGTTGAGTTTGGTGTGGCCTGGGAGAGGCTTAACTTTAAGAGCGAGTGGCTCTTTTCTAAAACTGAGAGTTGTATGCCTCGAGGAGGCTTTGCTGTGTAATTTGGAGCAAAGGCTCCAGGGTTTGAGTGGGGTCTTCTGCCCCTTTTGTTAAAATTGGTATATCGTAAAGTTGAGCTAGTTGCTCAAGAATTGTGTTTTCAGGGCTCGAAGCCCAAATTCTTTAATCCCTGTAATTGTACATTTCAAGTTGTATTTCGGCTACTAAGTACCTGTTCTATTTGTTGTTACCTAATTTTGAAAAGAAAATATAACCTTGTTAAATTTTAAAATTTAATTTCTCTTTAGTAGCTTGAGACCTATTCACCACCCAGCACCTTCTTTCATGCTTAACTACCACAAAAACTCGGTAACAAGTGGTAGCAGAGCGTGGTTGAATGGGTCTCAATTTAGCCCCTTTTGACGGCTAAACATTGCTTTGATTCGAACTCTAACAATTTTCTCAGTTGCTGGAATTTTTTGAGTTTTTCAAAATTGTTCTGTCATCATGCCCGGCCCTCGCGATGTTCTCCTCCTTAACTACTTGCGCAAAGAGGAGTTGATATATGAGTTAACTATCAGAAACGTTCAATCTGGAGGCACGGTTGCAATAGACACTAACAAGCTTAGAGAGTCCCTTGATTTGCCCATTTCCATCCCCAATTTGGGAGAGAAAGAAATTGACGACTCTCTTTCCACGATTGTCGAGAATATTACTGGGCTAGCATCGGTAGTCAGCTTTTTTGATGAAAACGATCCATCTCCTAATCAAATTAAGCGTGTGCAAGGCAGGCTGTATCACTTTGCAAATAGAGTTAATGATCTATTGTCTCTAAAGGTGAATGACGTTCAGAGGAAGCAAGCTAATACGCTCCTTGAAACTATTTCTGAATTGTCTAATAAGGTCACTCAATTGCTAACCGGCGAAGCTCCTCCCAAAACTGATCAACCCGCCACGGTGAATGTAGGTAACGAGGAAGAGCCTCCTCAGGGAGAAGTCAATAGGATAACCGTTGCGGCTCAAACTATCTCTGCCCCATCGAACAACGAATCTGAACGCCGTGCGTCATTGAGTAACATCCGCTCTGAATTAACTTCCTTGCCCTTGAAACCTTTAACGACTATGACACCTGGGTTCAGCAGCTTGCCTCATCCATTGGCAATGTTGCTTAGAG
Organism: Anabrus simplex; assembly: GCF_040414725.1. Lineage (NCBI taxonomy): Eukaryota > Metazoa > Arthropoda > Insecta > Orthoptera > Tettigoniidae > Anabrus > Anabrus simplex. Next base: position 10,931,669 of record NC_090274.1, on the reverse strand, counting down.
GTATCTCTAAGTTTTCCGTCAACACCACCAGTGACGTAATTTCATTTTTAAGATTTCTAGTGGAATTTCAGGATCATGCCCTTGTGTTTTCTCTTTCCCCATGTCAAATTTTGCAAATTATCTATCCTTATGCTATTGGTGTTCTATCTGACAAAATAGTTAGAGCCATTGCCGAGCAATCTTCTATTGAGGATTTCCACGCCCATTTGCTAGCTAACTTCATCCCGGCTAGGGCCAGGTCCTCCCTTATTCAGAAATACTATTATCGGGTACAGCGCTTGGATGAAAACCTGGCAGACTTCATCCAAGATATTAAGTTTTATACTAGGGTGTTTGCTCTCCACTTCCCTGAGGATCAGATCGTGCAAGCTATTGTTGAAGGGATTTCACCACCCTACAGGTCATATTTGTGTTTCGCGGCGTGCCCGCAAACCTTCTCTGAACTGGAAGCATTAGCCGTCTCTGCGGAAGGAGTTAGGTATGCCGATTCCTTGCGTGTGGCGAAAGAACCCCCGCCTTCCTTTAGTAACACTCGGCCTCCACCTCGCCGACCAGTCAATCCCCGTAAATGTTATGCTTGTGGGTCGCCTGACCATCTGCGGAATAAGTGTCCTCTGATCAAGTCAAGTGGGACAAGGAATGGAGTAGGGTCATCACAAGGCTGTCTTAAGTGTGGGGCCTTCTCACATATCGCCAAGAATTGCCCAAACTCAAATAGCACCCCCTCCTGCTCAACTTCTGGTGCAAATTCCAGCTATTCCAATAATAAAAAGTGACTAGTGGCGTCGGCTGAGCCGACTAATCCATCTTCCCGAGACTTAGCCCCTAGTAAACAGGTTGTAAATGCAGAGAACGACCAGCCTTCAAATTCATCTTTTGAATGCCCTAAAGAGTGTCTTAGGATTGCGGCGGATACCCCCGCACCTGTTCCTTTTCTTAAGATTGAGTTAAATAACGAGCCTATAACAGCTCTCTTAGATTCAGGCAGTGTTTGTTCCATTATTTCGGCTGATTGGTATTCTAAATTGAAATCTGTTTGTAAACTCCCTGACTATGTCTCTTCTCCTGTTCAATATGTTTCGGCTAATTCATCTCCATTAGAAATTCTAGGTTCCATACATGTCAAAATTCGGGTTTTTAAGTTTACATGGAAGATCAAATTGTTTGTGGCCAAGCGTTTGTCTTGCCCCATCATATTGGGAGCGGACTTCATTTCTCACACTGGTCTTGTGCTCGATCTCCAGAGTAGGTCGTGCATATTCAAATTTGCGTCCAATTGTAGAATTCCCTTGTTAAAGTGTAATTCTGTATCATGTTCATCTATTTCGCCTACCCAGGATGAGATGTTGTTAGACCTTAGACATCTACCTGAGGAGCAGGCTGATAGTATTCGGAAACTGTGTCAGTCGTTTCCCGAGGTGTTCTCTGATACTCTTGGTGTTACTGACCTTATTGAATACAAAATTGAGGTCACGGATTCAATTCCTGTCCGTTTTCCACCGTATAGGCTATCTCCACCTAAAATGAAGGCTCTGAAAGAAATCATCGATCAGATGTTGAAGGATGGTATTATTAGGCCCTCTAAGTCAGCGTATTCTTCGCCTATTTTTCTAGTCCCGAAACCCCAAGGAGGCTTCAGGCCTGTCATTGATTACAGGGCTCTCAATCGGAAGGTGGTGTTGCAATCTGTGCCCCTTCCCGACCTTCATTCTTGCTTTTCATGGTTTCGTAAGGCCAAGTTCTTCACCATCTTGGACTTGAATCAGGCCTATAATCAAATTCCCCTTGCCGAAGAGTCTAAACATCTTACAGCGTTCGCCACGGACTGGAATTTATATGAATACAACCGCGTGCCTTTCGGGCTCCCCACGGGGGCAGCTGTACTCACTAGGCTACTAGATAGGGTCTTTTCCGACATCAAATTTGAGTACTTATATCACTATTTGGATGATGTCGTCGTATTTTCCGAAACCTTTGAAGAACATCTAGATCATTTGCGAGAAGTTCTCAATCGCCTTCGTAAGGCTGGGTTAACTGTTAAGTTGTCCAAGGTTGCCTTTGCTAAGCCCTCTATGTCATTCCTAGGGCATATTGTGTCACCTGATGGTGTAGCAGTCGATCATTCTAGAACACAGGCCATCCGTGATTTTAAACCTCCTAAGGACATCAAAGGTATCGCTAGATTCATTGGTATGGTGAATTTCTTCAGGAAGTTTATTCCTAACTTCGCTAATAGAGCGGCGCCCTTAAACCTTCTTCGTAGGAAAGGCATCAAATTCGAGTGGGGACCTTCTCAACAAGCCGCTTTCGAAGATCTTAAATTAGCTCTCTGTAATGCCCCTGTACTTGCTATGCCTGATTTCTCGAAGAAATTCCTCGTCCAAACGGACGCGTCGTCGTCAGCTGTAGCTGCAGTCCTTCTTCAAGAGACTGAACTAGGGAGGCGTCCCATCGCCTATGCATCTAGGACTCTATCGGTTCAAGAAGCCAAGTATTCCATCTATGAGCTCGAAGGGTTGGCAGTCTTATTCGCCTTAGAAAAGTTCCGTCTCTATCTGGAACATGTCAAATTCGACCTGGAGACAGATAATCAAGCCTTAAGCTGGGTCTTAGGTAGGCCGCGTCGTACTGGTCGTATAGCCCGTTGGGCCATCCGTATTTCTGCCTTCCAATTTGATGTACGACATATCAGAGGTACCGAAAATGTTGTTGCTGATGGACTCAGCCGTATGTTTCATAACGACGTCGAGACCCACGAACCGGTCGATAGTTCATCACCTTCCGAGTCCATACTATCTGGTGTTAATGCCATCTTAACAGGTGCTCCCATGCTTTTTAGGGATATTGAGAAATACCAACGTGAAGATCCGACGCTGGCTCCTATAATGGAAACCCTTTCTTCTGGGGAACATGTTGTCCCTTATGTTCTGAGGAATGGTGTTCTATGTTGCCCTTCGAGGCATGATAAGTTGATGAAAGTTGTTGTTCCAGCGGTTCTTGTACCTATGATCTTCAAATACTATCATGAGACCCCATTGGGGGGGCATCTTGGAATCTTTAAAACTCGTGAAAAGATTCGTGAAATGTTCATATGGAAAGGTATGGACGGTGAAATTCGAGAACTTGTAAAAGCTTGTAAATCTTGTTTGATCAGTAAACCCACCATGTCCACTAAAGTAGGCCTTTTGTCTTCTCATCAAGCGTCGCGCCCCATGGAACGCCTGTATATCGATTATGTGGGACCCTTCCCCCAGTCAAAGGGTAATGCCAACAAGTTCATCTTTGTGTGTGTAGATGGTTTTACAAGATTTTCCTGGTTATTTCCGACTAAGCTGGCTACCGCTCAGTCCACCATTACTTGCCTAAATTCTATTTTTGCTTCTTTTGGTCCGTGCCAATACATTGTATCTGATAATGCTAAAGCTTTTACATCAAATCTGTTTCGTAAATTCTGTTTTGACTTGTCCATCTCTCATGTAACTACATCTGCTTATTACCCTCAACCATCTCTGGCTGAACGGGTTAACCGCAATCTCAGGTCCGCACTTATTGCCTATCATCATGAAGATCATTCTAGGTGGGACACGTCCCTGCATTGGTTAGCTTTTGCTTTGAATTCGGCGGTTCATGAATCTCACAAATTTACTCCAGCTTCTTTGATGTTTAAGTTCGTTCCCAACACGCCGCTCTCTAACCTCTGGTCTCTGAATGACATTCTGCCCGAGACAATAGATCCGGACAACATTAAAGATCTTTGGAAGAAGGCTAAAGCTAATCTTAAAGTGTCTCATGAAAAGGTTAGGGAAAGGTATGATCGTGGACGGAGACCCACCACTTTGAAGGTAGGTGACCAGGTTATGGTCAAAAATTTTGTTCCCGCGGGCAAGCTTGCCCCCAGATTTCATGGGCCTTGTATCATTCTCGATTTTCTTACGCCGGTTACCTTATTGCTAAGTAATCCAGCCACCGAGAGGATATTTAGAGTTCACCTGTCCCAGGTGAAACCGGTGTAATTTCTGTGTTAACTTGCTCCATATTATTTTGAAAGGATATGAAGGTTATATTTTTTTTGAGTTTCACTTTTAAGGCATTCTGCCCCTTCTGTAATATTTTGGTTTTAGATGTAAGCCTTATGTAAAACCTGCCCCGACCCGTTAAACTGCCATCCTGTTCTTGCCACGGCCATTACCACGCTCCCGTCTCCTGCTCCACTCTACACAGTGGCTTAATGAATACCATGAATATCTGCACGCCGCTGGCCCCTCACTCTCTCTACAAGCCTGTACCCTCAAAGAAAATAATTGTCCAACACAATTCTGCCGCCTAGCTTTAATGTTTCAGCGCCCCCGCAGCCGCGCAGCGCCGTGCAGCGACTGGGGAGGGGGATGGGCCCCCTCCTCTCCAGCGAGGACGACATGTGCACGGCGAGCCGGAGCTCACCTCCCGGCCAAGGCTGATGTGCGGCGCACGACCTGCTACATGCCCGCAGCCTGTATCTGTTCACCGCGGGCGCGGCGTACTTCAACACCTCTGCTCCCCTCATAGTGCGGGCGAGCGGTATCTCAGGGTACTTGAGGGGTCCGAGCGGCCTCCGTTGGACGCAAGCTGCAACGGCCGGTCTGGCCATCCGACTCAATCTACATCAACTACATGGACAGTCACCATAAGCAATAATTACATTTGGGAATTTAACAACAATATTTGGTGGACATTGCAAAATTTTTCTTCACCTTTAAGTATTAAAAGTTTATCTTCAGAAATACAAATTCTACAAACATAAAAACTTTACTGCACCGGCAACAACAAAATTTTGAAATTGCAACCAACCAAATTACTAAAATCTTATAAATGCTTCCGCAATTAATCTTAATATCAACATCAAAACTTGGACCTTATTTTGGAAACAAAGCTTATGTTCTTCTGTGTTACCCCTTGGAGGAACTTTTGGGGGGGGAGGTCTGTACCGGGCGGTACACCTCTACTCTGTTTATTTAAAAGTTGCGCCAGTTGAAACACCTCTTCTGGAGGAAGGTTGAACTTTATCTATTCTATTAATTCTCTACTTTCTCAGAAGATGTCACCACGTGGAAAATTTTGAGTTTTTGAACTGTGTCACTTTTGATGTGTTTTTGTTTCGCTTGAAGTAAGAAGTGGGAACTTTCTCTTCTAGAGGACACTACTGAAGAATTACAATAGTGCAACCTAGTGCGAAATCAAAGAACTATTTTGTTGGAGAAATTTTTATTTCAAAAGTTTGTTTCTTGTTAAATTTCTTTCTGTTATTGTTTAAGTTGGCTGTATACCCCTCTTTTTCCCCTTAGTTTGGATCTAGCCAATCCCGAATTTCTTTAATTAATTTTCCACCAATAATGTGTTTCTTTTTCCTCTATGTAGGGGTTTCTTTTCCCGAACCAATAAAGATTTTGTGGGAGGGTGTTTTATTTCCCCTAACGCCTAGAATCTTCCGCGAGAGGATATAAACTGCTGATTTTGGGGTCTCCGGGCCACTTCTGTTCCATCTTTCAGTGTATTAAGTACATAGCAGGAGGCGGGAAGCGCCTTTTTCCTCGGCAGCGATCTACTACCAGGTAATGGCCTATTAATATCTTCTTTTCTTGCTAGGTCGGCAGTTTAACTCTCGCGGCGGGTTCGAAGCGTTTTCCATCATGTAACCTTTTCCTAAAATGTAACTACTCTTTTCTTCTTTTTCTTGTAAAGTTACATATTGGGATAGAGAGTGCTAACCCTCTCGAGCTCCCACTCACATTTGTTTTGAGGTGAACTTATTTTCTCAAACTTTTCTTCGTTTATGTAATGTAAAGTGTTCTTCTCTAAGTCACCTCTGTAGTATGGGATTAGCCCTTGCGTTAGTGGCCCAGAGCCAGATTAGGTTTTAAAAGCAAAGTGTATTAGGAGTGCAAGTTCGCCTCCTCTCAAGTTGTATTTTAGAGGTCATGTATTAATCTTTTCTCACCTAATAGACCTCAGTAGGTTGGGTATTTTACCCCTGTGTATATGTCCTTTGAGGACAACTTGAAAGTTGAGTTTGGTGTGGCCTGGGAGAGGCTTAACTTTAAGAGCGAGTGGCTCTTTTCTAAAACTGAGAGTTGTATGCCTCGAGGAGGCTTTGCTGTGTAATTTGGAGCAAAGGCTCCAGGGTTTGAGTGGGGTCTTCTGCCCCTTTTGTTAAAATTGGTATATCGTAAAGTTGAGCTAGTTGCTCAAGAATTGTGTTTTCAGGGCTCGAAGCCCAAATTCTTTAATCCCTGTAATTGTACATTTCAAGTTGTATTTCGGCTACTAAGTACCTGTTCTATTTGTTGTTACCTAATTTTGAAAAGAAAATATAACCTTGTTAAATTTTAAAATTTAATTTCTCTTTAGTAGCTTGAGACCTATTCACCACCCAGCACCTTCTTTCATGCTTAACTACCACAAAAACTCGGTAACAATAATAATAATAATAATAATAATAATAATAATAAATGGTACAAACACACACACACAAGAAATGCATATTCCAGTTATAGTAACCAAAACACGCTGATCGTCGCAATACTAAAACAATAAATCTCTTTCCTAGGACCAAACAATTTACAACTCAACCGTCCACCGTAAACCTACTTATCTACACTGACTATCTAGAATTATAAACAGGCTCGAAACTTCAGTATTTACAGTTTAGATAAGGAGGACGTCTTTGTCATCGCATTGTTGCTGACTACTGGGTTGTCAGAACTGGCTAATTACTTCAAAAGCCTTGTTGATTGTTGTGAGTGGCAGCAAGGGATGGTTATTATTGGAACAGGTTGGGAAAGCCACATTCTTTCAGAAATAACTACCGTACTCCTACTGACGAAAAAGCTCCGCACTACGACGGCCTAAGTTTGGAATGATCCTCTGTAATACAAATAATACTGCATACCTGCCAATCCTTCCGATTTACCCGGAAACTTTCCGTTTTTTAAATCGTCTTCCGATTTTTTCGATTTATTTTTACTTCTTCCTATTTTTGACCAATATAATCTCCAGTACGGTTAATACTCTTCCCTTAGGATAAATTCGCATGTGCTTTCTTCAAGCGTATTTATTTGATGCTTTATTTGGCGAGTGTATCGTGTTTCCCGCTCACTACAGCAACGTGTGTGCTTTACAGCTGGGAATTCGGGACGGAAATCATCCTCCAAGCGAGAGAGGCTAGCGTACGCTACCGACTCCGTTAAACGGGACGAAAGAATGAGTTTGTTCCTTTGTTATTGTGTGGTCCGTACGCTATTAACATCTTTTCTCTGCGTAGTTTCGTTGGAGTCCACGTGTGTTTTCTTGCGGTTCTGTGCTTCCCTCCCTGTCGAAGTCGTATGTTAATAATGTATGAGACATATTGATCTGTTTTGTATTGTGATCGTTTCGTGTATTTCACTGCATTTGTGTTCATTCTTAGTTCACAATTTTAATGACTTGAATGTATTTAAGAGTTTCCTTGGTGACAGTTTCTGATATTTTCTCTTCACATTATGGTCACAAAAATCTATAAAATTGAATTGAATTTCATTTTACAGTCTAATAAAATAAACTATTCAGTATTTTCTTCCCTGTTTGTTACATTTCCTTATAACCATGTTTATGTTTTCTTAGTTTAAGATTTTCAATTGAATGGTCAATTCGTATTGTAACCTGCCTTTCATCTTGTCTTTTTTTTTTTCATTGAGACTGTGGCGCAATATACATGATCAAATCCAAGAATTAAAATATCTTCCTATTTTTGATTTCTGAAAGTTGGCAGGTATGATACTGTGTTGTGTGCTGTAGCTTTATCAATATGTAAAATCACTCTTCAGCTAGTGGGATCCTTATCGCCTCCACTGTCTGTTACCATACATTTTGAAGCTACCATGTGTTTAATATTAATAAAACGATAACGTCCAAGCGTGATCTTGGTAGTTGATACTTGCGATAACCGAAAGTTCATCTAAAAGGGAAGTCGGATAATAATGCATTGTAAATAAATGATGATTAATATGTCTCCGTCATTCACTATTACAAACATATACGTATTCCACACAGGCTGTTATCATAAAAATACTTTCATATTTTTTTAAGATATTGCTTCTTTAAAATGTATATATATATATATATATATAATTTGCTTTTTCTGCCCAACTTCATCCCATAAACGATTCCGTCAATCACCAGCACCACAGCCTGTGGTAAGTAGACCGGTAATGTGACCACAAGTCTCGTAATACATCGCCATAAACGAGATCGGCCTTGAGCAGGTGCAGGAATGTGGCTTCCTTTTGGTAGCGTGGCCGCTCTATCACAAATATCTTGCCTGATCGCTCACCTCTGAACAGGTTTCCGTTCCGTATACTTACCAACCCACTCTCAGATTTTTTCACAAGAAACTCATACATTCCCACTACAGGTCACGGCCTTTAGTTCTTGGCTGTTATGAAGTGAAAAGCAGAGCCAACGTTCCGTTCTCTCCTTTAGCGAGAACTGTTAAGGCAAAAATAATTGAACATGTTAAACCGATAGGTAATAAGCGAAATCTTGAACTGACGCTGATTCATCAACCGGAAATGAAGACGGGGAAGTACCATCCTCTAATAACACTAATGGTGATGGTGATTATTGTTTTAAAAAGAAATGCAAGTGGACAACCATTCTCTGTTAACACTAATAGTGGTGGTGATTATTGTTTTAAGAAGAAGCAAAATTGGATAACCATCCTCTATTAACACTAATGATGGGGTGATTATTGTTTTAAGAGGAAGTACAATTGGATAACCATTCTCTATTAACACTAATGATGGGGGTGATTATTGCTTTAAGAAGAAGCAGAATTGGATAACCATCCTCTATTAACACGAATGATGGTGGTGATTATCGCTTTAAGAAGAAGTAAGACTGGACAACCATCCTCTATTAACACTAATGGTGGTGGTGATTATTGCTTTAAGAAGAAGTAAGACTGGACAACCATCCTCTGTTAACACTAATGGTGGTGGTGATTATTGCTTTAAGAAGAAGTAAGACTGGACAACCATCCTCTGTTAACAATAACCAAAGGAAAAACGGAGGAGGTTCGACCCTTTGAAGAATAAATATGTTGGCAGATTAAAGGGAAGGACCATGAAGGCCTGGCAAACCTCAGATCAACGGGTGAACAGCTTGCGCGTTTAGGCGGTGCCTTTCTTCGTGCAACTTGCGGCTTGAGGCAAGTTGGAGCATGCGTCAGTCTTGTGCGCACGACTATAGGCGCAAGCAGAGTGGGAACTCGGTGCGTCACTCGTGCAACCTACCGTCGTGGAAAAATATACACATCCTTTGTCCCACATAGAAACAAGTTGCACCAAAATTTAGCTTATTTTATTCTACGTGTAATTAGGTGAAATAGAAATATTTATCGTAGACAGTTAAAATTTTCACCCAGGTTGAATAAAGAAACTGCAGCTATATTTTCCATTTCCAACGAAACGTTCGCTTTGAAAATTCATAACTTTAAAAGTAGAAAATTTTGTAATGCGTCGTTAAAGTAACTTATTGTGGATATGTACACCAAGTTTTTATTTCATCTGATATTTGTGAAAAAGGTTGTAAATTTTGTGAAACAGTATTGTCTCATTACTGGATTATCATAGCAGTAAAAAAATTCGGCTTGCTATAAAGCTCACGGGAATGTCAGGCTAAAATTAAAACTGCTTTTTTTTTTTGCTAACATGCAGTGGTTGATTTTATACTGATGTATATTTAATTTAGTGTTTTTGAATGAGTCCACCTCTGCGGTGTAGTGGTTAATGCGATTAGCTGCCACGCCCGGAGGCCCGGGTTCGATTCGCGGCTTTGCCACGAAATTTGAAAACTGGTACGAGGGCTGGAACGGGGTTCACTCAGCCTCGGGAGGTTAACTGTAGAAGTGGGTTCGATTTCTACCTCAACCATCCTCGAAGTGGTTTTCCGTGGTTTCGCACTTCTCCTCCTGGCAAATGCCGGGAGGGTACCTAACTTAAGGCCACGGCCGCTTGCTTTCCAATCTCCGCCGAAGCCTCTGTTCAGCGTACCAGGTGAGACCGCCTGGGCGATGTACTCCAGTTGTATTCACCGACCTGCAGTCTCACGCTCCAGGGCACTGTCCTTGAGGTGCTAGAGGTGGGATCCCTCTCTGAGTCCGAGGGAAAAAGCGGCCCTGAAGGTTAAGCAGATTAAAAAAGTAAGTTTTTGAGAAGAGAAGAAAGCACCGTATTTGCCGCGCCAAATGAAATGTGTCACTGTTTTGTTTCAGCTTTGAGTCATGTAGAGCTACTTCGCAATGAATGTGTTGTGTTATGGGGTGAAAAAGTGGAATAAGGGAATGACATTGTAGATGACGAACAGTGGTATTTCCCCCCATCAGCCAGAACTTTCAATACAATACGTTTCAAAGTTAAACGCATCGCACCATTACTATCGATACCTTGAAGAGAGGGCACACTTCGAATAAGCCCTATCATCTAGCCCCGAAAGAAGATGAATTTCAATTACCTGTCCAGTAATCAAACCTGGGACCGTTGTATGCGAAAACCGACACGCTCACCGTTCAGCTACGCAGTCTGGGAGCTCACTGTCACGGCAAGCAGCACTTCCAGACACTCGAGCAGATCATCAAGCATGTTCGTCCTTTCGTTCTGACGTTGAAATCATCTGGCTAACCCCACAGAGTCTATATGAGCATATGCAAAACATAAAATAGCTGAAGTGAATATGTCTAACCAGGCGGAGAAAGGAAGGTAAATGGAGGTGATGCGGGATCTTTGCCAAGAAGTCTTGAAGTCCGTTAATCCGGAGCTATAAAAAAATTGTGAAACATTCTTGGGAGAAAGATGCGTTCACAGAGGACGTCCCTACTATTGATCCTGTTATAATAAATTAAAATGACAGTTCATCTGATTCATCAGAGAGTGATTATGCTGACGACTGAAGAAGGAGCGTTGTAAATCTTCAAAACATTTTATTTCATGATTTATTTTTAAATTTGAAGTTTGTAAATAGGCAATGACGACTTGTAAATACTGTGTGATGGGAGGCACGAGTAGCTAGAAGACGTCAAGTCACAGCTAACCGCGTGCACGGTGAAATGACTTCTCTCATGGCCCAATCAACTACAAGAGTATCTCGAAGTAAAATTACGAAACAAATAGTTATCAATACTGATGTGAAGAATATTTATTGTCGTACCGGTACTCCGACCGCGCAGGACGTCCATTAGGTTTGCGTTTATTAGCATTAATTATCAGAGCAGCAGCAGCGGCACTAGAACATTTAAGCTGTTTAGAAGCCATTTTCGAATAATACATGCGCCTCGTTTCTGTCCGTGTGAACACGAAGAGGCAAGAGAAATGGTTCCTGCGGCTTGCGATACAGCATGCGGTGTTGCACGAAAAAAGGCACCGTCTAAACGCGCCTTTATGAGTTTTGTACGACGTTTATTCGAAAGATGAAAAGTAGCCTGGGGAAGATCTGTTACTCTCCTAACCATGAACGGGTCGTATTGCGCTCATCGTATTGTCATTCTAATGAGGTCATTTTCCGCTTACTGTAACTTTGGTAGCGACATGTTCGTCTGTTTGAAAATTCGAAAATATGTTTTTATGAAGTAGAACGCTACAATGCAACGTTGCCTCACATTTGTTTTCATTCTTGGGACTGTCTGTTAGGTGTTGTATGTTCCATCCATAATAAACGATTCTCTCTCTCTCTCTCTCTCTCTCTCTCTCACACACACACACACACACACAAGGACACTTTAAATTGTAATAACCAGAGTGTCGTGAACTTACTGCTCATTTTTAGGTAAAGGTGACAAGTTTTTTTCATTTCTCGGTCGTAATATTTCGTTTAAACCTGCGTACATTAGTACCCCGCAAAGTACTCGTAATTTGTTCATGTGCTACCGGTTTTTCCTTTCTTACCATCTTGGAACGGAAAGCTTTCCTTTTTGGGCCGTTAGAAATACAATTTCTGTCGATCGTGGTGCTTGGTTCGTGATTATGCGACCCACATAACACAAAGTCATTCTCACAGTTCGTAAATAAATGCGCAGAGCAAGTCTTATAACGTTTAACCACGATGTCATAACTCACACTTACCATTGCCTACAACTTGCTATTTTGCCATCTCCTCTTCGGTAAAAGAAAAGAAAGGCCTCTCAAACCCAAGACCAACGGGTGAACAAAGTTGCGGTTATGCGTTCTGTACGATGGGATATTCTGAAGAAGAGAAGTAGTCTAGAACAAAATCTGTTCCTCTTCCTTGACAACTTATTTCCAGACTGTACCTGTTCATCAGAAAGTCAGTCGTACATCCACATACGACACTGAAGAAAACACCGAACCTGTTCTTAGGTATGGTAGTCCACGACTCCCACTTCTTCCAAAGGCGTACCCTACCCGTATCAATCCATCAATCAATCAATCAATCAATCAATCAATCAATCAATCAATCAATCAATCAATCAATCAATCAATCAATCAATCAATCAATCAATCAATCAATTAATTAATCATCACTGATCTGCATTTAGAGCTCTCGCGCAGGTGGTAGATTGTCTACCAATTGTTTACCTACGTTTTTTAAAAGATAATTTGAAAGAAATGAGAAATTTATTGAACATCTCCCTTAGTAAATTCTTCCATTCCCCAGTTCCTTCCTATAAATTAATATTTTCCCCCGTTTATCCCCTTAATTGCAACTTTATCCGCATGTTATGTTCTTCCCTACTTAAAAACCTTTTGTAAGTTCTACCTAATTCGAAATGAAATCTAAGTATAAGGTTAAACAAAGAAATTTATAAGCAACATTATATTTCACGGCACTAACCTCAAATAGTGCGATTAGCTCCCATCCCCGGAGGCCCGGGTTCCATTCCCGGCTCTAACCACGAAATGTTTAAAATGGTACGAGGGTTGGAACGAGGTCAACTGAGTAGAGGGGGGTTGGATTCCTACCTCAGCCATCATCGAAGTTGTTTTGCGTTGTTTCCCACTTCTTCTCCAGGCAAATGCCGGGATGGTACCCAACGTAAGGCCACGGTCGCATCCTTTCCTCCTCCTTGTCTATCCCTTCCAGACTTTCCAACCGAGCTCGATAGCTGCAGTCGCTTAAGTCCGGCCAGTATCCAGTAATCGGGAGATAGTGGGTTCGAGCCCCACTGTCGGCAAATGCCGGGGCTGTACCTTAATTAAGGCCACGGCCGCTTCCTTCCACTTCCTAGGCCTTTCCTATCCCATCGTCGCTATAAGACCTATTTGTGTCGGTGCGACGTAAAGCAAATAGCCAAACTTTCCATCCTCTCCCCTCCCCACAAGGCGTCTGTTCAGTATAGCAGGTGAAACAGCTTGGGCGAAGTACTGGTCCTCCATCCCAGTTTATCCCCCGACCCAAAGTTTCACGCTCCAGGACACTGCCCCTGAGCCTTGCCCTGAGGCGGTAGAGGTGAGATCCCTCACTGAGTCCGCGGAAAACACCAACGCTTGAGGGTAAACGGATTAACAAGGAAAGAAAGGGAGCTTAACCTCAAACAGCATCAGGCATATAGGACTTTGTTATTTTAGCAAGCTGATCGAGTGAAGGACTCTTCGTATTTAAAATCAGGATAAAATACAAAACCCGCATCCTGACAAAAGAGACTGCAAATTTTGGACGTCATGTCGAAGAACTTGGGAGCGCTGAATGACCTCAGTTCCGCGCCAACTATTTCTCCATAAGAGCCTTCCCGCGTAACTGTGCTTACGTAAAAATCAAGATTCCAGAATATAGCGTCATTAGCATCTGGTGTTATATAAGCAGAGCCGCTCCTTCTGAACTGAGGACTAGAACTGGACCACATGTGTGGGGCAGTCCACGTACAGTATTCATCTTTACGTCTTAACACTTACTAGATAGAGCAATGTTTCTTCTGATCTGAGCGCACTTGACCTCTCTGGCAAACCTCTGGAACCTCTTCCTTTATTCGGTGGATAATAATAATAATAATAATAATAATAATAATAATAATAATAATAATAATAGTGAGCTCGATAGCTGCAGTCGCTTAAGTGCGATCAGTATCCAGTATTCGGGAGATAGTAGGTTCGAACCCCACTGTCGGCAGCCTTGAAGATGGTTTTCCGTGGTTTCCCATTTTCACACCAGGCAAATGCTGGGGCTGTACCTTAATTAAGGCCACGGCCGCTTCCTTCCCACTCCTAGCCCTTCCCTGTCCCATCGTCGCCATAAGACCTATCTGTGTCGGTGCGACGTAAGGCAACTAGCAAAAAAAAAAAAATAGCAATAAAAATCCACGCATTGATTCATTATCACTTGTAAGCGCCTGTTCTTGGAAAAATGATCCGCTATGTGTGGTTTGTCGCAAACTTATTACCAACACGTGAATCTTCAGTAATGTTAACGACATTTCTTCTCCGAGTGAAATGTAACTGTGGCAAACCTGCCTTCGCGCGATGCTCGTGGTTTGCGACATATCTACGTGTCGAATGTTTCTGTGGTCGGTATCATCCAAGGAAATGCGCCGTATCTCCCTAAAACATTAATATAAGAATGATCTTATAAAACATTGTAATCCCTGAAAAATACCAGTTGTAATTTTACAATCAACATATCCGCTAACTTGATAAGAAACATTAATCGTCAATGAACATAAGCAGGTAAATGAAATTTTAAAAAAAATCATCCGGATTTGATCACAGGGCGCGAAAGTGCGAAATCGCGGCGATAGCCGCTGCACCTCCATATCAGTTGGATTTGTTACGCTCTAAAAGGCACGTAAGGCTCGTCGGAAACTTCGAGCTTCATTTTCTCGGAAACGGTCGAGTGTGGACGGATAAGCCGAAAGAGTCATGTATTCGTTTATTTCGGCCGCTCTTTCGCTGAGCGAAGTTTCTGGGAGGTTTGTGAACGAATCGTATCCATGAAATTTCATTATAATTTTTGTCGTAAATGGAAGATAATAATTGCTTTTATGCAAATTAAAATTAAAATTGTCCGCCTCTGTGGTGTAGTGGTTAGCGTGATTAGCTGCCACCCCCGGAGGTCCGGGTTCGATTCCCGGCTCTGCCACGAAATTTGAAAAGTGGTACGAGGGCTGGAACGGGGTCCACTCAGCCTCGGGAGGTCAACTGAGTACAGTGGAAGTGGTTTTCCGTGGTTTCCCACTTCTCCTCCAGGCAAATGCCGGGATGGTACCTAACTTCAGGCCGCGGCCGGTTCCTTCCCTCTTCCTTGCCTGTCCCATCCAATCGCCCCATCCCTCCACAAGGCCCCTGTTCAGCATAGCAGGTGAGGCCGCCTGGGCGAGGTACTGGTCATTCTCCCCAGTTGTATCCTCCGACCCAAAGTCTGAAACTCCAGGACACTGCCCTTGAGGCGGTAGAGGTTGGATCCCTCGCTAAGTCCGAGGGAAAAACCGACCCTGGAGGATAAACAGATTAAGAAGAAGAAGAAAATTAAATTAACGGTAAATTAATAAATACGAATATTACTAGGGAAATATATACACTCATAGGCCTACTTTGCCACAATTATGACTATGAATTCTACTACATCACTGCTCTTCAGTATGTCTTTTGTTCATGTATCACTTTTGTGTGTTCAATCTTTGCTCACTTAAGTTCTTTTGAACTCCCTTCATGTTAGTTGGTGGGGCGACTTGTTGACTTGTACTCATTAATTAAAATAATGATTTTTGTGTTATTCACGATATACTTTCCACCTCCACTTTCCCGTTTGAACTGCCCGCGCTAGTCACAATGGACAATGATATTGAGAATTCACAGACACTGGCCGGTGCTAGCCCAGGACTTCAGGAAGGAAACACAAGACGGTACGATGAAGCGGAATGCCCCAAAAGAGAGTCGTGTCTACAGCGAAATAGTCGCCGTAGTTACGTATCTAGTCCGCCTCTGTGGTGTAGTGGTTAGTGTGATTAGCTGCCATCCCTGGAGGCCCGGGTTCGATTCCTGGTTCTGCCACGAAATTTGAAAAGTGATAAGAGAGCTGGAACGGGGTCCTCTCAGCCTCGGGGGGTCAACTGATCAGAGGTGGGTTGGATTCCCACCTCAGCCATCCTGCAAGTGGTTTTCCGTGGTTTCCCACTTCTCCTCCAGGCAAATGCCGGGATGGTACTTAACTTAAGGCCACGGCCGCTTCCTTCCCTCTTCCTTATCTATCCCTTCCAATCTTCCCATCCCCCACAAGGTCCCTGTTCAGCAGGTGAGGCCGTCTGGGCGAGGTACTGTTCATCCTCCCCAGTTGTATCCCCCGACCCAATGTCTCACGCTCCAGGACACTGCCCGGCGGTAGAGGTGAGGGAAAAGCCAACCCTGGAGGGTAAGCAGATTAAGAAAGAAAGAAAGAAGAAAAAAAGCTACGCAATAATGGTATTTATTAATTTACCGAAAATGCTACTGTTGATTTGTGAGATAGCAATCATTATCCTTCATTTAGGACAAAAATTACAGTGAAATTTCGTGGATATGATTCATTCACATAACCATCGGATAGTTACATTTGGCAAGGTCCCCTCGTAAGTCATGCTTATCTTGTGACTGCGTCTTTGTATTCGTAATTTATGAGAAAGTGCGTGCGTGAAAAATGTGAGTAGTTTCGAGGTATTGAAATATTACGTCCAGTATACTTAATTCATTGATTCATAATCAATTGCAAGATTCAGTGTTTGGAAATATGTGTGGTTTGTCGCAAAACTGATTGCCAATCTTCGGTAATGTTAACGACGTTTCTTTCCTGAGTGACATTCCCACACACAAATGTAACTGTAGGCGTCGCAGAAAAGATTAATTTCTTCCAAAATCCTCTTGTTGAAATAGCATGAACATATCGTGCAGGTGGTAGGATTCCCAAGTATCATCCACGCATATCATCGCATATATACTCCGTACGGCTCTACTTCTAAATTGACGTTTTGGCCGATTTTGGCTCTGTTTGGTGGTTATGCGCTGAAGCATAGACATCCAACCAATCCCAAGCTGTCATTCATATCGATTTATATCGGCAGAGCGCGATCTCGAAACCTAGTTGCCAACTCTAATATTTACATTCACCACGTGGTTAACCTATCTCGCTCAACGTGTGTGCTATTCGGTACGGTTCGCGATCTTTTGCATTTTCCTTCAGTAATTTGTGTGTTTTTCATATTCTTGGAAGGCTCCAGTGACTCTGAGATCAGTAGAGTGTTCCCTTTGTAGGTCATAACCTCCTTCCTGTGTAAGCCATTAGCGGTGAGTGATGTGTTATTTCAACATTCCCTTTTATTCATAATAATATATTCTCCTTTAGTGTCAGATGTTGTTAGTAAGTGTAGTTTTTGTGAATTTGTTTTCAATCCGTATTCATTAGTTTTTCTGAGTACGATATTACATTTTACAAGGGCGTCTTACCGCGGTCGTATTA
Organism: Anabrus simplex; assembly: GCF_040414725.1. Classification (NCBI taxonomy): domain Eukaryota; kingdom Metazoa; phylum Arthropoda; class Insecta; order Orthoptera; family Tettigoniidae; genus Anabrus; species Anabrus simplex. The sequence goes on along the minus strand of NC_090274.1, from coordinate 10,914,224 downwards.
CACCAGCTGTTCTCGCGGGCGTAGCGCGCTGGCAACAGAGGAAAGGCGATGCTCATTTGTTTTGCGAAACTTCAATTTAGAAGTAAGGCCGTGCGGAGAATAGGAACAAATACTGGAGACTGTAAGTTTGTATAACTTTAGTTACGTACAGGTTTTGGATTGAGTAAACATTACGTAAACAACTCGTCCGTGTGTAATATTGGGTTATCATGTAGCTATGTTGATTGAGCTCTTATACCTGGGCCTGGGACCGGTTCTTCACTCGCTGTCGCTTGTGGCGTCTTCCACGAAAACACGGAATAAAATGTTCCTCACTCCAAAGGAATCTCCCCACAAACCTATTGCCTGTATATTGATTGATGAACTGAAACCGCACTACGGACATCTGGAAGAGAAACAACACATACCATTCCGAAATTGGGAGGTGATTGGAGCGCCCTTCACTATGCTTGGGGTGGTATCCAAGTTCCCCGTGGACTTCTTTCGGAGATTAGGCACTAGTGTGTTGGAACTAGAGAAAAATATTGCCAACCTTCTCAGGTACACTCTTCACATTGTTAATCACCATTTGTATCGTGCGACATATTACAGATGAAATAAATGCTTCCTTTCGGGGATAACTTGTCTCTTTGGGAGAATCTTGAAACAATAAATTGAATTAAAAATAATAAGATGTTTTGATTTAGAATATACACCGCAAACATTTCTGGTATATCAAGGCTGGAATTCAGAATGTTACAGAGACACACAACCTAGAAATGTAAAGTTTTGCCTAATGAAATGACTTTTCTTCCAATATCTACAACAAATTAACAAAAATGTTACAAATTGTGGTTTATTATTATTTTTGTTTGTTTGTAAATGTTGTTCCTTCGTCACTCTGCTTTAGTACCGCGTATGCCCTCCTCTGAAACGCTGTGACGTGCTTGCGGTCAGTACATAGACGTTATCCTGAGGAAGAAGTTCTCGTTCCATCTGGGTAATGAGGTCTGGATGTGTCTGTGGAGGGTGTGGTCGATCAAACTCAGCCTTCTTCAAGCTGTACCATGCCTGCTAAGCGCAGTTTATGTCCGGTGAATTAGCTGGCCAATTGATATGGTTGACATCCGCTTCTCGCATGAACTTCCTCAATTCTGCACCTCGACGAGAGCAAGCAATGCCGTCCAAGAAAAGGAGTGCAGCACCACATTCATCCCTAAAGAGTTGTACAAATGGTCGAAGAACGTCGCTCGAATCGAAGGTGTACGATGGCCATTCATAACCCTAGCCCCAAAATATTACACAACCTCTTGAACATGCTGGTACTTTCCACCGTATGTAGCATCTACCTATCCCACAACCACACTACCTTCAACATCCTTGCACTTTTCTTTCGGCCATTCTTCCTTCACAGTGGTCAGCACCTGCTTTATTGGGAATAGGTATAACAAGTCATCACTTCCAAGTACCTTGTTACTATTTTGGTCTCTCAAAGCTCTATCAAATTCTCACCACAAAATTGCGTGTCATAATTCATCAGCCTCAACAGCCTCTTCTTATCATCACCATCTTTCTGCCTTGTCTTCCTTCCGTAGAAGTGGCCTTCCATCTGAGTTCTTAATATTCATACACCTGGTTTTCCTTTCTCCAAAGGTTTTCTTGATTTTCCTGTATAGAGCATCTACTTTTTCTAGGACCATACAACCATCAACATCCTTGTACTTTTCTTTCAGTCATTCTTCCTTAGCTGTCCTGCACTTCTTATCTCCTTCATTCTTTAATCGTCTGTATTATTTTCTGCCTTCCTCATTTCTTGCGCTTATGTGTTTTCGACGTTCATCATTCAGGTCTCGTATCTCCCGAGTTATTCAATGATTCTTACCTTGTCTTACATTTCTACTTAATTTGTCTTCAAGCATCCCTACTGATATCATTCTTCACGACTGTCCACGCTTCTTATAGTGTGTTTCCTTTTCATTTAGTCCTTGTGCAGCATGTTCCTTGCAAAAGTCCAGCACACAATTTTCTTTCAACTTATCTAGATCCCATATTGTTGCATTGCTTTCTTTATTCAATTTCTTCAATTTCAGATGGTATTTCATGAGAGCCAAGTTGTGGTCAGAGTCCTCGTCCGCTCCTGGGAGTCTGGAATCTCTGCTTAATCATACGGGAAGTCTGTTTGATACCATTTTTTGTCTCCAGGTCTCATCCATCGTTTCTGGTCTTTTAACCAAGTATTAGGAAGGCTTAAATTATGTTCGGTGCAGAATTCAACCAGCCGGCTTCCTCTTTCCTACGGCATTACCTTCTCTTCCTTGGCCTGTCGCTGCATTCCAGTCTCCCGTCACAATCAGATTCTCGCCACCTCTTAAAAACTGTATTACATTATTATTATTATTATTATTATTATTATTATTATTATTATTATTATTATTATTAAAGCGTCTTTATTGTGGCGAAGTTAGGGCTCCCGGCCCTTTCTTACACTTAACCACTTCATGTATATAAAATGTAATTTTTACATAAAATTTAAACATATGAAATCTTTAAAACCTAAAGTATAATTAAAACAACTAAAGTATCACTAACTAAACTAAAGTGAGTAAAGTATAACTAAATTATATACAGAAACACATCGTATATCTCTTCATATATTCTTTCGATTTCTTCGTCATCTGCTGAACTAGTAGGCATACAGACCTGCACTACTGTGGTGGGCATTGGTTTGGTGTCTATCTTGACAACGATAATCCTTTCACTGTGCTTACCCGCTGGCCTATTTTTATTCACTATTAAACCAACTCCTGTATCTCCTACGTTTGATTTTATGTTGATAATTCTGTATAGTCACTGACAAAAAATACTGCTCTTCCCGCCAAAGTACTTCACTTATACCACCTACATCCAACTTTAGTCTATCCATTTCCTTTTTCAGATTCGCTAACCTACACAACGGTTCAAACTACTAACATTCCACGCTCCGATTCGCAGAATGTCAGTATTCATCTTCCTGACGATTGCTCCCTCCCGTGTACTCCTCAGCCGGAGATCTGTATGGGGGACTATTTTACCTCCGGAATATTTTTTACCGGGAGGAAGCCATTATAAGTACATCATTCATTCGTACAGAGAGAGCTGCATGTCCTTAGAAGTTGTATATTATTACAAAGACCTATCGGCAAATCATCCAAATTGCCGACCTTGCAACTTCTGAAAGGTTGCTATCCCCCCCCCCCCCCCACTTCCAATGAACCACTCGTTAGCCTGTTCTCTCGACAGATACCCATGCAGTACGATTGCACCTACGGCTCGGCTGATTCATTTGGGACGCATAAGCCTCCCCAACGCAACAAGGTCACGTGGTCCACAGGGAAGGGATTATGTACAGAAAATCAATACGAAGTGTTTTAAAATGTGTACCATGTACAACGTTCGCCACAGTGATCGCCAGCGTCAGGGAACCTGATACGGTACTTTGAAGAAGAAGAAGAAGATAATGTTGATGATTATGTACTAAATGACATATTTTTCATAAAATTGCAAGGGAACTCGACGAAGAAGGTGGATTGAAAATTTTCATAACTCATTTTTCACAGAGTATTTAAAATGACGTACGCTGTAGGGTTGAGGAATGCCTTTTCTATTATTTAGAAAACATTCCGTGAAAATCTCGTGAACGCATTTGATCAACATAATCTGTTTATCTCCTAACTGTCCTCTAAAATACGGGATATTTAGCAACCTGGACTGCCTCGTATTCATGAAGAGCAGTGCACTTACAGTCTAAAAATGCTGAGTAGTTGTCTTGATATGAGCGCAATTTTTAGCGCCTTCCTCTGGCACCACCTGATCTAGTCACCATCTTGTAAGCTAATACGGCGTAATGCAGAGGACGCGTTGTCACACGAGCTAATCCTCTTCTGCGGTCCGTTTGAAGTCTACACAATGCGACCGACACAGTCTTCAATCTTGACCACACTGCACTGTCTCACGGTCGGATCGAATGCCAATGTTAACCGGTCCTCGAATCACGATGGCTATATCAGTCATGCTGCATTAAGCTCAAGAAAGCACAACTGTCAGATGTTATAAATCCGGCTGCAAAGATATTGGCAGCGTTTCAAACTCTGGAGATTGTTTTATTAGGAGAAAGTAATATGCTTGGGAACAACAGAGATATTTATTTATTTATTTATTTATTTATTTATTTATTTATTTATTTATTAATCTGCTTACCCTCCAGGGTTGGTTTTTCCCTCGAACTCAGCGAGAGATACTCAGTTGACCTTCCGAGGCTGAATGGACCCCGTTCCAGCCCTCGTACCACTTTTCAAATTTCGTGACAGAGCCGGGAATCGAACCCGGACCTCCGGGGGTGGCAGCTAATCACACTATTCACTACATCACAGAGGCGGACTAATTTCTTTATTTTTTATTTATTTATTTATTTATTTATTTATTTATTTATTTATTTATTTACTGCGCACCACAGGATTTCTAATCCCAGTTACAGTGCAATTGTTTACATGTGTTTATTTGTCAATGAGTTTCAAATTAATTTAATAACCTCATATCTAAACTATTCTAACACTATATTTACAAGGTGAAAGAAATAATATTTCATACCTAATCTAATTCACTCTTTCCATACATACATACATACATACATACATACATACATACATACATACATACATACATACATACATACATACATACACTGCCGGCCAAAAATTTCCAGACAGAACATATGTACTCCCACGAATATGCTTAATGTTTGTTTAATGACAGAATATATTAATGTAACCTAGTTTCGAAGGTTTTCGGACAACGGCGACGAATTTATGTTCGACGTTCAGCATCGGAAAAAAATGCATCCTACCGCATAACACCTACAGTGAAACATGGAGGAGCCTCTGTGATGGTTTGGGGTTGTTTCACATTCAGTGGAGTTTGTAGGCTGACACCGAATTCAAGGAACACTGGACAAACCATTCCATCCTATCTCGTTATGCTCTTCCGTCTGGACAGCTTCGTCCTCCAACAAGACAATGACCCCAGACACACGTCTCGCTACTGCATGAATTATCTGCAAAACTCTGGGGAATTGTTTTTAATGTAATGCCGCCCCCCCCCCCCCTCCACCAATTCCCCAGACTTAAATCCAATTGAAGTGCTGTGGGACTCTTGCAGAATGACTGACAAAGTATACCTGCATCAGTGTTAGAAAAACTTGTTCTGAGAATGCCGATGATAGTAAAAAGTGTACTTGCAGCCAAGCGGGGTTTCTTTGATGAGAAGAGAGTTTGATGTGTTCTGGGGATCTGTAAGAGTACATGTGCACATAAAGTCTATTTCTTGCTCAGATGTAATGGAAAAACGTAGTTTTCTTGTAAAATATTAGTTTTACAATATATAATTGTCAATTCCTTGCAGGGCCGTTGACCTAGATGTTAGGCCCCTCTAAACAACAAGAAGCAACAAGCATCAACTCGTTGCATAGGTGTGTTGTGTTGTGTTCTTTTAATTTCATTCCATTCTTTAACAGTTCAATGCTTGTCCGGAAACTTTTGGCTGGCAGTGTACATCTTCATTATAGACTGTTATGCCTTTCTGCGTTCAGTCCGCAAGCCTCTGTGAATTTACTAATCGCCGCCACAATTCTCTATTTTTAAATCGTTGGAAACTGAATCTATCGTCGTCTCGTTTGTATTTTTCGATCTGCGCAATATATATTTTGTTTATCGGATTCCGTACAACGCTTGCGTATTCTACTTTGAGCCTGACGACAGAGATATAAAGTTGTAAACAGGTTTTTAGAGGTTTGACATTCCTCATCACAAATCCCAATGCCCTGTCTGACTCAACAACTACCTTTTGCATACGTGGGGTGAAGGGGAGTCCTCGGTCTAATAACATGCTGAGGTCTTTAACTTCATTTACTGGTTTAAGGTCATCGTAACCTAGTTTATAGTTAAAGGAAATACACGTTTTATTTCGAGAGGACGTCGGACTTTTGACGGGCGCGAAAGACCAATCGACACTCCATCGACAGGTAAATGATCTCAGGTGACACATTTGATGTTTACCGGGTAAAATACATTAAAACTCAGCCAGAGATCGTCCAACAGAGATCCTATACAGTGTTGCCAACTTAGCGGATTTTCCGCTAAATTTGGCGGAATTAGAAGACTGTCGGCGGAGAAATATATCATTTAGCGGACAGCGGATTTTTTGGCGGAATTCTAGATTTATTATAGCGGAATTTAGTGTTTTATACATTTTACGTTTTAAAAAATTGTTCTCCAGCCTGTGTCCGAGCTATTCCGTATTTCTTGTCAGAAGCTAGCAGTCACATGGGGAAAACATGTTAGGCCCCTATTTGGATTTGATGTTATGAGATCATGGTATAAATTTGCTATGCGTGGGGAAAGGGTACTTATCTCTTAGTTGACGAATGACGACAGATAATGAAACTGTGAGAGAGTAGCATTCATATTTATGCTATCAAGGAAGACCGTTTAATGAACTGGCCTGTTCTGGGCGTGGCCCTTGAGATAAGGAATTCACCTAGTTTGTAGCCGGCAGTAAAACGCCAACAAATTTTAGCTCGCCGGCTCGCAGGGAGGGGTTAATCCCAGTGAAACTCACAGACCAGGTGAGTGCAGACATTTACTTGTATTATTATTATTATTATTATTATTATTATTATTATTATTATTATTACTCATTTTTATTGCTCATTATTCGCGATCGGATTTCTTGGCGGATTTTTAGTAGTATTTAGCGGATCTTGAAAATATAAGTTGGCTACACTGACCCTATATCAGAGTGGAAGGGAACGTCTAAATTGATGTGCAGGCAGCGTAAATGGTGTCAAATCAAAATGTCTGTACACGGAAGCTGAGGCTGTACTATTATTACCTTATGTTGACTAATAATTACAGGACTTTTACACTAGAACTTACTCCTAATAGGCTGTATGCTGGGTGAAACATTGCATCCCCTGCTTTCTCTGGCTGTGAAATGAAAGGCTTGACGGTGCTGGTTCATAGAAGTATGTACTCACAAATTACAATATTCATGCATACGCTACACTGAATAAGGCCAGTGCCGTAAACTGCCATTCTCTCCCGCATGCCACTCGCGAGCTAAATGCAGCAAGTCTCTATGAACCAGCACCGTCAAGCCTTTCATTTCACAGCCAGATAAAGCAGGGGATGCAATGTTTTAACGTCGCACCGACTCTTGATGACGATGAAAAAGGATAGGGTGAGGAATGGGAAGGAAGCCTGCTGTGAAAATGGGAAAGCACGGAAAACCGCCTTCTGGCTGCCGACAGTGGGATTCAAATCCACTATCTCTGGGATATAAGCTTACAACTACGTGATACGAATTCGCTGGGTAGGCAGGGATGAAATGCCTTCTTAGAGTAATAGTCACTGCACTGCGACCAATGCTTCCGTCATGGGAACAGGTCTATGCCCTCATTCTATCTGAACAGTGCGGAGAGTTTTGGAATTGCATCAACGCTTTTGGCACGAAATCTAGTCATTAGAAAATATATACCTGTCGTGCATTCAAATGATGAGATTTTTCCACCAACCGGACTCGAACCGGTCAGACGCCTTAAAGCTCACGGCCACCAGACGAGCTCAAGGTACTTGATTATAAAATAAAATGAAGTCGTGCCGAGGTGGTGCAGCTCTTTCCAAGCACACTCCCAATGGAAGTGAACTGCATGTACCATTTTAACCATATACCAGCCCTCCTGCCATTCTTACATTTCTGGCAATACCGGGAATCGAAGCCGGGCCTTCAAGAACGGCAGCTAATAGTGCTAATAGTGCTAACCGGAGGCGGACTACTTTGTGATCAGACGAAAGCAGTAACTGCACCTATCTACAAGAAAGGGAACAGAAGGAATTGTAACAATTATCGAGGTATTTTCTTAATCAGTATACCAGACGAGGTGTTCACTAGCATTTTGGAAAAGAGGTTGCGATCAATGGTTGAAAATATTGAATTAAGTCCAGTGTGGTTTCAGACCACAGGGGGGCTGTCAGGACAAGATTTTCAGTATGCCTCAGGGAAATCTAGTGAAGGCACATGACAAAGTACCAAGGGGAAAGATATCCAAACTGGGAGTTTTGGCATTAGGTGCAGTTTTTTTATCTTTTTAATTGAAGGTTTGACATTCGCTCTGTATCGTCCATACTGCCAACGTTATACAGAAAAAGACATACAATGCACAAATGAACACGCACTTAAACTTCTGCTCGGAAGACAACAGATACAGAGATCGAGCTGAACTGCAACAGGCTGAGACACCTGTAGGCTGAAATGAATGATTTAACAAACGATCGCGTGAAGAATTGTCAATGGTTAAGATGCACTAAAAACACACATACACACTCAAGTTAACACAGGATTCAATACTCTGTATATGTAGAGAGAGATGGCATTGTTAATGACTTTGAGAGTTGAAAAAACAGCTAAGAGTCTTGCACAAACATTTTTACAGTTTTGTAAAATTATTCTGAAGTATTTTGTATCCCGCAGAACTGTGATCCCAATTGGCAGGAGAGATCAGCGTCTGCTGTGTATTATAGCGTTGACAGACAAGGAAGTAATGGTTCTGTGTAGCCAGAGATAGACGATACAGCGCAGTTCCATTGGAAGAACTACAATTTACCGAGCGATGTGATTTACAGTAGAAATAATATCATAAGCTTCACCGTATTTTCATATCCGGAAGCCAAGTTTGCAGCCTGATTAAATAGCATGACTCTTTAATAACCTCAGCACAAGGGAATTATGACAGTTTAAATTGGAAGGTAAACTAAGTCACAACTTCCTCTCGAATAAAACTCATTATAAAATTGAATGAAAGGTCAATGACAGATTTCACAAATTAGCAATTTATCACAAGATTGCATAACCTCAAAACAAAGGTTAATAAAGCACGACTAACTTTTATTTTAAAATCTGGATTCGAGAATTAATCCGGATTAATCTTCAAAGTTAGATTACAATATTTACCATTTAGAGCTTAAAATGTATAATACTAATATGAATTTTATTTTCTCGACTGGAAGATTCTGTCCTTCGCTGTTCGGACCACCTTCTCAAGTTTATTTCTCATTCACATTGTAGCCCTGAGTACATCACCATGAAAACATTGTTTCAGACAGACGCCACAACACGCGAGTGGCGCTGTAGATGTAGGCAGAGAGTATTGGGTGTGGTTGTTGGAAATAACCACTAGCCCTCGGCACATCATGACTTAAGGGGCCCATTCACAGTCGAGCGGGTTGGCGAGCCCGTTCGTGACCTTGGTCGCACTGACCGGCTCGAAGGTGTATGGGGGGTTGTTGAGGGTTGGGCTCGAGGTTGGGTCCGTGTTGGCGGTTCGACTGCTAAACCAGCGAACCCGACCGGTTCGCCAACCCGTCAGTGTGTGTATGGCCACTACCTGACCGGCTCACTGTGGTTTCGTCTATAGCTTAATTTGGTTTCTGTGTGAGTTAATTAGGCCTACCTCAACTAACAATGACTTTTGAGAAGAATAAGCAGTTCCGGGAAGAATTTATTGAAATGTACCGGGCGAGTCCTGGAGCTTTCCCATCCTTGCGTCACGCAATGCCTTCCATGTGTTAGTGCGACATTCGAACGCTAATAATAATAACAATAACAACAATAATAATAATAGTAATTTGAAGAAGAAGAATCCATGGTCTCCCGATACTCTCGTACAAATATTATTAGCCTATAGACCATTGTGCTATGACATACTGTATATGACTCTCGCGCCTCTGCACTTAACTTGTTAATATTGTAAGTAGGCTATGTATCATACATTACTACAGTAGTGGAATTTTCTGTATGTCATAAGTAGTAGTGAAAAAACATTTCCCAAACCAATCACTTTCAAAAGAATATTACGTTTGTTTTATAAAAACTATCTTATAATACATCACAATCAAAATTGTGTACGTCCACTTACGTGCAAATATTCCGACTGCAACGTATCGAAGATTGCCCAACACGTCTCAGGAATGATTTTTCCAAGTAGCTGAGGAGATATTAAGTTACACTGCTAAATGTCAGGTCTTCATAACTTTTCCCTGTCGCTAGAAATCGCATTGACCGAGCTCGATAGCTGCAGTCGCTTAAGTGCGGCCAGTATCCAGTATTCGGGAGATAGTAGGTTCGAACCCCACTGTCGGCAGCCCTGAAGATGGTTTTCCGTGGTTTCCCATTTTCACACCAGGCAAAAAAAACAAAAAAACAAAAAGAAATCGCAAGGTTACAATTAACCTCTCTTCAGCACAGATGGTATCTCTCATGTGTGTCTCCTGTTTCTGTATGTTTGGCCGAATCAACTCCAACAAGTTTTCGCAAAAACTGTCGCTATCCATACGCAGAAAGTTCTTATAATCTGCAGGTTCTTGTACGCACAGAGTTCTTAATAGGCTAACGTGTGAAAATCCTAGTTTATCTCTCAACCATTCCTTCATTCACACACGTTTCTTCTTCTTTACTTCATCATTGCACAAATTCGGCAACAGCTACAGCCACTTTGGAATGTTTTCGTTGGGCCATAACAAAAACTTTTTTTGCTAGTGGTTTTACGACGCACCGACACAGATAGGTCTTATGGCGACGATGGGATAGGAAAGGCCTAGGAGTTGGAAGGAAGCGGCCGTGGTCTTAATTAAGGTACAGTCCCAGCATTTGCCTCGTGTGAAAATGGAAAACCAAGGGAAAACCATCTTCAGGGCTGCCGACAGTGGGATTCGAACACACTTTCTCTATAACAAAAACTAGGCAATGCACGTACTATTTGCAATACAGACTGGCGGACTGGTCCGCCAACGGGTTCGCCAGTGTATGGTCACCGTCGAGCCAGTCGGGTTCGGGGTGTGGATTTTATACATGGACGGGCTCGCCAACCGGCTCGACTGTGAATGGGCCCCTTTAGACCCATCCCTCACGGTTCACACAGTTATAAAGAGTGGGTTCCCACAGTAAAGTTGCGTAACAATAATCATTCTCGGAACTTCGCTACAGTGAGTCACAACGTTTCCGCACATAGGGGCATTGTGTCCACTGGCGTACGCCAAGAGAGGGAGGGGCTACCGGGTCTCTCCCCCATGAACATCTGAATTTGTCTTTAATTCATTAAAACAAAGCTATATATTCTTTTTCCTTAGCATTTGTCCCACATTCGAGCGGATTCTGTTTTTTTGGCTCTCTGTCGCCACTTTACACGATCGTGTGCCATGTCTGGATGAAGGCATTATCGTTATTAGTTTCTCACATGCAAAGTAACGCCTCCGACCTGAAGTAATAATAGGCCCTAATAATAACAATAATAATAACGATAATAGCGGAAGTCCTCAAATCAGCAAGCCCAAGCGCCATCAAAGAAATCACCAAAATCATGCAAGACATTTGACAAACAGAACAAATCCCAGAAGACTGAAAAATGCATTAATTCACCCGCTACACAAGAAGGTACACAGAACAGATGTAAACAACTACAGAGGAATCTTACTAGTATCACTTGCATACAAAATTCTATCCCAATGTCTTCTTGATAGAGCACAACTACAACTAGAACCACAAATAGGAGAATATCGCGCAGGATTCAGACCAGGCCGATCGTGTCCAGAGCAAATCTTGAACCTAAAGCTAATCCTAAGACATCAGAGAATTTGTAGCAAAATTTTAGTCTGCACATTTGTTGATTTCAAAAAAGCCTATGATTCAGTTGAGCGTGAATCACTCTTTCAAATATTGAAGGAATAAGGTTTAAACATGAAAACACTTGCAATCATAAAACAGACACTGACAGATACGAAGTTCAAGGTTAAATTCATGGGGTAAATCTCAGATCCCTTTGACATCAAAACGGGAGTAAGACAAGGAGATGAACCTTTTACTCTTCAACTGCGTCTTCGGAAAAGTTGTACAAGAATGGCGCAAACAGAAACTAGTCCAAAAAATTCACCAAACAATAATGCAAGTAGCAATAGATTGCTTAGCATTTGTAGACGACCTAGCAGACTTAACCTGAGACATTTCAACAGCCCAAAATCAGACTGAACTCCTGAAAGAAATTGCGGAAAAAGTAGGCCTTCAGATATCTTTTGAAAAGACATAATACATGACCTGCAACAACCAAGCACCAAAACTCATGGAGGCAAAATATGCCAAAATTAAACGAGTATCACAATTTAAGTATCTTGGTGAAAAAATTCACGAAAATGGACTCGAAACAAAAACCAATGAAATAAATGACCAAATATGGAAACTGAATTGACTAACCTAAAATATCTGCAACAACAAAATTTATCTCCAAGCATAGAAAACTAAGAAATTGCAATACAGTCATCAAACCAGAACGTCTTTATGGATCAGAAAGGCTAATTTTGAACAGGAAAGGAAACATTGAAAACAGTGAGAGAAAGGAACGCAAAATCATAAGAAAAATTCTAGGCCCAAAACTCGCGGACGGATGATACCGATACACATTAAAAGAAAGGATACAGACAGACTTACAAAACAGATAGTCTAATTCTGTGAAAATAGGACTAATCCAAAACAGACACATGGAATGGATTGGCGAAATCAAAACTGATCTAAAACAGGTAGGAATTACATCAGCGGATGTTCAGAACCAGCTAAACTTCAGATCTAAAATTCACAAATGACAAGTTGACCAAGAGGAAAGACCAAAGAAGAAGACCGGAACAACCTCGTGTAAAGACAGAAAGGAAGCGGACAGTAAAACGCACTCTGCGAGTCCTAATGGACTCATTCCCAAATATATAATGATAATAATAATAATAATAATAAACAATGAAAGTCAAGAACAACTGGCTTAGTGAAATAGAAACAAACCTTCAGGAAATTTACATCCAACACAAAATTATTCACGATCGACTCCAATTTAAAAAAGCAGTCAACAACCATAATTTTGCTGAGAAAATTAATATCAGGGCAAAAAAATCAGGGACTGAAGAACGGAGGAAAATCTTCAGTGCCCAGATGAAGAAATTTTGGGAGAAGAAAATCAGCATCAGCTAAATAAGTTCTATCGCGCTCCACAGATGGGCGTAATGCTGTAATGGTAGTAAATTTGAACATTCGGAACACTCGTGTTCTTGTAGCGGTAGTCGTGGGTAGTGGTAGGCAACATAATTAAAATACCGATACGATGTATTTGAATAACCGGTCTTCAAATGACCCCTCCCACTGCGACGAAATTCTGCATACGCTGCTGTTGAGTCTCTACAAGAAATATACTTGTTCCATGCCAAGTCATATATAGCAAGACAGGAGCACGAAAAAGAACACATAACAGGAAAAATAAAATGATAGGGCAGTGTGAGAACAAGAACAAAAATGAGTCCACAAAAAGACAAGGACTACCTTCTTAAATTGAGTTGTTGGCTTTCTTTTCTCTTTCTGTATATGTCCTGTTCTCCTAGTCTTTTACCACCGCATTCATATTTATCTTTGTCTCTTTCCTTTTCGTGTCTTTATCCAGCTTTCTTTTTATCTTACACTTACTACGTTAAGATGGTTCCTTAATTAGTATTGATGGCCGCCCTCGTGATGGAGCTGGTAAGGAGAAGAAGCGGGATTGATGATGAGAGAGGTCATCTGCATGAAGATGTGGAAGTCCTTATGTCTTCTTCCCGCACTGACCTGCCATTGTGTTTCCCTTTCCATGCACGATTGGCTTTTCCTCAGAGGTACGAAAAGAGAAACGCTTGATACAGCGTTGTTACAATATTCCTGTTCGCAGGTACAGATCACTGGAGATTCCCACTGCAAACTTATTTTCAAACAGAAGTAGCGTAGAATGGTACTACCGAGCTCGATAGCTGCAGTCGCTTAAGTGCGGCCAGTGTCCAGTATTCGGGAGATAGTAGGTTCGAACCGCACTGTCGGCAGCCCTGAAAATGGTTTTCCGTGGTTTCCCATTTTCACACCAGGCAAATGCTGTGGCTATACCTTAATTAAGGCCACAGACGCTTCCTTCCCACTCCTAGCCCTTCCCTGTCCCATCGTCGCCATAAAACTTATCTGTGTCGGTGCAACGTAAAGCAAAAAAAAAAAAAAAAAGAATGGTACTATTTCGATATAACTTAAGTACAATTCCGATCTAATTTTGAAAACCCGCCTTATTTCATTCTTCAATGTTAGTACCACTTACGTGTGACCGGATGTCGGAAGAGTGAAGCAGCTCTTTTGTGAATGCGGAAAAATAATACATCTGTTTCTATTAGTTTGCAAGAAACCGTCTATTTGACATCGCAAGTTCAGCGATGCGTCATTGTATTTTACGTTGTTATAAGTCTGAAGCTATCTTAGCTAAGCTCTAGGACCTTTCCTTGAAGTGTAAAGCGCTATTTATAAACACGCCATATCTCTACGGAACTCAGGATGGGAGTATGATACTGCGAACACTATCTCTTGTATTTCTCTGTAACTATACTGCTAATAATAAGAGTTGGTGTCTGACAGGTAAGGTTGGAGGGAGGAGCACTGCACGTGCCATTTCACGATGTTGCCACATTCCAGCATTCCTTTCTATATACTCTTACCCCTCGCTTCCGGCTCACTTGTTCCCTCCTTCATTCTGACCTCTGTGATCTGTTGTAGACTACCTGGCCAGGCGGTGTCGTCCCATTTGCGATCACTCTTATACAAACAATCAGGTTCTTAACAGTGACAGTGACAGGTTTGGCAACTCCCAGCAAGACGAGCTGCCCTGAAGTTTTATCTCCATGGCAACCGCAGTCGCCCCACCCTCGTTTCCATGGCAACCACACAGCCACTCCCTTTATCCCGCCTCGGCAGGCAGTAAACGGACCTCCCTCTAAGAAATGTCAGACACCAACTCTTATTATTAGCAGTATAGTTGATGGATCCATTGTTGAAGTACATGCGGTACATTTTCGATGGGATGGAATGGTAGCATTTCGATCATAGATGTTTGCATTTTTCTCACTGCAGATACCTCACAGGAGGTCAGAGAAGAAAGTTCATATGAAATGGTCAAATATGTACCTTCACTGACCCTCAGTCATTTGGTTATCGAAGAAACAATACCCTTGCCTAAAGTTTTTGAGACTCATTTAAACAGTGAAAATGAATCATCATCCAATCGCCGAATGTAATGAATGACTGCAATTCAGTAGTGATTCAACACCAGATAATTCAACCATAATGGAAAGTGCTTCAGCTTCAACTTTTAATGCTGCAAGCGCTGTATCATCCGACGAATCTCTGAAAAACTCTTAAAGTCACCCGAAAAGAAATGTAAGGTACTATCTTCATCCCATTTAACATCAGATCAGCATTTTCATATTGCAAGTTCAAGAAAATCTCGCTGTAGGAATGACAGTAGCAAAACATAAATCAAAAGATAACCAGCAGGATAGATCTCCACGGGAGCATGGCAGTTAGTGTGAATTTGGTCATCTGGATTATAACTGAGAATTACGTGATAAAAGGACCATGGATTCAATGCCAGGACTGCAATGCATGGTATACGCACGCACATTAATGGTGTCCCGACATAAACAATCAACACTGCCCCACTCCAGTACTGAAAAGGAGGGGAAGGGAGTGAACAGGTAGTGCTGAATACACAGTGTGTGTATTCCGGCGTTATACTGTAACATGGCTCCTATCGTATCACAGGTGAATCGAGGCCGTATTATTGCCATGTGGGAGGCTCACATGGTCCCCCAAGCAGTAGCACAAGCAATACCATGCAGTCTTAAGACAGTTTGGAGATGGATAGAGATATGGCAAGAACGAGGTAAAGAAGGATTGGTAGACCCGATATAACGCAGCTACAAAATATTCCTAACTAGTATAAAATACGTTTCGGTTAAAAACCTCCTTTACCTCTTAATACTGTAATTAACAGAGTAGGTTACTTTTTAATTGTTTTATGTTAAAATGCTATTTGTTCGGGGCGTCGAACTATAGAGTTCTTTTGCCCCTGCTTGCACAATATATGAACCTGCATGTAATTGGAATTGCGGAAGTGTTGAGTGTTGAATGTGAGAAACGTTAAGGACAACACAATCACGCAGTCCCCAGGCCAGGGATATAATCATTTACAATTAAAACCCTCTGACCCGGCCGGGAATCGAACCCGGGGCGGCCGGACGCGTTGCCCCGTACACCGCGGGGCCGGACGAGTAGGTAACCTAATGCTGTACTTCAATACATCCGCCATTGTGCCCATTTCGATCACAAGGAAGTGTTGTAGCGGGCTGTCTCCATGCAGTCCATGCAGCAATGCGTTAAGCGAGAAGGTGAGTCATTGTGCCTTCGACCCTACCCCTTCACTCCTTTCCTCCATGCTTTGTACTGGATTGGCCTTCAACACTACCCCTTCACTCTCTCCTCTTCTTTTCAGTACTGGAGAGGGGCAGTGTTGATTGTTTATGTCGGGACACCATTAATGTGCACGTCTGTACCATAAAATATGTGTTGAAGAAAAGGAAAGAGAGATTTTGCGTGTGGAAAATGTGTGTGTCCAATGTGTGATCAGAAATGCACGATCAGCGGTATAATTGCGATCAAAGACATGCTCCTCTGTTCCCTGCAATTGTTACAATGAGGGTTTGTTTAAATACTGTTATTAATAACGTGCGCCGTTGTTTAAGGTGGCTACTTCCTTGTCAGTGTAAAAGAATGTCGATAGTACCGCAAATGAAGAATGAGTGCACGATTAATAACATTTTGATCGAAAATTTACCACCTTATCCTATCAAGTATTTTACAAGTGTATGTCGTGTCATCGCTTATTCCTCTCAAATGCCTTCCTTGAACATTTCTGCATTTACTTTTCAAAATCGTGAGTTTTTCTTAAATATGGTGGCTACCAGTTGATTTCCCGGACAAGCCTGTCATTGTGCGCGTGATCGCGTTATCAGTCGGTCTGCTATTGTTCATGTGGATTCCCCAGCTCCAAGGAGAACCAGCAAAATGAGTGATGTGCTACTAAATAATTATAGAGTCTAAATTGCATCACATACATTGAAACAATTGGCAGGGAAATTGCATCGTAATAAAATTGTAAAGATATGCAGGTCATGCTCGAGAGAGTGTTGCCAAATCTACAATATTAGGACCTGACCGGCCCAGTCAAATCTTACCACGACCAAGATCATGATTTGCTCGTCTCTCTCGAGGCAGTGTAATGATAATGTTACTTGCTTTCGCTAACTACTTCTACGGTTTTCGAAGACGCCGAGGTGCCGGAATTTAATCCTACAGGAGTTCTTTTACATGCCAGTAAATCTATCAACACGAGGCTGACGTATTTGAGCACCTTCAAATACCACCGGTTTGAGCCAGGAATCGAACCTGCCAAGTTGGAGTCAGAAGGCCAGTGCCTCAACCGCCTGAGCCACTCAGCCCGACTCGAGGCAGTGTTACCAAATGTGGTACCACAATATTAGGACCTGACCAGACCAGTCAAGTCTTACCACGAGCGGGGCCATGATTGGCTCGTCCCTCTCAACGCAGTGTTGCCAAATCTGGCACTACAATACTAGGATCTGCGTAGCCGAATCAATTTTCTTGAACAGGGATTTGATTGGCTCGTATCTCTCGAGGCAGTGTTGCCAAATGTCTTCTTCTTCTCCTTCTCCTTCCTTTTCTACCTAGCGTTGCCTCTCAAGTGCGAGTCTTTAAACGCCATTTTGCACGGTCGTGGACGTCATTCGGCCTCAAGTCAGCGGCCCTTGTACCGTCGTCCACTTTGGTATATCATTGACAGCAAAGTGGTTGGCAACTTTGCCAGGTGCTGCAAGTAGAAAATGGCGATACCATCGGAGCAGAGGCGTCTTTCCCACATTTTCTCCATAATTAGCGCGATGCCCATTTTCTAACGAATTGCGTCATTCCTGATCTGGTGGCTGAAGGGAAAGGAGACGCCCATCGACTATCGGAGCATTCGCATCTCCATGGCGTGAAATACTGCTACTAAAATGTTTTCATTCCTCCCCTGAAGAGGGAGGCGGGTCTCTTAGACGGTGACGCCGTCTCTCAGGCCGGGAGATATGTTACGGTGAAGGAGATGCTCGGAGAAAGTGAGGGGGTTGGGGGCGTGGCCTATTCTAGGACTGTCCCGGCATTCGCCTTAGTGCAGGAGAATGAAAACAGCTGAAAGCCATTCTCAGGACAGCCGACGGTTGGGGCCAGCCGTAAGGACCAGCCCTGTTCCATCTCCCGAATGCAGAGGCGTAGAGCCACGGTAGGGCCATGGCCAACCCTCCTCTGCTCGGTTGGCTGGTCGGAGTGCAGAGCTGTTGGACCAGGGACCAGCCGTGTCCACTTACGGTCGGAGACCCACTCTTCATCTACCGACCCTGGCGTGAAATTGGCGTTCAGTACTTTCGTTGGACGATCGGCTTTCACCACCTTATAGTTCAACTGGACGTACTATGGTTCGGTATATCGTCAACTTTAGGCGAAGAGTCATTCTTTTCCCACAGAGTATGGCAGTGACATCCCTTCACCGTATCCAAGTTGCATTTATCTGAGCTCGCACTTCGTTGTTAATTCCGCAGTGACTCTGCAGCCGAGATCCAACGCGGGCAGTGTCAGAATCGCTTTCCCGCGCTTACGGCTCTCATAACTTGTGACGTCACTGTGAGGACACACCTACAACGTGTTCCAAGCGGTAACATTAGTAACCGGTCTTCGGTCAGCTACGTGTTTATTGCGTGTTTACTGAGTGAATTGGTACAATGTGTGAGTGAAGTATAGAATACGTGCTATTATGTAGAGCAAGGAGTTAGTAACATGAATAAAAGCAGGAATAGCTGCGCTGTTGCAGAGTGTAAAAATGTGGCCTATAAAACTGAGAACATAATTTATTACGACTTCCCCAAAAATAATAATTTACGCGCTAAATGGATGTTATGGTGCAAGAAAGCTGATAAAATAAACCCTAATACTGCTAAAATTTGTTCCGCACATTTCCTCCCTCATGACTATGAACGTGACTTAAAAAACGAACTGCTGGGTTAGCTACATGGGATCAAAGGTATCTGAAGCTGTCGGTTTTGGCTAATCAATTGGATTAGTTTCCAGGTATTCCGCCTTTCTGATGTTCTGATGGAAATGTGGTACTAAAATATTAGGACCTGCGTAGCTGAGCCAGATCTCACCATGAAGAGAGTTGAAATTGGCTCGTCACTCCAGGCGTGTTGCCAAATGTGATATTACAACATTAGAGGCTGCCTAGCCGTGGTGTTATAGGTTCACTCTCAAGGATATGGGTTCGAATTCTAGTCAGGAAAGCGAAAAATCTACAAATTTCCTCATCTGGAGGTTTACATGTTTCACATATATGGTCACCGATTTCGTTCAAACTTTGGGAGGTTGATTTCCGAGAAAAATAAAAAAAATGTGTGTCCGAGAGTTTGCGCCATTGTGCGCTATTTAACGAGAGAATGGCTCTTTAAATTTAACAGACAGTACCTGTACAGCCTCTGATGATGTGGTCAGTGTCCCTCACTTTCAAGCACAGAGACAGGGAGAGACGTTTACGGCGAGTGATAACTCCCCCTCGACCCTCAGGTCCAGGTAAAACTGCCTGATCTGGCCGGCAATCTAACCCGAAACCTCCGAGTAAGAGGTAGGCTCTACTCCTAGACCGCCTGGGCGATTCGAGTAAAAACACCATTAAAATGATCACTTGATATATCTGAACAGTGGCAGATTTGCTTCCCATCTTTATTATCATTCATGTTGTTTCGGCCAACTAAGGACCACGTCACTTCAACTGTCTCCTTCCCCGGACTTTATAACATTTGTCCAGTACTCCCACATTCGTTGTATGTGTTCTTTCTTTCTTTCTTTCTTTCTTTCTTTCTTTCTTTCTTTCTTTCTTTCTTTCTTTCTTCGGTCCACGCATTCCCTGTTTTCAGTTTCGGCTTTTCTTGAAAACTCTCGTGGTCTTGAAGTTTCTTCTTAAGTGGGTTGGGCTGTAATATATCATCAGGTGTGATGCCCACCTCTTGTAGATTTTTCTATTATCATTTATTTTTATTTATGTCCGATTAAACTTATTGGCTTTACGTCCCACTGACTACTTTTACGTTTTCGCAGATACCAAGGTGCCGAAATTTAGTCCCACGCGAGTTGTTTTATGAGCCAGTAAATCTACCGACACGAGACCGCCGTTTTTAAGCAGCTTCATGTGCCACCGGACTGAGCCAGAATCGAACCTGCAAATTTGGAGTCAGAAGGCCAGGTCCTCAACCGTGTGAGCCACTCAGCCTGACCCTCCCAAGATCTCTTCATCTTTCCGCTGTGGCTTTCCTTGTGATCTTCTGACCAGGTTTTGTTGGTGGGAGTGCTTGGTTGGTGTGTAAAGCGGTAATTGTCGACTAACTTTCTGAGCTTAGAACTGTGTAACAGAATGCCATCCTTGATGCCTATTTCCTAAAGATCTTTTCCAACTTCGAGCAGCCAATTGTTGTTTTACTTTCAATGACAGGGCACGGTTCATAATTCTTGTGGCCAATCTCTGATTACTCATTATGAGAACATGTCCGTAAAATTGCAAACGTCTTTTACTAAATGTACCTGATATTTTCTCTGAGTGTTTGTATAAGTAATGATATTTCCTTATCATCCAGATTCCCCCCGTACTACTGGTCCAAACATTATTATTATTATTATTATTATTATTATTATTATTATTATTATTATTATTATTATTATTCAAAACTGAGGTGTCCACTTACCCGATTTTAGGAAATAGTATTTTTATTCATGACCAGCCAAATTATAATGTGATTTTTTTTTTGCTAGGGGCTTTACGTCGCACCGACACAGATAGGTCTTATGGCGACGATGGGATAGGAAAAGCCTAGGAGTTGGAAGGAAGCGGCCCTGGCCTTAATTAAGGTACAGCCCCAGCATTTGCCTGGTGTGAAAATGGGAAACCACGGAAAACCATCTTCAGGGCTGCCGATAGTGGGATTCGAACCTACTATCTCCCGGATGCAAGCTCACAGCCGCGCGCCTCTACGCGCACGGCCAACTCGCCCAGTATTATAAGGTGACACATCTCCAGTAAAGATAAGGTAAATAGGGTCCTGGGAGGTAATTTACATAACACCGCTCGGATGTCACTGGCCCTAATGGAAACTGTCTGTTATAATCCGGCTGATACCTGCTTGAGCATCTCTTAGTGACGTCATCCTTGGGCATCATGTATTTTGGGATCTCGCCAGGTAGTGTGTGTGTGTGGCCTTCAGCGGGAATTAATTAAAATACAAACAATTCTGTCTACTGTACCTCAACTGCTCTAATATCCGCCATAAAAATATCTTCCCTTTCACGAAGCTTGCTGCGACCTTGCCAGGAATCATGGTGCCGTAACAACTACACAGGTCGGCTTCCTGTCTTGTGAACTGCGGGTTGCGTTACGCCTGGCTCAAGGCACTTCCTTCGTAGCATTTCGAGCGTCGCGCGTGGATAACTCTGCAAGTAGCTATATTATATTAAGAGTTTACTAAAAACAGATTTGGCAAATCCGTCCGTCCGTTTTACTGGATTGACTTACTTCATTTTTGTCTGATTCTCTCCGGAATTACCTGGCAGTGAATCACGATACATTCATAGGTAATCATGAAGTCATATCATTAAAATTTATGATCACTCCAATATTGCAGGCGAAGGCTTACCGCAATACATTTTATTTAGTGGGTTTCTAAGCGATTAATACTTTCATTTATATTCTGATATGTGATTTTCAACCTTAGTAATGTCATTGCATGCAGCCATGTTTGATTACTACCTCTCAAACCAGAGAGTTTACACTTTCTCTGATGATGGAAGACTTCTATTCTCTGCCAGATACTCTTTGATTCTCTGACCTTCCGCAGCTTCTGAATATATTCAACAAATGGCAGAACGTTCCTATTAACTTACCTACCTGCTGCTAAGAGAAAACAGTCTACGTACGTACAGACGGGAAGGTCGACTAGCCTTCTGCATGACCATTAATAAAGCGCAGGGAGAAGCTCTTTAAAAAGCGGGTGTCCACTTACCCGAACCAGTATTATCAGCCAGGCCAATTGTATGTTGCTATCTCGGGCAAGATCGTTTGAAAATGTTAAGACCCAGATCCGCCTGAATGGTCAAAGCACAGAGAATATTGAATGGAAAGAAATGTTATAAACTACATTATCGGTATTTTAGGTTCGTAAAACTATTGAAAAGGGCAGGCAAAACAATAGGAATGCGACAAGCAAGTTATTTGACCTATTTATAAGGAATGCTGTGGAGTACCACGGGTCCTCTACTCTATATATTAAAAGAGCAAATCCGTCCGTCCGTTCAACTGGATTGACTTACTTCAGTTTTGTCTGATTCTCTCCGGAATTACCTGCCGGTGAATCATGAGACATTGATAGGTCTCTAAGTTCGGCCAGCTTTGAGTAATCATAAAATCAGATCGTTAAATGATCACTCCACCCTAACCCGCAATACATTCTGTACATAGCAGATTGCTTAGCGACTAACACTTTCATTAATATTCTGATGTATGTGATTTTCATCCTTAGTAATGTGATTGCATGCAGCCATGTTTGATTACTACCTGTCAAGCCAGAGAGTATACACTTCCTCTGATCACGCAACAATACTATTCCCTACTAGATACTCTTTGATTCTCTACCCTTACCCAACTTCCAAATATATTCAACAGATGGCAGAACGTTCCTAATAACTTACATGCTGCTAAGAGAAAAAAAGTCTACGTACAAGCAGACCCCATCGTGACAGAGCCTTAGACATTATCTGGGAACACCTATCGAGGGATAACCCAGCTAAACTAGAAAGACTGAAGGCTATGTATCTTTAAAAAGTTCTTTGCCTGAAAAAAAAAACAACCGCTTCTTCGAAACTAACCTATGAACTCAAAAGACAAACTTTCTATAAACTTATAGAAGAACTGTGATTAAAAATACCATTGCCTTCTACGACACAATACCAAGCTTTACATCAATAACTACAGGATAAGAAAAGGAATGTATGGATAGATTTTTACCAAACAGATGACATGATGTCATCACAATGGATGCATTCTGACAGCGAACTGCGGCACACCATAACGTGCTTGTTACTAAATGTTCATAAAACCATTGAAAATGGCAGGCAAAGCAATATGACTACATCAAGACGAGTTATCTGACCTATTTTTACCTAATGCTGTGGTGCAGTGCGGCTCCTCTAATAAATTGTTATTCCCGTACAGTTAAGAAGGCGAGGGATGGAAATATCGTTTGAAATTAGTTTTAATAATAGGTGACGTGGTGGGAGTGGCCGCAATTTTGTGCTGAAATCGAAATTGTGGCGCCGCAATAAAACGAGCATAGCTCGCGACTTCGTGGTACTGGACTGTCGCAAGAGATATCGTTACATTTGTCTCGTAACACTCTCTCACACTAGCCATCGTTGGCCACAATAAGGTCCATACCTTCGTCGTCAGCTCAAGTGAAAATTGTGCTAAATTTTAGGATGTCTTAATATCTCCGGTCTAAATGGATCTAAATTGGTTCAGGAGTATAGAGAGAAATCTGAGGAATCGAGTAAGCCCAAGAAGTGAGACACGGAACGTGTCAGAGAGTACTGACAGCACGACGTACAGCCCAATGGTACCCTCTAGTCAGTAATAGATAGTTTAAACTGTAATAATAATAATAATAATAATAATAATAATAATAATAATAATAATAATAATAATAATAATAATAATAATAATAATAAAACACATACACCCGTGGGGGTTTTAGCCTGTTCCCCTGTCGGGCGCGTCCCAGGTGGCGGATCTGGGGGCTCGCCGGACTTGTCCGGAGGGCTTGAGGGAAATAAAATACCTCACGCGGACCAAAAACAGGCACAGCCAGAAAACATCTTGAGGCAACCTCTGAGGTTCAATACCTTAGTTGTAACTATGAGATTGACAAAGATCAATCTCCCCATTATCTTCAACTTACTAGCATGATGGCAACGTCAGTTAATGATACTACTACCCCAGGCCCTCCCAAATCTCTTCGCCCAAAGGAAAAGCAGAAAGGAACACAGTGAGAAAATTAAGAGATATTGGGAAGAAAATAAGAAGAAACATTGTGCAAAATAAGTTCAAACGCGCTCCACAGTTGGGCACAACGAATCAAAAAATATAACACATAGAACAAGAAAGCGATTTCTAATAGGACTAAACCACGACACTATCAGACAGTAATCCAAACAGAGTGCCTCTATGCTTCAACCGGACAATATATTGAAGAAATCGAGAAGAAGGAAAGAAAGATTTTAAGAAAAATTATCGAACCAAAAAGATATGCTGACACATACTTACTACGCAGCAGCAAATAGGTATGTAAAGCATGCAGCAGGATTTCAGATACAATGCGCAAACGAAAGGATAAAGAATGCCCTACGACAGACTCACTGAGAAAATGTTTAACCATTTTAACAAGCCCAATAGGAAAGGCAACTCTTATGACAGATGGTTTGTTAACGCTAAGAAGGATCTTCAAGAAATTAACATCATGGATCAAGACATCCACAACAGAACGACTTTCAGGAACAAGATACACACATATGAGGGGTTCCTAGAGCCAGAAACAGCGACCAAGAAGAAACAGCATTGGACGGCTGAAGAGAAAGAAGCAAGAGAATGAAGGGATACTGGCGCCAACGAAAACTGAAATCATGAAGAGTTATTTACGTGCCCCATAGTTGGCCAAAATCGAGTATAATTAAAATAATAATAATTTTAAAAAATTCTGGTCCCACGAGAGAAAATGGAATGTGGATTAAGAGGAGAACAGCGGATCTCTACTCATTAACTGACAGGTTCACTGAGGCACGCAAGACACGCCTGAAATGCTGTGGCCATATCTATAGAGTGGACAGTGACAGACTCACCAAAAGATTATTTAAAGTAATCAACTCAAAGAAGGTCAAAATAAACTGGCTAGAAGAAACTAAGGCGGACCTCCAAGAAATGAATAACACGGTCGTCATCATAGAAGATCGTGGAGCTTTTAGTACAATAGTAGCCAAGCACAAATTCGTGGAGAAATCTAAAATGAAAACTGGTAAGAAGTGGTCCACAGAACGCAAGATGCAACACAGTGCATTCATGAAGAGATTTTAGGAGGATAAGAAGGCGAAAACCATGAGGCCAACAACAAGGTCAAACACGCTCTTTGAATGGGCATAACAAAGAAATAATAATAATAATAATAATAATAATAATAATAATAATAATAATAATAATAATAATACGTATCAGTAATTCCTGATGTGGAGCGGATTTCTCATTGCACAGTTTTCTGACGTACAAACCTGTTCTGTCCTCTAGGCTGTTTGCTATTTATAGGAGTCAGTGTTTTGCAAAAACAAGTTAGGTGAATAATGGAAAAACGGCCAAATTGGTCTTCTGACTGGTTATATTGCTGCTTCGATTTCAAGAGCATTTCATTTTGTTCTGCTATATTTGGTAAGAAACTCTCAGATTTAATATCAGACTGCTTCATGTCTCAAACATAAGATAACTCGCTCTCTTCCCAGCCGTGATAGCCTCGTCACCAATGAGCCATTAAGGGGACACAGAAAAAAACATCTTTATATTTTGAATACGTGAAGATGTCCTTTTTTAACTGTTGCATACGTTTGGAAATATTTTAATATAATGCTTCATGAAGTATAGCAGTAACTTGCCCGACTCGTCAGCGTACTGGCCTTCGGTTCAAAGGGTCCCGGGTTCGTTTCCCGGCCGGGATTTTAATCGCTTCTGATTAATTCTTCCGGCTCCAGGACTGGGTGTTTGTGTCCGTCCCAAAAGTCTCCTCTTCATATTCAGACAACATACCACACTACAAACCACGACAGAAACACGCAATACTGATTACATCCCTCCATATAGGGTTGGCGTCGGGAAGGCCATCCGGCCGTAAAACAGGGCCAAATCTACAAGTTCGACGCAATTCGCACCTGCGACCCCACAGATGTGGAAAAAGCGGTAGGAAAAGAAGATAAAGATAGAAGTATAGCAGGAATTTCAACAGCCATTTGTATTTTAAAAAAAATTAAATGCGGGGACTTTAAACTTCCGTATTTCTTTTAATTTTCAGTCACACTACGGATTAAGTACTATCCGCACACTTTATCTTGGTGCATTTACATCCTAGTGCTGAATCGGTCGACCTCGGCGATCTTCGAGATTCATACTGGCAACCTTTGAAACACAAACTATGAATCGCTTAAGCATCGTTGTGCGACATCTGGCGTAAACTTTACGTACTGGTATTGTTGTTGTTTACACATCAAAGTCAAAGTATAGAATTCATGCTAGGAATAAGATTCGCATCGAGAGATATGTTTTATAATGTTATATAATGTGTATGTGACATAGTTGTTGGCTTAAGATGATAACGGTTTAGAAATTTCATATCGATCGATCATATTCTCGATTCAATTCAGATTTCATTTTCATTCAGTTGGCAGCACCAGGCAGCACTATCGATACCGGGACAGCTCCCTCCTTACTCCGCACCCCGTACACAAATGCATCAAGATGAAGTGTGCGGACAGTAATTAGGTCACTTTTTCTTTCTTTTAAGGGAATGTACATCTCCTTGCGTCTTCCTTGTTTTGTCCACGTCAAATCTTTTTCAAAAGACCGACAAATTTGAATGAAATATTGTAGAATACGTTTTTAGAAATAGCATTTAGGAAAAAACGAACTTAATTCCTTCCTCGACTCGCTAGTTATTTTCAAGCTGTGAACACGATATCAACCGTCACATAAACTGGAGGTTCTGTGGCTATGATCACGATATCGACAGTCACATAAACTGGAGGTTCTGTGGCTATGATCACGATATCAACAGTCACATAAACTGGAGGTTCTGTAGCTATGCTCACGATATCAACAGTCACATAAACTTGAGGTTCTGTGGCTATGTTCACGATATCAACAGTCACATAAACTTGAGGTTCTGTGGCTATGATCACGATATCAACAGTCACATAAACTTGAGGTTCTGTGGCTATGATCACGATATCAACCGTCACATAAACTGGAGGTTCTGTGGCTATGATCACGATATCAACAGTCACATAAACTTGAGGTTCTGTGACTATGATCACGATATCAACAGTCACATAAACTGGAGGTTCCGTGGCTATGGTCACATTGTCAGAAGTCATGATATTTCTGATATAACATTCTTTCTTGTTCTTTCGTCTCTCTTCTCTTGTATTTAATTGTATTTTCTTTTTTTATGTCGTTGTTTATGTAAATATTTAATATATAGCATTGTACAGTTTTTATTGGATATATTTCATTTTAGATTAATAACTATTGTACATATCTCCGATTTTTGCAGTTCAGCGTTATGCTGTTGCTGATCCTAAAGAAAAAAGAAAGAAAGAAATAAAGACGTAAAGAGAAAGGAAGAAAGAAAGAAAGAAGGTGATAAAAATCTAGAAATCCTGGGGGAATGATCAAAATATCAACAGACACATAAAACAGGAGGGGTTTTTTTTTTTTTTTTTTTTGCCATTTGCTTTACGTCGCACCGACACAGATAGGTCTTATGGCGACGATGGGATGGGAAAGGCCTAGGAATGGAAAGGAAGCAGTCGTGGCCTTAATTAAGGTATAGCCCCAGCATTCGCCTGGTGTGAAAATGCGAAACCACGGAAAACCATCTTCAGGGCTGCCGACAGTGGGGTGCGAACCCACTATCTCCCGATTACTGGAAACTGGCCGCACTTGAGCGACTGCAGCTATCGAGCTCGGTAAACAGGAGGTTTTGTGGCTATGATCACTATTTTAACAGTCACATCAAACTGAGGAACGCGTGGTTGTGATTATGATATTAAAAGTCATAAAAGTGAAGGTTCTGTAACTTTTATCACGCTGTTAAGAATTTGTAAAAGTACAAGGCTGCCTTCTTTTGACAGGAACTAATTACAAGCAGCACAGCCGCGGTGTGACGAGTACTTTGATGAAGAATTAACTCACTTAAATCATATAAATATTGATGTCCATCAGGTTTACGACTTGCGAAATTTACCATGTAATTATTTGGTTTATTTACCGATGAAGGACTACTACTATTATTACCGAGCAAATTATAGAGCTGAAATCATGTTCTATGTATCATTTTGTGGCTATTTTGAAATAAAGCTAACGAGTTGATGATATGTTAGCAGTTGGGTAGAAATACATATAAATTACGTTTTTGTTCTAGATAATTATTGATCATAAAAGACCGAGTCTGTTGAATAAATACTTTCCTTGATTATCAGAGGGGAAGTAGCTTTAAATGAGCGCGCCGTCGAGACTCAAAATCTAAGCACTTCGTTACCCCGAACTGATTTATAAATTCAGGTAGAAAGCAATGAAGCGCAAAGAATCAAATATTTTGTTTGTTTAGATTTTCTCCCTACGAAGCATTATAAACATTTCTCATGAAGGCTATACGAAGAAAGGAAACTACTTTTCCCTTTGCGAAAATCAAACGATCATAAATAAGAATAGAATACTCCCATCCTCTAGCTCCCGATCACCAGCAAGTGGGGAGGGAGCTATCATTTATTGAAATGGAAATTATTTTGATCCATACATGGTTTTGTTACAATTAATGTACCTATTACTACCTTAAGTAATACAATTACGCCTGCTCACTATCTACACCCGATCTCTAAATTGTAGTTTCTATGATCTTTATTTTTGTCCTAGACGTTAACATTGTTATGTAACCCCTGTGGATGGGGAACGCAGACGATGAGTACACCCACGGTATTCCCTGCATATCGTAAGAGGCGACTTCCAGGAGCGACCAAGGGATGATTGGAATAGAAGCATGAAACTACATGTGATTAGTAGCATCAAGCGGGGAATACCATGGGTCACTTTTACTTGCGAGTAGTACCACTATGTTAGGTACGCAATGCGTTTGAGGTTAGTAGCAGCAGAGCGTGGTTCACAGTGGGTTTGCAGTACCTGTGATTATTACCACTATATGCGGAACACCACAGATCTGGGCAATTTGGGAGTAGTACCATAAAGTGTGGAACACCGGGAGTCTATGCTACTTTTGATTAGTACAGCAACATGAGAAATACCATGGTTCTACTTTATTATGACGGCCGTTTACCTGGATTTTGGACCCTTTTAGACAACAAGCATCATCGATTCAGGATTGAGCTTTGGAAGCAGTCCGTTGGTCAATACTATTATTTTAAGGTAGTTTCTGGAAAGGTGGGACATTGCGGGTCGGATCCACTAATTGTTTTAAGTTCATAATCATTGTTCATCATCGTCTTTGAATTCTAGTCAGTGGAGGGATTTTGGAATGATGTTCAACTTTCAGTACTGTGAGTTGGATCCGCTGGATATTTTAAATTCATATCCATCTATTATTTCTTCATCATTGCGTTTTGAATTCTGGTCAGTGGATGATTTCTGGACTTTTAAATTGCCATTTGGTATCAGTAGGGGCCGATGACCTAGATTTTAGGCTCCTTTAAACAACAAGCATCATCATCATTATGATTGTGTTGTTGTTGTCGCGATCTCTGGGATACCCTCGTTGATAAAAGGCCAGAGCCGAAAAGTCACGCATCAAACTCGCTTTGAAAGGAAATATATTTGACGATATTCTTGACATCCAACGAAACGTGACGAGGCTTTTGAACACCATCCCAAAGGAAGCCTTCTTGCAAAGTTTCCAGGACATGTATCGCCGACCTCGGCAGTGCATAGTTATGGGAGGGGACTATTTCGAAGGACATAAGGTCACTGTCGTGCATTGTTCTTCTATGTTGATAGTACAGGGCTATTCACCGAACTTTGTCACAGGTTGTATTTACACTTCTAAATAAATCAGCCCAATATCTTTTTCAGTTACGTTGTTAAGTGTAACTAAACAAGAGGATGTAATACACTGTGTTAACTGACTATACCGGTGCCAGTGCTTCAACCAAGACGGCTGTTGTTTGCTACATAATAAATTAAACATTTATAAACAACTCTGAAAAGTTTCAGCTTTTCATGTCGTATATTGTGGACTTAGTGAACTTTTAAAGCCAGTAATGCATTCTCGGTTACATCCCCCCTTAATAGTTTAGAAAAAATGTTTCTTACACGTAACATTGTAGGTATAAGTATGCCCGGGTCCTCTTAAGTGAAGTTCATCATTCTTGCTTTAATTTCCTATTTTTTGCCTCAGTTGGGAAGACGCTTGAGAGACCTGAATGTCGAACGAATGGATCAAGTAGTTACTATGAGTATTCTACCGCGATGGTGGTATAGTAAGTGGGAATGAACGAGGCTAATTCAGTAATTCGCAGTTTTAATCAGCGGATTTCTGTATGACATCAGTCTGTTTTCAGACCGACTTCCTATTATTCAGCGTATGATGCTATACAACATAAAAAGAAAATAATACAAATCCACAAATGCATCAATAAAAATGATCTCACACAACTGGAAGATTAGATTCGTATATCTAAGCTCTTGATCCAATGCACCGCTTCAGGAGTAGCTGAGTTCAGGTCCTTCAGACTTCCAGGGAAGGCGTGTAGGGGACAGTCCAACACTGTGTGTTCCATTGTTTGTGGAATGAAAGCACAGTGGTAGCGAGGGCTGTATGTCCAACCCCGCTTATGAAGAAAAGAAGCCTAATCCAGACACTCCTAGATAAATTGAAGCCACTAAGTTTTACACTTTGGTTCTCAACGTTCAGGATGCCTGGTGGTGTAGAAGATGTCCACTCATTTCGGGAATGAAGTGGTTGTTTATCAATTCCAAGGCAGTTTTATACGCCGGTTTGTGGGACTTCAGTCTAGATGTTCCTAGTAGACTCACGTCTTCAAGTGCTATGTTCTTGCGCCTTCTTGACCATAGATGACCAAGATTTTTTTGTTTTCTGATCGGGGGACGCAGAGTGTTTCTAAGCACTGGAAACAACTGGATTGGAGTAGGAAGTAATGTATAGAACTGAAAGCTGAGTGGACTCAGAATATCTCTTTCATAAGATGAAAGTAACAGGCATGAAAGTAGT
The DNA here is from genome assembly GCF_040414725.1 of Anabrus simplex. NCBI lineage: Eukaryota > Metazoa > Arthropoda > Insecta > Orthoptera > Tettigoniidae > Anabrus > Anabrus simplex. Next base: position 10,883,091 of record NC_090274.1, on the reverse strand, counting down.
TGCTCGTAGAATGGCAGGAGGGTGCTGGAACTGAGGAGACAGGGGTTAAATCAGGAATGAACTCTATGCTTTACGTAAAAAACTGGCTTCGATATCGACGTTCATGTGATACGGAATGAGGAGGGTGGATTACCTAGGAGAATAAAAGACCGGGCGAGTTGGCCGTGCGCGTAGAGGCGCGCGGCTGTGAGCTTGCATCCGGGAGATAGTAGGTTCGAATCCCATTATCGGCAGCTCTGAAAATGGTTTTCCGTGGTTTCCCATTTTCACACCAGGCAAATGCTGGGGCTCTACCTTAATTAAGGCCACGGCCGCTTCCTTCCAACTCCTAGGCCTTTCCTATCCCATCGTCGCCATAAGACCTATCTGTGTCGGTGCGACGTAAAGCCCCTAGCAAAAAAAAAAAGGAGAATAAAAGACTCAGACTCCGCCATGGAGATAAGCCGAGGAAGACCAAAGACGATGGTTAGAGGAAGTTGTTAATGAATGGAGGTGAACGAGGTCACACAGCTAGTTGGAGTGTGCGCTGAGTTATATGTATCTATTATAAAATACCTCAGGCTACCACGTCCAGCAATAAACTACTCACCATACCCTACATGGTAGATCAATGATACAAGCTCATTTCATACTGCAGAATTGTCGTAGTTGTTAACGAGAAACGATACCAAACGGATAAAGTTTTTTTTTTTATCAGGAAGACATGTTTTAAAAGCGCGGAAAACGTGATTTATCGAGTTACATGAATACCTTGCGTGTAGCGCAATAGTAGCCTACGGCGGTGCTATGTGAAATGAATACACAAGCATGTCGAAGAAACTTGAATGTTGTACGTAGTAAAATAGGTGGATCTACAAGAAAAAACAACAACCCCCTTAAAATGATTGGTTGATTTTACAGGAGTTACTGCGACTCTATGACGTAGTCATATGTTCTACAATTTTATTTGACTGTTAGTTTCGTGATCATAGCCACAGGACCTCCAGTTTCATGTGACTGTTGATATCGTGATCATAGCCACAGGACCTCCAGTCTGATGTGACTGTTGATATAGTGATCATAGTCTCAGGACCTCCAGTTACATATGACTGTTGATATCGTGATCATAGCCACAGGACCTCCAGTTTTATGTGACTGTTGATATCGTGATCATAGCCACAGGGCCTCCAGTTACATGAGACTGTTGATATCGTGATCATAGCCACAGGACGTCCAGTCTTATGTGACTGTTGATATCGTGACCATAGCCACAGGACCTCCAGTTGCATGTGACTGTTGATATCGTGATCATAGTCACAGGACCTCCAGTCTCATATAACTGTTGATATCGTGATCATAGCCACAGGACCTCCAGTCTCATGTGACTGTTGATATCGTGATCATAGCCACAGGACCTCCAGTCTTATGTGACTGTTGATATCGTGATCATAGCCACAGGACCTCCAGTTACATGTGACTGTTGATATCATGATCATAGCCAACGGTAACATTCTACTCACTGAGTATTGTTAGTTGACATATGCTGTGTACCTTCTGCTGATACAAACCTCCACTAGATGGCATTACGATAAACAAACCCATCAATTACCGATAGAACAGCTCATGAATTTGAAAGCTATGTACTCGTAAGTTATCAAATTCTAAGATTCCTTGATTTCTCAGTACGGATATGTAGGAGTCTGGACGACTGTTCCCTTAATTCCTTTATAGAACTGAAGTGCGGGCTTATAAAAAATGAAAGCTCCCAATCGCGCCAGTTACAATGCAGTGACCTGGCCCTAAACACCACCATTCCTGATGGACTAGGTTATAAAACTTGTCGGACAAGTAAAGGAATTGAGGTCTCGGAAACACCTGCCACTCTTCAGAAACACGCCGTGGTGGGTACCAGCAGGTTGAACACGCGGGTCCGAGGTCGTCCGCAGCGCGCCCCTTGATTACGTAACAAATAGAGACTTTCCGAGATGTTGTCCATCTCATATCGTACCTCCTATTACAAAGATAATATTTCGAATGTCTTCGAGTACTTCCCGCACGAAAAACATACAATAAATAATGTAATTAATAAGTGATGAGTACATTACCTTAGAACGCAAGCTCACTATTGCGCGTCCTATACAAGTTTTTACATTTGCTTGTGTGCCCAACTCTTATCCCATTTCTCTAAGGGGTCGGGTGTGAGGTGAGATGAATCTGTCGTGGCGGATTTTTGTGACCGAATGCCCTTCCTGACGCCAACCTCCATCAGAGGAGTTAATGAGATGAAATGAATGGCGTGATATATGATAGTAGGAAAGGAGAGGGTGAAACCCGGTACCGGCTGATAGCCTACTTATGTCGAATAGCACCAAGGGGTCTGCCCAAGGCTTAACATCTCCATCCGACGGACGAATCACCATCAACATTGCCATGTGCCCTCACTCCACATCAACACTGCGGAGAGATTTGGAACTGAATTCAGGCTTTTGGCACTCAATCTAGTGATTATAAATTGTATACCACCATCACCCCTACCCTGCCGGCCAACATTCTGATGGTGAAAATTGTTTCGATCTACGGGGCTCTAACCTGCTAATTAGACCGTTTAGATTTCAACGCCTTAACGATCATGGCCCTCTAGGCGGGCTCTATACAAGATCCTACTTTTAATTATATTTATTTTACATTTGTGATGAATTCACTAAAATCTGGGATTGTTTCTTCAGCTGCATCAATAAATGTTAGTCACGCAAACGAGATAAGTATTTCGGCTCGGGATGGTTCAGTTGTGACAGCACTTGCAAACAGAAATAAATAGATGCAAACATAGCTCGAATTTTAGCGACAAGTAATCTGAATTTCTTGGGCTTAGTACCTGAAAAATACACTTGCACCCGTAACACAGATGATTAAATCAGGAAATTCAGTCTTATATAGCGTACAATACTGTACATTATTATTATTATTATTATTATTATTATTATTATTATTATTATTAATCAATACACAGAATAATAATCATCATCATCATCTGTTTACCCTCCAGGTTCGGTTTTTCCCGCGGACTTAGCGAGGGATCCCACCTCTACTGCCTCAAGGGCAGTGTCCTGGAGCTTCAGACTCTTGGTCGGGGATACAACTGGGGAGTATGACCAGTACCTCGCCCAGGCGGCCTCACCTGCTATGCAGAACAAGGGCCTTGTGGAGGGATGGGAAGATTGGAAGGGATAGGCAAGGACGAGGGAAGGAAGCGGCCGTGGCCTTAAGTTAGGTACCATCCCGGCATTCGCCTGGAGGAGAAGTGGGAAACCACGGAAAACCACTTCCAGGATGGCTGAGGTGGGAATCGAACCCACCTCTACTCAGTTGACCTCCCGAGGCTGAGTGGACCCCGGTCCAGCCCTCGTACCACTTTTCAAATTTCGTGGCAGAGCCGGGAATCGAACCCGGGCCTCCGTGGGTGGCAGCTAATCACGCTAACCACTACACCACAGAGGCGGACAATACACAGAATAATACCAGTCTTAAGAGTTAAGTTAGGACATCAGTAATGTGAAACCTTAACACTAATGCCTGAAGAACGAGTATGGGTATGATAAACAATAGGCCTACATAGTGGATCACTGAATAGCAACTTGATACATTCATTTAGTTAGTTCTTCAGTAACAGCCTTATTATCCATTGCAAACGATTTGAGACGCGTCAGACTGATTTTGGGGCTTCATGAAGTTGTTTGTGAAGAATCGATATGAACGTTGAATAATTCGGAATGAGTTACAAGAAATTGCGTTTTTTTCTGCTATGTCTTCATCTGTAAATTATACACCGAAGATACATCTTGCTGCGTGTTGAATATTTATGCCTAATGTTCTCAATTATTTCTTCTTTTCCTTCTTTCGTTTCACCCTATTTGGGCCGTTATATCAATCATTTTTCTGTGTGTTGTTCTTTTCTTAGTGCCCAGTATTTCTTCATTCTTTGTGATCTGCGTTTCCTCTCGTCTTCCGAGATAATAGGTTTGGATTTTAATGTAGATTTGTCTTGGAACCTTATACCTACTTTATCTGTTCGATCGAATATTGTTATTTTTAATTCTACTAGGTCTTTTTCCGTTTCTTTAAACCAGTTGGAATTTGTTTTGCTGTTGCAGAAGAAGTCAAAGATTTGTTTGGTTAATCTATTAGAGTTCATTCTGAAAAGATGACCGTAATTCTTTTTCACATAGTATCTGAGAGTTTTTCATTTTTTATGTAGTGTGCTTCATTCTTGATGTATATTATCTTATTATCCTGAAATGTTGGTCCTATGATATTTAATACAATTTTCCTTTCTTTTAGCTCTAGTTTCTCCATCTGGCCTTTGAAATTCATGTTTAGTGCTTCTGCTGGTTCTCGTTTAATCACTGTCTTATGTTGTTTATTTTTGGACCCCCATGAAAGTGATTTCTTGTTGCGTGTATCTTTTGTTAGTTGGAAGGCCAGTTCAAGTTTATTTTTCCTGGATTCCATTGCTTTGCATTCTACAGCATTCCAACTAATCCATTCTCCGAGATGTTTGTGAATTCTTTTACTACTTCAATCTTTTGTTCTTGGACTTGGAGGTATTTATGTGGGTGTTTGTGTTTTTGTTTTCATTGTAAGTGTTCTCACTTGTTCTTTTGTTAATACATTTGTATATTTTTCCGCATTTAGATGTTTTGTATTAAATGTAATTGCTTCGGCATGTAAATATCTTTCTTTCTTTCTTTCTGGTACATTATCCGTAATATTAGGTTTAGAACAAATGTTATTTTGCTTATTAAGTTTTTGTAAGCCCAACCCCATTCCAGTGTTCCGAAGTTTAGAACAGACTGGACGAAAGCGTAATAAGTGTTTCGCACTGGCTATGTTGTTTAAACTGTGAGATATATAAACATTTCTTCTTTGAAGTTACTTGTTTACCTTATTTATGTGTTGCATGGCATTTTTGGATACATTCTAAGGAACATAATTACATTCATTATGTGGATCAGTGGTAGAGTGCCGGCCTCCGGAATCCAAGATAGCGGGTTCAAACCCGGCAGAGGTAGTCGGATTTTTGAAGGGCGGAAAAAAGTCCATTCGACACTCCATGTCGTACGATGTCGGCATGTAAAAGATCTCTGGCGACACATTTGGTGTTTACCCGATAAAATTCATTAAATCTCAGCCATAGACGCCCAAGAGAGTTTCGGTTTACTCGGTCTGCCATCTAGTGGGCCTAGAGTAGAACGGAACGTCGAAATTGACGAGCAGACAGCCAGATGGCGTCAAATTGAAATGTCTGCACACGGTAGCTGAGGCCATACGATTATTATTATCATCACTATATTATAAACAAACATCTAGTTGTTGGATGTATCTGATGGAATTCGGAGTTGCCATTAGGAATTCATCATACTCTCCGCCGTAAGCTCTATTTCTGCAGCCTTCCCTAATATGTTGAATGGTCTGCCGTGGTGCGGCACAGTCACATGAGGGTGAGGATTGCACTCCCAGCTTGAAGAGTGAGTCTCCACATCTTTCTACCTTGCGAGGTAGATCAAACCCAGAAACCGTCTCAGAGATGCAAGGTAACAGCTGACATGTTTCTGGAGCGTTTTGAAGCTATTTTGTTTTTCTCCAGGAGTCAATGATTTTAAATCTAGTGGCATTATTTCCATGTGTGAGAGGAGGGGAGTCTGTTGATTCTGAGGTCAGGAATATCAGAATGCAGTGGTAGTCCAGGGCTTGCTAAGAGTTTATTGCATTCCATAATCAATGCTTTTGTTTGTTCGAATATTTGGGGATGCTATGTGACTTAGGATAGGGTGTAGACCTGTTTTCTAGTTCAACGATTTGCTTTCCTTGGAAAACTGGAACTGCGCCATTGGCTGTTTTGCAGATGTAGGTATGAAAGAGTGACAGTAGTCCAGTCGGACATTTCGCAACGCACTACCCTCTACTCTCTGTGATACTCTGCCTGCTCCGGCAAGCCCTACTCACTCAGTCAGTATCTATCTTTTGGACATCGAAGTAGCAGCACATAAATCTACTAGAATTCACTTGACCGAAGCAAGTATTAGAGGACGCATAGGTTTCATTTTGATCAGAGTTGGAACAGATCTAGATAATAATTTCGAAATAAAGATCCGAAATTTGGAAGGGGCTAAAGCAGTTTTTTGGTTTATCTAATTTACTTCTCAAAGAAATATCTGACGTCTCCGTTGAACTCATTTTCGATTCAGCTGGATGTATGAAGTTTGCAAATTACATTGACACGTCTTCGGGCCGTGACCGCTGAAATTCGTGCTGTGAGGACTGCGAAGGCGGCTGAAGCATATCCCAGCAAACTGAAAGATGAATTGTGTACACCGTTCTCTCCCATGTTCTCTGTAATATACGTTTTAAAGCAACAGCAACAACAAACTGCCGTGAGGAGGTCGCAGTGCAGAAAGAGGGAAGGACAACATCATATATCAAATATAGTAATAGAAAGCTGACGTAAGAGACTGAGCTTACTTAGCCAACTACACTTGCCACCAAGAAATCTGTTTATTGTATAAATAGTAACTTAAGTTTGTAATGAAGTGCCTAATAGCCTCCCCCACCCCCACCTTCTTCGTCAGTCTCGGCCTGCTTTCTCGTCTTGAATGCTTCTAGCAAACATGATTGACAATTTAAGTACCTCCCACCAAAAGATGATCGAGTTTATAATCATTAGGGCTCAGATCTTTTAAGACCTAAAAAAAGTCCTAATATTACCTTAAAAATGACAAAATATAACCAAAATCTAATGATAACTAAATTCTTCCATTATTATTATTATTATTATTATTATTATTATTATTATTATTATTATTATTATTATTATTATATCATCTTTCTGAATACAGTGTCTCTCATATAAACCCAGACCGAGCGCACGGTGTTCGTACTCTGCGCTACAGCAGCTGCCGCAGCCCAACATACGTCGCGCGCGGCCGCCCTTCTTTCAGCGTGAATACAATGACATACAAAACCAAACTCCATGGCACTACAGCCCGTGAAGGGCCTTGGCCTGCCAAGCGACCGCTCCTCAGCCCGAAGGCCTGCAGATTACGAGGTGTCGTGTGGTCAGCACGACGGATCCTCTCGGCCGTTATTCTTGGCTTTCTAGACCGGGACCGCCATCTCACCGTCAGATAGCTCCTCAATTCTAATCACGTAGGCTGAGTGGACCTCGAACCAGCCCTCTGGTCCAGGTAAAAATCCCTGACCTGGCCGGGAATCAAACCCGGGGCCTCCGGGTAAGAGGCAGGCACGCTACCCCTACACAACGGGGCCGGCGAATACAATGACAAATGAAATCTTAACTTACAAAATATGCTGGAAGTGTCGTCGTTCATAATGAGGGACTTCATAAACACCATTAGGATTTTCTGCACACCAGTAGCGAGGGTTATGACTGTTCACACGACCATTAAGATGAAACCAGGCCTCATCCGAAAAGCTGTGGGTCGAATAAACTATCATTCGATGATGCAAGATACTACTCACAATATCTCACTCTTGCAGCAGGTGTAAAACAATGGGCTCATGTAAACCTGTACGGTTTGGTCTGTAACAGCTGTGTAGATCTGTGTGCAGTGGAAACCGAAACCCCGACTTGTTCTGCTAATATTTTGTGAGTGTTTTTTATTGAGCATTGAGTCAATAGTTTCAAATTTATTTACAATTACGTGAATCTGTGCTCGTGAAGGTCGCACTTTACCAGAAATTTGTTGAACAAATGCATCGCCTACCCGTTGAGCCGACTCTTCCTTAAAATAACTTTTACATTCGAAAGTACGGTATTGCTATGATAACTGTCTCACCATGTTAACAGCTGAGATTCAGACTGGCGGCTGATGCTTGCGAGGTCGAACACGTGCGCGTTCCTGTACAGCTGCTTAGGTCTCCGGGAGTAAAAACGCCGCTGGACGGTCTGGGTTTATAAGAGAGACCCTATATACACACTTAAATACCGGTGCCCGAGTTCGTCATCTTTTCTTCTGTTCATACATGCCTTCTTAGAAATATGTTATGTTGGTTATCGTGTCGTAAATAAAGGAATTACCTTTTGGGAGGGGTGCTGGGACGTATAAATAATAATTATGTTAACTGACGCCTATAAGCTTACAGTTTAATTCAAACAAATGTGTCAACAGCTGTGTTGTGGAAATCCATAAAAAATCTTTAGCACTACCGAAGGACAAAACGTCGACGAAATAACTGAACGATGTTTTCATCAAAGCGCACATTAAACGCAGCCCTGAAACAGGAAGTTCTAGATGGGAATTGCGCAAAAACGCGAACAGACAGAGAAAACTTGTGCTTCCGACCAGCAAACCGCTCACAAGTAAGGTTTGCTATGTCTGTCTGTCTGTTAGGTCATCAGCCCAGAGGCTGGTTGGATCCTCAAATAGCACCACCAAAGGCTATGCAGTTATAGGGAAACTGCAAAAACCAATGGCAGAGCCAAATGAGGCATACTAGGCAAGATGAGGAGTGAGGTAGTTTGCCATTGCTTTCCTCACTGGACCAGAAGGTGCCACTGCAGCACGACTGATCCTATGAGCAACACCTTTCATAACACTCAGACACTAGTTGTGCTCGAAATGTCATTACTCAGCACCACTCATACCCCCAGCAGTTTCCATTTGTCACAGCCATGGATGAGACTGGGACTTCGGTGGAAGCTACACTTTGCTCTGGCCTGTGCGAAGAGATGGATACAAAAATACTGCATCCATCAAGAAATGGCAACAGGCGGAAGGTTTGCTATAAACTGGATACAATCAAAGGCGAAAGAAAACGACAGTATAAGAATAGAGATGATAAAAATAATTCTGTACGTTACATTATCTGCACTAATTAACATAGATCTATTTTACTCTTCCGCTGTAGACAGCACATTTCCCGAAACATGGAAATCGGGCATTATACGTCCTCTAAAATAAGTAGCTTCCCCTTCTGAACCATCTGACTACAGAGCCATTTACATATTTTCTACTTTATCTAAAGCGCTAGAGTTCATCGCTTATAGACAAATAACAGACTATATGATGATTTACAGCTCACAACTTACTCAACCCATTACAATTACACACAGTACTACAACCGCACTAGCGAAGGTCACAGAAGACATTTGACAAGCAATGGACAAAAGGGAAGTGAGAGTTTTAATACTTTAGACTTGAGCAAAGCTTTTGACTCTGCTGATATTGACATTTTGTTATGTAAATTTTATTCCCTCCATTTCTCGGACAGTGCCCTCCTTTGGTTGCATTTCTACCTGCATGGCCGTCGACAGACTGTTACAGATAACAGATAGGATATACAAATCAACATGACAGTTCGTGCAGTGTGTTGTGCCCCAAGAGTCGGTGTTAGGAGCCCTTCATTTTTCTATTTACATAAATGATGTCTTCCAAAACCTAACGCCCTGAACATACCACATTTTCACTGATGATGTACAAATTTACCTCTACACATCTCCAGATCAAATATTTTCGGCCATAGACAAATTAATCAGGATCTGACAATTTTTTTCTTGGTCTATGAGATGTGGTCTTACGTTAAACCCAGCAAAAATGCAAGCCATCATCTTTGGATACGCGAAATTACTCGCGAAGATCAATCGACCAGATAATCCATCTATAATGTTACGTAATACTAACATACCATTCATGTCATCAGTAAAAGTCCTAGGCGTTACCTTCGATGATGATATATTGATATGTCATCACCCAGACTAGCATATGTAATGCAGAGAATGTTTTCTGGGTGATGCTTCTTTCCTGAAAAACTAAAAAGAAATGCTGGTAGAAGCTCTGGTTTTCCCTCATTTCGGCTATTATGACGTGATTTATAGAGACGCTGGGCGCAAGTTATTGAACAGATTACAACGTGGTCAAAATGCATGTGTGAGATACATCTGTAACCTACGATACTATGACCATGTAAGTCCTTCACATAACCACGTATCTTGGCCCCGACTAGAAATCCGTCGCACTCTAAATACCCTATGCCATCTCCTTAAAATCCTTCATTCTTCACAGTCATTTTACCTTACTTAATATTTGAAATACTACTCTTCTTATCACAGTCTTAACACTAGATCTACTAATAATTCCATCCTTGCTTTACCTGTCCGTATAACTACCATCTACGATAATTCATTCACAGCAATTGCCTGTCGTGAGTGGAATCTCCCTCCCGAAAGTATCAGAGGGTTAAGCGCTATTCGCACTTTCAAGGAAGCACTTTGGAGATATTTTATGCACCAGTAAGAAACATGTAAACTTGATGCTGCTACTCACAACCATTATATTGTCATGGATGCTCTGGTAGAAGATTAGTTAAAAATTCTATGTTTCATTTTTTAAATATTGTCGTATTTTATGTGCTACCTCTTTTTTTTCGTGTAGGTTAATAGTGTTAAGAATTTTTCCTTTTATTATAAATAATTTATTTCAACTTTATTTAATTTCATCACTCATCATTTTTGTATTATTAATTTCATTTGTGTTTAATTGAATTATTGTAATATAATACAATGTAATATATTTATATTTCAGTGCCTGTTTAGATGGAAGAGAAGATCTGAAGGCCTTAATTTTGCCAGGTAAAGTAAAACCTAACTAACTAAGTAACTAACTATGTGACGACTCTGTCACAAAGGTTTTCTGTTTTGCCACTCACTACAGTAAAAGTATAGCTAAATGAGTCGCCAAATCACAGAAATATACATAAAATTTACCTTTACCAAAAATACTCAAAATCTGACTTAATGTCAAAATAGACCGAAATTTACTTTTATATCACAAACATCGAAACCACCTATTTGTGACGAGAATCATCAAATTTGCTTGCAAATAAAAGTCAGGGAACAAAATATGACTTTTCATAAACATTACACCCGTAGAAATCTACCCCGACCTGGTTATTTCCTCCAATAATAGCAAATTTCATCAAAGGAGGCTGTTTCTGATCCACCCTTCATTTCACATATAATATAACATAATTCATGGGTTCAACACAAGTCAGTCATAGAGAGAAAGAAGGTCAAGAGATCCTTGTGTTTCGTGAACCGCTACTCAGCCGGGCATTCTTCTTCTTCTTCTTCTTCTTCTTATTATTATTATTATTATTATTATTTGACCTTTTGCCCAATTATCTAGGGTCGCCACTAATGTTGTTTCAGCAGTTGGAGGAATTAGGTCGAGAATTGTCTCACTTGTCAGTGTATTCACTATGTGAGGATGCAGATGAGGATGAAGTTGATAAGTTTTATGAGACACTGAGTGACATAGCAATCATGGCCAACAGCAAGGATAGGATAGTGCTAATGGGTGATTTCCATGCGAGAGTTGGAAATAGAACTGAAGGATATGAGAAGTTACTAGTAAATGTGGAGAAGATATGGAAGCTACTAGCAAGGGGAAGCGTTACTGGACTTCTGTGCAGTTACGAATAATTAATTCTTCAAGCATAAGACTGAAATAAACTGGGTGGATACAGGGAAGCCGTAACAGCATGGGAATACCTAAGAATAACTATGTGTAAAGATGGGGGAAAAGCAAACATCCTGGTGGAATGATGAAGTGAGGGCAGCTTGAAAACGTAAAACGAAGGCGTATAAGAAATCGCTCCAAACATGGACTGAAGCAAATAGGGAATTGTACACAAATAGAACAAACAGAACAAAAGAAATTGCTGTGAATTCCAAGAAGTCATGGGAAGATTTAGGTAATAATCTGTAAAGGCTAGGTCGAGCGGCAGGAACAGAAAAGACAATACGAATCTCAGAAAGGGGGGAATGGAAATGTTTATGCATATTACGTGAACTCATAGTAGGTCGCAGGGAATCATTGGACAGGCGGAACGAATCATGTGAACATATTCTCAACGTAAAAGGAAATATGTCTATAGGCATCGTGAACAACCGAACTCATCGGGAGGAGGACAGTAATGTTAGAGAAATTACGCTTGAGAAAGGGGAAAGGATGGTAAATGAACTCCATTGGCATAAAGCAGAAGGAATAGATGGAATTAATGGGAATGCAGGGATAAAATAGCTTCATCTATTTATAAAATAAGAGTTTTGTCTGTGCATTGCTCAGAATTTTAAAAGGATGCTATTTCAGTATCGGTCGTGTCCACAGTAACAAATAAATGCACTTTTTAATTTTCCGCAGTATCTATGTATGTATGTATGTATGTATGTATGTATGTATGTATGTATGTATGTATGTATGTATGTATGTATGTATGTATGTAAGCGCATTACGAGAAAACGGCTGAAGAGAATTTAATGAAAATCGGTATGCAAAGTCGGGGAATAAGGAACTACAGCCTACGCGATAATTAATTTTATAAGACGCCCTAAAATCACAAGAATCGGAAGAAAACTAAACGTGAAGGCCTACAATATACATGGTGGTGATGATGATGCTTGTTGTTTAAAGGGGCCTAACATCGAAGGTCATCGGCCCCCTACAATATACACAGCTCATAAAATTGATCAACAATAACATTACATTGACAATTGTTTGTTATTATATGCTTTGTGTCTTCTGGTGCCACTCTCTCCGACTGATGAGATTACTTCTGCGTACCGAGATTAACAGCCTGCTTGAATATTGGCGGGAAGCACCTGGGGAGTTAGATAACTGTTTTCTTTAGCATGGCATTCCTCTGGTTCATAAATTTTCTGATACTACTGGTACCTAGCACACTAGTTCATCATAGCATTCGAGCTATTCAATCCTTCCTCTGAGGCACTGATTGGAATGAGTAATGTGCATATTTTACGGAATAATGGCAGAGGAGTGTTCACGGCTGTCTGCGGCATGATAATTCCAGCACTGGAACTTTGGGCTGTTAGATCGGTACCGTAGTACTGTTGTTAAAAGTGAAAAAATGTGCGGTTTTTCCATTTGATCGAGTGTTTTATATGATAACATTGCTTTTAATCCCTACATTCCTACTGACGTTTTTGTAATGACCTATGTTACTTCAATCTTTCTGAGAATCCCGTAGCGAAGCACGGGTACATCATCTAGTAGTGTAATAAGATTGACATGGATCTTAGTAAGGTACCATCTGATTAGCCGAAAGCAGTAATTGCAACCTACCTATAAACAAGAGAATGGGAAGGATTGCAAAAACTATCGAGGTATTTCATTGACCAGTATGCCAGGCATGGTGACCGCAGAGATTTTGAAAGGGAGGGCTGAGAATAAATTGGATGAAAACCAGTTTGGTTTCATACCACACAGGGGCTGTAAAGATCAGATTTTCAGTATGCGCCAGGTAATAACATTCTACGAGAGGAATAGACAGTTGTGTTTATGTTCCATAGATGATGGAAAGTCATATGACAGAGCATCGAGAGGGATTGTGGGATTAAGTGTAGATTACTAAAAAGAATCAAAGGCATTTATGTTGACAATTGATGGCAAAATGAGTTTGTGGTTCATGATACTTACAGCGGTTAGACAAGGTTGTCATTTTTCGCCTTGGTTTATTGTAGTGTACATGGATCATCTACTGAAAGGTATGAAGTAGCAGGGAGGGATTCACTTTGGAAGACATGTAGTAAACAGTTTGGCCTATGCCGAAGAGTTGGTCATAATTGCAGACTGTGCTGTAAGCCTGTAGTCTAATACGTTGGGACATGAAAATAGTTGCAATGAGATTGATGGGGAATTCCTCAAGGCAGTATTATTGGATCTTTATGTTTTCTTATATATCTCAATGATATGTGTGAAGAAGTGGAATCAGAGATAAGGCTGTTTGCAGATGATGCTATTTTGTACAGAGTAATAAATAAGCTACAAGATTGTGAGCGGCTGCAGGGTGACCTCGATAGTGTTGTGAGATGGACGGTGGGCAATGGTATGATGATAACCGGGGTTAAAAGTCAGGTTGTGAGTTTCACAAATAGTAAAAGTCCTCTCAGTTTTAATAACTGTGTTGATGGGGTGAAATTTCCTTTTGGGGATCATTGTAAGTATCTAGGTGTTAATATAAGAAAAGACCTTCATTGGGGTAATCGCATAAATATGATTGTTGATAAAGGGTACAGATCTCTGCGCATGGTTATGAGGGTATTTAGGGGTTGAAGTAAGGATGTAAAGGAGAGGGCATATAAGTCTCTGGTAAGACCCCAACTAGAGTATGGTTCCAGTGTATGGGACCCTCACCAGGATTACTTGATTCAAGAAGTGGAACAAATCCAAAGAAAAGCAGCTCGATTTGTTCTGGGTGATTTCCGACAAAGAGTAGCGTTACAAAAATGTTGAAAAGTTTGGACTGGGAAGACTTGGGACAAAGGAGACGAGCTGCTCGACTAAGTGGTATGTTCCGAGCTGTCAGTGGAGAGATGGCGTGGGAGGACATCAGTAGACGAATTAGTTTGAGTGGTGTCTTTAAAAGTAGGAAAGATCACAATATGAAGATAAAGTTGGAATTCAAGAGGACAAATTGGGGCAAATATTCGTTTATAGGAAGGGGAGTTAGGGATTGGAATAACTTACCAAGGGAAATGTTCAATAATTTTCCAATTTCTTTGCGATCATCTTAGAAAAGGCTAGGAAAACAACAGATAGGGAATCTGCCACCTGGGCGATTGCCCTAAATGCAGATTAGGATTGATTGATTGATTGATTGATTGATTGATTGATTGATTGATTGATTGATTGATTGATTGATTGATTGATTGCCTTTCCAAAACTCAAGTAATATCAGCAGGTCAGAAACCTAAGAGAATTGAATGTCAGGTCTAGAATACAAAGCTGGAAAAGGTGGATAATTTCAAGTATTTAGAATGTGTGTTCTCCCAAGATGGTAACATAGTAAGTGAGTGTGAATCAAGGTGCAATAAAGCTAATGCAGTGAGCTTGCCGTTGCGATCAACAGTCTTCTGTGAGGAGGAAGTCAGCTCCCAGACGAAACTATCTTTACATCGGTCTGATTTCAGAGCAACTTCGCTGTTCGGGAGTGTAAGTTGGATGGACTCAGGATATCTTACTCACAACAGACTTGAAAGCAGCGAGAACGATTGCTGGTACAAACAGGTTGGAATAATGGCAAGAGGATATTCGGAATTTAAGAGGTGAAGGCTAAGAAAGGAATGAACTCTACAGATAAAGCTGTACCAATAAACGGGCCTCCATGTTGGGGTCATGTGAGGAGGATAGGTTACGGATGAGAGTAATGGGCTCAAGTCGTCGAGAGTAAGAGAAGTAGAGGGAGACAAAGATGACTCAGTTTCTAATGGTTTAAAGATAAGAGGCATAGAACTAAACGATTTCATAGAGCTAGTTACAAATAGAGGATTGAGGAGGCATTTATTTTATTCACACGGGCTTGCAGACTGAAAGCTTAAAGGCATAACAATGTATAATGATAATGACGTTTTTTGCGTTAGCCTTCTTTGTCATGATGTCCACGCTTGTGTGGAATTAACCTTGAGGTTGCTTAGACATTTGTCATTGTCCTTCTTGAAGTAAATAGTTTGTCATTAAATATTTTGTTCTTTAGAATTCAATTAATGACAACAAAGAAATGAACCTGAATTGAATCATTTATATGTTGTGGAAGCCATTAAGAAATTTATGACATCGGAAAATGATGAGCAGTGGTATATTTGTCTGACTTCAGATAATTTTTAATTGAACATAAAAAGTGGTAACTTAATCTCTGGGTGTGACAGCGTTTATCCGTGAGAGAATCTTGGATGCTCTAAGGTTTACAAGAACGTGAAGAGAAATTACGACAAGAAGGCGGTGACGTGCGGCTATAATTCCTATACCAGCCGCCATGTATGAGCACAAATGCGTTTACTTTTAGGAAGGCAATGAGCAAAGATACAAATGAAATTATGGTAAACGTGCGAAGATTAATGGGAGTGTGAGCCCCGAATGACTAATATTTGTCTTCACACTTACGTTGTGACACACTCTACAATTATAATTTTTACCTCATACATCTCGAATTATGAAGGCCTATACGAAAGTAGGTCTAGTTCAGTTTTATGTTGAAAACATTTCTCCATAGTACGAAAAAAGCGAAATTAAGCAATTTCCTCAATTGTGTCGAAAGTTGAAGGGCTAAAGGACTCGAAAGGGTTTAAAATCGTGAGTCTTGGATAGCTCTAACAAACTAGAAAGAAAAACACTTTTCGAAAATCACTTCCGGCCTAAATGCAGTTCCGAAAAACAGCCTAAAATCGATTGTTTCTTTACTCGTTTTCTTTTTTATTCAAATCCTAGCCAAATTAACGCATTCACATGATTATGTCTGTAATGTGTTCCTTGGTTCAATAACCTAAGGCCTTTTTTTGTTTTTTGAAAAATGTTCTCACCGAATGGAGTTATAAGAGCTTAAGTGAAACTCTGCATCGACTCACATTAGCGCTCGTAGTGGAAGAAAAAAGGCAAACTGCTAATCTATTGGACAGGATAACGATTATTAAGAAAAGAATTGTAATTTTTAGGAATAAATTAAAAATATATTCTCATATTTTATTATATGTTATTTATCTAAAATTCGTAGCTCATATCCCTAGGATGTTTACAACATTGAGTTGCTTTCCTGAAGGGCTAGAACTACATCATTGCTTTACAGAACTCTCAGCGATAGTCGGCTACAAAGTGCACAGTGAACTAAAACAAGAGACTTATTTAATTTCCTTAAAGGGAAATCAAATGATCATGAATATGTTTTTCGATAAAATGTATGGCGCGATGTTGCCTAGAATGTCAAGTAAGTATGGATGGATGGTCATGTCATGACACAGATCCATGGCCTGTACAGCTCTCAAGGTAAATGTTATTAGGTAACGGAACGTCACACATTCCGTCACATAAATTTTCGGGTAACTCCCAGTTATAAGAAATATTTATGTCAATCTGTACCGAAAAATTGTACACAAAAGTTGCACAATAATCACTACATTCCCTGCCAAAAGCCTAGATTCAACTCCAAACCTCTCCGCAGTGTTTATTTACTTATTCATTTAATTGCCGATTACAGTAAACTTAACAATCGTGAAAGTACTTATTAAATTACATTGACACATTACATTGACATCTTAATAACTAAAAATACAATTCTTAATAACTAAATTATTCAGTACCTACAATAACGTTTTGACAACTTTCAGTGTAATATTAATTCTTAGTGTGGTGGCAGTGTAGCTGCAAAGCGTTTTATGAATTTGGATATTGACATGTCGAGGTCCAAGTTATTGTCCATGCTAACAGCTTCACTATGGTTGTCACATAACCTGTAGAGTGGTGAATGTTTGTGGGCGGTCGTCAGAACTCTTTCAGTCCTAAACGTGCTAAGTTCTCTCGAGTGCAAGCGAGATACGCGGAAAATCAATAGCGACAGTACATTCATATTATCTATTTTATTCGAAATCGACTTTCAGCCTATTAGGTCGTGTTACATACCTTTAGTACGTGTTGAACACAAGAGTTTTTTGGCAATTAAAAAATAGTAAAATCGGGTTTCATCTTTACAATGTCACACATTATAGCTACTTGCTGAATAAATTATTTTCAAAATTATTTGTTTGATACAACCATGAAAATCTTCAGTAAATAGTATGCCATTTTTTATCTTAGTATTTCTGTGTAACCTTAACTTCTGTCGTCTTTACATTGACTGCAAACTCCAGTACAGTAGTACACGCACAGGTTGCGAGAACATATCGCACACATTGCTTGGCCTTTTCTATCTCTGTTTCCAGGACAGAAAGCACGTCGATCATTTGTGGTGGGTTCCTGAAATCGTAGATAACCAGAAGTGAGGCTTCGAAGTTGTTTGGGAATTTTTTGAGAAAGACGCCTTTTCACAGGTTCTTCTAATATGGAACATGCCAAATTTTTAAAGAATCCAACAATTCATTACCTCCGATTACGTTAAAATTTTGTTATGGTCCTAGTTTAAACAGTTAATCAATTAAATATGACACTTGTCTTCAACAAAGCACATTGTGGGGTTGTATATGACCCAAACCCAAAGGTGCAAGAAACTCAAAATAAATAAATAAATAAATAAATAAATAAATAAATAAATAAATAAATAAATAAATAAATAAATAAATAAATAAATAAATAAATAAATAAATAAATAAATATGTATATATATACATACTGTTTATAAAAAAAGAGTTTTGTCTGTACATTTCTCAGAATTTGAAAAGAATGGTATTTCTGTATCGGTCATGTCTATAGTAACAAGGAAATGCACTTTTTACTTTTCCGTAATTTCTGTCTGTCTGTCTGTATGTATGTATGTATGTATGTATGTATGTATGTATGTATGTACGTATGTATGTACACGTATCACGAGAAAACGGCCGAAGATAATTGAATGAAAATCAGTATGTGAAGTCGGGGCATGAGCCACTACAATCTAGGCTGTGAATCATTTTACTCACGCTGAGTGAAATGGTAGTTTAGGGAAACGCCTAAAATTGAATTCTCAAATATTTATATTATTAGTGGTCCTATCGATAAATACTACAAGCTAAAGTTATATAGAATTAAATTTCCGATCATTTATGTCATACATTGTTACTGTACAGGCTTTGATAACACAGATATTCATGAATTTGTATTTTAGTTGCCAAGTCCATATCAACGCCGAGCCACGAGAAAAAATGGGTTAACAGAATGTAATGAAAGTCGGTATATAGAGTCGGGGAATAAGAAACTACAGGCTAAGTTATAAACAATTTTATTCGCCCTGTATGAAATTATAGTTTAGGGGAAGGCGCCTAAATTTTTTAAATTTAATACTTATGTTATTGTTCCTATCGAAAAGTACTACATAACAAGTTATAGAGAATACAATTTCCGACCATTTATGTTTTATTCAATTTTACCGTACCAACTATGATAAGAGTGGTATTTCAGAGTCGGAAGAAAACTAAATGTGAAGGTCTACAATATTGAAAATGCATAACATTGATCAGCAATAACATTACATTGACCATTGTTTGTGGTGATGTTTTTTGTCTCTTATGCTGCCGCTCAACTCCGATAGATGGGATTACTGCTGAATACCGAGTATAACAGCCCTGACTGAACATTGGCGGGAAATAGCTGGGGAGTTAGAAAACTTTCTTCTTTAGCATGTCATTCCTGTGGTTCCTGATACCGTACTGCTGTTACATAACTCACTGGTTCATCGTAGTATTCCAGCTATTCGATCCCTACTCTGACGCGCTGTTTTGAATGAGCAGTGTGCACTCTTAACGCAGAGGCTCACGTAGTAGTAGTAGTAGTAGTAGTAGTAGTATATGACCTGGTCTAGAATTACAATTTAGGCATATTCCAAATTATAGCACCATAATTCACTAAATAACTCAAAATTCTACCCTGAAAAGAGCAGTTTATTAAACAGAGCTTTTTCTTCTTCACTTTTAATAAATTCTACATTAATTTATTCAAAATTAGCAGTGGAGAGGGGGTTTCTCCTCTGGCTTGGAGGAAAAATTTGCCTCCAAGTCAGATAGATTTTTCCACCGCAAGTGTAGTGAATTGAGATTTTCCGACTCATCGGGTACTCTTAGGAAACAGATTAGTAAAAGGGGTAGTTTTTGCCCTGGGACTCTCCACTATTCGACCCCTCCCCACCCCCTCCGAAAAAGGACTAGGAGTGTTCACGGATCACGGCTGTGTGCGGCCTGGTCATTCCAGCTCTGGAACTTTGGACTATTAGATCGGCAGCGTATTACTGTTCGTTAAAAGTAAGAAAATGTTGGTTTTTCATTTGATGGAGTATTTCATGTGAAATCATTGCTTTTACTCGCGCCATTGCTACTGACGTCATTGTAATGACCTATGTTCATTTCAGTTGGGAAAACCACTAAGACAGTCTTTCTGAGGATGTAAAAAGGCAGGTGGAGAGTGATTGTGACTGATGGTGGGCAAGGGGGCCTACCATTACAATAAAAATTCCCTAACGCAGTCTTCATATGAGAAAAGGCGTTTGGTGATTTCTCCGTCGCATTTCCAGGGTAACGTTAAGTGCTATGCAATTTAATACAATCTTGCTCACAACGTGTACTCTACCTAACCTACAATTCTGTATACTATGTAGAATTCGTAGCGAAGCACGGATACATCAGCTAGTAAATAACTAAATAAATACGTTCGCATGTTGTTTGCCATTCAACAATCACCGAAATGAATGCCGTTCGGCGCGTGTGCAGGAACAACCTTAGGATAGTAGGGTCAAGGGCGACCCCAAAATGTGGTTCTAGGGTTAAGACTTGAGCAGAGCCCTTGATGCTGTTCCACAGGAGTAGGCCATACACCCTCTCCTTACTTACTATCATGTGTTAGCCCTACGTCATTTTGGTTCTAGGACATTTCGTACCACTTGACCGGCTGATTACCTGCGAAGTGTCAGCTGATGACTTTAAAATATTTAGGAGAGGACATTCAGTACCACTTGAAATTGTGGGAAGTATTGCGAAGTAAAAACGATATCCTTATGCAGACGTCATGCCGTATTTGCTCTAGAGAGCCGGTGTTTCCTGCTCCGCTCGGGACGGCTGTTAGTTACGTGACAAGAGAGCAGCGGACAGGCGGGTTGCATACCGTGGCGGTACTGGTGTGAGGATAAAGGCCGGAACACACTGTCACCTCACGCGAGTTCACGCGTATCGTTTCGCAATCTAACCTGTCCAGAAATATGTGCTATACCTTTGCGCCTCTGACCTTCAGTGCGTACTACGTCACGCACTTCCCCTACTTGCTCGCTAAGCTGCTCTCGTTTCTCAAGAGCGGGGAGCAAACTGGCTCCCAAGGCATTTCGCTCCCGATTGATGATGCCTGTCCTAATGAACGTATCCATTGTCCACTACTAGAGCAGAAGCCTCACCACGGTGTGACCACTACTGATGTTAACTTTCCATCGGGCGCAACCGATCTGACTGGCACACGTGTTAATTCTTATCTCGCATTCATTATTCGCGGGGACCTAGCTATTAAGTACTTCCACCACTCAGTAGCTTCCTGTTTCCACGTGACATTCAAGCCAATATCGGCCAGTTCATCAGAATCTTTTATTGTACATACTGGATAATGAAGTAACGCAGTAGTTTAAAAATATTCACAATAATAGTAATGAAATGAAATGGCGTATGGCTTTTAGTGCCGGGAGTGCCCAAGGACAAGTTCGGCTCGCCAAACGCAGGTCTTTTGATTTGACTCCCGTAGGCGACCTGCGCGTCGTGATGAGGATGAAATGATGATGAAGACGACACATACATCCAGCCCCAGTGCCAGCGGAATTAACCAGTTATGGTTAAAATTCCCGACCCTGCCCGGAATCGAACCCGGGACTCCAGTGGCTAAAGGCCAGCACGCTAACCATTTAGCCATGGAGCCGGAAATAATAGTAATATTATCCATCCTTGTGCTCGCCAGGTACATTCCACCCGAACACGATGTATATTTATATTGTATTGTTTTGTTTCAAGATTCATACTTCAAAAAATCGACTTTCTTATGATATCTACGTATACATAAGTGATAAGGATAGTTTAAAGGGCAATTACTAAAATAATATAGAAGATTTCTTCAGCAAATGTTGTAAATTATTTTTGTTTCTGATTTCTAAACTGTGTCTGTCAGACTCATTACGCCCGGCTGGCTCAATATGTGGAATTGGAATTGCCATCTGACATCAAGTGGTACGGATTGTCCTGGTATAAATATTTGGGAATTACGGGAAAACAATTTGTAGGTAGATACGAACCTAGGTGGTACGAAATATCCTCAAAAATCAATTGGTACGGAATGTCCGTGGTACGAAATGTCCGGACACCGTCATTTTAAATCTCATTAACTCCCCTTGATGAGGGTGACGTCAGAAAGGACATCCGGTCTTGCTACGAAGATTCATGTCATGCCTGACCCCGTAGGTAAGAGTTGCGCAAACGTTATTTACGAGAAGTGATGTTTTACGCCATAAGTGAGATTCGTTGGCTGAACGGTCATCGTACTTGCCTTCGGTTCAGAGGGTCCCGGGTTCGATTCCCGGCCGGGTCAGGGATTTTAACCTTAATTGGTTCATTCCAATGGCACGGGGGCTGGGTGTATGTGTTGTCTTCATCATCATTTCATCCTCATCACGACGCGCAGGTCGCCTACGGGAGTCAAATAGAAAGACCTGCACCAGGCGAGCCGAACCCGTCCTGGGATATCCCGGCACTAAAAGCCATATGACATTTCATTGACATTTCATGAGTGAGATGTTTACGATTAAGGTGAACTTAACACATTAGACTCTGTTCCTTACTTATTTTATGTAAATGAAATATTTAATTATGAATAATGTTGACACGGCGTACGCAAATCATCCATGTTTGACTTGTGAAGAGACCTTTTCTTGTTTTGTTTTGTTTTGTTCTGTCGTGTCTCTGTGTTCCAATCAAAATATATACGAAGCGTGTCCCTGGACTTAAGTGCTAATAACTAGGGAGCGGATTTTTATGTGCTAAAAATGTGAAAAATATTTATCTTTTATGTGCTGAAAAACTTTAAAATATGTGATAAAAATTGAAATTATTTTCCTTTAAATATCACATAACTAGTCGCGCTCAAGTAAATAAGTATAATGTTTTGTATTAGAATATGGTGCTACCAAACGTGCTCCTTAAGGCAAAATGATGTCTGTGTATGGAAATGTGCTGTGTGGTATATTAATTTTTGATATGCCAGAGTAGATATTATGAATGGTTATTTTTTTAAAGGTAATATTTTGTTTAAATATGGCAAAAGCGACTTATCATCTTTGAAAAAATAGTACCAGTTCGTACTCACCCATCACACGCTGGAATATTAGTTGCTAGAAGTAGTCTCAGAATTGCAGTGAACAACAAAGGTCATCTCCAAATTGTCCATCACAAATGCATGCCGATTATCTCTAAAGAACGCCTTATACTGCGAAAACGATCGCTCCACATCACAGGAAGTCAGACGAGCGTAGTTAAAGAGAGGAATGTCACCAACAATAACGCCATCAATTTCGCCAACATGAGAACCCTCTAATATACTAGAAATTTGGCACATTGTTTGAAATCCTCTGTTTTTCCTGAACAAATTTTGATATTTGACCTTTAACAGTCCCTGTACCTGCGAAGCCGGGAGTGAATCTAATTTATTTTCAACAGCGCGCACTTCCTTCACTGTTTCGGACAACAGTTAGTGGATTTTTCAAGTATGTCTATAGCTTTACACAAGAAGCTTAGATTGGCAGATATAAACGCCAAATCATTTTTCAAGGAGCTGTCTTTCAGTATATCTTGAAGAATCTCAATTGACGACGCGTCGTTTTTATCTAGCACGTTCACAACGGATGCAAAACTTTCGAAATTGTCTGCGTAGTATACCACAGCGCTAAGCCAGGTACCCCACCGCGTAACAATAGGCAGAGGAGGAAGTGCAAGATCCGGGTTTTTCTCTTTAAAGATCGATTCTTGAGGGTGCTTTTACGAAGACTTTTTTGCCATTAGACACTAATTTATCCACTTGAGGATACTGAGCCCGCACAGTTTCACATAACCTGTGTAGAGCATGAACAACGCAAGTTACGTGTATCATTTTCGGAAAGCTCACAGAAAGGCCTTCGGCTGCCTTTTTCATGTAAGCTGCACTGTCAGTAAGGAAAAGCAATAAATGGTCGTATTTTATACCTTTTGGCCAAAGTAAGTGCATGGCTTCATTGAATAACCTAGCTACAGTGTCATGGTTTGCAGCAAGCATTTCTTTACACGCTAGCAAATAAGAATGTTCGCAAGCAGTTTTGTCATTCTTCAACACACCAACTACAACATTTCCTACTTTTCTGCCACTTGAATCAGTGGTTTCGTCAATGCTCACCCACAGTTTTTCGCTATCACATACTGCCCGACTTCTGTGTAAAGTTTCTTCGTAACATTTTGGGAGATAGTTTTCCCTTAATGTGGATTCGTCTGGAGGCTCAAAATGAATGTACTTTGTTAGGAAATTTCTCAGTCCCGGATTATTTATTTTACCAAGAGGAATGTCGGCGCAAACAAATGCTCTGCACACATCTAAATAATACTGGGAATATTTAGATGGGCCTGCATTTGAAGTAGCTGGTTCAGCTATTGATAATTGTCGCGAACGCACACGCGAAGCAGCCGCAGTATGCTTATTTCCAGACAAATGCTGGATTACTTGAGAACGTTGATCTTCACGTACTGTTTTACCACACGGTTGGCAAAATAAATACTTTTCCATCGGTAGTGAAAATGCTTTTAAATTCCACTACATATTGTTGAAGACGCGACCTTGTACTCGACTTCTCTTTTGGCATTATTTTGCAGGTCACGACACACGCATTTACGGTGAATCACTGTTTCAATAAAAAGAATAGCAGCGTACACTGAAGGAAATATTTGTTATAAATCCATACAAAATCACACGACCACGGGAATGATATATGAACCCGAACAGCTAACCTTACTCTTAGGAGTGATGAAATTCCACTACCTAATGGTGGGGCAATATTCTTCCGAGTCTCCCATGTTGTAACGGAATTACGTCACCTTATCTCTCCGTGATTGCCTTTCGCTGATATTCTATAAACAAAACCCGAGAGGGCTGACTCATCAAGAGTTGGAATGACATCATGCAAAGAAACATCTTGTGCAGCAAATCAAATCGCTGTCTAAATGTAACGACGTAGCCAGTGACCAGCAAGTTTTAGAACTTATGGAGGGAAGTCCATAAATAGCCGAAACATTCAGATACAATATGTTAAACACACTGTTAAAAACAATACCGTAATCGTAAAATGAAACTATGAGCATTGTTTTATAACACAGAAGCATTTTAAATTTTATTGATCAACAAATATTGCCGATTTATGTGCTTATTATAGATTTTCTTAAAATATGTATTTACATTTAAAAAATGTGAAAATATGTGTTTTTATGTGAAATAAGATTCAGTTTTTACACTTGGGGGTGCACAATAGGAGTAATGAACTTCGTAACTTGCGTTAAAATTTAACGCAAAAAATATGTAATTACATAAAAATCCGCTCCCTACTAATAACACATAAAATTTTACGTTATTTAAAGCATTTAACGATACACTAAGCTGCCAGAGTCGTAAACATGTTCGCCCGGTCCTGAATTTCTGAAGGTAAGCGAAATTTATGATATACTGTGACAGTAGCGACGATTGGGAATTAGAAGTGGGGGGCGGGGAACTTTTACAGACAACAAAAATTAACCGGGTCTGCGAGGGGGGTGGGGAGATATATACATCAGAACGTATTTTAAAAAGCTACAAAATTGTAAGTTTTCTGATGCTATGTGAGCGAATTTCGGCAGAGAGGTAAAATTTACCAACTTGTGCAATAATAACAGTTTCTTGAGATTCTGATTCAATACTATACAATAAAATTTTCACCAAAGGAAGAGTATTACACATGTATTAGTAGACTCACGGCTTGATTATATAATTAAAATCATTTAGTGTTTGACTACACACTAAGAAACTAACAGACACTAAAGAGACTACTGCCAGAGTGACGAATGCGCGCGGCAAGCGGGTGAATTACACCTCAGTGTCCATTACCTTGGCTAAAAAATACAGCCCTACTACCTTTCCTCACAGAACATGTTGTACGCTGGTGCGCGAGTTTCCGCTGTTTGCTGTGATGCTGTGTAGATCGGTTAGCCACGACGAAAGATATTTCCGCTAGTAATTGTGTTAATAATGAAATAAATTAAACGAAAGAATTAACTCATTAAGACAACAGGGCTTGTACAGTACAAATTGCTTTTTTTTAATGATTCGTATGATTCCTAGTTTCAACTGGCTAAAATGGAATAAATGGAATAAAAATGTAAGGTTTTCTCCACAAACTGGCGGGGTGGGGGGCAGTCGCCCCCCTAATCGCCGCTACTGTCCTGTGATGTATTTATCTGTCGGAAAAGCATTAATCTAGACCAGTGGTATTCAAAGTGTGGTACGCATGTTTATCGTAGCTTCTGGCTGTTTTCTCTGAGCACTTGAGCCTGGTCTTGTTTTGACTTAGTGTTTTCGTCTACCACTTCACACCGTCCCCATTCATGTGTCACTTTGTACCACGCATTGAGTAGGTTTATAAAAATGCTCATTCATGCTGCATTGCTCTCTTTTTATTTTATTTTTTGTTTCGCAATCCAGTCATTCACTTATATTTTTCAGTAGCAGACAAAGACAAAGACAAAGTCACCTCCATACGGGCCATGAAGGCTTTTGGAGGAGTGGAAGGTAAAGGCTTCCACCATTGTTAACCGCGGCACGTGATGGGGTAGAGTGGTTAGCTCTACGCCCGGCCGCCTTTGCCCCCAGGAATTAACCTGGTACTCATTTTTTGGTATAGGCTGGGTGAACCTTAGGGCCATATGCACCTCCGGAAGTGGATATCTCGTTTCATAAATTTTACGACTTCCTGACGGGGATTCGAACTGACGTCCTTCCGGGCGAACCGAGCACGCCTTTACCGCCTCGGCCAGGCAGCCGCTTTTCAGTAGCAGAGCATATAGTAATTATTGCGTTATTAATTGTATTCTTATCTATCATTTGTAGGTAGTGAAAACCTCGTAATTGCACTCACAAGAAAACCATATATCTTGTGAAGGCTTGCTGCGGGAACAGAACTCCACCGGTCGAATAACTGGGCTATCGTTAAGCAACGAAAATGCCAGGATCAGTTCTCAGTTTTGGGCTTCTTCTGTAAACTTTACTCCGAAAGAGCTACGAAGTTTCCTTTGTCAGCGCAGATATAATACAGTATATTATTTTTATTATTGGAGAACAGGGTGGTGTAGTGGCTTAGTTGCTTGCCTGTCATCCCAGCGACCATGGTTTGATTCTTGGTGTTAGGAAGGGGGGGATTTATGGCTCAGTGCGTGCAGAGACTCTAATCTGCGGAAGATGAAGATGATGATGATAGCTAAAATTACCTGGCATCCATCAACAACCATTTGTTATATCTGGTATGATCGCAATTTACCTGTACTTTGGGAATACGAAGGTAAAACACTATTGGATTTTGTGGGTTCACCAAACAAAAAGTTTGAATAGCACTGATCTAAACAATAACTGAAAATACAGAGGCGACATTTTCGGTGTAGATGACTACGTAGCCACAGTGCTGCTATCTGGCGGACAAACAGTTCAACAAGGTTAAGTTTAATGTTCCTATATTCACAATTGGAACAGCCTGTTCAGAATCCTCAAACATTTAAAAGTAGATTATAGACATCTTGTACAAGAACCAAAATGCACTAATAGCGCAGAGAGAAAAGAAAGCTAAAATCACCAAAGGAGTAAGGCAAGGATGCAGTCTGTCCACCTCTACTTTACAATATACACATTGATGAAGTAATGAAAGAGTTAACATCTGAATGCACACATGGGATTAAAATAAATGCTGAAACATATAAAACAATACCCTTTCCTGACGACATTGCTCTGATTGCAGAAAATGAACAAGATCTAGAGATCTCTCTAAAGAAATTGAATGACCTCGTTAGAAGCATCAGCAACATGAAAAGAAACAAATCAAAATCTAAGATAATGTTGCGCACACGTGACGGAAATCAGACTGCAAATGTCTGCTTTGATGAACAAAGACTTACCCAAGTGAAACAGTTCAAATATTTGGGAAGTCTCATCTCGTTAGATGTAAAAATGATGTCCGCTCTCGTAGTGCTCACTTTCAGTGAGGACACATTTTACTAACTTTGGAGCATTGCAGAAATCTGGATTCTGTTGATGAGTGACAAGCTTTTGAAATGTCGCGTTGGCGTGGAATCCTACGAATACCATAGACAAATGATGTTTTGAATAGAGTGGGAGAGAAACTCTCATTGTTACCAACGATTGAAAATCGACGGAACAGCTGGGTTGGTCATCTATTGCGTCATTCATGCAGGTGCATTTCACACTGATCGAAGGAAAAGTGGAAGGGAGACCAAAAAGAGGTCGACCAAGAACTGAATTTCTAGATGACATAAAAAGGAGACGCCCTATCAGGTAATTAAACACCTGGCTCAAGAGCGGAAGTCATTGGGAGAAGATCATGCTGCCCACCAACGTTCGGGTTGAGAAGACAAAGAAGAAGAAAACGGAGTTCAACCATTCAGAGACGATTTCTAATAAAAAGTGTCCGGAAAGTACTTTGTGTATCGTGAAGTGTCATTTATTTCATACTATGACGTAATTATCTCTTTTCCCGTACTCAAAAGAGTATGGAAAATGACACTTTAGAAACTGTCTCCGACTGGTTGAACTCCACTTCACAGCAATGTAAACACGGATAGTCAGAGATATCATGAATCAAGGAATACCGGACTTAGTCTTGTTGAATTGTTCATTTCTTTTCTTTGCTAGGGGCTTTACGTCGCACCGACACAGATAGGTCTTATGGCGACGATGGGATAGGAAAGGGCTAGGAGTTGGAAGGAAGCGGCCGTGGCCTTAATTAAGGTACAGCCCCAGCATTTGCCTGGTGTGAAAATGGGAAACCACAGAAAACCATTTTCAGGGCTGCCGATAGTGGGATTCGAACCTACTATCTCCCGGATGCAAGCTCACAGCCGCGCGCCTCTACGCGCACGGCCAACTCGCCCGGTGTTGAATTGTTCCTCCGCCTGTTTAAAGCACTCCGATTCCGTATCCATCTCCATCAAAAATGGTGTCCTTGCATTCCCAGTTGAACTAACACTGGTCAACAAAGAAATACAATTTGTTCGTTTTCTTAACAAGAATAGTCAGTTCCAAGGAACATGGCTTTACGTCTCACCGACGGAGGTAGGTCTTATGGCGAAGATGGAATACGAAAGGGCTACGAGTGGGAAGAAAGCGACCGTGGCCTTAAATAACGCACAGCCGCAACTTTTGCCTGGCGTGAATATGGGAAACCATGGAAAACTGTCTTCGAACCCACTCTCTCCCGAATGCAAGTTCACAGCTGCGCGACTCTAAACGCACAGCCAACTCGCTCGGTCAAGGAACATGAATATGACATCAGAATACTTTGATTAGCTCTTAGTTTTAAGACATTTGTATGCATTGAACCCAACCCCATGCACTCTTATACATTCACCTATTCGCTGGAGCATTAAAAAAAAAATTCGTTTGTAGTCCACTTCTGAGGCATCTCTCATCACATTTCAACAATAGTCTGCAAGCATCGATGAGTTCATTTGCCCTGGTACATTCTTTCAGCCGCTGAAATGTCTTGATTTAAACGTTCTCCATGCTCGTCGCTCAAAGTGCCACAGTTGCATGGAAAGAAGTCAAGATGAAGAAAGTGGGTTTTCAGTGACATAATTCAACCTAACTCTTGGGATGACGTCAACCAACCACGGACATTTACTGCACATAATTTATAGTAAATCTTGGTACTTGGGGTTTGTTGTTATTTATTTTACAGTCGGAGTAATGGGTAATATGCTGTCTTTATTAATAGTCAATTCACATTTCTGAGATAAAGAAGTCACTACACTGCGTACACAACAAAAGTTATTCGCACTATTTACACATTTACGTGAAATCTTGAAGTCTAAAAAACTGGATTGGAGTCTTAAATAAGTGTTCATGCTAGGTGTTTTATTTAATTATTTACACCTGAAAATGAATTATTATTAGAATTCCGAACGCAAAAAATTATATTATTGAAACTGGTATAAGGAAACTGAGAAGGACCTACGAGAGTTCAAAATTACAGAAGAGCTGCTTGTAGATGGATCCGCGAAGAAAATAACCAAAGATAAAATAAAGGGGTTTCAGGACAGGGTGAAGCCCAAACGACTATACAGAACTTCTTAAGAAGAGATGAAGGCAAGATCTGAGAGGATGAAAAAGTACTGGGAGGACGGGAAAATCACGACACACTAACCATTGATTGATTTATCGTACCCCAAAGTGAGTGAAACGGACAAGAAGAAGAATAGCAGATATGTTTTCACAAGCACAATAAACGACATTTATGTAGTGAAAATGGCTTCTCTAGGTATAAATATAGTTTACTCATGTGTTGAGAAACTACATTTTTAAGGAAAGTTATTTCCCAAAATTAGACAATCTCCGTCCATCACGAAACAAATTCCTGTTGGTTTTTTTTTTCAAGTGAATTGGAGCTAACTAAGCGCATGAAACATCATATTTGCTTATTTCACATCGAAATGAATAGGAATTAGCTGTTTATTTGTAAACCTTTTTACCGTTGACCAATGTAATCTGCTGCCCATCACTATGTTTACTAACTCATTGGTCAATCCGTTTCCGACAGACAAATATCGCATATATCACAGTATATCATGCTTTTCGTATTACCTGCATTAATCCAGGGCCAGAGGACAATATTTTACAACGGTGGTAGCTTAGTGGAATGTTGGCTGCTTCAAAAAAAGATTAATTTTGATGTTCTGTTACCACACAACTCCTTATAGACTAATTTTGATGTTCTGTTACCACACAACTCCTTATAGGCTAGGCCTACATCCTCTTATATCGTTCGTAACAACGTACAAAGAATAAAACGTCACTGCATGAGTCAGACATGAATGATTTGCATGACGACATGCGAAAATTGTTTATAATTAAATATTTAATTAAAAAATAAGTTAATTCACTATAGTATGAAATGAAATATTGTATGCAACAGCCACTAATGTGATAAACAAGGGATGGATTTCTATACAAATACATATCTGTTTAGGAAAATAAAATTAATTATATGTTGTATTATCTTTACGGATCATGACGTGTGGAGTTGAAAAATAGTGTGTTTATTTTCCATATTTCGGAGTGTAGTACATATGTTCCATATTCTTAGTCATCAAAATAAATTTACACCATATTTAGGCTAATAAAAATTAAATTCTATAAAATTAAAAATCTTGTCAATGAAGGAGAAACAAATTAACGATTTATATTTAACCCTCCGCCGTCTCGATCCTCTTATATTGCCTGCTCTGTGTCACTAGTTTAACACAAGAAAGCGCGAATACCAATATCTCTTCAAGTCGCCGTAAGATTGCAGTCGTGGACGCACAATCTTCGCGGCCAGTGTGGGTGTAGCATTGCCTTATTGACGCATGAATTTGTACGAAAAGCTGAGTTATTTCGTACAACGAGTAAAGGTGCCTGTTTTCTCCCGTTTGTGCAAATTATATTTTGTATAAACCTGTGAAACGAAGACATAATGTTATGCTTATAGATATTTTAAAATGTACTTGTTTTCTTACGTTTGTGCAAGTTATATTTTTTGTAAACTGAAATAAACTGAAACTTCAGATATTTACCCGAAAATATTCAACTGTTGTGAACCATTTCGCAAATCTCGACAAGGTGGCTCGCAGCCAGAAGAAATACGATTCCATAAAATTCCGTCTAGAAGGGAATCTCAAAACAGACATTCAACTCCGAGCACCACTAAACACGAACTTAGACAATTTCACTAAGAACTCGACTGAAACATGTCCATTGTGATGCGTGGAAGAAAGCACAATCCGAAAGGATGAACCTGGTGGCCAAGAAGACAAACTGTTGAGATCTCGCTGTCCTTAATGGCCCTAACGATGAATAATAATAATAATAATAATAATAATAATAATAATAATAATAATAATAATAATAATAATAATAATAATAATAATAATCAATTTAAAGATACACTGCACGAATTGTGCATAGAGTTGACAACAAACTAGAATTAGTGACATCACTCATTTTACAACTTATAAATCTCATCTTTTTGTCCCGTATTGGCATCAACACAACTAAGGTTAGGTTGAATGGAGATTCCCACCTTCCAATACTTATTTTTATTGCTAGTCTGTGTATGTATATAACATCAGCTTAAAATCTAATTACAATACAGTATTACAATATTGTTCCATTCCTAATATGGAACATCTTCAGCTAAAAAGATACAAAAATTGGCATAAACAAATAAAAACACTTATAATGATGGTGATGTTGTCCGGTCCCGCGGTGTAGGGGCAACGCGTCCGCCTGTCACCCGGCGAGTGCGGGTTCGACTCCCGGCCGGGTCAGGAGTTTTTAATTGTAAATGATTAATATCCCTGGCCTGGGGACTGGGTATTTGTGTCGTCCGTAACGTTCCTTTCCTAGCATTCAACACCTTACACTTACACGCAAGTTCAATCAATCAATACTGATCTGCATTTAGGGCAGTCGTCCAGGTGGCAGATCCCTATCTGTAGTTTTCCTAACCTTTTCTTAAATGATTTCAAAGAAATTGGAAATTTATTGAACATCTCCCTTGGTAAGTTATTCCAATTCCTAACTCTTCTTCCTATAAATGAATATTTTCCCCAATTTGTCCTCTTGAATTCCAACTTTATCTTCATATTGTGATCTTTCCTACTTTTAAAGACACCACGCAAACTTATTCGCCTACTAATGTCATTCCACGCTATTTCAGCGCTGATAGCTCGGAACATACCACTTAGTCGAGCAGCTCGTCTCCTTTCTCCCAAGTCTTCCCAGCCCAAACTTCGCAACATTTTCGTAACGCTACTCTTTTGTCGGAAATCACCCAGAACAAATCGAGCTGCTTTTCTTTGGATTTTTTCCAGTTCCTGAATCAAGTAATACTGTTGAGGGTCCCATACACTGGAACCATACTCTAGTTGAGATCTTACCAGAGACTTATATACACTCTCCTTTACATCCTTACTACAACCCCTAAACACCCTCATAACCATGTGCAGAGATCTGTACTCTTTATTTACAATCCCATTTATATGATTATCCCAATGAAGGTCTTTTCTTATATTAACACCTAGATACATACGATGATCCCCAAAAGGAACTTTCATCCCATCAACGCAGTAATTAAAACCGAGAGGACTTTTCCTATTTGTGAAACTCACAACCTGACTCTTAACCCCGTTTATCATCATACCATTGCCTGCTGGCCATCTCACAACACTCTCGAGGTCATTTTAAAGTTACTCACAATTTTGTAACTTACTTATTACTCTATACAGAATAACATCATCAGCAAAAAACCTTACCTCTGATTCCCCCCCCCCCCCAAAAAATAGACATTTTGCCTAACTTCCGGACTCTAATGAGGACAATGAAAATGTGTATAAAAAAACGTGAAGGACCGATCATTCGAGGAATTGGGAGGAAAGGGAATCATGAAGAAGAGTGGAGTAGATAGTCCCAGGCGTCTACGGTGAACATCACAAACCAGTTGGGAGCAAGCATTTTAATTACAGCACATTATCTTCTCTAGACAGGCATTATTTTGTCAGCGCTACAAGCCGCTTAACAAGTGCCATAGTCGATGAAGAACCGTTTCTATGAGTACGTAAAAGGAAAAGCCTAGGTCTGTTTTATTTTTTTCTGTGAGTGGCCTTTACAATTCTATATCCAAGGCAAAGGCAACTCTTGATCTTATAATTGGAAAATGCAAATAATATATAGTTACGGTTAGACGTGATGGAATTTAAAATTTAGAAACCATTCATTTTATCGCATTCACCAAGTTTCAGCACTGTTACCACTTCTCTTCATTCTAGTGATGGACACTGTAACAGCAGATCTGCACCATCCTTTCCCGTGGATGGTTCTCTGCGCTCCTGAGAGCCGGTTTCATCAACGTGGGTTAAACCTTAACCCCGAGTTATACAGTTTTAAATCTGAATTTTACTGTTCGTTCGGTTTCATCAATTTTAACTTTAGGTTAAGGCCGGAGTTAAGTTAACCCCTCCTTTCACCTGGGTTAAACTGTTAACTCGAGGTAAAAATCAAAATGGTCGCGTTTGATGCAGAGTTGCTTTATTTAGATTTGTTAAATTGTGTTCCTAACAGAAATAGGCCTATAATAAGAAGAAACGACTTTCAAAATCTATCTGAGGAAAAATGTCGAAGAGTTATGGACTGTCAAAAACCATCGTCAGTAAAGTCGTCGATGAAATTCGCGAGAAGTTAGAATAAATAACTGACCGAAACAGGCCTCTCTCTCCAATACTGCAGGTATTGATAGCATATAACAGGGTCGTTTCAGATAATGGTCGGAGACAACAAGGATTATTCAATAAGTAATGTTTTTTTCTAAAGCAGAACATTTCGTGCCCCTATTTCTCTCCTAAACTTCTTCCATTTTTCGATCACTGCAATCAGTTCTATCACGATCACGAAAGAATAATATCTACCACGGAACTAAGGAAGCAAACGAAATACCGCGCAAGGAATAAACACTATCTCGTTGATTGGTACGGCAGCTGTTTCCCGCGAGTGTTAGTTAACCCTCGGCCGAAATAGCTTGGTGAAACGCGTGAGTTAAAATATTAAGCCTAAGTTAACAAACCCAGGGTTAGAGTATATTTAACCCACGTTGATGAAACCGGGCCTGATACCCAGCTTGATCTGCAGCACCAAACCTAGAAATACGGCCTGCGACTTATCAAAACGAAGACTGAATATATGACGTACAGACGGTGTTCACAATCGCTGACGATGGCCAACTTGTCCAGGACATCAATTAAAGGATGAGCGTATCCTGGACGAAATGGCGAACGACGACCAGAGTCACTTGCGACCAGAAGATGAAAGGTACACTTATCCTGTTGTTTTACTGTATGGTTGCTATTGTTGGCCGAATACGACTGAGGCAGAACGTCGACTGGGCGTCGTGGAGACCAAGATGATAAGGTCGATAAAGTGGATCCCATCTCCAATCAAACCATCAAAAATCAAAATCAGGTATACACAAGCAGGTGACGCTTCATACGATACACAAGCAATAATTAGCATAACAATCGAGGTTTGGCAAAGACGATATTCTATATGACAGTCCGGCTGCATGAATGAATGGTTAGCGTGATGGCCTTTCGTCACAGGGAACTCGGGTTCGATTCCCGGCAGAGTCGTGAATTTTAACCATAATTGGTTAATTCCAGGGACTCGGGGGCTGGGTGTATGTGTCGTCTTCATCATCATTCCATCCTCATCACGATGCGAAGATCGCCTATGGGCATCAAATCGAAAGACCTGCATCTGGCGAGCCGAACCTGTCCTCGGACACTCCCGGCACTAAAAAGCATACGCCATTTCATTTCTATATGATACATGCTCCGCATGTCGGCCGCCATTCATCAACAATACCTGTCATCGAGGGAAATTGTTGTGATCAGCAATGTACAACATATCCGTAGGTATGGTGAGAAATTGCCGTCGGATGTTGTCTTTCAGCATCTCTAATGAGGTCGGGCGACTTCTTGTGTACTTTATTTTGATGTCAATAAAACCCCGTGTCATGCGAATCATGTGTGTCAATAATTACCTCTCTACCTCAAATATTCCGTGAAGTATTGCCTCATCAAATGTTAACGGACTTTTGGGGCACCGTGTATTATCTAATACATAGTAAAATGTAACCGGCCTTATTCGATATTATTCGGGAAGTTTTTGTTCGTCGTCTTTAAGCACTCTATGTAAATGATGGAATTCACCGAGATCACGTCGATTTTCATTAATTGGGTGCGCTGAATACTTTTATCTGTGTAAATATCTAGATTTCTTTCCTACACCGGTACACTATAGAGGATCCGTGCTGCTCTGTAGCATTCGTTATAGACAGGTCAGATAACTCGTCTTGATATGCCTGTCGTAGTTATAGTGTTTTGCCTGCCCTTGTCAATGGTTTTAAGAAGCCCGTAATAATATACCGCAGCTGGTAGTCAGAATTCATCCATTCTGACGTCATCATGCCGTATGTTTGGTAATGAAATGGCGTATGGCTTTTAGTGCCGGGAGTGTCCCAGGACAAGTTCGGCTCGCCAGGTGCAGGTCTTTTGATTTGACGCCCCGTAGGCGACCTACGCGTTGTGATGAGGGTGAAATGATGATGATGATGATGATGAAGACGACACATACACCCAGCTTCCGTGTCAGCGAAATTAACAATTTATGGTTCGGTTTTAATTTCCGACCCTGCCGCGAATTAAACCCGGGACCCCTGTGACCAAAGGCTAGCCCGCTAACCATTTAACCATGGAGCCGGACGTATGTTTGGTAAAAATCTATCCATATATTCGCTTTTTCTAATCCGTAGGTCTTGATGTAAAGCTTGGTATTGTGTCGTAGAAGGCAGCTTCTTTCTAGTGTAGCTAGGTTATCCTTCGATAGGTGTCCGCAGATAATGTCTAAGGCGTGTGTTATGATGCGATCTGCTTGTACGTATACTTTTTTTCTCTTAGCGGCTGAAAGGTATAAAATGGCAGGGAGGGATTCAGTTAGGTGGAAATGTAGTAAGTAGCCTGGCCTATGCTGACTACTTGGTCTTAATGGCAGACTGTGCCGAAAGCCTGCAGTCTAACATCTTGGAACTTGAAAATAGGTGCAATGAGTATGGTATGAAAATTAGCCTCTCGAAGACTAAATTGATGTCAGTAGGTAAGAAATCCAACAGAATTGAATGTCAGATTGGTGATACAAAGCTAGAACAGGTCGATAATTTCAAGTATTTAGGTTGTGTGTTTTCCCAGGATGGTAATATAGTAAGTGAGATTGAATCAAGGTGTAGTAAAGCTAATGCAGTGAGCTCGCAGTTGCGATCAACAGTATTCTGTAAGAAGGAAGTCAGCTCGCAGACGAAACTATCTTTACATCGGTCTGTTTGCAGACCAACTTTGCTTTATGGGAGCGAAAGCTGGGTGGACTCAGGATATCTTATTCATAAGTTAGAAGTAACAGACATGAAAGTAGCAAGAATGATTGCTGGTACAAACAGGTGGGAACAATGGCAGGAGGGAACTCGGAATGAGGAGATAAAGGCTAATTTAGGAATGAACTCGATGGATGAAGCTGTACGCATAAACCGGCTTC
Source organism: Anabrus simplex (assembly GCF_040414725.1). Taxonomy (NCBI): domain Eukaryota; kingdom Metazoa; phylum Arthropoda; class Insecta; order Orthoptera; family Tettigoniidae; genus Anabrus; species Anabrus simplex. The sequence goes on along the minus strand of NC_090274.1, from coordinate 10,846,159 downwards.
GGTGGTGGGGTCATGTGAGGCGAATGGAGGAGGATAGGTTACCTAGGAGAATAATGGACTCTGCTATGGAGGGTAAGAGAAGTAGAGGGGGAGACCAAGACGACGATGGTTAGACTCTGTTTCTAACGATTTACAGATAAGAGGTATAGAACTAAATGAGGCCACAACACTAGTTGCAAATCGAGGATTGTGGCGACGTTTAGTAAATTCTCAGAGGCTTGCAGACTGAACGCTGAAAGGCATAACAGTCTATAATGATAATGTATGTATGTATGTAGCAGCATGTAAGTTATTAAGAACGTTCTACCATCTGTTAAATATATTTGGAAGCCGGGGCAGGTCAGATGATGATGATACTTGTTGTTTTAAGGGGCGTAACATCGAAGGTCATCGGCCCCGGGGCAGGTCAGAGAATCAGAGTTTATCTAGCGGGGAATAGTATTCTTTCGTAATCAGAAGTAGTAATCAAAGATGGCTGCATGGAATGACATTACTAAGGATGAAAATTATAATATCAGAATATTAATGAAAGTGTTAGTCGCTTAGCAACCCTCTAAGTACAGAATATATTACGGGTTAGGGTAAGCCTTCGCCTGAAATTATTGGAGTAATCATTTAATGATCTGATCTTATGATTACTCAAAGTTGACTAAGGTTAAGTTATGAGTAGGTTCCCACCTTCCAATACTTATCAATTTCTGTATAATAGATTTATTAATTACATAATATAAACCATCTTAATCTCTAGTACATGTTTCGTTCCGATTATGGAACATCACCGATTTTACTTCGTCACTTGAACATAGACTTGTTGAATTTTTAACCAACATGAATGAACTTTATTTCATCATCATAATCATATGTTTTAATCTTCGTGCCATTCTGTCATATCTTTTAGCTTTTGTATCATAATAACACCAATGTGTTTTATTTGTCTTGCCATTTTGTCAAATTTTAGCTGAAGATGTTCCATAATCGGAACGAAACATGTACTAGAGATTAAGATGGTTTATATTATGTAATTAATAAACCTATTATACAGAAATTGATAAGTATTGGAAGGTGGGAACCTACTCATAACTTAACCTTAGTTATGTTGAGCCAATACGGGATAAACATGAGATTTATAAGCTGTACTCAAAGTTGGCAGAACTTAGAGACCTATCAATGTCTCATGACTCACCGGCAGGTAATTCCGGAGAGAATAAAACAAAAATGAAGCAAATCGGTCCAGTGGACGAACGGACGAATTTGCCAAAGCTGTTTTTTAGTAAGCTCTTTTAATATAAGGGTAACTTTTCACCTACAGGGAACTCTGTCCCTTGTAAATAACTCGCTCAGACTGGCGTCCAATCAACTATATACCGCATATGTTTCATGACATAACCTCACAAATAATACAATCGTATCGTCCGTACATATGTAAATAATACTAATACTAAATGGATGCAAACACTTCATAGCCATACCTCACAAGTCATAATAATAATTATAAAAATAATGATTTGAGCTCGATATTTCCGCATGGGTTAAAAAATATTGTGTTACCAGAGATGCGAAAAGAATGTTAAAACGCTAGTACAAACGATATGTTCTGTAACCGCAGCCTTTGGCATTTTAGACCGTGTGCGAGTGTCAGTTGTAATACCTCGCCTTTCCAAGACGATGTCTAGCTGTCTGCACAGTCACGCTAAGCTGTTAGAAGAAAAATGGTTCTCCACATCAGAAACTGTGTTCTCCCTAAATGGTATGCTCTCACGCTCACACGGCCTAATAAATCTATTGCTCTAATTTTCTCAGCTGTGACCGACAAAGCCTGAATTCGTAATATTGACTTTGAGAGCGTGATAAATGATTTTCATGCATGTTGTCATTAGTAACATCACTTTAAAACAATTTTGTGTTTCTATTTTAAAATGCCATTATACACACAATTATGAAAGTGTATCAAGGACACTGAATGCAGAAGTTAAACTATGACGACATCAAAGTCCGTGGCCTGATGATTAATATTCTTTGTTGCTGTGTCACGTCGGTTATTAATTTCTATATCGTTAGATAAGTACTTAATTCACACTATAAAGTTGCAGACTTATAATTATCAGAAGGACGATGTGTAAGTAGAGAGGAAAGTATGACGACAGAGGAACATTCTGCAGTATTCCTGCAGACGCGTGCATATTCATGACTGTTTATAAATTGTGTTGGCTGCTGTTCAAGTCGATACCGCCAGATGACTCTCAGCACATAGAATTAGCAATAAACTTACGGTAGAATCATTGGTAAAAAACAGACAGAATGCTTTTCTCACTAAACTATGAGCACACGTAGGATCTCATTGAACGTGACAGTGTCTCACTCCGCACAGGGAATGTTACCCTGTTTAAAGTGATACTGTATTCCCATATGCCTAGATAATTCAAGGGCTCAACTAAATGGCACAACGTCGTGCTTTGAGCACACGGCACCCCGAAGCGACTTCTGTTCACAAATAGACGGAATAACAGGTATAAGTGACAAGTACAGTTCGTGAATACGTCACTGTGCAACAGAATGTTTGAAAACTCTCCGATTTGATCGATATACTGGGGATAAACTGAAGACAATAGATTGGGATATAGTACCATATCTGAAGTACTTATTTGATTATTGTTTGCATGAAGGAGCTATACCGAATGAATGGAGAGTTGCTATAGTAGTCCCTGTGTATAAAGGAAAGGGTGATAGACATAAAGCTGAAAATGACATGACCGGGCGAGTTGGCCGTGCGCGTAGAGGCGCGCAGCTGTGAGCTTGCATCCGGGAGATCGTGGGTTCGAATCCCACTTCTGCAGCCCTGAAGATGGTTTTTCGTGGTTTCCCATTTTCACACCAGGCAAATGCTGGGGTTGTACCTTAATTAAGGCCACGGTCGCTTCCTTCCAATTCCTAGGCCTTTCCTATCCCATCGTCGCCATAAGACCTGTCTGTGTCGTTGCGACGTAAAGCCCGTTGCCAAAAAAAATGACAGGCCAGTCAGTTTGACATGCATTGCATTATATTATATTAGACATGTTTGCGAAATTAATAACTGGTTTGATAGAAGGCAGTTCGGGTTTCGGAAAGGTTATTCCATTGAAGCTCAACTTGTAGGATTCCAGCAAGATAGATATAGCAGTTACCTTGGATTCAGGAGGTCAAATAGACTGTATCCAGATTGACCTGTCTATGGCATTTGATAAGGTGAATCATGGGAGACTACTGGCAAAAATGAGTGCAGTTGGACTAGACAAAAGAGTGACTGAATGGGTTGCTATATTTCTAGAAAATAGATCTCAGAGAATAGGAATAGGTGAAGCTTTATCTGACCCTGTAATAATGAAGAGGGGAATTCCTCAAGTCAGTATTGTTGGACCTTTATTGTTTTCTTATATATATATCAATGATACGTTTAAAGAAGTGGAATCAGAGATAAGGCTTTTTGCGGATGATGTTATTCTGTACAGAGTAATAAATAAGTTACAAGATTATGAGTAACTGTAAAATTACCTCGTTAATGTTGTGTCATGGACAGTAGGCAATGGTATGATGATAAACGGGGTTAAAAGTCGGGTTATGAGTTTCACAAATAGGAAACGTCCTCTCAGTGTTAATTACTGCGTTGATATGGTGAATACTCCTTGCGGGGATCACTTAAAAGCAAAGTCATCTCCGTACAGGCCATGAAGGTCTTTAGAGGGGTGGAAGGTAAAGGATTCCACTAACCGTAACCCCGCTAATTGATGGGGTCGAGTGGTTAGCTCTACGCCCGGCCGCCATTGTCCCCAGGAATTAACCTGGTGCTCATTTTTGGTGTAGGCTGAGTGATCCTCAGAGCCATGTGATCACTTTAAGTATCTAGGTGTTAATATAAGGAAAGATCTTCATTGTGGTAATCACATAAATGGGATTGTAAATAAAGGGCACAGATCTCTGCACATGGTTATGAGGGTATTTAGGGGTTGTAGTAAGGATGTAAAGGAGAGGGCATACTCGTGTCTGGTAAGACCCCAAATAGAGTATGGTTCCAGTGTATGGGACCCTCACCAGGATTATTTGATTCAAGAACTGGAAAAAAATCCAAGGAAAAGCAGCTCGGTTTGTTCTGGGTGATTTCCCACAAAAGAGTAGCGTTACAAAAATGTTGCAAAGTTTGGGCTGGGAAGACTTGGGAGTAAGGAGACGAGATGCTCGGCTAAGTGGTATGTTCCGAGCTGTCAGTGGAGAGATTGCGTGGAATGACATTAGTAGATGAATAAGTTCGTGTGGTGTCTTTAAAAGTAGGAAAGATAAACTTGCAATTCAAGAGGACGAATTTGGGCAAATATTCGTTAATAGCAAGGAGAATTAGGGACTGGAATAACTTACCAAGGGAGGTGTTCAATAAATTTCCAATTTTTTGCAATTATTTAAGAAAAGGCTAGAGAAACAACCGACTGGGAATCTGCCATCTGGGCGACTGCCCTAAATGCAGATCCGTCGTCACTGATTTTTTTGATTGACCCTCGTGTGCTATACCACTAGAAAGCTCTCCTCAGTTCGAGATTATGTTTCACCAACGGCTGCCTTACTACCCTTAGCGTAATGCGGGGAGAATTTCTTAATTAGCTTCATATCGACTTATGAATACAAATTCGGGCCCACGATCTGTATCATTGAATAAAGAATCCTAATCCTAACATAACGATATGACTGCGGTGGACAGTGGCCTGGTGTACGCAATTTTGAAAATAACCTGCGATATTGAAACATAAAAGTACAAAACAAAGTTATCTCCGTGCAGGCCATGAAGGCCGTAGGAGGGGTGGAAGGTAAAAGCTTCCCATATCCGTAACCTCGGCACTTGGTGGATTAGCTCTACACCCTTATGAATTACCCTGCTACTCACGGAATGAACCTCGGGGCCATGCGCACCTCGTTTCTTAAATTTTTCGACTTCTTGGCGGGGAATGGAACCCAAGACCCTCCAGCAGAGCCGAACACGGCTTGCTCGCCATTGAAACTTATGCTCGGCCATTAGGCGCGCAGCCAGATAGGTCAGTTTCAATGACGTAACAGTCATAATCGTTTGTCATTTACTGACGTGGCAATTTCGTCTCCTACTTCAGTTTTAATTGGCTACTTCTAAATTAAGTTGTTTTTAATTTCATTCTTTTCACTCGAAATTAGATCTGTGCGGGATAGTCCCAATCTGTATTTCTTTTTCTTCTCTTTTACGAGGATGTCACTGTATGTAGAATAATCCCGTGAACCAGATGATGCAGTTCTCTTTTGAATTGCCAATAATAAATACTGTAATGTTGTGTGGCCTCGGAGGAGACCTGGTCCAGTTGACACCTTATAGGTGTCCTGCACGTCTGTGAGGATGGGGCCCTACCTATTATAATGATGAAGACGGCACACACATCGAGGCCCCGAGTCATCGGAAGTAACCAATGACTGTTAAAATCCCCGACCCAGCCGGGAATTGAACCAGCACGCTAACCATTTAGCCATGGAGCCGGAAAGCAATTTCCAATAAACCTCTTTTCTCCATGCTTTTACAGCCACCTGTTAAAACAGACTAAAGCGGAGCAGCATTCCTTCCACACAAAGACACGTTAGCCACAGAAACCGGTAATATAAATTTTTATGTGATATGAAAAAGTGTGACTTTATATAGAATTAGACAGAACTATGGCCAGTATCTCAGAAAGCTCCAAGAAACATTACTTTTAAGACAAAAAGTATCTTTCAGAAGGCTTAGAACAAATATGACGTGTCATAGAAACCTGCCTCTTAGTAATGAATTTGACTTTTTATTATGCTCGATCTTATGGAGCTGGCAGTCGAGGTCGCTCACACCTTGATTTAGTTCAGTGGCATGACAAACGTTTTTTAATAATAAAAATAATAATACGCTTCAGAATGTCTTGTAATGAACAAAAAAAGGCCTGATCAAGAAACTGGAAACCAAAAAAAAAAAAACGGAACATTTTGAGAAAGATCTTAGGCCCCGTCAAAGACAGTGGGGAATACAAAAGACGTCATAACGACGAACTGTACACCCGCGTAGAGAAGATTACTGATACCATCTGGAAAAGAAGAATTATCTTTTATGGGTATGTGACACGAATGCACCAAACAAGATTTTTTTTTGGTTGTGTCTTTACGTCGCACCGACACAGATAGGTCTTATGGCGACGATGGGAGAGGAAAGGCCTAGGAGTTGGAAGGAAGCGACCGTGGTCTTAATTAAGGTACAGCCTCATTATTTGTCTGGTGTGAAAATGGGAAGCCATGGAAAACCATGTTCAGGGCTGCCGACAGTGGGATTCGAATCCACTATCTCCCAGATGCAAGTTCACAGCCGTGTGCTCCTAACCGCATCATTGACCAACCGCATCATTACCTACTTTCAGCAGAAGAAAACCAAGAGCGTTTGGTTCTTGAGGTGGACAGAGACCTTGAAGAAGTGGGAATCACACACAATGACGTCCAGGAGCGTGTTCCACTTAAGAAGAAACTCCAAGCGTTCCAGAGTTTCCGAAACAAGACAAAATTAAAAACTGGAGAGGCATGGGCGCAGGAGAGGAAAGAACGACAAGGAGAATGCATGCGAAGGTATTGGGCAGACATCAGAGTCAGAAGTAGACAGTTGAAATGACATGGTCCGAACTTGGCCGATACAACATGAATCATAAAGTGGTACGACGGCTGGAACGGGTCCATTCCGCCTCGGGAGGTCAACTGAGTAGAGGCGGTTTTTTGTTGCTGTTTTTATTCGTTTCAAAGTCCTTTACATAGTTCCGACAAAGATAGGTCTTGCGCCGACGATGGGATAGAAAAGGGCTAGGAGTGGGAGGGAAGCGGTTGTGGCCTCAATTAAGGTATAGCCCCAGCATTTGCCTGGTGTGAAAATGGGAAACCACGGAAAACTATCTTCAGGGCTGCCGACAGTGGGGTTCGAACCCACTATTTCCCGAATACTAGATACTGGTCGCACTTAACCGACTGCAGCTATCGAGCTCGGTAGATGCGGGTTCGATTCCCACCTCAGCCATCCTCAATGCGGGTTTCCGTGGTTTCCCACTTATCCTCCAGGCAAATGCTGGGATGGTACCTAACTTAAAGCCACGGTCGCTTCCTTCCCTCTTCCTTGTCTATCACTTCCGATCTACCGATCCCTCTCCCACAAGGGTAAACAGATTTTTAAAAAGAGTAGTAGTAGTAGTAGTAGTAGTAGTAGTAGTAGTAGTAGTAGTAGTAGTAGTAGTAGTAGTAGTAAGGTTTACTCGGTGTTCAGTTGCATTAGGTGGAATTACTATCCAAGTCTAATGGGACAATATTGATCTTCTGAATATCTTCATTCACGGATCCTCCAAATCCCTCTTCAGCAAATTTCTCATAACGTTGCAGGTTTTTTACAAACACTATCTTCTAAAGTTCAGAGCAGGGATTCTTCTTGAGATTTATCTGGTGGGAAACGTGCCCTAGTGTGCTCACCAGTATGGGAACAAGTCTCATCCGCCAGAGGCGGGTACTTGAGGATTATCTCAGGAGTAATGCGGGCTCTGACGACTTCTGTCAGGACAGTATCAGATTGATTGCATGTACTTTCCACTCATTACAGTAAACCGGTTGCGGATGGTATTTACTGTAGGCTGTATGATCGATGTTCACACATTTGTTCAAACATATAGGGTGGTCCAAAAAATGTACTCCCTGTTTGGTAGTCAATGTCTTCTAACAAATTTGACTTGCAGGTACAATTCTTGGCACTAAAAGATAGTCTTGTTATATGTTTGAAACGACCACCAGCAGCATCTAAACAACACCGGTGGCACCGAACTGCAGCTGTCCGTGTATCTGGCGTAATGGCATCACATGACTCTACGATTTCTTCACATGAACGTGAGGATTTACAGGAGACCAGTGTGGCGGACAGTATGAATTGCGCCTTGTCAGACCACACAAATTTCCCTGCAAATTCCTCATGCTCGCGAACATGTGCTAAAAACCATTCGGGAGATAGTACGTTCGAATCCCACTGTCGGCAGCCCTGAAGATGGTTTTCCGTGGTTTCCCATTTTCACACCAGGCAAATGCTGGGGCTGTACCTTAATTAAGGCCACGGCCGCTTCCTTCCAACTCCTAGCCCTTTCCTGTCCATCGTCGCCGTAAGACCTATCTGTGTCGGTGCGACGTAAAGCAACTTCCAAAAAAAAAAAAAAAAAAAAAATCCACATGTGCTGCCATTACGTCAGTTAGATGGACAGCTGTAATTCGGTCAGCCGTTCGGTGCCGTCGGCGTTCTTCACAAGTTGCTGATGATCATTTCAAACATATAACATTACTCTCTCGGCGCCAAAAACTGTACTTGCAAGTCAATTTTGTCAGAAGATGTGGACTATCAAACAGTGAGTACATGTTTTTGGACCCCTCTGTATCTGCTAATAAATGACTGGCGATGTTGTCATACACTGAACAGGGCTTTTCTGCCCACGCTTTACTCTACAAAGGTTGTTTGGTAGGTTTTGGTTTATGATGATGTGCTTTTGGCGGTTTTTTATAGCTCGACTTAATCTTGTATGCCCAGAACGAATCGCTCCACATCACCGGCTTCGTGGCTAAATGGTTAGCGTGCTGGCCTTTGGTCACAGGGGTCCAGGGCTCGATTCCCGGTATGGTCGGGAATTTTAACCATAATTGGTTAATTTCGCTGGTACAGGGGCTGGGTGTATGTGTCTTCATCATCATTTCATCCTCATCAAGAGGCGCTGGTCGTCTACGGGCGTCAAATCAAAAGACCTGCACCTGGCGAACCGAACTTGTCCTCGGACACTCCCGACACTAAAAGCCATACGCTATTTCATTTTCTACCAATAATGTTACCCACCTGCAAAACACTTACATAGTGTGTCATAGTCTAAATCTGGTCGGTTCAAGGAAGCCGGATATCTGCCAAAGAGCTGTTTCCTTTTTGCTGCTTTACAGTGTCATGGTCAATCTTGCTTGCCTCACAGGCTACATTGCATAGTGCACCACTAAATGTGTTCACAACAAATTGTCAATGATCTTCGAATTTTAGTATATTGTGTCTTGTGGCAACTAGATGAAAACCTAGAAGTACATGTGTAAATAAATATTTTCTCTGTATAACAATATGATTATTATCATCGGATAGGACAGATTTCCACCATAAGATATACGTAAACAATTCAATATCGCTCAGAACGAAAGTAAGACTCTACAACACTGCGATAAGAAGAAGAGCATCAAACACATCCGAATGACTAACCCAAAACAGCAAAGCAGTGCTCAACAGATCAGCAAAATACCCAAAGAGATATTATTATTATTATTATTGTTATTATTATTATTATTATTATTATTATTATTATTATTATTATTATTATTATTATTATTATTATTGAAAATGAAAATCCACAGGCTGTTTCCAGTCATTCGACCGGGTCAGGAATGGAAACCTCGATCTAGCGGCGAGGATAGGAATTCTTCCGGCTGCCGAAGCCTGTCGCACGCCTCTGGGCAATGATTAATGAATGACAGATGAAATGAAATGATATTAGAGAGTGTTGCTGGAATGGGATATGACAGGGAAAACCGGAGTACCCGGAGAAAAACCAGTACCACCTCCGCTTTGTCCAGCACAAATCTCCCATCGGGTGACCGGAATTTGAACCACGGAACTCAACTATTAGAGGCCAGCACACTGCCGCCTGAGCAACGGAGGCCATTATTATTATTATTATTATTATTATTATTATTATTATTATTATTATTATTATTACTGTTTTAAGACGAAGTACAACTGCACAACCATCATCTATTAACACTAATAGTGGTTGTGATTATTGTTTTAAGAGGAAGTACAACTGGACAACCATCCTCTATTAACACTAATGGTGGTGGTGATTATTATTTTAAGACGAAGTACAACTGGACAACCATCCTCTGTTAACACTAATAGTGGTTGTGATTATTGTTTTAAGAGGAAGTACAACTGGACAACCATCCTCTATTAAGATTAATGGTGGTGGTGATTACTGTTTTAAGAGGAAGTACAACTGGACAACCATCCTCCATTAACACTAATAATGGTGGTGATTATTGTTTTAAGTGGAAGTACAACTGTACAACCGTCCTCTACTAGCACTAATGGTGGTGGTGGTGGTGGTTGTTGTTTTGAAGGGAAGTACAACTGAAATGAGAGTGAGGAAAATTACACAAGTAAGTGAGAGCAATGCCAGAGTCAGTTAGGGTCCCGTGGTTGCCAACCCACGCTTGCCACTCGAGAATAACGGAGTCCCCTTATAGTCGCCTTGTGTTATACGGCCTCGCCTTCTCTCCACTCCCCCGGCCAAACATACACAGGGGAATTTCAGTGACACTGAGATACGACTTGGAGTGTAATAGTCGTGGTCTTAACTGAGTTACTTTACAACTCTGGCTTTTTTTTTGAATACACAGGGTAAATACGGAAAACCAGAGAGCTAGTACAATCTGACCCACTCAGCACGGCCAATGGAGAGCTACCTGTAGAATAGAAATGTAACCGAACTTTGACTGGCTGCGCCTAGCTATTTAGGCGACTCTTCTATCGTATCTGAGAGGAGTGTGGCTCATAGTTCCAGACAGATCAAGGGGAAAATCTCTGTGCACCAGCGGTAAATAACAGTATATCCGTTTTTTTTAATGTAACTAATGTTTTGACACCGAGCTCGATAGCTGCAGTCGCTTAAGTGCGGCCAGTATCCAGTATTAGGGAGAGTTCGAACCTCACTGTCGGCAGCCCTGAAAATGGTTTTCCGTGGTTTCCCATTTTTACACCACTCAAATGCTTGGGGCTGTACCTTAACTAAGGCCGCGGCCGCTTCCTTCCCAGTCCTAGCCCTTTCCTGTCCCATCGTCGCCATAAGACCTATCTGTGTCGGGCGATTGAAAGCCAATAGCAAAAAAAAAAAAAGTTTTGATATATGTTTACAACCTTTTCTGCGCTCTTCCCTGCGGTGCAAAATCTGTCCCTTAAGAATCATAATAAGCGATGCAGCCAGTTTGAAGTAACATATACAAAGTCATACAACAAATCAAAGAAATAAAAAAAAATGAAGATTGTTAGTAAAGAGTCGAAAAATATTTGTATTGTTATTATTATTATTATTATTATTATTATTATTATTATTATTATTATTATTATTATTATTATTATTATGTAAAACTAATTTACAAGGCATCTTATTAAAAACGGCAACTGAAACGAATACTGAAAAGCATTCATTTAGCTCTCGTCTAAAGTTTAATATTTATGGCGTAGTACACTTTACCTCCGGGGCACACATTTATGATCCAAGAGTTCTTCGTTATCCTTGGATGGTACATTTGGTGAGCAACTCCGGAGATATGTTGCCATTCATTTGAGTCTTTGTGACGCATATCAATCAGAAAAGCTTTATTTTTACAACAGCGGAATTAGGTTCTACGTTAAATCAATGCCGCAGAGGGGGAATCTGAATGTCCCAAAGAAATTGATGATTAGAAACTGACTTGTAAATTCGTCCGGACGCAAAAGGTAACGCCTAATATTTTCCTTCCCATTTTATTTTAGCTATTTGCTTTACATCGCACCGACACAGATAGGTCTTATGGCGACGATGGGACAGGAAAAGCCTAGGAATGGGAAGGAAGCGCCCGTGGCCTTAATTAAGGTACTGGTGTGAAAATGGGAAACCACGGAAAACCGTCTTCAGGGATGCCGACAGTGGGGTTCGAACCCCCTTCCCATTTTATGCAGGCTTAGAATAGGCAGCTTAGTGTATGAAATCTGTTTCTCGTGTGGGGCTTTATGTTGTAACTGCGCACGTGAAAAAAGTATTTAATAAAATACACGATGATACAAAATGCCGTCTTGGAAGTCTAGGTGTAGAAACAAGATAGAAACTAACACCCTGTCTTGCAATTTTTCCACATGTCAAATGGGGCGAGCATGTGTCTGTTATACACAGGTTTGAGCGCGAACTCTTACTCCTCTATGTCGTCGTTGAAAAAAAATGTCATTTCATCTCACATTCTAATAGACATTTTGTCACGCGAACTGCGGGTGGTTTGCGGAGCGCGCTTTAAAAAATTATCTGGGTACTGGTGGTACTTAAAGAATATTGAAGACGAGACCTGGCACTACAGAAAAAATGCTGGGAATTGTAGTCTAGAGTATAAAATATAGTAGTTTAGTGGAAGGTGTAAGAATTATTCTGAAATATCTCTGTCAGTACTGGCCCTATTGATAAATCCTACGTAACCAAAGTTACAGAACATTACATATCTGATCTTCAATGTTTTATACGTTTTTGCCCCACGGGGGGTAATCACAAGCCTGTGCAGAGTTATCTTCCAATTACAACAGACATATGAATTGAATGAAAGAATGCTCTCAGCCTATAACCACGGAAATCCACCAGCTACGGAGATAACATTCCATTATGTATGAATGAGTGAGTGATGAGTGAATGTACTGAATTTATCGAAAAGGGATCTCTCTTCCAATCAGTTAAGATGATTACATTTTACACAAACTTACAAAACTCCGAAAACATTCGTTATATAGTGTACAGGACATCAGTGATAGATTTTTGTATCTGGTACACTTCCAACGTAAGAGCTAGAAGAATGCAGAGAATATGACTTTGGATTTTTATTGCACAGTTCATTTCGGGCGAGCATCGCTGACGTGAAAATATTCAATCGGCATAGTAACGAATTAACTGGTGGGGGTTGTTGTTAGCTGCCAGAGTGCGTGGAACGAGGTGACTATCCATATGAGGAGAGGGAAGAGTTCATAAGGCGGGGGCTGCCCAAATAACGCCGAGCGGAAAGAAAACACTCACGATCTCTTCTGCTGCCACTCATCTCCGCTAGATGGCAAACTCAAGAGCCCTTCCTTCAGTCACCCCACGCCAGGATTCTTATAGAAGTTGGAACGAATCCCAGTTCTATTTAAAGAAGTACTCGTGACATAATGAGCCCACCCGGTGGCCATGATCGTTAAGTCTCTACCGTCTACCGTAGTTCGCCGGTTCGAGTCCTGTTGGTGGAAAAAGTTTCACATCAGAATGTTGGCCGGCAGGGCAGGAGAGGTGGTGGTATACAAGTTATAATCACTAGATTCCGTGCCAAAAGCCTGGATTAAATTACAAACCTCTCTGCATTGTCAATTGTTTTACTATTTGTTTTACGTCGCACCGATACAGATAAGTCTTATGGCGACGACGGGATAGGAAAGGGGTAGGAGAGGGAATGAAGCGGTCGTGGCCTTAATTAAGTTGGTGTGGTTTGAAAATGGGAAACCACGGAAAACCATCTTCAAAGCTGCCGACAGTGGAGCTCGAACCCACTATCTCCCGGATACAAGCTCACAGCCGCGCGCCCCTAACCGCACGGCCAACTCACCCGGCGCAGTGTTCATATGGAGTGATTCGCCCATCGCATGGTCACGTTGAGCCTTGAGCAGACCCTTTAGTGTTATTCGACAGGAGTACGCTATGTGCCGACACCGCATTTCACCCTCACCCTGCCTCATTATGATCATCTATCTCACAGTCTCACATGGCTAAATGGCTAACGTCCTGCAATTTGGACCAGCAGTTCCCGGATTCCATTCCCGGCCAGGTCGTCTGGCTCCAGGGCATGGTGTGTGTGCCAACTTAATCATTAGGAATCATGTGGGATAGGGCCCCATCCTCACAGACATGCAGGTCGCCTATAGGCCGTCTACTAGAAAAAGCCCTGCACTTGCGCTCTCCGGAGGCTTTACGCTATAATTACTGTTTGATCCCTGGATAAAATATCTTACTATGTGCCTTGGTTTATACTCTTCATTGGCAGTTTGGATGTGTGTTGATTTCCATCCTGCAAGGGCCATTACAACATTAGTAAATTTCGAATGTATAACACGAGAATGGAGTGTCTTCCTTACATTATTGTGTCCAATGTTGCCAAACTCTTTTGTGATGTCTAATTACACAATACAGGCGCTCTTCTTTTTCGACTTTGCTTAAGACAGGATGGCAAAAAGAAGAAAGGTGTTGGCATGCGAGTCGGGCGATGATGTGAGACCTCTTGTATATTTACCAATATCACCACTAACCTGCATTTAGGGCAGTCACACAGGTGGCAGATTCCCTACCTGTTGTTTACCTAATATTTTCTTAAACAATTCCAAAGAATTTAGAAATTTATTGAACATCTTCTTTGGTAAATTATTCCAATCCCTAACTCCTCTTCCTATAAACGAATATTTGCCCCAATTTGTCCTCTTGAATTCCAACTTTATCTTCACATTGTGATCTTTCCTACTTTGAGAAACACCACTCAATCTTATTCGTCTACTAATGTCATTCCACGCCATCTCTCCACTGACAGCTCGGAACATACCATTTAGTTGAACAGCTCCTCTCCTTTCTCCCAAGTCTTCCCAGACCAAACTTTACAACATTTTCGTAACGCTACTCTTTTGTCGGAAATCGCCCAAAAAATTGAGCTGCTTTTCTTTGGATTTTTTCCAGTTCTCGAATCAAGCAATTCTGGTGAGGGTCCCATACACTGGAATTATACTGTAGTCGGGGTCTTACCAGAGACTTATATGCCCTTTCGTTTACATCCCTACTACAACCTCTAAGTACCCTCATAACCATCTGCAGAGATCTGTACCCGTTACCCCAAATGAAGGTCTTTCTTTATACAGCACCTAGGTACTTACAGTGAACCCCATAAGGAACTTTTACCCCATCAACGCAGTAATTAAAACTGAGAGAACTTTTCCTATTTGTGAAACTCACAACCTGACTTTTAACCCTGTTTATCATCATACCATTGGCTGCTGTCCATATCACAACATTGCCGAGATCTTTTTTCAGTTGCTCACATTCTCGTAACTTATTTATAACTCTATAAAGTATAACAGCATTAGCAAAAATCCTTATCTGTGAATCCAGTTCTTATACTTATATACAGTATATCGTATAAGAAAATATAACGGTCCAATAATAGGGCCTACTGCCTTGAGGAACTCCCCTCGTAATGATTACAGGATCAGATTATGCTTCAACTACTATAATTCTCTGAGTTATATTTTCTATAAATGTAGCCACCCATTCAGTCACTCTCTTGCACTCATTTATTAAAAACAATATACTGTATAACTCCCAATACGAGACCCAATATGTTGTCAATGACACGATGAACAACGGAACAGACTGTAAGAGGTAGCCAGTTTCCAACTTGTCGTGTAAAATTGAGACACCCACTCTAAATGTTACACTTTGACTTACATGTGACTCACAGAGAATCACAAAACTTTCAAAACGAACACAATTATTTTTTCTTGTTTACATACCCTATTCAATTTAAAAGAGATAATTCGAACAAGGTTTCCTTGGTGCTTCGTTCCGGCTTGAAAGTCTAAAATGTAATATAAAAGATAATATCGCGTAATGCAAAATAGCAGTTGTTTTCCTGGAAGCTTTATACGCCCCAGAAACCATATCCCTTGAAGGTCACTCTAAAATTATAGAAATTAAAAGCAAGAAAGGAAAATTATCCGGAAAATTTCTGGTCCCAAGAGATAAAATGGAGAACAGCGGACCTCTACTCATTAACTGGCAGGTTCACTGATGCCGTATGCAAGAGACGCCTGAAATTCTACGGCAATTTCTATAGAATGGACAGTGACAGACTCAAGTAATCAACTCAAAGAAGGTTAAAAAAAACTAAGGCGGACCTCCAAAAAATGAATATCATAGAAGATCGTGGAGCTCACATTCGTGCATAAATCTAAAAGAAACCTGGTAGGAAGTGGTCTACAGAACGCAAAATGCAACACAAGTGAATTCATGAAGAGATTTTGGGAGGACAAGAAGGCGAAAACCATCAGGCCAACGACAAGTTCAAACGCGCTCTTTGAATGGGCATAATGAAGAGAGAAATAAAGAAATAGGAAAGTAAAATCATCAGAAAATTTCTCGGCCCAAAACTAACTGACGATGGATAACGACTGCATTCTCGCACAAAAACCGAGGAGCTCTCAAACCTTGCGGCCGACATCAGAAAAATACACCTGAAATTTTACGGACATATCAAACGCTTTCCAGAAAACAGACTGACAAGGATCTTATTAGAGGCAACAGAAAACATCAAAACAAACAGGCTAGGTGGACATCGGAAGTCCGCCAAGACCTGGAAAAATGAGGAATCTAAGTGGCTGACATCGCAGACCGAACCTGCTACAGAACGAAAATCAGCGAGTGGGAAGTGGAGTCAGAGAGAAACCACAAGAAGAAGACGAGCCAAGTGGACAGAAGAACGAAGAACCACGATGAGAGAAAAACTGAAGGCTGCCTGTCAAAGAAGGAAATGCATAACTTCTAAGTGAGCTTTGCGTGATCAGTTTTCTGGTATTTTTCGCATCTAAGAATAATAATAATAATGACATACCTAGGAACAATTATAAATAGCAATGACAGATGGTCAGAATATATAACATATTATTATTATTATTATTATTATTATTATTATTATTATTATTATTATTATTATTATTATTATTATAAACACACAGCACTATGATAATACAATACAGTCATTAAACCAGAATGTTTCTATAGATCGTGAACACTAATTCTGAAGAGGACAACAGACATCGAAAATAAGAAAAAAGAACGCGAACTCATAAGGAAAATTCGAAGTCCAAAACACAGATGAGAACAAAAGACTTCACTGTGTCGTTAGAAAACTCAGATAAAAATTTCACGGCCACATCGAAACATTGTATACTGGCTGACTCAAAAATAATCGAATTTTATAAAAGCGGGAGTGGAGCCATAAGACACTGCGAAATTGATCGGTGAAGTGAAAAAGAAAAATCATAAGTGAGCAGGAATCGCCCAAGAGAGGGAGACATTTAGATTCCACATTTACAAATATCGAGATAAAACAAACCTATGCACTGTACTTTGTGCACTAAGTTATTGTAAAGAGTGGAATCTAAAAATTAGTCTACAAGAAACTACAGTAGAATTATGGTCTGTAAAAAGGGTGAAAAGACTCTCACGAAGTGAACAGTAGTGGATGGCTAAGGTAAAACTACGGGTTGTTAAAAATAAGTAAATACAAAAGGACCAGATATGAAGGGAGTAAGTGCTTTGACTAGCATAAAAATACTGGTTAGAAAGATACCGAACAACGAATATAAAATTCAGAAAAATGTATTTAATTCAATAGTTAAAGCGAAGTTATTATATGGAGCAGAAATTTGGGGAGTAGATGATGGAATTATAGGATTAGATGTAGCGTAAATAAAATTCCCAAAATAATAATGGAATTGCAAAGCTGTAGTGCAAACTGTAGAGTGGGAAGGTATTGTTAAATATTTGTTGAGACTAATGGTTAGTCCACACCAAAGTTAATAAACAATGTTAACGAAACAAAGTTAATGAACAATGTTAACAAAAACATTTCTCAAGATGTTAATAAACTTTTGTTAACAAACCTTTTTAACATTGTGTCCACACCAAATAAACTTTTGTTAACAAACTTCTTTAACATTGTGTCCACACCAAAATATCTGTTTGTGAGGTTACAATACAGCTGCAGCTTTCATTATTTTAATGAGTGCAATTAGAGAAAAATGCAGACGCAAAGTGTGGCAAAGAAAAATATTGGAAAAGCGTTTAAAATTAAGTTTGGAGAGGACACTTAGGCCTATGTCAGAACTTTCAATTCATGATGCAGCAGGCTTTCAAAACTTTCTGAGAATGTCCCCACAAGACTTTCAGTTCTTGTTGACAGTAATTGAGTCTGAAATTGCAAGAAATGATACAAATTTGTCGGAATGCCATCTGCATTAATGTTAGACTAAGTATAATTTGAAGATTCCTAGCGACTGGTGATTCCTACCAAGGATCATATAAGAGTGTAAGAGAAATACTCCTACACTTCACTTATGTATTTGTATGGTGTATATGAGTTGCTTGCGATTCGACAGTCTATTTCGAAAAATTAATAAAAGAATTGTATTCCGCGCTACGAATTTGCGTGTTCTAATTGCGTCTTTGCGCATGTGCGAACCGAAATGTTAACGAAAACACGAAATGTTAATGAAAAGTTTCATTCACAAAAGTTAAAGAAATTTTGTTTATCAACATGCTCGAAAAGTTAATGAACACGCTATTTTGTTTATTAACAGACAGAAATGTTCATGAACATTGTTCATTAACAATGTTTATTAACGAAGTTAACGAAAACATCTTGGTGTAGACGCACCTTAAAACCGATGACAGGAAATGAAATTCTAAGCATAGCATACCGGCACCAAATAAAACATGAAAATGAGGGCTACTGAGTGGATGGGGTATGGCTTTAGTGCCGGGAGTGTCCGAGGACAAGTTCGGCTCGCCAGATGCAGGTCTTCTGATTTGACCCCCGTAGGCGACCTGCGCGTCGTGATGAGGATGAAATGATGATGAAGACGACACATACACCCAGCCCCCGTGCCAGCGAAATTAACCAATGGTAGTTAAAATTCCAGACCTTGCCGGAAATCGAACCCGGGATCCGTGTGACCAAAGGCCAGCACGCTAACCATTTAGCCATGAAGCCGGACAGTGGATGGGGTGAAGAAACTACTATATGACATAGGAATGGGTACCACTGGGAAATAAATTTATTAAAGGATGATATGGGATTGTGTAAGAAGAGTGAAAGAAATTGAAAGACTATCAATAATGACAGAATATAATAGCAAGCGAACACTCGTAGAATTTTATAAAATAAGCACTAAAAGGTTAAAAAACGGACAACGAGAGGGATAATTTGGTGACTGACGGGATTATATGAGAATAAATCCACCGGACGAGTTGGTCGTGTGGTTAGGGGCGCGTGGCTGTGAGCTTGCATCCGGGAGATAGTAGGTTCGAACCGCACTGTCGGCAGCCCTGAAGATGGTTTTCCGTGGTTTCCTATTTTCAACTAGCTGTGCCTTAATTAAGGCCACGGCCACTTCCTTCCCACTCCTAGGCCTTTCCTATTCCATCGTCGCCATAAGACCTATCTGTGTCGGTGCGATGTAAAGCAAATAGAAAAAAAAACAACAACATCCAAATATGTTAGTATGTTGCGCGCCGCGTCACAGAAGTCGTGTTCACGTGTCCTAGGTTCGACATCCCAGTACTAGGAAGTATCTCAAATGCTAACTTTATATAAGTACGATTTAAAGATATGTCCAAGTAGTATAATTAATAGTAATTAATAATAATAATAATAAAATAATTTGGTAACATTTTCTTAGTTGGTTTATATTTATGACAATAAATGAATAGGCTACTCTCTCATGCTTGGTGCAGCTCTAAAAGGCTTATTCGCGTTCTGTGGGAGGCTTCGAGTTCGATTCCCGACCAAGTCATGGATTCTTACTTGCATCTGTGGGTTTATTCGAGGTTCATTCAGCCTACGCGAGAACGATTGAGGAGCTGTCTGATGGTGAGATAGCGGCCCGAGGCGAAGCAAGTCAAGAATAACGGCCGAGATGCTTCGTCGCGCTGACCACGCATCACCTCGTAGCCTGCAGGCCTTTCGGCTGAGATGTGGCCACGTGGAAGTTCAAGGCCCATCTCAGCTTCATTGTCATGGGATTTATTTTAATAATAATAATAATAATAATAATAATAATAATAATAATAATAATAATAATATAGAAATCTACAGCCTGTTTCCAGTCATTGGACCGAGTCAGGAATGGAATGAAGCCCCCATCTAACGGCGATGATAGAAATTGTGTCGGCTGCCGAAGCCCGTCGCACTCCTCTGGGGCAATGATAAATGACCTGACAGATGAAATGAAATTATAGTGTAGAGTGTTGCTGGAATGAAAGATGACGGGAAAACCCGGAGTAGCCGGAGAAAAACTTTCCCACCTCCGCTTTTTCCAGCACAAATCTCACGCGGATGACCGGGATTTGAACCACGGAACCCAGCGATGAGAGGCCGGCGCGCTGCCGCTTGAGCCACATGTTAATAATAAAATGTTCGGCTCCTTGGCTAAATGGTCAGCATACTGATCTTCGGTTGAGGAGAACCCAGGTTCGATTCTGGGTCGGGTCGAGCACTGGGTGTTCGTGTTCGTCTTAAGACTCTTAGGTTATCTTCATTCACACACAACACACCGTAATACAAACCACCACAGAAACACGCAATATGGCATCCAACCGTAAAACTGAGCCAAATCAAAATAAAGTTCCTACCCCGAAAATTGAGAAAAAGTCAGAAATAATAATAATAATAATAATAATAATAATAATAATAATAATAATAATAATAATAATAATAATAATAATAATAATAATAAATGTATAGGCCTACTTAAGATGCATGTTTTATTTGTTTATTATTATTATTATTATTATTATTATTATTATTATTATTATTATTATTATTATTATTATTATTATTATTATTATTATTATTATTACACGTCCCACTAACAGCTTTTTACAATTTTCAGAGACGCCGAGATACCTAAATTTTGTCCCGCGGGAGTTCTTTTACGTGCCTATAAATGTGTCGCCAGTAGGTCCCCCTGT
The DNA here is from genome assembly GCF_040414725.1 of Anabrus simplex. Classification (NCBI taxonomy): domain Eukaryota; kingdom Metazoa; phylum Arthropoda; class Insecta; order Orthoptera; family Tettigoniidae; genus Anabrus; species Anabrus simplex. The sequence goes on along the minus strand of NC_090274.1, from coordinate 10,825,511 downwards.
GGGTGGGGGCTGTAGAATAGCACCCACGGTATCCCCTGCCTGTCGTAAGAGGCGACTGAAAGGGGCCCCAGGGGCTCTGAACATTGGAGCGTGGGTTGGCGACCACGGGACCCTTAGCTGAGTCCTGGCATTGCTTCCACTTACTTGTGCCCGGCTCCTCACTTTCATCTATCCTATCCGACCTCCCTTGGTCAACTCTTGTTCTTTTCCGACCCCGACGCTATTAGGTTTGCGAGGTCTAGGGAGTCTTTCATTTTCACGCCCTTCGTGGCCCTTGTCTTCCTTTGGCCGATACCTTCATTTTTCGAAGTGTCGGACCCCTTCCATTCTTCCTCTCTGATTAGTGTTATATAGAGGATGGTTGCCTAGTTGTACTTCCTCTTAAAACAATCACCACCACCTGTCGCCAGTAGGCCCCATTAGATACCCACCTGACTGAGTCAGGACTTTATGCGCCAGCGTGGGTTCAACCCTGCTGCTCAGTTTTGAGAGGTGAGGTGCAGATAGCTTACGCAAGTGAAAGCGAAGGATGGTTCGTAACCCGCCGCCGGCAGATAGGGACGCGTTTGCAAAACCCAAGCTGATTACATATTTTAATGTCTTAATAGCACTTTCTGCTTCCACGATAACTGACGAAGTCTTGTTTAAAAGACAGGTAAATCACTTATTCATAATAGCCTCGCACGGTTTGTTCTAAGGCGGTCTGCACGATAGATCTGCTACATTAGGAATAAGAGAACATTGTTGTCAATGCTGTAGGCAAAATCCATACTAACAATATTTATCTTATCATGTGTATTTAAGATGCACGAAAAGAAACGCGTCTTTATGAACAAAACACAGAACAACGTTTCTCATGTGTCTTATATAACCATTGTTACGTAACCAACAACACGTGCAATTGAAATACTCTAGGATATCATGTATTGGGATTAATTTCCTATATAAGTATTGTCTTCTTACCTGTGTCTTATTGGAGTGCAGCTAACAAGATATAATCCCTCAGGTATGATTGAAGTTCTTTTCTGGTGGCACGCTCGGTCAGAGCCTCCTTGGAACTTGGTTAGAAGCGCGACTACCGCTTGCGAGTTTACTGCAGGTGTACGAGCCCAGAAGACTGTCAGCGCTGTCCAGGTAATAGTGTTCGATAACGGAACTAACGGTTCACCAATGCTGGAGGTGCACTGTTCCCACCTTTCAGCCATCCTCTTTGCCGACGCATGACAGAAAGGTCATAGTGTGCTGGCCACAAAGATTTAAGAACTCTTAAATTAACTTGGTGGCGAACTTGAATTAATGAAACTGTGGTCCACTTTTCATTCGATCGCATAATCAGTATAGCGTAGCGAACTCTCATCTTACCAGCTGCGGTCTAAGTGAACCAGTTTCCCTTGGTTTGAACAATCGGTATCGCTTAAATGTATGGTTTGTGCCATACCGTTTCTGGAATTGAAGTTTACGGTTAACACTGGTATGCTGCAGTTGCGTAACGTCTGTTTGGTTTACTTCTTTTTTTTTTTTTTTTTTTTTTTTGCTAGTTGTTTTACGTCGCACCTACACAGATAGGTCTTATGGCGACGATGGGACAGGAAAGGGCCAGGAGTGGGAATGAAGCGGCCGTGGCCTTAATTAAGGTACAGCCCCCCAGCATTTGCCTGGTGTGAGAATGGGAAACCACGGAAAACCATTTTCAGGGCTGCCGACAGTGGGGTTCGAACCTACTATCTCCCGAATACTGGATACTGGCCGCACTTAAGCGACTGCAGCTATCGAGCTCGGTCATCTTGTTTTTAAATACATTAAAAATGAATGTTTGCTCCTCGTAAAAAACGGCTTAATTTATTCTTGTGTAGATTTAGCCATCTTCTTCTTCTCGTGCCATATCCTCATTGGACGATCTGGTTGTTGTTCACACAATACGGAAGGGGGGCTACTCAGCCCATACCATTCTCGTAGACTCCGTATCCAAGATGTTCTCCTTCTTTCAATTTTATTATTGCCATCAGTCATTTATAAAGCGTGTCTTACGTATTAATCACTCACCATTGACCACCTGCATTTAGAACTGTCGCCCAGGTGGCAGAGTTCCTAGCAATTGACTTTTCTTCAATTATTTCAAAGAACTCGGACTTTATCGAACGTACCCCTCCGTAAATTATTCCAATCCCTAACCCCCTCTCCCTATAAATAGATATTTGCCCCAATTTGTCTTCTTGAATTCCAACTTAATCTTCATATTATAATCTTTCATACTTTTAAACCGGGCGAGTTAGCCATTCGGTTAGGGGCGCGCAGCTGTGACCTTGCATCCGGGAGATAATGGTTTCGAACCCCACTGTTAGCAGGCCTGAAGATGGTTTTCCGTGGTTTCCCATTTTCACATCAGGCAAATGCTGGGGCTGTACCTTAATTAAGGCCACGGCTGCTTCCTTCTCACACCTAGCCCTTTCCTATCCCATCGTCGCCATAAGACCTGTCTGTGTCGGCGCGACGTAAAGCCACTAGCTTACATCAATCGTTATGAGGAACTTTCACCCCATCAACACAGTAATTAAAACTGAGAAGAACAACGTGATTTTTAATTCCGTTTACCATGATACCATTGAGTGCATTGTCGACACTAATAGAGGACAAACCTATACCTCTATGCCATATATTCGTGTTATAAGGTAATTTATGTTACGAATGTTCATATTATTATTATTATTATTATTATTATTATTATTATTATTATTATTATTATTATTATTATTATTATTATTATTATACCTCTTTTCGCACACCTGTGAGGTCCCGGTGCGAACTGTGTCGCACATGTGGATGTGGCACTGTTTTACGGTCGGATGCCCTTCCTGATGCCAACCCTATATGGAGGGAAGTAATCAGCTAATCACTATTGCGTGTTTCTGTGGTGGTTGGTAGTGTAGTGTGTTGTGTGAACATGATGAGGAAAGTATTAGGACAAACACAAACACCCAGTCTCCGGGCCAGAAGAATTAATTAGAGGCGATTAAATCACCGGCCCGGCTGGGAATCGAACCCGCAACCCTTTGAACCCAAGGCTTCAACGCTGACCATTGAGCCAATGAGTCGGACTATTATTATTATTATTATTATTATTATTATTATTATTATTATTATTATTATTATTATTATTATTATATGTGCGTATAATCCCATTAGGACTACGCAAAATATTTAGAAGCGTGCATTTGCCTTCCTTTGTGCCCATATTTCTTTTCCTCTCGGCTTCCTTTTTGTCTTCAGACCAGGTGGTTCCGGTATTCTTCTTCGGTCTTTCCTCTTGGTCAACTTGCCATTTGTAAATTTTGGATCTGAAAATTACCCTGTTTTGGACATCTGCTGGTGTAATTCCTGCCTGTTTCAAATCTGTTTTGATTTCACCAGTCCATTTCATTGTGTCTGTTTTAGCTTTACTACTCTTTTCATAGAATTCGACTATTTGTTTTGTAAGTCTGTTTGCGAGCAATCTTTTAATATGTCCATAGAATTTTAGTCTGCGTTTTTTAATGTCACTGTGAGTATTTGTCTTTGTTTGATTTCCTGTCTGAATCTAAGTTGGCATTGTCCGTCGGTGAGTTTTGGGCCTAGAATTTTTCTTATGATTTTGAGTTCATTTTTCTCAGTGTTTTCAATGTTTGCATTCCTCTTCAAAATCAGCTTCTCTGACCCATATTTGTGTGCTTACAGATACATTTTTGTTATAGATATTTTGGGTTAGTCGAAATGCAGTTTCCATCTTTTGGCATGTAATTTCATTGGCTTTTGTTTGGAGTCCGTTTTCCTGAATTGTTTCACCAAGATAGTTAAATTGTGATACTCGTTTAATTTTTCCATATTTTATTATTATTGGTGTGGGTTACAGTAGTCTCGTCCTATAGCTTATTCCAGGGTAAGAAAACAGTATTGTTCTTGTTACGGAGTTATCCGTGGTAGTTAGAGGTGAAAGAAGGTGCTGGGATGAATAGGACTCAATCTACGAAATTAAAGTTAATTTAAAATTTAACCAGGTTATATTTTCTTTGCAAAATCAAGAAATAACAAGCATGGCAGGTACAGAGTAGCAAGACAACAAAGGTACAATCACAGTATTTACAGGATTTGGGCTTCGAGCCCCGAACTCACAATTCTTGAGCAATTAGCCCAGTTTTACCCCACAACAAGTTTCAACAGAGGGGCAGAAAACCCCATTCATACTCAGGAGCACTTGCTCCAAATTACACAGTAAAGCCTCCTTGAGGCGCGCAGAAAACAAAATTTTCAAGAAAGAGCAACTCGCTCTCAAAATTTAAGCCTGTCAAAGGCCACACCAAATTCCACCTTAAAGCTGTCCTCTAAGGACATAAACACAGGGGTAAAATACCCAACCTACTGAGGCCTATCAAGTAGAGAAACAGAAATATTACATGGCGTCGACAATACCAATTTGAAAGGAGGCGAAGCTGCACTCCTAATACATTTTGTTTAAAACCTACTTGGCACTAGGCCGTTAATGCAAGGGCTAATCCCATACTAAAGAGGTGACTTATATGAGAAGACAATTTACATTACGCTAGACTGGAAGAAACGGTTGAGAAAATAAGTTCACCTCAAAGCAATATGAGTGGGAGCTCGAGAGGGTTAAGCACTCTCTATGCCAATATGTAGCTTTAAAAGAGAATAGATACTAAGAGTCTTTACATTTTAGGGAAAAGGTACATGGTGGAAACGCTTCGGACCCGCCCCGAGAGTTAAACTGCTGAGCTAGCAAGAAAAGAAGTTATTAAACGGCCATTACCTTGTTGTTGAACTGCTGCCCGAAGAAAGAGGCGCTTCCCGCCCCCTGCTATGTACTTTACACTTTGAAAGCTGGTACTGAAGTGGCGCAGAGACCCGAAAATCAGCAGTTTATATACTCTCGTGGAAAGTTTGAGGCGTTTCAGGAATGAAAACACCCGCCCACAATCATTTTATTGGATAACCAAGAAAACCCCTACACAATATGAAGAAGAAACACATAATTGGTGGAAATTTAACTCAAGAAATTCGGGATTGGCTAAATTCAAAACAAGGGGAAAGAAAGGGTTAATATTGCCAACTTAAACAATGACTGAAAGAAATTTAACAAAGAACAAACTTATGAATTCAAAACTTCTCCAAAAACATAGTTCTTTCACTTCGCACTAGGGTGCACCATTGTAGTTCTTCAGTAGTGTCCTCTAGAAGAGAATGTTCACACTTCTTACTACAAGAAAAACAAAAATACGTCGAAAACGACCCAGTTCAGAAACTTCAAAATTTCCAAGTAGTGACATCTTCTGAGAAACTTGAAAATTAATACCGTAGATAAAGTTCAGACTTCCTCCAGCAGAGGAGTTTCAACTGGCGCAAAGTTTGAATTAGCGGCGCGGAGGTGTACCGCCCGGTACAGTTCTTATAGTCCTACAAGGAGTGAACACACCCCCTCTGAGACACCCATAATTCGTCGTGATTAAGGAATATTATACTGTACTTTGTTATGTATTATGAAAGGCAGATAAACAGGATGAGGCATTTTTGCCCGTGAGTTAATAAAATAACTACATAACATTTTATTTTTCGTAAATATATTCGTAGGGAGGAGGCACAACGGCAGGAACAGCCATCGCTTCGTTGCCTTCCTTCTTCTGTGTTGCTCTGGTACAAGCCTCGTGTAGTCCCTCACTCTGTGAACAGCTCATTGCTGTAGTGAAGTCATCTACAGTGTTTATTTGTTGTGTGTGTTTTTAGGCTGTAAATCAGGGCGTACTTGTCTTGTGTCGAGTGAGAGTTGGTGGTATGGGTATTGCATAGTATTTCAGTGTGTTCCATTATTTTCGTACTATACAGAAGTTTTTACGGAAGATTTTAGTGTTGTGGTGTGCAGCGATACATGGCATAACTTGTACTCATTAAAAAAAGTTGCGGTGTGTTTTTATTTGTGCTTGGTTTTGTTATTTAGCTGTTTTTTCTCAAGCGCATTTTAATTTTACCACTTTTTTACGACTACAATTAATTTTCACTTTTGTTTTTGTGAGTGATACGGCAGAACAGTAGTACCCCGCTTTGCCTGGTGAAACTTATTAAATGCAATTAAATGCATCCTACATCCCTCGAGTCCATAAAAAGTATTATTTTTCAATTTTCTCCCCCAGTTTGCCTCACACTTCAATGCTGAGGTTTGTATGTGCCGTAGTTTACCTCTGATACTGTAAAAACCAAAAATAGACCCTGTAAACTCCCCGGTCCCTTTAGTTTATAATTTTATTATTTTTATTTTTTTTGCTAGTTGCTTTACGTCGCACCGACACAGACAGGTCTTATGGCGACGATGAGACAGGGAAGGGCTAGGAGTGGGAAGGAAGCGGCCGTGGCCTTAATTAAGGTACAGCCCCAGCATTTGTCTGGTGTGAAAATTGGAAACCACGGAAAACCATTTTCAGGGCTGCCGACAGTGGGGTTCGAACCTACTATCTCCCGAATACTGGATACTGGCCGCACTTAAGCGACTGCAGCTATCAAGCTCGGTAGTTTATAAAATAATTTGCAGCTTAGTTTCTTCTGCTTTTTATCTTGAATGTAAATACTGAATTTCACAAATACAGTACATGTGTCGCTGTTTTCCCCTTATGGTGTTGAGCAGAGCCGTTCTATATGGCAACCCTGTTGTCATAAGAGCAATACTGTTTTCTTAACATGGAATGAGCTATAGTTCGTGAACCATGAGTGGCATAGGAAGTGGTCCTAGAGTCGAGATATCAATTGCTATGGAATAGGAGTTCACATCTCGGACATATTCTGAATTATGGCTCTTCTTGCGCTCAGGCGGCTAGGACTATACAACTCACCGCTGGACCCTAGCCCGCTCGGGAAGAGACTCTCACTAGGACTATGTGTAAGTATGGTAGCATCCTGCTTCACAGAAGTTTTACCCAGCACGCTCAGAACGTTTCAAGTAAGTTAAACAGTCCCACTTACATTTGCCAGACGAGGAACTCCTTGGAACAACTTGGCGAACGAAATGGAAATCGATGGGGAGCCATCAATATCAGTGAGGATTATGGAAGAAAGTAGAACTGGTTGTCTGCAAAGGGGATGCGTCTGGCTGTGTTAGGAGTTAATGATGTTAAGGTAAGGGAAGAAAAGAATGAAGTGTACTTAACAGAGGGCTGTTTGTGGGGTAGGACTGTTCATCAGTAATGGTATAGCGCTCAGCATCATTTCTGTTAATAATGCTATTTGCTTTACGTCCCACTAACTACTTTTATCGTTTTCGGAGACGCCGAGGTGCCGGAGTGTTGTCGCTTTGGAAACCGTGTACGTGCTAGTAAATCTACCGACACGAGGCTGACGTATTTGAGCACCTTTACATACCAACGGACTGAGCCAGGATCGAACCTGCCAACTTGGGGACAGAAGGCCAGCGCTCAACCCTCTGAGCTACTCATTTCTGCTAGGCACATAAATGACCGAATGGTGTGGGTATATTTAGCACTTCAAAGAATTAGGACGAGAATTGTCTCAGTGTATTCACCATGTGAGGGTGCATATGAGGATGAAGTTGACAAGCTTTATAAAGCAACGAGTGACATCGTGCCAATGGGCGATTTCAATGCAAGAGTTGGAAATACACTGACTGACAGTGACAATGCAACACCAAGGAGGAGTGGTTCGAAAGGGATGAAAGTTGGGGAAAAAACAGAGTCGGCACGGAAGAATAATTGATGTTTATTTCAAACCGATATGCAGGTTACACAATGCGCACGGCATCGACTCAGTAGGATGTAGGACCACCGCGAGCGGCGATGCACGCAGAAACACGTCGAGGTACAGAGTCAATAAGAGTGCGGATGGTGTCCTGAGGGATGGTTCTCCATTCTCTGTCAACCATTTGCCACAGTTGGTCGTCCGTACGAGGCTGGGGCAGAGTTTGCAAACGGCGTCCAATGAGATCCCACACGTGTTCGATTGGTGAGAGATCCGGAGAGTACGCTGGCCACGGAAGCATCTGTACACCTCGTAGAGCCTGTTGGGAGATGCGAGCAGTGTGTGGGCGGGCATTATCCTGCTGAAACAGAGCATTGGGCAGCCTCTGAAGGTACGGGAGTGCCACCGGCCGCAGCACATGCTGCACGTAGCGGTGGGCATTTAACGTGCCTTGAATACGCACTAGAGGTGACGTGGAATCATACGCAATAGCGCCCCAAACCATGATGCCGCGTTGTCTAGCGGTAGGGCGCTCCACAGTTACTGCCGGATTTGACCTTTCTCCACGCCGACGCCACACGCGTCTGCGGTGACTATCACTGACAGAACAGAAGCGTGACTCATCGGAGAACACGACGTACCGCCATTCCCTCATCCAAGTCGCTCTAGCCCGGCACCATGCCAGGCGTGCACGTCTATGCTGTGGAGTCAATGGTAGTCTTCTGAGCGGACGCCGGGAGTGCAGGCCTCCTTCAACCAGTCGACGGAAAATTGTTCTGGTCGATATTGGAACAGCCAGGGTGTCTTGCACATGCTGAAGAATGGCGGTTGACGTGGCGTGCGGGGCTGCCACCGCTTGGCGGCGGATGCGCCGATCCTCGCGTGCTGACGTCACTCGGGCTGCGCCTGGACCCCTCGCACGTGCCACATGTCCCTGCGCCAACCATCTTCGCCACAGGCGCTGCACCGTGGACACATCCCTATGGGTATCGGCTGCGATTTGACGAAGCGACCAACCTGCCCTTCTCAGCCCGATCACCATACCCCTCGTAAAGTCGTCTGTCTGCTGGAAATGCCTCCGTTGATGGCGGCCTGGCATTCTTAGCTATACACGTGTCCTGTGGCACACGACAACACGTTCTACAATGACTGTCGGCTGAGAAATCACGGTACGAAGTGGGCCATTCGCCAACGCCGTGTCCCATTTATCGTTCGCTACGTGCGCAGCACAGCGGCGCATTTCACATCATGAGCATACCTCAGTGACGTCAGTCTACCCTGCAATTGGCATAAAGTTCTAACCACTCCTTCTTGGTGTTGCATTTGCTCTGTCAGTCAGTGTAGATTAAGGGTATGAGAAGGTGATAGGTAAATATGGGGAAGATATGGAAGCTAATACGAATGGGAAGCGTTTACTAGAATTCTGTGCTAGTATGCGATTAGCAGTTGCAAATACATTCTTCCAGCATAAGGCGGTATCGCTACGCATGGGACGGTAGGGCCACCAATCCAGTACAGACTATATTATAACCGAATTCGAATTCAGGAAATCTATAAGGAATATTCGGGTATGCCGGTGATTTTTCGATGATACAGTCCACTATCTAATCTGTAGCGAACTAAAATACCTCTAGGGCAAGGATAGAGAAAGTAAAATATGTCTGCAGACGAATAAGGGCAGAGAAGCTCCAGAACAACTACATGTTTATGGTCGGTGAAAAGTTCCAGGATATAGAACGGGAATGGTGGCAAACAGGGATGCTATAGTAGGAAGAGCAAGGGAATGGCTAAGAATGACTGTGTATAAAGATGGGGAAAAGCTAATATCTTGATGGAATAATGGAGGGAGTGCAGCTTGTGAACGTAAAAAGGATGGCATATCAGAAATGGCTCCAAACAAGAACTGATGCAAAAAGCGAATTGTACGTAGATGAAAAAAACAGTGCGAAACAAATAATTGTTGAATCCAAGAAGAAGTGATGGGAAGATCTCGGTAATAACCTGGAAAAGCTTGGTCAAATCGCAGGAAAACCTTTCCGGACAGTAATATAGAATCTTAGAAAGGGCCGGAAAAAAGAAATGAGTAGTATTTTGGATAAATCGGGTGAACTCTGTATATCGCACGATATCACTGGAGAGATAAAAGGAATATTTTGAAAATCTGTTCAGCGTAAAAGGAAATCTTTCCAGTGACGTCACGAAGAATCGAGCTCTTGGGGAGGAGGACAATGATGTTGGTGAAATTACTCGTGAGGAAGTGGAAAGGATGATAAATAAACTTCATTGTCATAAAGCAGCCGAAATAGATGAAATTAAATCGGAAATGATGACATTACATCTAAAATGATGAAATATAGTGAGGAGGCAGAGATGAAATGGCTTCACAGAGTAAAACGTGTTGCATGAAATGTAGTAAGGTACCTTCTGATTGGACGAAAGCAGTAATTGCACCTAACGTTAAGCAAGGGAACAGGAAGGATTGCAGCAGCTATCGAAGTATTTCACTCATCAGTATAGGCCTACCATAAAAAGTGTTCGCTGACAGTTTGGAAGGAACGGTGTGGTCAATGATCTAGATAAGTTGGATGAAAGCCAGTGTGGTTTCAGACCACAGAGGGGCTGTCAGGATCAGATTTGCAGAATGCGCAAGGTAATTGATAAATGTTACGCGAGGAATTGGCAATTATGTTTAAGTTCCCGTAAATGTAGAGAAGGCGGATGATAGAATACCGACGGAAAATTTGTTAGCCGTACTGAGGGATTATTAAAAGCAATCCAAAGTATTTATGTTGACAATTGGCTACAGTGAGACTTCATGGTAGAATGAGTTCTTGATTCAGGGTACTTTCAGGAGATAGACAAGGCTGTAATATTTCACCTTTGTTGTTCGTAGTTTACATGGATCATCTGCTGAAAGGTATAAAGTGGCAGGCAGGGATTCAGTTAGGTGGAAATGTAGCAAGCAGTCTGGCCTATGCTGACGACTTGGTCTTAATGGCAGATTTTGCCGAAAGCCTGCACTCTAATATCTTGGAACTTGAAAATAGGTCCAGTGGGAATGATTTGATAATTAGCGTTTCCAAGACTAAAGTGAATGTGAGTAGAGAATAAACCAAAGAGAATTGAATGTCAAGTTACTTGAGGCATTTAGAATGTGAGTTCTCCCAGGATGGTAGCATAATAAGCTGCAGCAAAGGTAATGCAGGGAGTTTGCAGTTGCGATCTGTATTCTGTAAGAAGGAAGTCAGCTCCCGGACGAAACTATCTTTATATCGGTCTGTTTTCAGATCAACTTTCCTGTACCGGAGGGAAAGCTAAGTTAGAAGTAACGGACATGAAAGTAGCAAGAATGATTGCTGGTACAAACAGGCGGGAGCAATGGCAGGAGGGTACTAGGAACGAGATGAAGGTGAAGGTAGAAATGAACTCGATGGATGAAGCTGTACGCATAAACCGGCTTCTGTGGCCGGGTCATGTGAGCCGAATAGAGGACGATAGGTTACCTAAGAGAATAATGGACTCTGGGTAAGAGAAATAGAGTTAGACCAACACGACGATGGTCATTCTCCGTTTCCAATGATTTAAAGAGAAGGTGTATAGAGCTAAAGAAGACCACAGAGCTAGTTACAAGTAGATGATTTATTTGTTTCTCAGAGGCTTGCAGACTGAGCGCTGAAAGGTATACCGGTCTATAATAAAGATATATTATTATTGTTGTTGTTATTATTATTGTTATTATTGTTATTATTATTATTATCATTATTATTATTATTATTATTATTATTATTTCTTCGTATCGGTCTACTAAGGACCACGTTATTTTAGCTGTATTTGCTGGACTTTGATCTTTTCCCCGTGCTCCATTTTCATTGCCGGTGAGTTTTTCCTCCATTTACGCCTTTCCTGTCTTCAACATTGGCCTTTCTTAAAAACGCTGGTGGTATTTTAGTTTCCTATTATTATTATTATTATTATTATTATTATTATTATTATTATTATTATTATTATTATTATTATTATTCCACCGTTGTTGACGATCGAAGTAATAGTTGGTACAGTCAGTACAGATGCACACGTGACAAAGAGGACTTTGAGGAATACAGGAAAATTGGGAACTAAGTTAAATAGTTAATTAGAAGCCGTAAGTGCGACTACTTTCAGCAGTTAACGGCAAATTATTTCACCCAAACCTGGAAGGAGCTACGACCTTCAGGCATAGGCAAAGCCGTACAGATAGAAGTACTGTACATTCCCACCATGTCACTAGATACGCTAACTAATTACTTTTCTCAGCGTAAAGTATGACCTGTTAAACCCACAGGCTCCGCATGCTGTCCCGAGCGCGACCGTGTCGTCAGCATAACTTATGTTAAACGTGTGCTGTACTTAGGCATTTCCGATGTGATGTGTAATGATGGGTGGGGAGGGGCAATACTTTCTCAACTACTGCCTGACCTTTGGGCTATCCCGAAAAACACTACCTTGGATTCTATTGGCCATTCTCCCACCCTTCTGAAAAGCACTCGAAGGTCTGATTCATCAACAAATCACTGAATACCTCAACCAGAATTCCTTCTTGAGTCTTTCCAATCCGGTTTTAAAAAGGACATATTGCCACGATAGCATTAGCGGTATTTAATAATCCCATAATTGTTCCGGATTGGCTTTACAGTAAAGAAAATATGTGTTATCAGCAGTCACATTGAATGTTGATTAAAATTAAAGATATTAAACGTATTAATTTAACCGACATTTTAATATATTGGTAAAGGTAGAGTACTGAAAACCAGGTGAGTTGGCCGTGCGGTTAGGAGCGCGTAGCTGTGGGCTCGCATCCGAGAGATAGTGGGTTCGAACCCCACTGTCGGCAGCCCTGAATATGGTTTTCCGAGGTTTCCCATTTTCACACCAGGCAAATGCTGGGGCTGTACCTTAATTAAGGCCACGGCCGCTTCCTTCCCATTCCTAGGCCTTTACTGTCCCATCGTCGCCATAAGACCTATCTGTGTCGATGCGACGTAAAGCAACTAGCAAAAAAGAGTACTGAAAGTACCGGTACATAGTTTCTTTAGCATTCCCGCGAGTTGCAGACAACATGCGACAGACTGTAGGAACACTGCTGGACGTGACAGTGCCTTTGTCACAGTCTCAAATTAATGTGACGTCTCTCATATGTTTTAGTCCCTACCTGACTGCCCGCAGTGGGAACAAAGTACTCAGGATGGCCAAACAAGAGCCGTACGGATCGCTTTTAGGCCCACTTTTATTTGTGGTAGTGTGGTGGCGATTACTGTTTTAAGAGGAAGTACAACTAGGCAACCATCCTCGAATAAGTATTGGAGGGGTCCGACACTTCGAAAGATGAAGTTGGCGGTTAAAGTAAGAGAAGGCTCACGAAGGGCTTGAAAATTAAAGACTCCCTAGGCCTCACACCTCATAACGTTGGGGTCGGAAAATAACAAAACTTGACCAAGAGACGTCGCACAAGTAAGTGAAAACAATAATAGGACTTAGCTAAGGGCCCCGTGGTCGATAAACACACGCTTCAAAGTTAAGAGCCCCTGATGCCCTTTTTAAATCGCCTCTTACGATAGGCAGGGGATACCATGGGTGTTATTCTACCGCCCTACTTATTGGGGGACAACTTTTACTTGTCATTAACTTGAACGACACAGGGATGCAGTGAAATATAGCAAGTGGCATTTGAAGGTCCTCAAATACGGTAGCCTCGTGTCGGTAGATTTACTGGCACGTAACAGAATCCCTGTGGGACTAAATTCCGGCACTTCGGCAACTCCGAAAACCGTAAAGTTGTCAGTGGGACCTATAGAAAATAACATTATTATTATTATTATTATTATTATTATTATTATTATTATTATTATTATTATTATTATTATTATTATTATTATTTTCTTGCCGCTTTTCCCACACGTGTGGGTTCGCGGGTGCGAACTGCGTCGCACATGTGGATTTGGCCCTGGTTTACGTCCGGATGCCCTTCCTGACGCCAACTCTATATGGAGGGATGTAATCACTATACCTCGAATTTTTAGGTGGTAATAGGTTAGAATGCAAAGTAATTTGGTTTGTAGGAAGCGTGATGCAACCCGTTGTACCACAATGTAGGGAGAGTAGCATAAATTCAAGGAGTTCTATAGGCTGTACCCCTAATATCTATGCAAATCTCATAGCACAACCGTTGTACAGTGTAGGGTATACTTGTTACTGGCTTAAGTAAGTTTGCATTCTAACCTATCAGTACCTAATTATCCGGACTCTAGTAATCACTATTGCGTGTTTCTTGTGGTGGTTGATAGTGTAGTGTGTTGTGTGAATATGAAGAGGAGAGTGTTGGGACGGACACAAACACCCAGTCCCCGAGCCAGAAGAATTAATCAGAAGCGATTAAAATTCCCGACCCGGCCGGGAGTCGAACCCGGGACCCTCTGAGCTGACCATTCAGCCAACGAGTCGGACTATTATTATTATTATTATTATTATTATTATTATTATTATTATTATTATTATTATTATTATTATTATTTTTATTATTATTATTATTATTATTAGTAGGTAGTGACAAGATCAGTAAGTCTGTTGTGCATGCAATGATCGAATCTTTCGTTGGTAAGCACCCGTATATTGACATGGAAAGTGAGTATAAGTAATATTTAATATACGTGCTTTCAACATTTAACAGGATAAACTTCGGTAGTGGGTGAAAAGTTCAAGACATTGATATTGTTTGTTAGTGAAATTGCGTTTTTAGGTTACCTAGTTCGTCATAGAAAATAACAGAGAATAGATATTTTTCTGCGACCTGAGTCACGGCCAGCTGGACTCCCTATACGGCACGATGTCTGGAGCTGGAATCCAGCATGACTCTGTAGATTTGAATCCAGCATCTATGGAACATGGCCACAATATCACGGACGTGGAGCGCACGCATGATACATGCAATAGTAGTATTGAGCAGAACGCGAAAACGAATTTGAGGCTTGATATCACTCAACAAATTATGGAGGATATGTTAAAAGAGGAAGAACAACTGGAAATCGCCAGGGGCCTGTTGAAAAGTTTTCTTGCAATTCAGCAGAAAAATATGAAGATGGAAATTCAGCAAGGTTTAAAGAAATTGGAGGAAGCCCTAGATGCGGGATCTACGCACAGAAAAGCTTCGAAAGCAACTAGAGCATTAATGCAAAAGGATTTGCCCGTTCAAGGGAAAGTAGAACAGAGCACCACAAACAGAAACGTAGAACAGGATAATTGGGAAATAGCATTATCCAAGAAGAAGAAGAAGAAGAAGAAGAAGAAGAAGAAGAAGAAGAAGAGGGAACAGAGGCAGAAGAAGTCAGATGACGATGAAGGTACACAACCTGAACCAGTACCAGTATCTGAAACTGTTAAAAAGAACGAACAACGGAAACGTTCAACTATAAGAAGCCGCCCAGAAGCCGTACTTATTAAACCGATGAATGGCAAGACTTTCGCAGATGTTGTGAAGGATATCCGCAGCAAGGTGAACCCGGAAGATAGTGGCGCTGGTATTAGATCGATCAGGAAAACTATATCTGGGGCGGTTCTTCTTGAATATAACAAGGCCACGGAAAAGGAGAATAGAGAAAATTTTACTAAATCACTTAAAGGTGCTCTTGGACATGATGGCGAAGTAAAGGTTTTGACGCCTAGAACTACATTGGAAATTCGGGATATGGACAGTGCCACCACTATTTCCGACGTAGAGGTTGCTGTAAGACGAGAATTAGATAATCTTAATCAAGAATTGAAGGTCTCAATCACAAATTCGAACAGCAGGGGACAAAAACTCGCCATTGTGGAGATAGAAGATAGCGAAGTACGAAAGCTGTTAGATATAGGCAAAATTAAAGTAGGCTGGCTGTACTGCAGAGTAAGGCGGTTGGCCGTAGTTCCTCGGTGTTTTAGATGTCTGTCATATGGGCATCAAGCACGAAACTGTAAAGGATTGGACAGAAGTAAACTCTGCATTAAGTGCGGGGAAGCTGGTCACAAGGCAGTAGGATGCAAAACGAATCCACGATGCATAATTTGCACAGATATGGGCGTTGAATAGTCAAAACGACATCATGTCTTGGCTCAGGCAAGTGTATTGTGTTTCGTGAAGCACTAGAAAAGGCCAAAAAGCAGTGGTGAATGGTACAATATACACAGGAGTCTAACTGCCAATGATCTATTGACGCAGATGGCCTATGAGATAGGAGCAGACATCTTGATTCTTAGCGAACAATATCAAGACAGAGATCAACCAGGCTGGTTTTCAGACAATCTAGGGACAGCTGCGATATGGGTACCACACCTTGGAAAATATTCAGTTATAAATCAAGGATGCGGAGATGGGTTAGTCTGGGTCCAAGTTGAGAAAGTAATTTTTGTCAGCTGTTATTTTACCCCGAATGAGGCTATTTCTGACTTCCAGACAAAACTAGATGGGCTTGAAGATACTCTGCAAGGGATGAACACTAACCTAGTTGTTGCTGGTGACTTTAATGCTCAAGCAGTTGAATGGAACATGACTCAAACAGATTCTAGAGGACGGCGTACAATGGAGATGGTCGCCAGATTGGGATTAATGGTTATCAACGTTGGTAATGAGACAACCTTTCGGCGACCAGGGTGTCAGGGAACTATACCAGATGTAACCTTTGCTTCTGAAGACATTGCGTCTAGGATAACTGAATGGCGAGTAATTGAAGAATATACTGGAAGCGATCATCAGTATATCACTTTTCGTGTACTTCAAGAGACTCAGCATCTAAGGATTACCACGCGCAAGCCAGAAAGATGGAACATAGCCACTATGGATAGAGAAAAATTTCATGAAGTAATACAGAATGGAATGGACTGTATGACGGATACATGTCACGGAGGCAAATGAAGCATAATTGCTAATAAATGCGTGGAACACCCCATGAGACTCCTTCAGCAAGCATGTGACGCATCAATGACCAGATTCAAACAACGGAGAGGCAAACATCCAGCATATTGGTGGAATGAAGAAATTGCTGAGCTGAGGATACAATGCCTGCGACTCAGACGAAGGACACAAAGAGCACGACATAACGATGAAGCTCTCTCAGTAGAGTATAAGACTATGAAGAAAAGACTGCGAAATACAATTAAAAAGAGTAAAGCCGACAAGTGGTGGGAAATGTCTAAGGAAGTGGATGAAAATCCATGGGGATTAGGGTATAAAATTGTTATGAAGAAATTCGGGATGCTACCAAGCCCTATCATGGATCCACTAACCATGGAAGAAATAGCACATACACTTTTTTCTTTTTTCTTTGCTAGGGGCTTTACGTCGCACCGACACAGATAGGTCTTATGGCGACGATGGGATAGGAAAGGCCTAGGAGTTGGAAGGAAGCGGCCGTGGCCTTAATTAAGGTACAGCCCCAGTATTTGCCTGGTGTGAAAATGGGAAACCACGGAAAACCATTTTCAGGGCTGCCGATAGTGGGATTCGAACCTACTATCTCCCGGATGCAAGCTCACAGCCGCACGCCTCTACGCGCACGGCCAACTCGCCCGGTAGCACATACACTATTCCCTGATCATGCAGAGAGGATTGATGATGAGGCCGAGAAAGAACTAGATAATGTACCACCTTTTACAACTGAAGAATTGATAACAGCAATTCCCTTAGAAATAAGAAAGCCCCTGGACCAGATGGGATTCCAGCAGAAGTACTGAAGGTGGCAGTCGAATTATGTCCTCAACTGCTGTTGAGAATGTAGAATCATTGTTTGGAAGCGGGATTTTTTTAGCTTTCGTTGGAAGATAGCTAGATTGGTTCTGATCAGTAAAGGGAAAACTGGGGGTTACAGACCTCTAAGTATGCTGGACACCGCCGGGAAAGGTTTAGAGAAGCTACTACAACCGAGAATACTAGCAGCAGTCCGGTGAACTGGCGACCTATCTGACCAACAACATGGATTTCGCAGAGGTCACTCTACGCTAGATGTTGTGAAGGAAGTGGTGAAGGCAGCAGAACGAGCTCAAATGGGTAATCATTACTCTAGAAAGCTGACGCTTCTTGTGACTCTAGATGTTAAAAATGCTTTCAACTCGGCAAGATGGAGTGATATTTTGGAAGCTCTACAAGAAACTTTCAAGCTACCAGAATATCACATGTATATACTGCGAGACTATTTGAAAGACCGTACATTGTTATACGACATGGAAGATGGTCAGAGAAGAAAACGGCTCACGGCTGGTGCAGCGCAAGGCTCAATTCTCGGACCACACCTTTGTAATATCATGTATGATGGTTTGTTACGGCTGGAGATGCCAGAAGATGTAAAACTTGTGGGCTATGCTGATGATGTGGCTGTTGTGATAGTAACCCGTAACCTAGAGCTGGCTCAATTTAAATTGAATCAGGTGATGCGACGTGTCAAAGAATGGATGATAAATCACGAGTTAGAACTCGCAGATCATAAAACGGAAATTGTCCTCCTGACGAGGGAAAGGATTAATACTGTGGTACAGATGTAGATCGGGCAGATAGCCATCGAAACAACTAGGAGCACAAAATATCTTGGTGTAACGCTTGATACTAAGCTTACACATTGGGACCACATCCAACGGGTAACAGATAAGGCAGCGAAAACCATGACTGCACTGAGTAGACTCATGGGAAATATCAAGGGGCCGAAATCTAGTAAAAGGCGGCTTCTCATGTCGACTGTTCAATCGATACTGCTATACGGTTCGGAAATTTGAGCTGAATCGTTAAAAATTGCGAAATATCGGACAAGAATTGCGGCTGTACAACGGAGAGCAGCTTTACGAATTGCTTGCGCATATCGCACAGTATCAGAACCTGCGATTGTAGTAGTAGCAGCAGTAGCTCCTATTGACTTGTTGGCCTTCGAAAGACAAGAAATTGGGTTCACACAAGAAGAGCTAGGAAGGAAAAGGGCAAAGGCTTTGGCTCTTAGTCGCAGAATGCAACGATGGCAAACAAGATGGGAAGATGACTCTAGAGGGAAATGGACGAAAAGACTGATACCTTCTCTGGGCGTATGGGTTGGCCGAAATCATGGTGAAGTGAACTACTATCTCACACAGTTCCTGACAGGTCATGGATACTTCCGAAAATTTCTTCATAGGCTAGGGCTAGCAACTAGTCCGGTGTGCATATACTGCGGCGATATCGTTGACGTATTACATACTTTCTTTGTGTGTGTTCATTGGCTGCCACAAAGAAGATGCTTAGAAGTTATGCAGGGAGAACTGACGCCAGGAGGGATCGTGTCAGTAATGCTACGAGGTCAAGAATCTTGGGACCAGGTGGCAGTCTGCGTCAGAAGAAGGACCTGGACGATTACGACAGATAGTAAAGCAGAAGGAAGATGAAGCACAAGATGCATTAAGCACGACATCCGTCCTGAAGTAATGCGAGAGCGGTTTCCGGGGCGGAGATAAACGTCGTGGGAAAAGGGAGTGTGGTTTTTAGTGGGTAAGAATCTCCACACACTTGTTGAGTGCGGATCCTCACAAGCGTCTTATGAAAGATTTTCCACACTCCCTCGAAAAATTATTATTATTATTATTATTATTATTATTATTATTAAGGCGCCTTCTCCTAGTGGAGGTTGGCGGTCCACATAGCCAGCTCCGAACGTGATGTAGCAGCATGGAAAGCATCCTCTGAAGTGTACTTGTTTACGTAAGTCCTTCAATTCGAACTTTGTTGACGTAATCTTTTCCAAAACTGCCGGGCTTTCTAGTTTTATCAGTTTTCAAAGCATCCCCCCCCCCCCAGTGTTCCGAATGGGGGAATAGAAACTTTGGATAATAACTGCACGTTAAACAGAGCCATGCTATATGAACTTAAAGGGATATCCTTCAGGATCTTTAATGCAGTGGTTTCCCGTTGCCTTCTGCATCCTAATGCCGTTGACCAGTTGTAAGTTCTTCCGCCTTTTGGGACCATTTCCTGTCCCAAGGACAATACAGTAGAGTGCCCTAACCTCTACCCGCTCATCCACCCTCAAGAAGACTGTTGGCACTTGGTAGAGGGGATCTTCTTATACCGGAAGATACTCTGTCCATTATTATTATTATTATCATTATTATTATTATTATTATTATTATTATTATTATTATTATTATTATTATTATTATAGCAAGTCCACATGTGGGCATATGATCTTCAGATTTATTATCACTCATATCCACAAGACATGTAGCCATTGGTGTAGTAAATTTTGACTTACGACGACTCAGTAACTATGCCAAAAATAACAGATCGTTAATGAATCCTTACAAAATTCAGACTATAATCTTTGGTATCAGAAGAAACCTTAACTCGTTAAAAAGTAGACTTGTACCCCCAATTATCTTAAATAATATTGTCGTGCCTTAAGCCTCCGTGGCTCAGGCGGCAGCGCGTCATCTCACCGCTGGGTTCCGTGGCTCAAATCCCGGTCACTCCATGTGAGATTTGTGCTGGACAAAGCGGAGGAGGGACAGTCTATTCTCCGGGTACTCCGGTTTTCCCTGTCATCTTTCATTCCGGCAACACTTTCCACTATCATCTAATTTCATCTGTCAGTCATTAATCATTGGCCCAGAGGAGTGCGACAGGCCTCGGCAGTCGGCACAAGATGGGGGCTTCATTCACTCCACCCTGACCCGGCTGGGTCGGGGATATTAACCTTCATTACGTAATTCCGATGGCTCAGGGGCTGGATGTATGTGTCGTCTTCATCATCATTTCATCCTCATCGCCTACGGGCGTCAAATCGAAAGACCTGCAACTGGCGAGCCGAACTTATTCTCGGACACTCTTGCCACTAAAATCCACACTCCATTTCATTTGTCATTTCATGGCTGAAACCTGATAAATGACGAATGTATCAGATACTGACGCAGATATACCGACTGTTCACTGAAGGCAGACCACTATACATTTCATCTCAGTTAAGTATTTGTCCTCCTTTCACAGCAGTAATACCCGCTCTGGTTTCTCCCTTTCTATTCCTGTTCACCAATAATAATTATTTTGCTGCGACGGGTTCCAGACTTTGGAATTCCTTGCCCGCCAGTGCCGGAGATACCACCTCATTACAAGACCGCTTGCCGAAACTACCTGCTGAATGCAGGTGACTAATTTGTATGACTGGATGAGTGAATGACTATGAGTTGGGAAAATGCAATGTATTGTTGTGTAGATTATTCTTCTTCTTTCTTCGATTTTTGCCAACTTTGGACCACGGTAAACAGTTCACTTGCTGGCTGGTCCTTTTCTTCTTCTCCCAGAACTTCATCGTTCGCTGTGGTTTCTCTTCCTCTCCTCTGACCATTATGCTCTTAGAATTTTCATTTTGCTTTTCCTGAAACCCCTTGAATTTATCAATGTTAGCTCGAAACGTAACTATATTAAAGATTTATCTTGGGTTGATGCCAACTTCCTCAATGTCCTTTCTTGTTTCTTCTACCCATTTTAGTAGTTACTTTTAATTTGATGATGGCTGAATAGTTCCCATACTCGTCTGGTCGATGTCCAGCTGCGCCATAGAATGAGAATCATATCTGGCAACCTGCACTCCACTCCCGTACAGTGGTTACCCGTACTGAGCCACATTCAACCTCCTCACATCAGACGACAAAATGCTCTTGTCAGATTATGGACTAAGGTGATGATGAACAGCTCATTTCCCATCCACCAGGATGCAGAAGAAAACGCCGTTGCGAGACTGAAATCCCGGAAACCTGCCTGGAAGACGGCTAGGGAACTAACTGACATACCTTTTAGACCTGACGAAGCATGCAGGCAAGAATGGGCCAGATTACACCCACATGGTCTAATCAACATTGATGATCCAACAGCAAAACCTCCTGTGTTCAACCTCCCACGCACCATCTGGACTAGATTAAACAGGATACGCTGCGATGCTGATAGAACTGCTTCTGCACTACACCAAAGGGGGTGGTTGGAGTCTCCTTCCTGCAACTGTGGTGCTGAAGTGCAAACCATCAGCCACATCGTGAAAGTATGTCCTCTCCGAGCATTCACTGGACCTATGGAGGAGCTGCATCAAATAACCCCTACGGCACTCACTTGGCTGGAAGGACTTGACATCAGCTTGTGATGAAATCTCAGAACCTGCAGTTGTGTGTGTGTTTACCTCCTAGTTAGTCTGTAAATATTCTATATCCATGTATTTAAATATGTTTATATTTTTCTAGAGCCCCCGTGGCTTAGACGGCAGCGCGTCGGCTTCTCACTGCTGGATACCGTGGTTCAAATCCCGGTCACTCCATGTGAGATTTGTGCTGGATAAAACGGAGGCGGGACAGGTTTTTCTCCGGGTACTCCGGTTTTCCCTGTCATCTTTCATTCCAGCAACGCTCTCCATTCTCATTTCATAGCATTTATCACTCATTAATAAATCACCTTGGGAGTGGCGGCCCCATTGTAATAACAGCCTATATATGTTTCATTCATTACATCCCTGACCCGGTCAATGACTGGAAAACAGGTTGTAGGTTTTCGTATATTTTTCTAATAACACTTATATGTAAAATACATTTCAAACGATTGTCAAATGAAGCATCATACGCTAAATAAGTAATAATTTGATGATGTAGTTAAACATTTCTTTGTTCGTCGACTCTCGTTCATTCTTCTGAGGTGCCCATCAAACTTCAGTCTCCTCTTACCTATGGTGCCTGTGATCTTCTCTGTCACTCTGTATAGATATTCATTTCTCCTCCATGGATCATCCTTTCTTTTTTACGGTTCTAAGATCTTTCTCAAGATTTTTATTTTTCTTCTCTAGCTCATCCATTTCCACTTTCTTATTCAGTATCAGGGCATCACACATTCTGAACTGTAAAGACCCACTGGCTTGATAACTTTGGTATAGTGTCTGATCTTTGTCCTGTAAGATAACGTTGTTTCACTGTATCTATTCTGTACTAATCTTTCCGGCCCGTCCCTTATTTACTTCTTCCTCGGCTGGATCCATCCACCAAAATATTTAAATTTATCTGACCTCTTGACTTTCCCATACTTTCTTCCCAGATGCTTTTCCTTATTATGTTTGTATTCTATGTACTCCCTTTTTTTTCATGTGAGAACCTGAATCCTGCTTTCTCTGCGATTTCATGCCATTTTCAAGCATTGCTTGGGCTTCTTCTTCTTCTTCTTCTTCTTCTTCTTCTTCTGTTACCAATGCCATGTCGTTAGCGAATACTAATCAATCCACTTTCACATTCTGCTCCTTTGCACCTAAGTAGAATCCTTCCATCGCTTCTTTTTTTATGGTTTTCCTCCAAGGTCTCATTACTTTTTCAAAGACTCCGTTAAACAAAATTGGTGATAATCCGTCACCTTGCCTGACTCCTGTCTTAATCTCAAAGGGCTCTGAGATTTCTTCATGAAATTCAACTTTGGTGATGGTTTCCGTCAGTGTTTGAGTTATAATTGCTCTTGTTTTATCACCAATTTCAAATTCTTCCAAAACATTAAGTGTGTGTAGATTATTATTTACTATATATTATTTAGTAGGCCCTACTCTTAAGCTCTGCTCCCAATGATGTATCACTACAGTGGTTAAGTGTAAAGGAGGACCAAGAGTCGTAACTTCGCCGCCTCCAAAGGCATAATAAATAAATAAATAAAGTAAATAAAGTAAATAAATAAATAAATAAATAATCTCTTAACGGCTTATAATTAATGTTATTGTTTTTACGTCCCACTAACTACTTTCACGGTTTTCGGAGACGCCTAGGTGCCGAAATTTTATCCCCCGGAAGTTCTTTTACGTACCAGTAAATCTACCGACACGAGGCTGACGTATTTGACCAACGGACTGAGCCAGGATCGAACCTGCCAAGTTGGCGTCAGAAGGCCAGCGCCTCAACCGTCTGAGCCACTCAGCTCGGCTTAACCGGAGTTTGTCGGAACTTGCTCTACAAGTAGAAAAATGTTCCTCGTCCACATTGCGAATGTGGGGCTGATAGATAGACTGCCCATTACATTACCCAAGAGTGTACCTTGCATGCCTACACAAGGGACCCAGAACACTTTCTCTCTCGGCAACACTCCACGCAGTTATTATTTTCATTCATTCATTCATTCATCATCTGTTTACCCTCCAGGTTCGGTTTTTCCCTCAGACTGAGCGAGGGATCCCACCTCTACCGCCTCAAGGGCAGTGTCCTGGAGCTTCAGACTCTTGGTCGGGGGATACAACTGGGGAGTATGACCAGTACCTCGCCCAGGCGGCCTCACCTGCTATGCTGAACAGGGGCCTTGTGGAGGGGTGGGAAGATTGGAAGGGATAGACAAGGAAGAGGGAAGGAAGCGGCCGTGGCCTTAAGTTAGGTACCATCCCGGCATTTGCCTGGAGGAGAAGTGGGAAACCACGGAAAACCACTTCCAGGATGGCTGAGGGGGAATCGAACCCACCTCTACTCAGTTGACCTCCCGAGGCTGAGTGGACCCCGTTCCAGCCCTCGTACCACTTTTTCAAATTTCGTGGCAGAGCCGGGAATCGAACCCGGGCCTCCGGGGGTGGCAGCTAATCACGCTAACCACTACACCACAGAGGCGGACAGTTATTATTTTATTTTTAGTATTTTTGTTTTTGTCGTTTCCGTCATCTTTGGACCACGTTTGACAATCTTTGCAGTATTTTTAGCCTTCACTGCCTTCTCTCTCTTCTAGTAACTTTTCATCCTTTCTCCAACTTCCTTCTTCTGCTCTTCCCTATAGAACCTCCCTTTCCTCACTAGCGTTTCCCCAGTCTCCTGGAAACCACGGAAATTTTTGACACGTTGTCTAAAATGATACTGCCCTTGAGGCGGTAGAGGTGGGATCCCTCGCTGAGTCCGACGGATAAACCGACCCTGGAGGGTAAACAGATAAAGAAGAAGAAGTCTAAATTGATTTCTGTTCATGATGTAATCTTCCGGAACCCCCGTCTTCGTAAGTCCAACTTCACTTCTCGAAACCATTTCAGTTCTGTATTACATGCGTTTGGCCCTCTAAGGAGCACGTACAGTAGAACCATTATTTAGCATTGGTATTCTTGATCTTCTTGTTCTCTTTATCTTTCGAAAACAAACTTCCTCATCCTTTCACTATGGGCCTGTCGTCTTTCTTGTGTCCACGCGTTTTTTATTTTCAAATTTCTTGCCGTCGGTTTCTTGGGTGCAAACTTGTGGGTGCTGATCTTTTGTCTATATGAAGTCCTTGTGGCTTCCAGTGGGTCAATGTCCACTTCTGTGAGATCTTTTTGGGTGTCTACTAGCCAGGACACTTTGGTTTGTCGTGTTCCATTGGTATTATTA
The DNA here is from genome assembly GCF_040414725.1 of Anabrus simplex. NCBI lineage: Eukaryota > Metazoa > Arthropoda > Insecta > Orthoptera > Tettigoniidae > Anabrus > Anabrus simplex. Next base: position 10,800,431 of record NC_090274.1, on the reverse strand, counting down.
TTATTATTATTATTATTATTATTATTATTATTATTATTATTATTATTATTATTATTATTATTATTATTATTATACAATGTTTCCGAAACAGCTTCAGGTTGCTTAAGGACCAGGAGTACCTGAATTACAATAATAGATACAGATGAACTCGAGATAGCATGAAGTTACTGAAGAGTTGGCAAAAGAGTGAGGCACTTCAAACATTTATTTGAGGTCCGAAAGGATGTTTCTTGAAGATCATGATGGAATTTTTGAGAGTAGTAATGGCGATGTTATAGACGAAATCTCTATTCAGCCTCTTTGACTTCTTCCGTAACCGCAAAACAAAATCCGACTGGTTTAAATAAGCTGCAAAAGTTGACAAACATTTACGTTAAATGTAAATGTAAAATTGTAATTTTAATACATTGATTGTATTCAAAGACAAACGCTTTTCTTCTTCTTTCGTTTCACCCTCTTTGGGGTATGTTAAATCAATCTTTTCCTTGTGTGTTGTTCTTTTCTTAGTGCCCAGTATTTCTTCATTCTTACTGATCTTCGTTTCCTCTCGTCTTCCGAGATAACAGGTTTGGCTCTTAATGTAGATTTGTCTTGGAACCTTATATTTTCGTTTTTAGTCATTTTATTACTTTTTCTGTTCGATCGAATAGTGAATTTTCTGTATTTTTTAAATTCTACTAGGACTTTTCCAGCTTATTTAAACCAGTCGGATTTTGTTTTGCGATTACGGAAGAAGTCAAAGAGATGTCCGTAAAAATGTATCCTTTTTCGCACAGTATCTGAAAGTTCTTCAATCTTCTTGTAGAGTGTTTCATTCTTGATGTACATTATCTTATTAGCCTCAAATTTTAGTCGTATAACATTTATTAAAATTTTTCTGTCTTTTAGCTCGAGTTTCTCCATCTGGACTTAGAAATTCATGTTTAGTGTTTCTACTGGTTTAATCACTGTTTTTATAATGTTTAGTTTTGGACCTCCATGAAAGGATTTCTTGTTATATGTATCTTTTGTTAGTTGGAAGGCCAGTCCAAGTTTATTTTTCCTGGACTCCATTGCTTTGCATTCCACAGCATTCCGACTAATCCATGCTGCGAGATATTTGAATTATTTTACTATTTCAATCTTTGGTTCTTGGACTTAGAGGCATTTATGTGGGTGTTTGTTATTTGTCATGATTTTGATTTTTTCAAAGGAGATGTGAAGACCTATTTTAGCTGGTTGTTTCTCTAGTTCAAGTATTTTCTCCCTGCCATATCATCTGCAAAAGCAATACAATTGATTTTAAGGTTCTACTTTTTGCAACTCAGTCGAATTCCACTCTTTATATTTTTGTTCCCTTTTCTAACCACTTTCTCAAGCGCACAGTTGAACAACAACGTTGAGAGCCCATCCTCCTGTCGTACTCCCGTTCTTATTTCGAAGAAATATGATAGTTCACCCATGAACGTAACACTCGAAAACGTACTGTATTTGTGATAGTCGATTTTATGATTTTTTTTTACAAGTTGCTTCACATCGCATTCACTGATAGGTCGTATGGCGACAATGGGACAGGAAAGAGCTAGGAGTGGGAAGGAAGCGGCCGTGGTTCGAACCCACTATCTCGGGAATACTGGATACTGGTCGCACTTAAGCCACTGCACTGGTTTAGAAAGCTACCTCAATATTTTCTTTTTTTGCTCTGGCCGCTAGTCCCTTTGATCGCATCCACTCACCAAGGTATTTAAACTTATGCACACGGTTTATTGTTCCAAATTTGGTGTTCACTTGGGTCGTGTTGTCTTTGACGTGTATTATTATTATTGATAAATGACATATAAATCTTCTTCTTCGCGGGCTATGAATATTAGCCTTCTGGTGGCGCAGCCAGGATTTTTATCTGGGGAAGGTCATAGAGATACGATATCTTTATTACGGTCGGAGGATATGGAATAAAGGTATGCTTATGATTTCTGATGTTTTGAAGCCAGACTTATTCAATCAATTTATTGTTTCTCCTCCTATATAATATCTTATTCGTATCAAACACAAAGCACTGTATTCCTTGAAATCAACAATTGGCATAACTGTAATCACAGGTGGAAGGATTTCTGAGCTGCAATTCTTGATATACAATTTATTCTGTACTGGAACAAACTTTTCCTCCATGAGTAAGTTGCCCGAAAGGACAAAGTATACCAGTACAATGTGTGCATTGCGGTACAAATAGTGTCTTAGTACAAAACGAGAATCTTTCAGGGCTGACAAAACCACACTCTTTGTCTGTGATGCAGGAAAGTTGAATCTCACACAGTCTCAGGAACTGCTCCCCTTGCTCCAATTAGCAGTCTATAATGCTTCTATGTTCCGAAGTCCATATTCTCGGTGATAGAATGGGATTATTGTATCGTATATTCTCTTCTTTTCATCATTCACCTCAATACGTTGATTGACGTGAAATTCAAACCGGAATGTTGGATCGATAGTATCACCATTACAAACCATTCAATCTGTCAGTACAAACGATAATCTTGTGGTTCGTGAGTGCATGATATTTTGGGAGAAATCAAGAATTCCAATAAGAGCTAATCAGCGTTGTTCATAAAAACGTATTAACTTGTATGCGGAGAGGAGAAAATTGCAAAAGAAAACGCAAAAAATGTGAATATATTTTTAAGCAGCGTGAAGAGGAGTTTAGACATAATTTGGACCATCTGTTTGATATTGCACATGCGAATACTCTATAAAATATGATAAAGTTGGAAGAAGACAGGATGTTTTTATTTCGGCAGAGAGAGCCAGAACATAAAGGCTACCTTGCAGGAGTAGACAAAACACTCGCGAATCAAGAAGAAAGAGCGAGGCAAAGAAAATTACAAAAAAAGAAGGAAAAAGAAACAACAGTGTGTAGCGTCTACATCTTCTGCTATACCTCCTACTTCATAGTCTGAAGATTCAGATAACGCACTTCCAAGTTCAGGTGAAATCAGCGTTGGTGAGAATTTTAGGAGAGACTTCTAAGAGGTACATCAATGCAGAATGTTGCAAGGGCGTGGTACGAAAAATGTTATTACTCCTAAATTAGTGGCTGCTTTGGATAGATGCCAGCTGAGTTTAAGAGATTCAGTATAATCATTCGACAGTTGAGGCACTTGGTCACGGTACGGAAGAACTCTCTCTTAATAAATCGTCTATTCATCGAATCAGACAGGAGAGGTGAATAGAACGTTCTGAAACAATTAAATCCACTGTAGGGAATAATATACCTGCAATTCTTACTGTCCATTGGGATGGTAAACTGTTGCCTGCAGTGAATGTCGGGACCCAACATAACAAAGACATCCAATTGTTATATTTGGGGACAGTGAGCAGATCATCGGGCTTCCAAAATTACAGAATTCTTCCTATAAATAGCAAGCTAACGCTGTTTGAAATGGAGTCACGAATTGGAATATAGAAGACAATATACAAATTCTCTGCAGTGATACAGCTGCATCGAACACTGAACGTTTTAATGGAGCATGTGTCTTACTTGAATATACATAAACTTACTTTACGATGTGGATTTGAATGTAAAGTACATCATGTATCAAGCAGTCCTGACATGTTACTTTTTAAACATTTTATAGAAAGCTTGGAAAGTGTTAATTACAATAAATTAATAAGTGCAAAGATAATGTGGAAATGTTTTTTAGTGAATCGGAAATTAAAGAAATGTTAGACTTTTATGACAGTGAATTACATAAACCAACACTGAGAGGTGATTATCGTGAACTCAGAGAGCTCTCTGTAATGTTTTTGGGAGAACAATCTGGAAAATCTAAAATAATTACGCCCTCCTGGGGCGATACATCAAGTTCGATCGAGGGCAAAAGCTATTTATTGTTTAAAAATGCTTCTCATAAGATCACAATTTAAACTATCCAGTGTTAATGAAAATGCTTTAAGAGATATTTCTCTGTTTATGTCAAACCGCTCGTTATGAAGATCTCTTCTTAAAAGTTCTAAAATCACAATTTCAAAAGCAGCTCTAAAGAAATTTAGTCACCATTTATCATAAGAATTGTGTGCCCTATCACATTTTGATGATGAAGTAGACGTACAAATAAAAATAAAAATGGTAGCAAATTTAGCCAAGGGGAATAGAGATATGCCGTTTTCCTCTTTGTCGAGAATTGGATGTACAACTATATGATAAGTTTATTTTTATCCTGATTTTTAAAACTTTTAATTCGTTAACATGCATCTCCTAATTCAATATTATCTTAAATTCAGTGAAAACAATAGACGACTTTGTGTCAATCAAGCAGAGATCTGTTCTCCTTGCCTGGAGATGGATACCAGTTTTATTCTCTTTCGACATGGACGAACAATATTTCATATTTAGAAGCTGTAAATATAGTTATGGAGTTGAAAGCTGTCAATGACTGTGCTGAAAGGGCTGTTAAATTAATGCAAGATTTTCATGGACTGCTGACTGTAGATGAGGAGCAAAAGCAGTTGTGTTGTGTTCGTGAACATCGCACACTGTACCCAGATTGAAAGAAACACTGATAATGCAGTATACACAAGGATACTAAAAATAATACAGTCTAAAGAGTGAAAATATATTAATTAAATTGTAGTATAAAATTAGATATTAAACATGTATCAATAGCTTTTCGACTGACTTAAAACTACAAAACCTATAATTCCTAACATTCAAATTTCGTGCTCAAGTCGGCACGTGTTAATATCGGCCTATTGAGAAACAATTTTGTTTTTGAGTAAATCTCACCCAATTGAAAATATTTAGGGGATATGCCTAAAACAAAAGCATACATAATGAATGTGTGTATGGGTTTTTTTTATATTTTATTCACAGCATGCCCCATTATATGACAGTAATACTACATGCGTTGAATGATCATATTACAAATGTAACTTAATTTTCTAATTACATGTGAGATACATTCTTAATTCGATGGCTGTTATGATGTACATAAGTAAACAAAACTATACCCTTTTTTCACAGTTGTTCAAATATAATTGAGTTCGTGAAACGTAAGAGAAGTATTGAAAATATTTCTGACTAACCTACGTTTGCTTACTGGCCATGGCTCTGTACCTAAAATATATTTAATTAAAAACGCATCTCTCTCTCTCATAATGAAATAATAAATGGTCAGCAATTTGATCACTGGCATGGACATATGGGACTATCTAAAAAAATTAAAGAATCTAACTAGACTCTTAATTTTCCATCACCCTTACCACTGGGGTGAAATTTGTCATTGTATAAATATGTTGGGGAAATACTGTATTTATATTACACTGGGTAAAAAGTCATTTTGTTACTGAACCCTTTGGCGTGTGATCCCATTCACTCTGCCGTTTTCTTAAGCTCTCATCTCTCAATTTCTTAATCAAAAACGCTTTTAGGGATTTTGCTGTAACACTCAGTAATTTCAGAGTCGTGTGCTGCTTCCTTGGCCAGATGATCCGTGAGATCGTTACCGCAGTTCCCAACGTGAGCCTTAATCCAGATGAACTCGATTTTCCACTTGTTACTTGCAGAAGTGTTCGCTTTCATTTAGATTTGGTGAATAAGGTAGTTGTAGTTATTAGATTTTAATTAGTTTATTGTTATTTTACTATCAGTGAATATCATGGCTTTCCGTGGGTTATTTTTCCTTTAATACTAATATTTCAACTGATTCAAGTGCTTTCAGAATTGTCAAATGTTCTGCTTGATTATTCGAACATCTTTTATCCGGTTTAAATTTTAACTGTCGTAAAAGATTATTTTCCAGAAATATAGCTACTCCTGAACCAACTCCGATGTCACTCTTGCTTCCAACTGTGAATATTTGAAGAGCGTCATTTTCAGATTCGTTGAGCTCACTAATTGCGATGTTTTCTGCTGGATATAATCTGTGCTCAATTCCCACTGTAAGGTCTATTAAATTATTTCGTCTCATCTCTTGTAAAATACTGTATAATATTGCACTCTCTTCTGATTTAATAACAATAGGTGTGAGTTCTGTAATGGTACACAGTGTGCTTCGTTATATATAGTCCGGAAACCTTTCGCGACTTTGATGTTAATAAGCCTTTGCACTCTTAAGTAAATTTTCCTGGTGCATTCCTTTTCCATAGCTCCAATCCATACAGGTGGTCCGTACAGCAGCAGAGGTTGTAGTATTCCGTAATAATTATACAGTATACCTGGCGACCCGCAAACGCCGTACTTTCTATTTACAAATGTCCCGCATGCAATAGTGAAGCATGGGTTGCCTAATCGCTTGTTTTTGAAGGAGCGACAACGTGCTATATTTCGGACTAGCTGGTGTACCCGTGCTTCGCTACGAAATTCTACATTGTATACAGAATTCTAGGTTAGGTAGTGTACATGTTGTGAACAAGATTGTATTAAATTGCATCTCTCTTGACGTTACACTAGATATGTGACGGGGAAGTCACCAAACGTCTGTTTTTCTTAATGTGAAGGCTGGGTTGGGGAATATTCATTGCAATGGTAGGCCCGCTTGCCTACCATCAGTCACAATCAGGATGGAGAGTTTTCATTACAGTGGCAGACACTCGCTCTCTACCTGCCTTTTTACATCCTCAGTGGTTTTCTCAACTGAAATGAACATACATCAATACAATGACGTCAGTAGGAATAGCGCGATTAAAAGCAATGCTTTCATATGAAATACTCGATCAAATGAAAAACCACATTTTGTCACTTATAACGAACAGTATTTCGCTGCCGATCTAGCAGTACAAAGTTCCAGAGCTTGAATGACCAAGCCGCAGACAACCGTGATCCGTCAACACTCTTCATATTTTTTCGGCGGGAGGAGGGGGGGGGGGGGGTTCGAATAGTGGAGAGTCCCAGAGCTGAAAACTATGCCCTTTTACTTATCTGTTTCCCAGGAGTACCCGATAAGTCGGAAAATCTCAATTCACTACACCGGCTTCGGAAAGAACTATCTGACTTGGAGGCAAAATTTTCCTCCAGGCCAGAGAAGAAACCCCCTCTGCATTTCTAATTTGGAATAAAATTATTGTAGAATGTAATAAAAGTGAAGAGAAAATGCTTAAGAAATGGCTCTTTTCAGGGTTGAATTTTGAGTTATTTAGCGAATTGTGGTGCTATAATTTGGAATAGGCCTAAACTGTAATTCTAGACCAAGTCATACTACTACTACTACTACTACTAACTGAGCCTCTGCCTTAAATGTGCACACTGCTCATTCAAAACAGCCCGTCAGTGTGGGGATCGAATAGCTGGAATACTATGATGAACCAGTGTGTTACGGATCACCAGTATCAGAAATTTATGAACCAGAGGAATGGCATACAGTTTTACCGTAACCGCTTTGATAACAGAGATATTCATAAACTTGGATTTTTGTTGCTAAGTCCATATTAACGTCGAGCCACGAGAAAATGGCTTAACAGAATTTAATGAAAATCGGTATATAGAGTCGGGGAATAAATAACTACAGTGTAAGCTATAAATAATTTTATTCACGCTGAGCGAAATGGTAGTTTAGGGGAAGGCCTAAAATTTAATTCTCAAATATTTATATAATTAGTGGTCCTATCGATAAATACTACATAACTAAAGTTATATAGAATTAAATTTCCGATCACTTATGTATGTAGGAGCGTTCTGTAGAGCTCGAAAAAATATACAACGTGAAGAAGATTGCCAGCAACTTGTGACACATTGCAAAGTGCATGTCGTTTTACAGTAGTTTGTAGGTTCTCTATGTTTATAGCCTTATTTTGAATTGTTTTCGCGGAAAATTCAAATACCATGGTTCAAATTTGGATCGAAGAGTGGACTTATTGCCGTGACTAAAATAATCCTGATAAAATGTAGCCATCTCGATGATCATTTCTTGATTTTTTTTTCTCGCAGGCTTTCTTTAGGTAAATATATCTATGGTTCGTAAATATTTTCGATATACTAATTAAAGGAACTTGTCTACGCTATAAATGAAATGAAATGTCGTATGGCTTTTAGTGCCGGCATATCCCAGGATGGACTCGCCAGGTACAGGTCTTTTGATTTGACTCCCTTAGGCGACCTGCGCGTGAGGGGAGCGGGGACTGCAGTCCCTTTAGCCAACACCATTTAGATAATTATGTAGGTGGTGTTGCTTTAGCCCCTCCAGTGACTTCGCTATTGCAGTCTATGATTCGGTATCCGCCAATATGCTAAATAGCAAAGCCTCCTGAAGTAGAAGGTGCAGTCACTTCCAAGGCCACGTATATAACGACCGGATAGAGGAAACCCGTTTCATTAACAGGGGGCAATTAGAGCGAGAAAATGGGTGCAGATAAGATAATTTGACAGTTGTGGAGTATTAACAATTTAGCAGATTGATTGCAACTTAAGGTGGTGGCTCTCAGACCACTATAGCTCATTTCTCCGATCTGATCCACAGTCTGCTGTCCCGTAACCCGCACAACACTCTGAAGATCGAACACTGCAATGGCTGCGTTTAAACCAAACGCTCCGCGGCCGCCCTGCTTTAAGCGTGTGTACTATCTCCTACGAAAGCTTACCTTATACAAGATGCTGGAAGTGTCATCCTTCATAATGAGGGACTTCATAAACACCATTAGGAGTTTCTGAACACCAGTAGCGAGAGTTACGACTGTTCACACGAAACCAGACCTCATCCAAAAAGAATAAAAGCTGTGGGTCGAATAAACTACCATTCAATGATGCAAGATACCACTTACAATATCTCACTCTTGTGGCTGGATCAGCAGGTATTAAACATGGCTCGTGTAAACTTGTGCGGTTTGATGTGTATCAGCTTTGTAGCTCTGTGTGCAGAAGAAATCTTAACCCCTACATGTGCTAAATTTGAGAGTGATTTATTCGGTGACCGTTCAAGATTCGCACCAATGTCATCTAGCTTGTTCTCTGTTAAAACTGTTCGTGTACGCGCATGTTTCTTATTGAGCACTGAACCAGTAGTTTCAAATTTATTTACAGTTTCATGAATCTCTGCTCATGAAGGTGGCACATCATCTGGAAATTGCTGAACAAATGCATCGGGTACCCGTCGAACCGACTTACTTAAAAATCAATTTTACATACAAAAATACGGTGTTGCAATGGTAACTGTCTCATCATGTTAACAGCTGATATTCATGCTGGCGACTGATACTAACAACGGGGCATTTCCTACTCGTCACCGCCGATTTCGCTCAAATTTATAGAACACGCAGGGCTTGGCTAGAAATGAAAGTACCCAGTCTCCACACGGGAAGTCGAACCCACGCCCATCGAATTATCAGTCCGAGCTCTTACCGCTACGCCAACAACTGCTCGGCGTGCGCACTAACGTAAGTGGCTTATACGGTGCGAGAGCCGCGTGAACATTTTTATTTTTATTTTTTGTACGCTTGGCCATCTGAGGTTCCCACTTCGGGTAATTTCATTTCTAGCCATGCCCTGCATGTTCTATAAATTTGAGCGATATCGGTGGTGACGAGTAGGGAATTCCCCCTTGTAACTAGAACACGTGCACGCTCCTTGCAAGGTCAAAAGCTATGCGCACGCCTCCCATACAGCTGCTTAGGTCTTGGAGAGTAGAAAAGCCGCTGGACGGTCTGGTTTTATGAGAGAAACCCTGTATTTACGCTATTGACGTATGATTGATATAATTTTAGTTACTAAAGGTATACGAGGAACGTACTATATTGTTTTACACTTTATTTTTGTACGTCCGGGTATGGTTCACATTTCACTTTTGAAGGTGATGACGTGTGACTAGTGTCTGGTAGCAGCACACGCACGGGGGCCAACGAATGCACTCGTCATAGCCATTTCATAACGACACGGTCAGCATAGGAGCAGACAACATGGAAAGCAACCATCGCTATACGACTATGTTCCTATGGAAAGAAGGCGTGACCACTGTAGAAATTCATCGGCGTTTGGTGGCAGTTTGTGCAGAACATGCGCCGTCACGGAAAACAGTTTACAACTGGGTGGAAGGTTGGAAAACAGGGTGCTCATCGGTGGACAAGGGAACCAGTTCTGGAAGGAATGTGACAGTGTCAACACCAGCCAACATTGCCCGGGTCGAACAGGCCACCCAAGGAAACAAATGCATCACATTTACGGAAATGGAGGCAGCCACAGGAATTAGCCGAAACACCCTGCATGGCCACTTACAGTTGGGGAAGGTGTCATCCACGTGGGTGCCTAGACTCTTGTCTGCAGACGAAAAGCAGAGGCGTGAGGACGTGTGCAGAGAACTTTTGCAACTCCATGATCAAGATCCAGCCGACTTCATGGCTAGGCTTGTGACTGGTGATGAGACATGGCTCCACGAACAAAACAACAATCGATGCAATGGAAGCATAGGGGCACCAAGTGATTACCACCTGTTCGGTAACATGAATAAACCTCTGTCTGGTAGCCGTTTTGCGGATTTTGCAGAACTGGACACAGCTGTCAAGGCATGAGTACGCAGCACTCCGAAAGAATGGTTTTAGGAAGGTCTGGAGAGACTGACACATCGATGGCGAAAGTGCATACAGTTACAAGGAGATTATGTTGAGAAGATGGACGTAACAACTGACGTGTAATGTACTTCATTGGGATATAAAAAAATAAAGTACGCCCTTCGTATCTTTGTTTACAAGTTCTCCCCTTATCATCTCTTTTTATACAGAGCGAGTTGGCCATGTCTGTAGGGCCACGCAGCTGTGAGCTTGCATTCAGGAGATAGTGGGTTTCGAACTCCACCGTCGGAAGCTCTGAAGAATGTTTTCCGTGGTTTCCCAATTTCATACCAGGCTGTACCTTAATGAAGGCCTCGGCCGCTACCTCCCCAATTCTCCCGTCGCCGAAAACCGTCGATGTGTTAGTGCAACGTAGCAAGAAATACCCCCGAAAAGACGAGGATGTGATAATGTGGTAATAATTATATTCTGAAGTCTGGAGAAAACTTCATGAAATCCATTTCTTATTTTTAAAATTATGCAACATGCACAACATTTAAAATTAATCTTGATTTGTTTGTTTTACCCATTGCTGGCAACCCGTGCATTCGGAAAGCTGGTGTTATTTCTACAGTAATAATAAATACATAATCTGTATCTTATTCACTTTTATAATTATTTTGAGGGGACAATTATTTACGCAATGAAGATGTTTACTATCAATATTATCACAGTTTCTCCTTAATCCCATTTCAAACTCTTTTTTATGACGTTTATGGCCATTAGGCAACACAATAAGCAACTGTTACACATTTTTATAAGCCTTCTTTGCAGCGCAGTATAGTTTCATTCTCTCTCCGTCTGTATGTCTCATCTCCGCTGTCCACCCGCTGTTCTGCTGTTCTTCTTCACGAAAGCTCTTCAAATTATTGATCTGGTGTCGGTACTTGGTTTTGTTAACAATGTCTTCACGATTTATTCCAGTTTTTTTATATTCCTCCTGACCTCCTTGAATCACTTATGTTAGGTCTACGATCGAGTATGGTGAATATGTTCTTAGTCAACCACTTGTCTTCCATTCTAAATAGGTGGCCATAGAACTTGAGTCGTCGCTTCTTGATGGAATCCATCAGTCGTTCGGTTTTCTCACATAAATCCTTTAGTCCTCGCAACCTGTATCGTCCAGCCACGATCTTTGGGCCTATTATCTTTCGGAGGATCTTCCTCTCAAACTACTCAGTTTCTCTCGGACCAGCCTTTCCAGTAATTTGGAGGAATTCACTTCTATAGAGACATTCGGGTTTAATCACCGTGTTGTAATGTCTGAGTTTAGCATTCATTGAAATTGCCTTTTTTTTTTTTTCTCGTGTGCGAAACGCTGCGACCATCCTATCTCCCCTACTGTACTTAGTTTCTCTTTCAGTAGATCACATATGCACAATCTCATCGAGATATTTGAAGCTGTTAACTCTTTCAATCTTACCATACCTTGTTTTTAGTTGTTGGAGAGCTGTGGGGATATTTTAAATGTAAATAATTATTTTCTTCAATTTTACATACAGCATTAATTGAATGTAAGAAATGTTATATTAAGGTTCTAGTGTTCTTCTCATAGACTACTACCAGGACAGCCCGACGCCAATCAAACAATAACGAAGACATCCCCTTCAGTAAGTTCCCCCTCCAAACTAAGTTGGTATGCAAATAAGCATCACAAAAACTGCTGAATATTGTATAATATAGAATTTAAACGATTAATATTAAGAAAACGAAAGTAATGGTATATTTTAAAAAAAGGGAAATAAACGAAATAAAAGAGAGAGTTGGTGGATAGGTGTAGAATTAGAATTAGGTATATATGAATGTTTGTTTGTATGTATGTCTCGAGTGGATTCACAAACTACTGGACCGATTTCGCTGAAAATTTCATAATTTTTTCTTATTACCCCTGGGAGGGTTTAGGAAATGGTTTGAACGAAATCTGATGGGTAGTTCGGCGTAGTTGGCGAGAAGAGTGAAAAAAAGAAAATAGGGGAAGTTACGTCAACCGCATGACAAGCCTGATCAGCGGGTTGCCTAACCAACAGTATGTGAAGATCATGATGTGTTTATTAAAACTTATCTTCTTTTTCTTTTTCTATGAACGGTATATAAAAATGTAAAGTACAAATTCAGTCCCCATGACATAGGGGGTGAGAAGGAGTGAAGGAATATATTGTCGAAAATGGCAGATTACGGGTGTATGTGTATGTATGTTTCAGCATAGCTCTCAACCAAACTAGATACACATATAACTTACTATGTGTAAAAATTACTGTAGGGGCAAGAAACCCCTAGCACCCCTAAAGAAGGGGTGATATGTAAAAACCCGAAACATGACCTATATTACTGGCGAGTTCATAGTCTTCGGAGTAGCTGAGATGAACCGTGACACTCTGGATGCCGTTTGAGTCAAAGTTCATTCCCAATCGGGATGGGGTTTACAAGGGGTGAAAGGAATGTCCAAAATGACCGAGATGATGGATGTACGTGTGCATATTACAGCATAGATATCAACCAAACATGATACTGATATGATTCACTGTTTGGAAAAGAAAACTGTAGGGTAAGACACCCCCACGGGCGGGGGTTTAAAGGGGGTGAAATATTAAAATAATAGAAAGCGACCAATATTAAAAGTGAAAACTATCTATGTTAATAAATCTAGTTTTTCTTTTGCATGTAATTCAACGGTTTAGAAAAATCTAACGCGGTTGAATTAATAAATGCGGGTACCTGCTAGTAGTCAATAAATAGAATATTTAGGAACTATACTAGCATCTAACGGTAAGTGGAAAGAACAGATAAGACGAGACGAAATCACAGGACTGGCCGCTCTATCCAGCACGAGATATTTGGAGAGAATGTGCCAAATACTGAATATAAACTGCCGAAAAATATTCTGAATTCGCTTTTAAAATCCAGAACATTGTACGAGGCAAACATATGGGTCATTAAGGAAGGCGGTAAGGAAATATATGTATTAGATAACAAGTTGTGCAAAATAATAATGGAGCTACCAGAATATACAGCTAGATATTTTCAAAAGACATCAGTTCACGAACCGTGACTGACCTTAAGGATCCCAAATGTTTACAATTTAGATTATGATAACCGAAAATATGGAAAATATTGTAAATAAATAAAACACTAAACGATTTATCATTTGGGAGTAGCGACGATATAGCCGGTCTTAACGACTCTGGAGGGACCGCCAATTAACGCTCGTTTGTCGTACAAATCGGTCTTTCTTTCTTAAAGTGTCATATCTGTACGTTTCAGGTTGGACACTTACATGGTTATTTAACAGAATAAGTCGAAAGTTCAAAAAACAAAAGTGAAACAAGTACTGTATTTGTGGACTGGAGCTGAGAGGATTTTTTCTTCTAATGCGGCACCCATATGCCAGCAAACTATAAAATAATAAGTCAGGACAGAAGTAGCAACAGTGCAAATTGGTCAAAATATCGCACACGATCTCGGCTAATCAATTATTAGATGTTCTCTTTGCCTTTCAAATCGTACAAATCCTTGAGTGTGATATACCCAATTCCTTCGCGATGCTGGCGTTTGTTTCCTATTTTCTAATTTCCGTGGTGATTTTTATTTTGTGACATCTTTACAGCGATGCTTGCCTTGACTATATAACAGAGACTGATTTCAAATCTACAATCTACTGAAAAGAAGAGTTTGAAAATAAGCCTTACGTTGTTGTCAGCAATCCCCAAATACGTAACAAACAAAAATAACACTGGACGTTATAGCAGATACATTTCTCCGAAAATATGATCAAATTAAGTTGTTTTATACGAAATGTCGTTATAAGCGATGTCGTACTTAGCGACCTTTTAAATACACTGTTAATGTAGAATTTAGACGGGTCCGTTAGATTTCGCCTTTATATCCGATACGTCTTTACAAGCGGTGTCGCAATAAACGGTTTCGACTGTAAAATATTGGTTAAGACTAAAGAAGGGTAACTGGGGGGAAAAAATGAATTTATCATGCGAACATCTACATGACGATTACTGTGTAACCAACGTGAAAAGATGCTAGATAGAGAGTACTGGGCTAAAGAGATTCAGAACAAAGAAAAGAAGCTGAGTAAAGTAACTATACGGAGTATCAGATGATCATGTCAGAATGTTGGCCCAAAAGAACATTGCTGGAATTCTGCGAAGTTAGCAAAAATTGTCAATAAATAAATAAATAAATACCTGCGAATAGAGATGTAAGAGCTATGGTGTACTGGTTAATGAGTATCTCTAAGAGAGAAACATGTAGATAATTGTTGTTTACTATGTTGGGTGTGTTTGAGTCATCAGTCCATAGACTGCTTCCATGCCACCCTATCCTGTGCTAATCTTTTAATTTCTACGTAACTACTACAACCTACATCTACTCTAACGTGATTGTTGTATTCATACCTTGATCTATCACTGTAGTTTTTACCGGCTACACTCCCCTCAAAAACCAACTGAACAAGTCCTCGGTGTCTTAAGATGTGCCCTATCATTCTGTCTCTTCTTCTCCTCAAATTTCGCTAAATCATTTTCCTCTCACGAATTCGATTCAGTACTTCTTCATTTCGGATTCGATCTACCCAGCTCACTTTCATTATTTTTCTGTAATACAACATTTCAAAAGCTTCTGTTCTCTTTCTTTCTGAGCTAGTTATCGTCCATGTTTCACTTTCATACAAATGCCACGCTCCAGACGAAAGTCTTTCTAATTCCTATATCAATGTTCCAAGTGAGTAAATTTATTTCCTTAAGAAAAGCCTTTCTTGCTTGGGCTAGTCTGCATTTTATGCCCTCCTTACTTCTGCCATCGTTAGGTATTTTACTACCCAAGTAACAATATTCATTCCTTTAAGACTTCATGTCCTTCTCTAATATTTCCTGCATCACCTGACTTCGTTCGACTGCACTCCATCACTTTTGTTTTGTGATTGATTGATTGATTGATTGATTGATTGATTGATTGATTGATTGATTGATTGATTGATTGATTGATTGATTGATTGATTGATTGATTGATTGATTGATTGATTGATTGATTGATTGATTGAGGGAGGGAGGGAGGGAGGGAGACAGACTCACGTACGGTCAAATATCTGGGTAGTGATTACAAAGAAAGAAATTCATACAATTATAAAATTAATAAACAAAGACTGAATCGCACTGCGTAGGACAGCATTTTGTGTATATCAAAGAATATAAAAATATTAAAATTTCCACCTGTTCATTGCTATGTGTTTTAATCTTAAAGATGAATTAGTAAACATTACATTGAGTCATCACGGGATAAAAATGAAATGAAATGGCGTATGGCTTTTAGTGCCTGGACATGTTCGGCTCGCCAGGTGCAGGTCGTTTGATTTCACGCCCGTAGGCGACCTGCGCGTCGTGGTGAGGATGAAATGATAATGAAGATGACATACACCCAGCCCCGGCCGGTCGGGTTTCGAATTGATGGCTTGTGTCGTGATCTAAATATATATATCGGTGGTTGTCTTGAACAGACTCTTAGCGAGGTACCTCCGTGCTTAGTTTTGCGACTCGACATACGTCTAGATCTACTCCGTGGACCCAAGGTGAACATGTATTCCTCCGTTTATCGGAGGCATTTTCAGGACTTCGTTCACCAGTATCCGGCTGTGAGAGATATCTTCACGGATGGTTCTAAATGTTGGTTGCTCTTTCGTCACCGATGATATACCATATAAGCACGAAGATCTCATTTCCTAGTGTATGAAGCGTGTATACTGCGGAGCTTTACGCCATCTTAGAAGCTCTGCAGTTTGCACTGGCTGACGAAAGAAACCATTTTCTTATGTGTGCCGACTCGTTAAGTTCTCTGCAGTCTATTGAAACCTGTTTCTCGCAGCACCCACTGGTGCAGCAGATTCGTGATCTTCTAGCCAAGTTAAGTGATGCTGGCACCAGAATCACTTTGGCGTGGCTCCCAAGCCACGTTGGAATTGCGGGAAACGAACTTGCGGATGAAGCTGCAAAGGAAGCGGTACTTATGCTTCCAAGACCTATCATTGTACCTGCTAAAGATATTTGTTCTCAACTACGTCGAACCATCTTGGCGTCCTGGGAATCAGTGTGGCTGGCTATCCGAACTCCCAACAAGCTGAGAGCAATTAAGAAGAAACTACTGTGTGGCGGTCCTCTTTCCGGCCTTCACGGAGAGAGCCCATAGTATTGTGTAGGCTGAAGAGAGGTCATTTACGATCTACGCACTCTTTTCTCCTAAAGAGGGAAGACCCCCCCAGTGTGTTCTTCTGGTGCCGACTTCTCCGTGGCCCTCATCCTCACAGAGTGCGCCGATCTCTCTGGCCTAAGACGGAGCCTCGGCCTGCAGGAAACACTCGAACGCATACCAGCCGTTGACGCGATTACTGCTGATCTCATCATCCGCTTTATGTGCGACAGTGAATTAATCAAGGGTATTTAAATTACAAGCGTACTGTTACTCAAGGAACGCACGTTCCCTTTTGATTCGTTAGTCATTTTTCGGCCTAATTCAATAATTGTTTCTTTTATTTTGTATTGCGTTTCTAAATTCCTTCGTTAAATAAATACTTTTGTTTTCTTTTAAATTTCTTTTCCTCTAATTCGTTCAAAGAGGATTATTACCTAGATGCACTTCCTCATAAAACAAAAATCGCCACCACCACATTTCCGACCCTGCCTGGAATCGAACCCTGGACCCCTGTGACCAAAGGCTAGCACGCTAATCATTTAGCCATGGAGCCGAACATCACGAAGTGAGTAGACATCAGACAACGTACCACACACTCCGCGGAATTCAACATCTCACAACATTTAACTACATTATTTTGTCATGCTTAGGCCCATTGAATCAATATTTTTAAGACTCTCCCGGATAACTATTAAGAAGCCCGATATGATTCTCACATTTCACCTCATTGTAGCATGTTGCCCTTCTTCGTAGAGTTCTAAATTCACGTGTACCGAATTACCTTTCTTCGTCCTCGTACCATAACCACAATACATGATCTGGTTGGGGTATATCTGTTAGTTACTCCAGGGCTTACAATCCCCAGTCACTGCCGCCAGGTTGTGGAGCTGCTGTTGCTGTCGCCTCATCTGTTGAGCTCAGCTCTCCATATCCCGGGTAGATTAAGGTCAAGGAATCTTCTAGCTATATAGCTTTCATCCCGTTCTTGCTCTTTCTCGAACCATGTCACCTTCTCCACGACTGTCTACTTCACATGTAATGTGCTCATTTCGAATTGATCATTCTTCGCAACTCCTGCTGTCATTTTAAGTATTACGGTATTCATAGAATTTTCATCATTTCGAAAAATAAGTCAGTGCAGGCCTCACCACTGTCATGTAGGGCTCTCCTTTAAGGTTCGATGGCATGGTCTTAGCGCAGAACACAGCCGAATGTTGTTTCCCCTTCAGCCAGGCTACACTGGTCCTGTGAGTTACACCATCATACAGTGTCTTCCATATAAACTAAGACCGAACGCACAGTATTTGTAGTCTGCGCTGCGGCAGCTTCCTCAGTCGACCTTACGTCACGCGCGGCCGCCCTGCTTTAAGCGTGTATACAATCCTATATGAAACCTTACCTTATAAAAGCTGCTGGAAGTGTCGTTCTTCCTGGGTTAAACAGGCATTGTATCTGGTAACCACATGCTGACTTACGCCAGTGAGTTATGCCAATGTAATATTTCTTATTTCATTCGCAATGGGTTTTTTTAGTTCCTCCAATGTGTGAGGATTTGTTCGATACACTTTTTCTTTCAGTTTACCCCACAAGTAAAAATCACACAGTGTTTGATCAGGGAAACGAGGCGGCAATAGACCAGCACTGATGACTCTGTCTGCAAACACTTCCGAGATTGTAAGAAGGGAATCTTCTGCTGTATGAGCAGGGGCTGAATCTTGTTGAAACCAGCCACGCGATTTTCCGTTAACGGCGTAAAAATGTCTTCTTGGTACCTCTCTACATGTGCTGCCGTCTCGAAAAATATAGGCCCAATTATTCGTCGTGCACTAACAGCACACCAAACACGAATCTTGCTATCATAAAATGAGGGACTTCATAAACACCATTAGGATTTTCTGTACACCAATGGCGAGAGTTATGACTGTTCGCACGACCATTAAGATGAAACCAGAACTTTTACGTACGAAAATAGGGCGTTGCAATGATAACTGTCTTACCATGTCAACAGCTGAGATTCAAACTGGCCAGGTCGAACACGTTCAGGCTCCTTACAAGGTCAAGAACTATGCGCGTGCCTTCCATACTGCAGCTTACGAATCGCAGAGTAAAAACGCCGGTTCAAGGGTCTTAGTTATTATGAGAGACCCTGTTTCCACCACGGAGCTGGGGTGTTGGCAGTGGGTGAGAGTACAGTGAACTATCTGACGTTGCAGCCACGGGATCGGTGTTTGAGCGGCTCACTTTCAGCCTGTTGTCAAATACGTCCTTGCCGCTGATCAATGCTACGTCATCGGCAAATAGTAATGTCCCAAAAAGGACATCTTTGATTTCCGACGACAATGATGAAAGAAGCACTGCCGTGTTGGACTCCAACTTGCGAGTTGTATTCTCTATTATTCTCCACACCCACATTTCAAAAGATTTCAATCTTCTTTCGGCCTCCTTTCTCAAGTCTAAGCCTCAGACCAATAAAGAGCAACGCTCCACACAAAGCACTTCACTAATCTCTTCCTAAGGCCCATATTCTGAGGCCCATTCATCAGCATGCTTTGTTTCATGTATGCTTCTTTGGCCATTGTGATCCTGCTCTTCGCCTCATTGTGCTTCCTAAATATAATAATCTATATATCTAAAACGCTAAGCCAGAGGGAGTTAAGAGGTGCGGTTTGTACCGAAATCTTCCAATTCGACACAATAGTACAGGAAAAATCTTGCATTTCTTGAAAAGTGAACGGAAGTATACTTATTTTTATGTATTTAAAGTTAAAAACTTCATGATTGTTCCGTATTGAATAGAGAAATAAGAAGATGTACAATATTATAGGGAAGGATCCACCTTTCAATACTCCGTAGTAAAAAGTAGTTACAACCTGTTTATTGGGACCGGTTTCAACACATTTCAAGTGTCATCATCAGCCAATTAGCGAAGATCTTAAAACAACTAATATATTGAACACAGGCAAAATATTAACATTGTATCATATTGTAGCAATTCAGTTAATGTTCAAAACACAATAATCGCAGTCAAGAGAGTAAACAGAACATCACTATCTTGCGCCGAAAACAAATATATTTGAAGTTCATAAGCAGATCAAGTATGCACTTATGTAAAGTCGTTGCTAGGCAGGTCTTGTAGGCATTTGTTTCTCTGGCCGAAGAGTAAAAGGTGACGTGAATGAAGTCTTAGGAAAACAGTGTAGGATTTAATTTCGTCAAAATCAAAGTGGATATATAGGTTTTAAAATAATTTAAAACGTTAAAAAAGAATAAAGCCAAATAAAAATATATTAAAAATGGGAAGAAATAATGAAAGAAATACGAGGTTCAACTCGAAACAACTTGCCGTAGTAATTGATAAAGAAATGATAAATAGAGAAAGGGGGTGGGGAACGTTTATTAGAGGGTGGTGATGGTGGTTATTGTTATTAGAGGAAATAAAATTTGGCAACAATCCTTTATATAACACTAATTCGAGGAAAAAAGAGGAAGAGAACCGACACTTCGAAAAATGAAGATATCGGTTAAAGGAAGACAAGGGCCACGAAGTGCGTGAAAATGAAAGACTCCCTAGCCCTCGCAAACCTAATAGCATCGGGGTCGGAAAAGAACAAGAGTTGACCAAGGGAGGTCGGACAGGATAGATGAAAGTGAGGAGCCTGGCACAAGTAAGTGGAAGCAATGCCAGGACTCAGCTAAGGGCCCCGTGGTCGCCAACCCACGCTCCGAAGTTCAGAGCCCCTGGGGGATGGAGGGTGGGAAGGAAAGAAAAATGGAAGGGATCCGATACTTCGAAAAATGAAGATATCAGCCAAAGGAAGACAAGGGCCACGAAGGGCATGAAAATGAAAGACTCCCTAGCCCTCGGAAACCTAATAGCGTCGGGGTCGGAAAGGAACAAGAGTTGACCAAGGGAGGTTAAAATTTATTATTATTATTATTATTATTATTATTATTATTATTATTATTTATTATTATTATTATTATTATTATTATTATTATTATTATTATTATTATTATTATTATTATTATTATTATTATTATTCAGGGGTATCTGTGGAACGCAGAGAGGTGAAAGAAGGTGCCGGGGTGAATGGGTCTATCTACAATATTAAAATTAATTTAAAACTTGAACTGAAGGTTGTATTTTTTCAAAACAACAAACTTAACAAATTTTCACTTAGTGAACATAACAACATGTCAGGTACAAAAGCAGTCTTGAAATAAGACTTAGAAAATCCAAGATTCAGAACAATTTTGGGCTTCATGCCCCTAGCACACACGGTTACGATTTCGAAGTGGTATTATTTAGAACAGGGAAGACATCTCCCAAGTACAAGAGCACTTTGCTCCCACAAATTACAATATTTAGCCATCCAGAGGCACTCCTCACTATCACAAAACTTTGAAAAGAGCTTACATGCTCTCGGTTTCTTACAACCCACTCAAGGCAACATTACATCAAAATCTTACACTCTCAGGCCTCACAAGGCACGATTTACAAATGGAAATAGTTTTACACAGGGGTATCTAGTACCCAACCTACTGGGCCTTTGAGGAAAAAGAACAGTTTAAATAAATAGCCCGAACACAACTGAATGGAGGCGTACACTGCGCTCCCAGATAATTAAAAATTAAAACCTAACAGGGCTCTCAAGCCAATGAACCAGGGGCTAGTCCCAAACTACTGAGGTGGCTCGCATGGAAATAACTTTAATACATTACAGGAAAGAAAACAGTTACGAAGTCGTAGTCACCTCAAACCAAGATGAAGAGGAGCTCGAGAGGGTAACTCACTCTCTATCCCCGATTTACAGTTACTTTGTGAAATTTTACATTAGCCGAAAGAAGATTTACATTTTAGAAAAGTTTGGTACAGAGTTAGAAATTCGTGCCTTCCCCTCGGATAAGTCTGCGGATGTAGCTACAGAAAATAGGATTTAGGTGGCCATGACTGGCTGATTGTACTGCCTGCCGAAGAATGAGGCGTCCCGCCTCCTGCCTTAACACACACACTCAGAAAGACGATGATCAGTTGACAAGGTAGCCAGAAAAGCCGCAGTTCATATACCCTCAGGGAAGGTTCGAGAGGATTCTGGACTAATCCGGATACACCCTCTCATTTTTACTGGCTGAACCCAAAAGTTACACTCAAACTCGAACAAGAAGCCTGTGATAGGCTGAAAATTAATTACAGAAAATTTTCATTGGCTAGATTCAAAACTGGGGGAATGAGAAGGAAGTGTTACAAACCTAGAAGCACATAACAAAACAAATGAAAGTTGAGAAAACCTATAAACACAAAAATTTATTTCAATAACAAATTGTTCTCCCTGGCACCAGAGTGCGTGACCATAGTTTTTTGGTAGTGACATCTGTGGAAAAGTGTCCAAACTTACTGATGTACAGCGAAACAAAATCAAGAGAAATCCAATCAGTTTAGGAAACTTCACAATAACACAATTACTTAATACTTCAGTAATGACATCTTCTGATTAAAGTCTCAACTTTATGTAGTAGCAATTTCACATTTTGGTCGGTAGAGGAGTTCATTAAGGCGCTTATTTTGAAAGTGCGGAGTTGCGGTGTACCTCCCGGTACAATTATTATTATTATTATTATTATTATTATTATTATTATTATTATTATTATTATTATTATTATTATTATTATTATTATTATTATTATTGTGGGTGATATTAGTTGAATTTAGGTTATTATTATCTTCACACAAATAATTCAAACAATTTTACATTCCCCCACCCCTTTAAGTGAATTTCCTAAACATAAAATACGTATTTCTTTATTTTTAAAGAAGATTCCAAATACCATATTTCACGTCTGTAACATCTTCAGTTTTTGAGGTATCAGTATCCTAATAAAAAGCATTCAATCCCATTTTCAGTCATTTTTATGCCCGCCCAAGTGGTTTTTCCGAAAACAAAAAATACATGTTTCTTTATTTTTAATAGAGATAAAAAATACCATTTTTCACTTCTGTAATATGTTAAGGTTTTGAGATATACTGTAGACATGCTTATTTTAAAATTTTACGCCCTTTTTAGTTCCCCTTAAGTGCAGTTTCCGTAAACAAATCACCTATATTTCTGTACTTTTACAGGAGATTCCAAATACCAAATACGTGTTTCTTTATTTTTAAAGGAGATTCCAGATACCAATTTTCAGGTCTGTAATATCTTCATTTTCTAAGATATAAGTATCCTCATTAAAGGCATTCAACCCCAATTTGACCCTTTTTCACCCCTCCTAGTGGGATTTTCCGAAAACAAAATACTGCGTGTTTCTTTATTTTTAAAGGAGATTCTAAATACCAAGTTTTACATCTGTAAACTTTTAAAGATTTGAGATATAGATATACTCATTTTTAAAATTGACCCCCTTTTCATCCCCTTAGCGATGGAATATCCAAAACTCCTCCCTTAGCGAGTACCTACATTGTAATATAAATGTATCCTCAAAATTTCATTTATGTCCAGTAGTTTTGGCTCGGCGATAATGAATGTGTCAGTCAGTCAGTCAGGACATGTTCTTATATATATATAGATGGGGACACAGAGCCATGTTTATGAAGTCCTAGGAGATTCATGGAACTAGGCTACTCATTGCCTGGTATTGAAAACAGCATAATAAATGTGTCGTGCATTCAAGTAAATTATGGGATGCATTTTCAATACAACTGTGTTTGCTCTTTCCTTCGTCATTAGAATCTTTTTCAACGATATAATTATAATTATTAAACCATGCGATCCTATTTTTAGTATGAAAAACCAAGTCCTTTCATTTTATTTTTCAGATTTTTGAGAAAATTTACAAAAAAAAAAAAGCCACCGAAAAGAAAATCAATTGGGACTCGCGCAGCCATGAGCATCATGCATCATACAAATAAATCGTCATTTATGTAAGCAAATACAAATAGTTTGATCAAATTAATAGACATAGGAATCTGGAAAATAGAACATATTTACAGTAATTATATCTTTGTTTTTTAAGTGAAATCACAAGTAAATGAAATAAGAAAAATGTAAATAAAAACACAAAAATAATGAAGAAAAATATTAATAAAAATTACATAAACTATAAATAATTAAAAAGCACATTTTATTTATTGATGCGTAGTAGCGCACGCCGGGTATCAAATAATAATAATAAGAAGAAGATTTTTTTGCTAGGAGCTTTACGTCGCACCGACACAGATAGGTCTTATGGCGACGATGGGATAGGAAAGGCCTAGGAGTTGGAAGGAAGCGGCCGTGGCCTTAATTAAGGTACAGCCCCAACATTTGCCTGGTGTGAAAATGGGAAACCACGGAAAACCATTTTCAGGGCTGCCGATAGTGGGATTCGAACCTACTATCCTCCGGATGCAAGCTCATAGCCGCGCGCCTCTACGCGCACGGCCAACTCGCCCGGTAATAATAATAATGACCTGCAGATACTAGAGTCCACGTTATCAGCTTGACGCCATCTTCAGCTGTACTGGTTAGTTTTTTTTTAACCGTGTGCGCTGCTTTTTGTATCAGAGATCTCGTCGGTTGGCCATATGAGGCCGAGTGGGTCCCATTCCAGCCCTAATACCAGATTTAAAAATAGAGAATGGCTGCCCATTAACATCGATTTAAAACAGTAATCACCACTACCAACAGACTGGACTGGTGAAGGGGCAAGAACTAGCCACTTGGCTGCAACGCAGGGCCGTAACGAATGTCACACGGGTCCCCTTAAATAAAATGTAAAACCGATGAATGATATTGCAGCCTATTGTCAAATTACAGTACATGAAGAAAGGGATTAGTAATTATTTTAAGATTATTAACAGATAATGTTTTAATAGGTTTTACTTACCTGCCTCGTGATTTAACGGCTAAACTGCTGAACTGCCAACACCACTTAGATGTTTGAACTTAAAATTGGTTTCATTTTTTCAGAAACTACAGAATTATACTCTGTAACTGATACTGAAGTCTTTTCGATTACAACCCAGAAAAATATACGAACAAAATTAAATCAAGAACTGTTCAAATAAAGTTTGAAAAATATCAAACCGCACAATTGATGACTGTAAGTAGACCATGTTATTACCTTCGCACAAAAAGAGCTTGTTCGAAACTGAGTTGACTGATTTTTTACTACACCAAGTTATTGTTGAACCCTTACGTTTATGATCTACTTCAAGAGATTCAAGAAGCTAAATCATCCGGTAGCCAAATACACTTCCTGTGGATAAAAGGACACAGTGTAATAAGGGACAATGAAGTTGTAGATCACCTCGCGAAGGGAAGTATAGTCAGTGGTATGTTTCAAGGGATACAGCTTCCATACACTGATTTTATTCCGGTAGTTAAAAGAAGAGCCTATGCCCTGTGGAAAGATGAATGGGCAAGAACTAGCCACCAGCGAGGAACACATTAAGCAACACTGCAAACAACGATACCGAAAAAACTCTGGTTCTGGAAATACAATATTGCAAGGAGACACCTAACAACCATCATCAGGACACGACCTCCACCGCATCGGAGTAACTACCTCGAAAGTTTGCCCACATGACGATTACGATGATGCGGATCTGAATCATCGGCCTATATTATTTTCTTGTTCCAGATATGAGCAACAACGAACAAAGTTACTTGCACAGCTTCCGTCACTACATCCCAATCCCCCACAAATGTCAACATTATTTTTCAAGTCCACGATAGCAAAATCTACAGAGTACTGATCCAGTTTGTTCAATACACCAATCTAACTATATACGCCCTGATGCAGAAGCCACCAACTGAAACAGTTAATAAAGATAATCTTTAAACTGTTAGGGGCTGCCTGGCCGAGGCGGTAAAGACGTGCTCGGTTCGCCCGGAAGGACGTGGCTTCGAATCCCCGTCAGGTAGTCGTAAAATGTACACATTGTATTTAATTTCAATTAAAAAATGTTAGAAACGAGGTTTCCACTTTCGGAGGTGCACATGACCCTGAGGTTCACTCAGCCTACACCAAAAATGAGTACCAGGTTAATTCCAGGGGGCAAAGGCGGCCGGGCGTAGAGCTAACCACTCTACCCCATCAAGTGCCGAGGTTACGAATAGTGGAAGCCTTTATCTTCCACCACTCCATCCCTATCCTTATCACTACCAGCTGGACAAATGGTGCATAACGGAAGGCTATTACTGTAAAAAAAGTTATTGTTGGAATTATATATTGTTCTCGGATAAATGTGTAAAAAGAAGTTAAATGATAAGCAAAATGTGTGCATAGTACGGTGTCAGGTACACTATATATCAAGAAAGTATCATTTTCTAACTAAAATTTATGTATCAATTTTCATTGCTGTAATTATTTTTTAATCATTTTGTCCAGATCTTTTGTGAGGAGCATTGTTTGCAGCTGTGTTGTAATAACTGCTGCTAGATACAAACACATGGCAATTCTTCTGCGAACAAATTGTAAAGACAGACTATTTCGTCGTGATCTGATCTTCTGACCGTTTCGGTGTAGAGTCGCATTAGGCTAGAGGAGTCTACGGAGCCCCTTAAAAGCCCGGGCCCTTCTGCATTGTAGGGCTCTACTGCAACGGTAAATGTTTGCTAATGGATTCCTTCTAAAAGTTCCCCTGTGTGTTGTGTCTAACCAAGTTCCTGCCATACAAGGAACGGTCGATATTGGGGTGCCTTGGGCTGAGCAACCGATACGGCTTCCATAATCTATGGCTCGGATAAAGGACTGTCAGCAGCAACCAGCTAATGGACAGAGAGAGCTAGCTCAGATGTTATCTCCTCTCACTTTTGTTTTCTTTTCGAAAAGAAGGAAGGCGTAGTGGGCTGCCACACTTAATTTAGGTGACATGTGTGTCGTATATTGTAATTACAGATAATAAATTGAATATTTCGCTTCACTTAATGTTCGTTAATTTACTACAATATTTCACAATTATCAAAACTTAATACGCGACTTTCTCTTTGTAACCAACCATTGACATGAATCATTTATCTCCAACTAATCTCCGCTTTTTTAAAATGTTTATTTCTATTTTTCTTACAAGAGACCAGCTGGTCTGTTTTTCTTACAAGAGACCAGCTCGTTGGGCTCCGTACCCGTCTCTTTCCTTGTACAGATTTACTTCAGGTCTTAAGTCTAGTTTCCTCCCACATTCGTTTTCTATAGGATTTTACCCACTTATTGCTTATATGTTTGGACTTTTCCATAAAGTATTGCCAAAATTCGTCCAATTTCAGTCACAAGCCCTTAAATTTATTGGCATTTACAGTCACATTTTGTTTTATTTTTTATGAAAGATCTCCTTAAGATGGAGCTCACTCGTGTCTACGGGACAAGCTACATCGTGGCGTACTTCTTAATTTGTAGTATCAGTTTTGAAAATTGTTTAAAACTTTCAGATATACTGCAAATTCAGTTAGCTAATGGAATAATAAACTGTTTTAGTATGCGCTTACACACACTGACAGAAATGTTCTTTTAATTTAATTTAATTTAATTAACAACAAACGTAATCGTACAAATTTTATTTGTTCGGCCTTGGGCCTTAAAAATCAAGTTTCAAACCAGAAATAAGGAACATTAGTGCACCTGTGCATTCTGAAAAAAACACAGCCGTTTTCGAAAAAATAGCCAGGATACCAAGGCTCAATTTAACCCAATTTTTATTTTATTTTTAAATACAAGCTAAAACGCTTAGTGAAAAACGAATATTTTGAAGTTTCATTAGATTATTGCTTTTTCCCGCCTGTTGTGGCTTATTGGATAAACTTTTCAGCGCAGGATGCTGTATCGGTTGGACGATGTTATGGTGCCATCTTCTGTCGTGAGTAAAAATATAAAAAATAGTGCTATGCGACGTTATAATTTTTGTACTGAAGTGTAAGGTGCCAGCTTCCAGTATCTTGGATTCATCGTAGATCTGACTGTCAGGTTCGAGCACCATAGCGGTCAGCCAGAGGAGGTCAATCTAGAAAAGATTAAAAATAAAAGAATCACTATCCCTTACTACCAGTCTAACTACTACCTTCAAGAAATGGAAATAATAGGGATAATGGTCGGAGCTCGTGGTACCGTACCTCGTCACTTTGTCGCCACATGGAAGTGCTTCCAACTTCCAATGAAGCTCATCCCCGAAATTGTGATTCTCGTCCTCCGAGGCTCCATCAAAATCCTGAGACACCACCTCTACAGCTCTGAAATGCCGCACTAGTTATACTGTTTCTTTATAATTTAGAGTTTTCTTCAATGAATAGAACTGTATAGAAAAATTTATGTTTTACCTTGTTCTTAATGGCGAGCCTCCGTGGCTCAGGCGGCAGCGCGCCGGCCTCTCACCGCTGGGGTCCGTGGTTCAAATCCCGGTCACTCCATGTGAGATTTGTGCTGGACAAAGCGGAGGCGGGACAGGTTTTCCTCCGGGTACTCCGGTTTTCCCTGTCATCTTTCATTCCAGCAACACTCTCCACTATCATCTAAGTTCATCTTTCAGTCATTAATCATTGCCCCAGAGTAGTGCGACAGGCTTCGGCAGCCGGCACAATTCCTATCCTCGCCGCTAGATGGAGGCTTCATTCATCCCATTCCTGACCCGGTAGAATGACTGGAAACAGACTGTGGATTTTCATTTTCACCTTGTTCTTAGTGGAAGTCTGTAAATACAGGAAGTTGTTCCTAAACGAATGGAAATGTATATGTATATACACTAGTGTTGAGAATTATATGCACTAGAAATCAGAAAATATGCCCAAATATGCACTAAAAACCTAGTCTGCAGGTTTACTCTTATAGGAGGCGGGAAAAAACAAAACGCTAGCAACATAAAATGAAATGTTCCCAAGTTTGAAGATAAGCACATTATTACTTAATCACACAAACACACCTTTCTTACTTTTCAACCAGAACTAATTTGGTAAAACTCTGAGATACTATAATTTTCTTAATAGTTCTGGTTCCATTTTATGCCTCCTGTCCGTAAAAATGCACTTATGTATAAACATGCTATTTTAAACAATACAAGAAGTGAGGGAACAAAATTTAAAATCGGGCAATAACGTAAGTTAAATGTGCACATCTTCATTAGAACCTTGATGGACTTCGATGGCTCATCGTACGCGGTACAGCGGAAGCTGACGGAACCATCAGAATCAGTCAGAGGCACATAACAATTGTACACACATTATGAAAGTATAACATTGGCACGAGCCTGGAATGAAACATCTGACGATGAGGAACGTACAGAAACGAAATAACAATAGTTAAGGGACAGGGAAGGGAACTACCTACGTAAATCCTTAATGACTGTCAACCACGTATTGCTTAATTGATAGCCAGTGTCCCTGTTGACATTGTTAGGATTTCTACGTATTTCCACAGCTTCCCGTATAATCCTGGACCTGTAGTGTCTAGTGTGGGTAAGAGCTCGTGCATCTTGGAACACGATCTCATGACGCAACGATAAGGCGCGCTCAGCTATTTTCTTCTGATGACGCAGAGCACAGTTCTCTGCGAAACGTCAAGGATTTCACCTTATTTCCTTGACACGGCATAAGCTCAAAAGCCTATATCATGTCTATAAGATAAAGTCTGGCACATCACTTCGAGTTAGTGGTAGATGTTCTGTACTGAACCACGCGAACTGCCTGCACTTATTCTTGTTTACATTCTCGACTTCTCCCGTTTGCTTCTGGACTAGGAAATCTCTACACAACAATAACATGCTAGTAGTATTTTAGATGTCAGCTTTGTGGAATTTGACCTGTGTCGTTGCTATGCCCACTGCTTGTTGATTTAAAACATAATATAGCTTTAGTGACACCATCCGGCGCAAATCTGACTTAAGACGCGTTAGAGCGTTAATTAAATACAGTGATAACTACAGAGAGAAACAAACAAAATGAAGTAAATAAAAACCGGCTAATTATTTTTATCTTTACAGTTGGTAGGTTACTGACAGACCATTAATTTATCTGGCTGGTCGTCCACCTAATGGATTGTTAATTAACAAAACAGCTCAACCGTAAAGGTACCGTTATGTTGATACAAACACAAGTCGATACGAAGCAAATTAAGAAATTCGCACATTTTCAACCCCGTATAAGTTTGTCTCTAAGGGTCGGAGTAAACTGTTGTGGTAGTCCATGAGACAGCTGTGTGCGCATACTCA
Organism: Anabrus simplex; assembly: GCF_040414725.1. Lineage (NCBI taxonomy): Eukaryota > Metazoa > Arthropoda > Insecta > Orthoptera > Tettigoniidae > Anabrus > Anabrus simplex. The sequence continues at coordinate 10,770,568 of NC_090274.1, read as the reverse complement.
CATCGAGGGAGGGGAGGAGGTTTTCTAACCTGCAAATGAATAGTGCATTTTGTTTATAAAGTATCTGAGTGTGCTTGCTGGTGATGGTATTGACACCAGAATCACTCGGATCAGATAAGCTGCAGGCGTTCGACACGTACTGAACTAAGTTATTGGAAATGAGAGGTTCGCGGCGCAGCGCGCGATAAGATTACCTATGAAACACGTAGTCCAAAAACCGACCTACGCAATCGTGTGTTGCCGGCGCAGCGCGATAAGATTACCTGTGAAACACGTAGTCCAAAAACCGACCTACGCAATCGTGTGTTGCCGGCGCAGCGCGATAAGATTACCTGTGAAACACGTAGTCCAAAAACCGACCTACGCAATCGTGTGTTGCCGGCGCAGCGCGATAAGATTACCTGTGAAACACGTAGTCCAAAAACCGACCTACGCAATCGTGTGTTGCCGGCGCAGCGCGATAAGATTACCTGTGAAACATGTAGTCCAAGAACCGACCTACGCAGTCGTGTGTTGCTTACCGGTGAGAGTAATCATCACGGACGAGGGGCTGAGTTGTCACGTCAAAAATATCATAGTAACGTTCTATGAGGTCAAGGAAACATAGGCTCACTAGCTAGCAATCACCAATATTTACACTATTCGTCTCGTGAGGCTATACACATCGCCGCCCTGTTATCTTTTTTTTAATGGCTCATCACTGCTGCCAACTTGACTAGTTATCATCATCATCTAGGTATTCTGCCTTATGGCAGGTGTTGTCATGAAACCATGAGACAAACAGCCATCAACGAACTAACCTCAGTGTAAGTATCAATAGTGGAAGTTCCCTTTCCAAAGTAAATGATAATAAATGATCAATCAAGATATTCGTAATTAAGTAGGTTTTCAAGCTTAATGAGGAATTAAGGAAATACACACTGTCTCTCAACCTCGCTTAATTTAATGTTCTATATTTCTGACTTTATTTTATATTGCATTACTATACCCGTGTTCTTCAGTGTTTGGCTGGCGTAAATAATGCAGCTCCCTTCTTGAAGTTTGCTATCACTTGTCGGACTGAATAGAAACCACGCTGTAATAACACATACATGCAAATATATTACATCTACACACTGTATGCCGTAAGGCAATAAGTCTTGACAAGACAAGTCAGGTTGATAACGAAATTTCTTTCCATTTAGACTGAACTGATCTTTGTACTGAAGGTACGGAAATATTGCTTTCCTATTCGGAGGAAATCTTGCAGATTTTTCTTGCTTCTTGAAATGAAAAAATGAAAACCTACAATCTGTTTTCCAGTCTTTTGACCGGGTCAAGGATGTAATGAATGAACGATATTACAATGGGGTCGCCACTCCCAAGGTGATTATTATGGTAACGTACACAAAATAATACAAAGATTAAATATACAGCACAAAATATTATATACATAAATACAAGATAAACACATAACATTGAAAACAATCGTGCAAGCAAAAGGGTTCAAAGAGTTAGATCTAAGTTCTCTAGCCATTGTATGGCCTCAGAAGAAGCCACCACGAAGTCCTGGCTGGATCCATCGAATGCCCTTCCAATGCATTCGGTGACAGTACGGTTGATGGTCTGCTTAACTGCACCACAGTCACAGGCTGGAGATGATCTCATACCCCATTTAAACAACATTGATCCACATCTCCCGTGGTTAGTACGTACTCTGTTGAGGGCTACCCATGTCTTGCGGGGCAAATCAAAGCTAGCTGGAAAATTCTTATAATTGAACAGTGTCTGCCATTGAATCGGAGCTACGGTGTTCCACTCTTGTTGCCAATCAGTTTTTGGATTGAAATCCCTCCAAACAAGTTCCTGTGCTGTTTGAATAGGAGGAGATCTTGATTTGAGGCGACTGAATCTGACGTTAACATCTTTATGGATAGGAAGATCAGGATTGGTTAATATCTTATTGTATTCTCTATACAAGTTGTTCAATCTTCTAATTCTAGGAGGTTCTGTGTGGCTGAGCACTGGCAACCAGAAAAGAGGGGTAGATTTTACTGTGCCACTTATGACACGCATTGTTTCATTCAAGACCGAGTCCACCTTTTTAGTATGAGAGCTGTTGATCGAAACTGAAGAACAGTACTCAGCTGTGGAAAGCACCAGCGCCATAGCTGAAGTACGCAAAGTAGATGCAGAAGCTCCCCATGTGGAGCCAGCAAGCTTGTGGATGATGTTGCGTGACCTTAATTTGGCTGCTAGGTTGGTTAGATGTTTACTGTATGATAGCGTTCGGTCGAGAGCAACTCCAAGATATTTGGGGTTGGCATTGTGAGGGAGAAGACTTCCATTAAGTGACACTTTCAAGGTGATATTCGCTTGTCGGTTATTTAAATGAAATGATAATGGAGGGTGTTGCTGGAATGAAAGATGACAGGGAAAACCGGAGTACCCGGATAAAAACCTGTCCCGTCTCCGCTTTGTCCACCACAAATCTCACATGGAGTGACCGGGATTTGAACCACGGTACCCAGCGGTGAGAGACCGACGCGCTGCCGTCGGAGTCACGGAGGCTCAACTACTTGCTTCTTATACAACCTAATTGAATTCTACACGTAAGTATTGCACGAAATAAGACTGCAATTCATAAAATGCTGCCTACGTCATTTCACACCAACTACGTTATTACAGTAAACGCATTATTCGAAAATACCACAGTTTTTAAAATGTGGTATCAAACCATTAAATATTAACAAGTCACACAATAATATAATATATATATATATGACAGACACATGAATGAGCCAACGGCCGTAGCCGTGTTGAAACACCGGATCCCGTGAGATCTCCGAAGTTAAGCAACATTGGGCGTGGTCAGGAGTTGGATGGGTTGCCACGCGCCGTTGGTGGGGGTAAGGGAATGGAGGAGCGGAAAGGAACTGGCCACCCTACCGCACGTAAACTCCGGCTCAGGAACACCTCTGCGGAGGTTCGGACCTGCCTTCGGGCAGAATAACCCTTACCTTACATCAATGAAATGACATAAATGGCGGACAGAAAATATCTCCTGAAAGTCTTTTTCACTCCACAAACTCCGTGGATGTTCTGACATGTACAATTTTTTTAACATGACTAAAATCAATACAAATGTCTGATAAAATAAGAGCGGTAAAAAGACACAAATTATATATTTAAAACACTATATTTGAGAAATTGTGTGCTAAAGTCGCTTAAACTCTCTGTTTGACAGGAGAAATAAGAATTGACGCGCTGGTTAAAGACAGTCTCTTTCACACCACATACTCCTTGGATGTTCTGACAATTCATGATTTGCACCTTTTACTTTTTTGAACGTGACGAAAACCATTACAACATTTTTATTAAGAGAGGTAAAAAAGAAGGACACAAATTATATAATTATTTAGATCACTATTTTTGAGAAATTCGGCTAAAATCGCATATACTCTCTGGTTGGCAGAAGAAAGAAGAACTGGCACACTGGTTGGAAATGGAGTTCCAACTTTAATCAATTTTGAGAGCATTACTGATCGTGCAGCGCTGTGCTTTGAACAAACAAATACAACGTGGTTCAAATCTGCGGCACAGGGAGGGTCATACTCACACGTGGGAGAGTCCATCACTTTTATACGCCAGAGATGGTCGGCGTAACGTCCGTGTCCAAGGCGCATGCGTACGAGGGGTGTGATGTGACGTCTGGCGAGTGTGATGCTGTTGAACTATGGTTTGTTAGGGATATTAGCTTGAAGTGCGGTATAATATCGTCCTTTGTGCAGATCCTGTGTATTCCATTCCGTTGACCATTTTCTTTGAGCTTTCATACGAATAATGGGAAGAAAGTCTGTATAATGGAGTTGTATTGTTGGTAAGTTGGCTGCAGTTGTACTTTGTCTAGCGAGGAGGTCTACTGTTCGATTCCAGCATGTCCCTTGATCCATAGATTATTCCTCAGAATTCTGCGTTTCTCACTCATTACAGAATGTCAAGAATGTACTTATTGGTCTTTGTGGTCCAGTCAGGTTGTTTTAAACGTTGTAACACGCTGAAGCAGTCTGTTAGGATGAGAATTTTCTGGAATTGTTGTGAGGTACCATACAGTATAGCTGCTTGAATTGCTAACATTTCCGCTGTGTAGATGGAGGTTGGCTCTGATAGGGACCGTTGTTCAGTATCTGCTGTTAATGGGCAATAGTAAGCATATCCTACTCCTGAAGTTTTGGAGCCGTCTGTGTAGATGCATGTGAACTCTGACCAAGCTGTTTGTAAGAGTACCTTGACTGAGGTGTTCATATTCGTTCCTGCAATCACTGTATCGGATATAGAGAAAGTGTTCGGTGGTGAGGATATGAGCTCATAGTCGTAGCAAAATCCAGGTACTGGGGCGCCCTTGAGTACAAGGGGGGGGGGGGAATATACCGTCATTCGTGGTAACTCATCACCAACAGTGGTGTTCAATAATTTTGTAAGTGCTGATATGAATCTATTAATCTACTGAGGGTAAATACTTTTGTAGAAAGACGATGGTTGATCTGGGTAGCTCGGCGTAGGAAAAATATATCGGATAGCATCTGTCGTCTGACTGAAAGTGGTATTTCGATGGCTTCCACTAAGAGAGCGTTCATGGGTGAAAGTTCATAGCTCCTAAACCGAGCCTGATTGACCGATACTGAAGGACATCAAGTTTACGAAGAACGTATGTTGGTACGTTGCCGAAGAAAATGCTTCCGTAATCCAGGACCGGTCGAAGAAGTGCACGATAGAGTGTTAACATAGTGGACAGGTCTGTAACAGCTCGAAGAACATTGAGTACACGTCCGAATTTTGTTGTTAAGTGGTTCATATGTCGACTCCAAGTCAAACGCCTGTCTAGATACAGACCCAATAATTTTGCTGTTGTCTGAAGTGGAAATGAATATGGACCGAGTCGAATGAAAGGTGATGCAATTGTCTATTGTTTCCTGGTAAATATTGCTACTGAAGATTTAGCTTCCGACAGACTGAGTCCATTTTCAAATGTACATGTGGAGAGAGCCTTTGCTGCATCGTCAAGCCATAATCGTGTGGCCCAGAAGCACGATGAGGACGCGTAGAGGCAGAAATCGTCTGCATACTGGAGGATCTTAATGTTTGGTTGGAATATGGTGTCTAGGTCGGCCATATACAGAGCGTGTAGTAACGGACTGAGAATGGCACCTTGTGGTAAGCCTTTCGTTACTATTCGTGGTCCGTAGAGTGATTTATCACGTCGACGGATATATATCGTACGTCGTTGAAATAAGGCATCAATACCACGAAGATAAACTTCGAGCAGACCCAGTCTTTGCATTTTGCGCACAAGAATTGATATAATGACGCTATCGTAGGCTCCTGATTTGTCTAAGAATAAACCTGTAAGAAATCCTTATTTAAGAAAGGTCATCTCGATATCTGCTGTGAGGAGGCTTAAATGATCTAGTGTGATTCTTGATTTACGAAATCCATATTGAGAGGTATATAAGATGTTGATCCACCACTCTAGTCTAAATTTTAATAGCCTTTCCAAGCTCCTACAGACTCAATATGACAAAGCTATCGCTCGATAGGAAACAGCTTCCTCTGGATCCTTCTGAGGTTTCAAGATCGGTACAATGATCTGTGTAGTCTAGTCATTAGGGAAAATAATTTTTGACCAGAACTCCATAAAAAGTGCAATAGAATAATCTTAGCATTTAATGGTAGCTGGGCTATCATGGCGTATTGTATTTGGTCAATTCCTGGAGCAGTATTGGATGTACTTTTAAGGGCTGTTGTAAGTTCTCGAATGGTGAGAGGCTGCAGGAGAATACGGTGTGGTGTTTGTGAAGAGCTTGTAGGTGGGAATTTCGGGGCATCAAATGATGTAGGTGGGGCTATGGAATCGGCGAAGTGATCGATCCAGCAGCGTAGTGGTTTTGGGAATGTTCGTTTCTTTTTAAATCTGTTTATCGTGGACCATACCTCGGGGAGGGGTGTTTCTTTATTCATCCACTCACAGTATATCTTCCAACTATCTCTTTTTTGTCGTTTTAAGAAACGTTTCACTTCAGCGTCCATTTTCTTGTATGCAATATAGTTCTCCCACGTTGGGTAGCGTTTATAAGTGCTAAATGGCCGTCGTCATCTGGCAATCATTTTTGAGCATTCTGAAGTCCACCACGGGGCCGGTACGCGCTTAGAAGCGTCAACTGACCGTCGTTGTGGGATGGCTAGCGATGCTGCGAGGATGATGATGCGTATAAATGCTTCATATTTTTCTAATGGATCTGGAATGTTATGTACTGTATCTAAATTAGCTTCTACACTATTTCTGTATTTAATCCAATCTGCTCTTTGAATATTCCACTTCGACGTAGGTTGATGTAATGCTGGTGTGTGTGGCTGTATAGTGGAAATTTCTATTGGTTAATAGTCGGAGCCCATAGTAAATGGTAAAGTTTTCCAATGATAATCTCTAGTTATTGATGAGGAGCAAAATGTAAAAATCTATTGCATATTTTCTTTGGCCTGGGACCGGTACTAGGGTTGGCGATCCATCGTTGAGGATAAATAAATTGCTATCTTCAATTAGATCTAAAAGAGTGTTCCCATAGACGTCATTTATTTCGCAACCCCAGACAGTATTGTGAGCGTTGCAGTTCCTGCAAATTAGGTATGGAGCTTCTAGGTGACTAATTAAGTAGTTCCATTCTCTTACGCTAATTACTGTCCTTGGGGGGCAGTAGATTGAAACCACCGTGAGATGTCTCTGAAGTACTTCCACTCGGGCTGCAACTACTTGAAAACATTTATGTTTGCATGGTCAATTGGGATCTAATTAAATGATATTGCAGATTGGATAAAGATTGCTACGCCTCCTTTTCCATCTTCTCTGTCGTTGCGTAAAATGTGGTATCCTCTGTATGTCACTACTACTCCGGGCCAAAACCAGGTCTCATTGATGAGAGCAATTTGTATGTTTCAGGTGTGTAACTCTCGTTGTAAGGACTCTCGATTTGCATTAGCAGATCTCGCATTCCATCGTAAAAATTTAAAGACCATCTTCACAGTTGAAAACGTTAGTGATCATTTGACGTGTTGCATATGGACGGTGATGACTGTATCTGGCATAGTATCCTTATGATTATGGTAAATATTTGTTCAATTAGTTGGGAGTGCTTTTGGTTGGGCGGAATATGCTTGAGGTACGGTGCTGGAGGGTAGCGATTATGAGAGATAGGCGTTACTGGTAGGTGTTGGGGTATGTAAGTGCGTTCAGATATTGAAGGAAATGTTGGATGGCGTACGGAAGTAGATGGGGTATGGGGTTATGCAGGGTAAGTTGACGAGTTGTAGCCTGTGTTGTGGAAGGCACGTGGGCTGGTGTGCTGATGCTGTGTGACCCGTGCTATGTAAATGCTGTTCTTGGATGGGGGAAACATCCTGTACAATTCCAGTCTGTTGTAATACACTGGAGTTAGAGCCATGACGAGTTTAACGTACAGCAGCCACAGAAAGTATTCGTGCACCAACATTTTAACGTATAGCTCGTATATTAAGCACCATGAACTAATATAAACACATCCAGTGAGACATACGTATAAAGAAAAGACACCTCTCTTTACATTTGCTTTCAGATTTACAGCACTCAACATGATAAACAAATAAACCATCTTTTAACACAACAAAAAGTATTCGTACACTACTAAATAATTCAAACACTTGCCGAAGTCTTTGTTCAAACACAGTCTTAATACTTTGTATGCATGCCTTTAGCTTTGATGACCTGTTCCAGACGTTTTGGCATTGAGTTAACTAAATGTTTGGTGTACTCTTCAGATATGTTGGACCGTGCATCTGAGAGTATCTCTTTAAGATGTTCTTTATTAGTAGGATGGCGTTTTTTCACTTCTTTTCCTAGATGATCCCACAGGTTCTCTCTGGGATTCAGATCTGGACTACCGAGCTCGATAGCTGCAGTCGCTCAAGTGCGGCCAGTATCCAGTAATCGGGAGATAGTGGGTTCGAGCCCCACTGTCGGCAGCCCTGAAGATGGTTTTCCGTGGTTTCCCATGTTCACACCAGGCAAATGCCGGGGCTGTACCTTAATTAAGGCCACGGCCGCTTCCTTCCACTTTATAGGCCTTTCCTATCCCATCGTCGCCATAAGACGTATCTATTTCGGTGCGACGTAAAGCAAATAACAAAAAAAAAGATCTGGACTCTGGGGTGGAGTGAGAAGTCTTCATCGGGCATTGTACAACCACCATTCATGGCTTATCATTGCACGTTGCTTAGTATTATTGTCCTGCTGGAAGGGGAAGACTCCTTCCAGATGAAGCTTGTGTGCACTGCTGTTTAAATTATGATGCAATACATCTATGTACTTCCTGGCATCCATAATACCATCAGTAAATGCCAGGTTTCCCTCTCTATTCGCAGCCATGCATCCCCAAACCATCACATTCACTCCTCCGTGTTTTACCGTGGGAATTACGTATTGAGGTGCAAGTTCGATGTTTGGCTTGCGCCATACCTTTCTGCTCCTACCAGTTCCAAACTGTGTAAACTTCGCTTGATCAAAAAAATAATGGTGTTCCAAAAGTCCATTGTCTTTCCACAATACTCTTTCGCGAACTGTAGGAGCTTCTGCTTATTTATTTCACTTACAAATGGCTTCTTTCATGGACAATCACTACGCAGGTTCGCACTGTGTAATACGTTCCTTTCGTGCAGATCGCACAATCATGCGTCGCTCCCATACTGTCAGTTCTTCTGGAGGACCAGACCTGGGTTTGTTTTCTGTTTGTCCGCTGTGCTTGTATTTATTAACTATTGAACTCGCCGTAGTAAAGCTATTACGAGCTGTTTTTCTACTTGACAACAACTTTTACGTTGTTTATACAGTAACAGTATATTCTCTCTTTGACTCAATGATAGTTCCATCGTCTTTCGCCCCCATACCAAACAACCTTGCGGCAACGACAGCACAGTGATGACTGAAGAGATAACAACCCCTCCTGCAGGCACAGCGGCCTAAACCTGTGGCGACAACTGATATAACCAATCACAAAGGCAGTACATCCGCACTGTACGAATACTTTCTTGGCCGTACCATCTGCAGTTTGTATACAGTATCGTGCCGATCATGTTACATTTTAAACGATCTGTATGCTCAGCGTGTATATCTGATGCATTTCGTTATGCTGTTTATAAATCTAATTTCAGCTCGTAAGTCGTAATGATGTTCCATCACATTCCATAGGTGTACGAATACTTTCTGTGGCCACTGTAAGGCCACTTCTTGTATTCCGGGCAGTTTTTATCGACAGGTTTGCTGCGTGACAGTGTACACAATAAGGAGGTATGCTGTCCGAGCATTTCTTATTGAGTGGGGCCCTGTGCACCGACTGCAGAACGGCAAGCTGAAGCAACATGATTATATCTGAGATATTTTTGACATTGAATGACAAGTAAAACATACGGTAATACTGCACATCTTGTTCCGTGAATATAAGCATATTCTGGCAGACACTGAGTGCGGAAAGAAAGGAAGCATACAGGTACTGGTCTTGACATGGTTTGCCCATTTGTAACATATTGCTTTATAAAACATTTAACTTTTACTACGGGAAGGCACTGTATTTCCTAGCTGCCTCTGTGGATCAGTTGGTAGAGTGTCGGCCTACGGATCACAAGATAGCGGGTTCAAACCGGGCAGAGGTAGTCGAATTTTTGAAGGGCGGAGAAAAGTCCATTAGACACTCCATGTCGTACGATGTCGGCATGTAAAAGATCTCTGGTGACACATTTGGTGTTTACCCGACAAAATTCATTAAATCTCAGCCATAGACGCCCAAGAGAGTTTCGGGTTACTCGGTCTGCCATCTAGTGGGCCTAGAGTAAAACCGAACGTTGAAATTGACGAGCAGACAGCCATATGGCGTCAAATTGAAATGTCTGCACACGGTAGCTGAGGCCATACGATTATTATTATTATTACTGTATTTCCTGTATTATTTCCTCCTCGCTAAGCATGACGTCAACGTCCTTGATTATACCCTGTCTGTGCACGGTGTGGCGCGGTATGTTAACATCTAAATTCCTCTGCTGTAGGAGTTTTGATTACACAAGGCGATTCGCTGCAACACTGGTTGTATTTTCAATACGTAACCTGTTCTTTACTATAGGAGTTATATTAACTATGTCCTGCTTACAGGCAAGACGCTCACTAAATATTACTCTTCCCACTGACATGGGATGCAAATTTCCAATGGACTGTTCTAAACTACGTAGTAAGGGCCATTATGTAGGCGGCTGTAACGGTTCGTATTATTTCTTAGGTTTTGTTGTTGTTATTAAGATGAGGTGGGGGGGGGAGACTGACTAGACAACTGAGATGGAATATTATTGGGTCGGACATCGGAATTAGAGATGACTGTACTCTCCGAGGTTTCTGTAGTTTCAGAGCTAGAAGTCGAATCGAGTAACATTAAGTTACTTTCGATCTCATTAGGGTCATTTGAGCAAAAACGTTTAGTTTGAGGATCTAATTCACTACTAAAATAAGATCCATTGTTCTCAATTCCTGTGTTGTTAGGAGACTGGTCCGTATGTCAAGTTGCCTTGGAGGTGCTGCTGTGGAAATTCCTGCTGCTGGGGCTGTTTCTCTTGTTCAGAAAATGGCGTAGCAGTTGGTTGAACGTTGACGAGATGTTGTTGAGGGTCCCCATTAACAAGTCGTGTTTAAAACGTGACCGGTATGAGGAGGTTTCTCCATTGTTGGAGGTGGTGAATAAATTACGAGTATAACCCTATAAGAGTACACTGGTTATACTGACACTTGATAATGAATTAAAGTGATCACGCACTCTTTTGTTCACACACGTTCACCGAGTCACGCTTGCTACGGCTGCCTAAGGTAATCTGTGCCACAATTCTACTTACCTGGTAGCGTATTAATCTAAGAGATTTACAATCCCACAGAAAAAGAAAATATTCTTCAATTATACCCGCAAATGTAACACTTTATCTTAACAATACGGCATTGGCAATGCGTAATTCTCGCAAGTCACGAAATAAACCATGACTTATAGTGCCAAATCAACAGAAACTGTAAGACGACGTATAGGGTCCCTAAACCCAACAGTTAGAGAATAATTAAAAATCACTACCTTCAATATTAACAGGGGAGAAAGAGTAAGGTTGTACTGGCTTACGTGCCAGGGATTATACACTGACTGAGCAAATGTCATGGGATAGCGGAGCACTGATGCACAGGTGTGTTGTCCGCGCACCACACGCCCCCTGTGCCAACGGCAGTTGTATAAGAGACCTTGTGAGCAATGGCTGTGCATGTGACAGGTGTAACATGGAACGTCGTCGTGAGCTGACACCGTTCGAACGGGGTATGATGGTCGGTGCCCGACGGATGGGAAGTGCGATTTCGGAAGTGGTGCGGGAATTCGGCTTCACACGATCAACCGTGTCCAGGGTGCATCGTGAATGGTTGAATGCGGGTGTCACCGTCCACAACAGACGAACGACCGGCCGTCCACCCACCCTCGATGACCGTGACTGGCGACATCTGAGACAGATTGTCAGTAGTGACAGACGGGCAACCGTGCAACAAATCACGGCTCAATTCAACACAGGCCGTGCTAGAAAGGTCTCACAGTGGACAATCCGTAGGAACATGGGTTCTATGGGGTATGGGAGCCGGCGCCGCACACGGGTGCCTCTGTTAACCCAACGTCATCAGGCACAACGACGCGCATTTGTCGCAAGTCACCAGGGATGGACACTGGAACAATCCGTAACGTGATATGGTCGGACGAATCACGGTTTAAAATGCACCATGCCGATGGGAGGCACCGTGTATGGCGCAGACCACATGAAGCGATGGATCCCGCCTGCCTCGAAGGTGTTGTCCGGGGCGCTGGTGTCTCTGTTATGGTCTGGGGTGCATGTTCCTGGTATGGAATGGGTCCCCTGGTTGTTCTGGGAGAGACTTTAAATGGTACGCGGTATGTTGAGCTGCTCGGAGACCATCTCCACCCATTTTTGGCCTTCCAGCACCCAGACGGTTCTGGGGTGTTTCAAGGTGATAACGCGCCGCCACATCGCCCCCACGTTGCCCGGGAATGGTTCCAGGAACATGCAGCGGAGGTCCAACGACTGCCATGGCCACCCAGGAGCCCCGATATGAACCCTATCGAGTATATCTGGGATGTCCTGGAACGCAGGCTGCGTGCCATGGATCCTTCACCCACGAACAGACCAGCATTGGAGGCCGTTCTGCAAACGATTTGGTGTCAGTTGCGTCCAGAGGACCAACAGGGACTTGTCGACTCACTTCCACGGCGTCTCACTGCAGTTCGCAGGGCCACGCTATTAGGTGACTATTCCATGACATTTGCTAAGTCAGTGTAAACTCATTCAAGGCTGGACACGAGGGTGTATCCGAACGTCGGCACATGCAGAGGGGGTGTTGGTTCACAAGTGGGCCGGTCCGACAGCTCTGCACTCCTACCGGCCAACCAGGCAGAGGAGGGGTGGATCTACAACTCTGTATTCGGGAGACGGAGGAGGGCTGGTCCGCACCGCCGGCTATCCTGAGAATGGTTTTCCATGGTTTTCTTTTTTCCTGCACTAAGGCGAATGCTGGTACAGTTCCTATTATAGGCCACAGTCGTCAACCCCTTCACCATCTTCAATGCAAAACTCCTGGCCTGAGAGAAGGCCTGCCTCCCCCTTCAGGAGAGGAATGAAAACACGTAGTAAATACAGTAGAGATAATAGAGAACAGTCTGCGATATTAGAGCTCTATCTAGGGGTGTGGCCTAGAGTTACTTAGCCTGTCATAAGAACCGTTCATTGGTTTGCGAATTTTTGGTGTTATTTATGCGTATGGAGTAACTTAAAATCAGTAAATAATAGCCTGTGTCATTAATTTATTTCTCCTCTCATCATGAGTGCAAAGTCCGACTTGTTGACTGAATGGTCAGCGTACTGGCCTTCGGTGTGGAGAGTCCCGGGTTTGATTCCCGGCCGGGTCGTGGATTTTAACCTTCATTGGTTAATTCCATTCGCTCGGAGGCTGGGTGTTTGTATTGTCTGCAACTCTGTAACTCACCCATTACACTATCCTCCACCACAAAAGCACGCAGTTACATTCACATGGCAAATGCCGCCTACCCTCTTCGGAGGGTCTGCCTTACAAGGGCTGCACCCGGCTAGAAATAGCCACACGAAATTATTATGAGTGGAAAGATATGTGCTGAGTTTGGCTGTAATAATTATGATATGCAGAAGAATTCGCGTTCCTCTGCTGTTTCCCTCGTTATATGGAAATATAAGTAGACATTGTGTTTACATAATATATTCTTCCAGTGACAAAGAGATTTCTGTAGTATTTTCTGAACTTCTGTGCTGCGTGCCCCATGTTATAAACGGCTTAAGATACAATTAGCTTCTTTTATTGTATAGTGCAACAGTTAACCTTTAATACCTAACGGTATCCGTCATCCGAATGCGGCTCAATCATGGATCATTCCCTTCACATCTCTATTGCATAGGAGTTTTGGCTTCACCACGCTGTCGATGGGGAGGATGGAGATCTCAACCACATTTTGTTTAAGTGTGGGCTTTATGAAGTTTCTCGCAGCCGCGTTTTATCTGAACTATCTGATCTACAAGTGCCGTTCCCGACCAGCGCTGCATTGGTGTTGCACGGTGAAAACAATTCAGTTCTCAATGCTGTGATGAACGTTTTGAGAACCGCGGAAATAAGAATTTGACTTTGTGCTCTTCGCATTGTTGCAGCGTTGTGTAGTGTTTTGTTTTGTGTTTTGTTTTGTGTTTTGTTTTGTGTTTTGTTTGTTCTCCCCCTCTTCTTCCGGAAGAGAAATTCAGTGTAGTGTTCTCTACTTGAAGACTGTGGCAATCTGATTTTCATTCTTGTATGTCCTTTTTCACTGAAAATTTATCTTTTATATGTGTGCAGGATTGTGTTCCTTGTACATAGAGGATGACCAAATGTTGTATCAACAAAGGTCAATTAAATAAATAAATAAATAAAATAAAAAAAACCTTTAATACCGATGTGTTATTGTAGGTGTGAACTGCGGGTTTTGAATTGTCAGAGAAGTGACCTGGATAATGTATATAAGAAAGAAGGAAGCTACGCTTGAATAAGAAATATAAGATCTGTTCAGATCATTTCCAGTTCAGCGACTTTACAAATCCCCGACTATACTGCGAAAGATATATCATATTTTTACTCTAACTATCCGTAAATATTCTTCAAAACATAAATATCGATAGCATTTTCACGCTTTTCTTTCTTTTATCCCTATCCTCAGATTAAAGGCGTGATCTGTACCAACACAGAATCTCCCAAAAATGTCAATATCAAATGCTACGGCCCCTTCCAAGAGTAAAAGACAGGATTGTGCCAATCTGTTTATTGACAAGTGCCTTAATCGATGATACAATGGTTTTTTTAAATGAGAGATTAGACAAATCTAACCGTAAACGTTTAGGCAAGAATGCTAAAGCAAAACAAGTAATGCATGAATGAAAGATTAAACCCTTTCATAGCGGTGGATTTCTTATCTTGAATACATGTCTAATTTCAGTTTTTAAATAATACGCTGCTGTGTAATTCTTCTTTCATTTATCCAGAATTGCTTCGGCAACTTCGAAGTTAATTATCTTGACAACACTTTCTTTCTAGGCGTAATTTATGTATCCATTTCCGTGTATGAATTTCCATTGATATTTGAATTCGCCGCGAGTTTCCAGGCCACGCCACTACGAGCACCACCTGCGAATTGCCTCACATTTTAACAAGGTTATATCCGGAAGTGTCCTGTATTTGGTAGTAGTAGTAGATCCGAGTTGAGCTTATGAACTGGGTACGATGGGATGTTCCTGGGCAGGACCTCTTTCATACCAGCTATTAAACAAACGTTCTGCGTCTCTGGAGCGCCACAGGTTCGGTTTGGTTTTGGCCGGAGGACTACGGCCGAACTGCCTTCCTAGCGCCACGTGATGTTTGAAATGAATATCTCCATCCATAATCGACTGGGATTCGAACCTCGGCTTTCGGAGTAAAAAGCCAGAAGCTAAGCCACTGAACTAATCACTCCTCCCCGTATTATGACCACAATCACATAACATTATTATTATTATTATTATTATTATTATTATTATTATTATTATTATTATTATTATTATTATTATTATTATTATTATTATTATTATTATTATTATTATTATTATTATTATTATATTTGCGCATAAAGTACGTAAGGAGAGCTTTTGTCTTCCTTTGTGCCCATATTTCTTTCTTTATTGTACTGTCGGCTTCCTTTCTGTCTTTACACCAGGTTGTTCCAGTCTTCTTCTTTGGTCTTTCCCCTTGGTCAACCTGCCATTTGTGAATTTTGGATCTGAAGATTACCCTGTTCTGGACATCTGCTGCTGTAATTCCTACCTGTTTCAGATCAATCCATTTCATTGTGTCTGTTTTGACTTTACTCCTGTTTTCATAGAATTCCACTACAGTATTTGCTTTTAAGTCTGTCTGGGTCTGTTCTTGTATTTGTCCATATAATCTTAACCTGCGTTTTCTAATGTCACTGTGAATACTTGTGTATTGTTTGAATTCCTGTTTGGTATTGTCCATATGGGAGTTTTTTGCCTAGATATTTTTCTTATTATTTTGGGTTCCTTTTTTCTCAATGTCTGTTTTTCTCTTCAAAATTAGCGTTTCTGATCCATAAAGACATTCTGGTTCAACGACTGCATTGTAATTTTTTAATTCTGTGTACTTGGAGATGGAGATTTTTGGGTTAGTCAGTACGCAGTTTCCATGTTTTGGCTTCTACTTCCGTTGGCCTTTGTTTCGAGTCCATTTTTCTGAATAGTTTCGTCACGTTACTTAAATTGTGATATTTTGACTGCATGAGTTTTAATGCTTGGTTGTTGCAGGTTGTTTTCAAAAGATACCTGGTGACCGACCTTTTCTGCAGTTTCTTTCAAGAGTTCAATCTGATTTTGAGCTGGTTACAAATGTCTCGAGTTGTGATTGCTAGGTCGACTGCAAACGCTAGGCGATGTGTCGCTAATTCCCGTTATTATCATTGTGCCGTTCCTGCGTCCAGGACGGGTCGCGAAGAAATCCAGACTAGCTCATTTGTGTCTAATTTCCCTTCAAATTTCATCTTGTGGTCGTGGATTCGAAGAGGTTGCAAATAATGTTATGTTTGACGGCAATGATGCCGATGGACGTCTCCACTGTATCAAACAACCTTTCCCGTAAAATATAGTTTCGCAAATCTTAAACTAGAGTTGAGTATGTTACTATATTGCTTACACTATCATGAATATAAATACCAATAACGTTTCATCATATTCATTTATTAAAATCTAGCAAATTAAAGAAAAGAGGTAAAATATTCTTGGAAAGAATGACTATTTTCATTTAAAATTGGTTAATTATCTTGAATCATTTCATCAAAGATCTTTGATTATCAAAATATTCATAACTATGTACAATATAAAAATAGAAAATTGGAATCTAAATTAAAATCACATTTCTGATTCATTTTTCATGTGTAAAAGATAATATTCCTACTTTAATTAACGTTATAAAATATTTACAGATCTTCCTGGGAAATCGTTTGTTTCAGCATCAGTCATTGCCTTTAACTATAGGCATTCAGGTCTTAAATATTTACGTCTTCAAGTATTTATAATATCGAGGATGAGGATAAGTTATTATTTAGGAACTGGTTGTCATGGATGCATCAGGAAAAAAGATAAGTATTAAGTCATTGACATAATGTGCACTCTTCTAAATTAATATCAACTATCATTATATATAGCTCAACTGGATATCATTCCTCTCATAAATCTTACAAGTTAGACCAACTGTATAAATGTGTCTCACAAAATCTGGCATCAGGTAATTAATACCTCACACACTGTTATTTATAAAAACAGGTTTTGAGCATTATTCATGAAGACTCTAACAATCATTACCTTTTGCAGTTATATGTGAATAACCCTGGCAAAATCATGAATGTGGTAAAATAAGTGCCACGTATTTGTTTATCAAGTAATCATCATTATGGTAGAAATCTGGGTTAATGTTGGTTAATAGTCTATTCAGCTTTCCTTGCAGTGAGTTATCTTGATGACTTGCATGTGACTAAAGTCTATATATGACCTACATAATATATTTTCAATATGTTGGATATGGAATATCTAAGAATTATCACTCATCATGGAATTAAGTGTAGTATAAACCCTACATTGCGTCAACCCTCTTATTTTTAATCATCACTATAAATCATTTTCTTCTTTGTCGACGAAACAATGAATATCAAATCAAATCACATCAAAATCTCTTTATTTGTCTACCTCATTATCATTCCTCTTCTTCATATTCATTCACTATTCATTTACCATTTCCTTCTTATCTCATTATCATATTTCTTTCTTCATTTGCCAATTACCTTCATATACACGTTGACTTCCGTAACCGTCATTTATCTACTTGAATATTCCATATCTAATTAATCCATTTCTGTTTCACTTTATATCATATCATTCTCATAACCTATAATAGGCACTGTACTATCCCCATATTATAAGATATTAACCCTAATTCACTCATAATATGAACCACTATGTCGTTATAGCTCTTATAAATCGTATACGATAACCTCATTATTGGATTAAATGCCATTACGAACGCACTTGCATGCTATATATTTCACAGACATCCTAGCCAAGGATTAGTTATATCGTATAGATGATTACCGTCATCCCTTCACTTCTACACAAATATGTATTATTTCACGAGAATCCACTATTTCTGAGCTAAGTTAAATATCTCACTGCTTCACTATTTGTTCACCACACAAGAAAATATCATTTTATTTTAAAAGACTTATTCTACTTACTGCACTAATGTACATAACTTATCTTTCTCCATCCGCTCCAATGACGTTTGCATTAGATGTACTGGGACATCTATGAATCAGACACGGCCGCTACATCCTTCGCTGATCGCTGGGATAGGTCGGGTTTCCCTTGCCGTCATCTCAGGCAAGCCTCCTCCGGACATCGGTCCATGGTCTTCTTAGCACATCTTGACTGCCATTTCTTGCGCAAATGCAACAAAAAATACATTTAGAAGGAGTCAGTTTCGTCATCATAGGAATTTCATAGCCTCCTAACATAGTAATGTCTATATCAAGTGTGACCGTTTTTTAACTTCAATTTTAATTCCGCTTGTAGATTACCAATATGTCTGCTTCTAATTCAGCTATTTGTGTTACAATTGCTGTTCGATACGTCAATTCAGTTAATTACCGTGGCTTAAATATTACTTTCTTGGAAGTTATTAATGGTTATCCCTTGCCGCAATCTTCTTTATGAATTTTCCACTTTACTTTTAGCCTTTATCTTCCGCGTTCTTGCGTTTTCTTATGCGAAGTAGGTCTTCTCCTTTAAATATTCTTTTAAAAAATTCAATTTTGATTTGCCGCTCGCAGTATATGATTCTTTCAATACGATCGTTGCCTCGGTTTGCTTTCAATTTGCAGTTTTCTTGAATAATAATGTTGTAACAATTCCAGGCTTTACCTTGTCTTTTTCACTGCCACCTTGATCTTTCCTGCCTCGATCACGCTATACATTATATTTTACCGACATAGATGCTTGAGTTTATGTGCTGTATTTATTCATGCCGTGGCAATTGCGTCCATTTTAGTTCCAATAAGTGTCAATTTAGGACGGTGAACTGGCACATTATTATTATTATTATTATCACAATCAGCTTATGTAGCTTTGACAGACACATGTTCGGCTTTGAAAATGCTAAAATATGTCTTATGGCCGAGTGCATCAGTCTCGATGAATGAACTGCTAATCACAGGTTACTTAATGACCGTTTAAACTGTAAGCTTTATTTAAAATAATTGCGGTGCACCAACCGTAATTACCGATTACTTAACAGTGTTTAGTTAGCAGCGGATCTAATCAGTGAGCAGAAACGCTTTCGCCGAAAATACGATACCGAACGCGCTCACTTGCATTTCGTTCCGCACTTGCTTGTGTGGTTGAAAGGAATACACACACATGTCGAAGTTGCACGCATGCACAAACGGTTCGAAATGGAAGACAAGAAAAGGAAGAGACGTGCGAATTATTCTGATTTCGAGACAGACATCTTAACAGAATTAGTTCTGAAACATAAAGATGTTATTGAAAACAAACCGACTGATGAAGTTACTACAAAGAAGAAGCTGGAGACCTGGAAAATAATTTGAAAATGAATTCAATTCATGGTGAGCATATCATTTTATTCAGTATACAACCCGAGCTCCTGACTAGTCCGCAGCTCCTGTAACATTCGGCAACTCACTCGGTTTTTTGTTCTTGGATGTAGCCATTTCAAACATCACACTGAAAGCTCTTACAGCAGAGCTCCTACCCGATCTACTGCGGAGTATCTTAAGTACCCGGTACATTTATGGTGTTTATTTCAAAAACCAAGAGAGCCAAGAGAACACGACCCCGGAAGATCAAGACCAGAACTGCTAAAACTCCAGCTCGACGTTAGCACCCGCTGGTACAAATGCCAGCCGCCGCAAGGTCCAGTCTGCTTGCCTGCAACCTGCGACCACTAAACAGCTCGGTGACCTCGGTTCGCGATTTGCCCTGCTACCACCATGCTCAGGCGCCAGGACAGCCAGGTCCTTGCCCCCCCCCCCCCCCTTTCGCTATTAACGAGAATTCCAGGAGAGCAACCCAGGAACTCTTCTCTCCCCGTCCATCCTCTTATAGCCAACTTCGACACGCCCCCCCCCCCCCCATGTCGTAACCTCTATATCTTACTCATACTCCGACTCTGAGCCCCGTAATTACGATAAGTCACCAAAGACTCCATTTTCCCAGTATTCCCAAAATGCAAAATTATCATGTTTCCTGATACAAGCCCAGGACCAATGCCTATGACCCGGTGCACTCTACTGGAAGCCATCGCCCATATCATCCCAACACACATAACACTAATCGACCGAGCACGATAGCTGTAGTCGCTTAAGTGCGGCCAGTATCCAGTATTCGGAAGATAGTAGGTTCGAACCCCACTGTCGAAAGCTCTGAAAATGGTTTTCCGTGGTTTCCCATTTTCACACCAGGCAAATGCTGGGGCTGTACCTTAATTTAGGCCACGGCCGCTTCCTTCCCACTCCTATCCCTTTCCTGTCCCATCGTCGCCATAACACCTATCTGTGTTGGTGCGACGTAAAGCAGCTACCAAAAAAAAAAAAAAAAAACACTAATCGAAGAGTCGCATAATAATATATCGGGCTTGTTGGCCGTGCGGTTAGGAGCGCGCAGCTGTGAGTTTGCTTCCTGGAGATAGTGGGTTCGAACCCTTTGCGTGGTTTCCCATTTTCACATCAGAAAAATGCTGGGGCTGTACATTAATTAAGGCCACGGCCCTTTCCTTCCTGCTCCTAGGCCTTTCCCGTCCCATCGTCGCCATAACACCTATCTGTGTCGTTGCGACGTAAAGCCACTTGTAAAAGTAATGGTGAAAGCCTGAAAATGTAATGCATTTTCTAACATGGGAACCAATCTAGAAATAAATTGCAAAGGTGAAATAAGTGATTTCTATTCACATTCCTTGTTATCCTTATATGAGTTACAGTACATTGCGCGTAGGAAAAGATGCGACTTTGCTTTTGTTCCGCGAATTTCTGTAGCCATGAAAGAGTCCCTATTTTTCAAGAATGATTCCACACATGATAGATTGTCTGACCGTGCTTTTTTGAACCCTTCTTCTTCTGTCATATCGAAGTTATTCGCGATCACAAATAATAAACATTTGTCTTTTAGTAACAGCTCACGCACAGTGGCTGGTAGAGCTTCATGCGGTACTGGACGGTGCCGTCACAGGACGTTTTACTCTCCTTGCGGAAGGATACTTTCAAATGTTTTCTTTTAATTATAGAAAACAAAGTACTTCGTACTTCGTAAGTACCGCAATGCAATATGTTTCTTTACTATTTCATTAGTGTACTTTTCAAAAAATGAAAATTACGCATGTTCCCTATTATTGTGAATAGCTGCCATAAGAGGCAACTAAATCAGGGATCAGGGGTTCTTAAGTTGGGAGTATGGGCTGTCGACCACAGTTTCCCTAGCTTGAGTCCGGTATTTCTTTCACTCACTTGTTAGGCTTTTCCCTTTCATCTCTCCTATCTGACCTTTTTTGGTCAACTCTTGGTCTCTTCCGACTCCGATGGTAATAGGTTTGCGATACCAAGGGAGTCTTTTTTATTTTCATGACCTTCATGGCCCTTTCCTTTCTTTAGCAGATATCTTCATTTTTTGAAGTGTTTCTTCTGTCCCATTATTATTATTATTATTATTATTATTATTATTATTATTATTATTATTATTATTATTATTACGGAGATATCCGTGGTAGTTAGAGGTGAAAGAAGGTGCGGGCTGGAATAGGTCTCAACTACAAAATTAAAGTTAATTTAAAACTTTAACAAAGGTTATATTTTCGAAACTTAACAATGATGACATAGAATTTGAAAACTTAACAAGTCAACAACAAGCCAAAATCAAATACAAAGAAATTACAAGTGTTAGGGGATAATTACAAGGTCTGGGCTTCGAGCCCCACAATCACCAATCTTGAGCTATTAGCTCAACTTTACCCAGGGTACAAAATAGAACAAAGGGGCAGAAAACCCCATCATGCCAAGGAGCACTTGCTCCTAATTACCATGTTAGGCCTCCTAGAGGCACGCAGAGATCAAATTTAGGAAAGTGCAGACCCGCTCTAAATTTTACAAGCCTATCAAAGGCCACAACAAACTTCACTCCAAATTGCCCTCAAGGCACAAATATAATGGTACAGGGGTACCACGTACCCAATCTACTGGGCCTTCACAGGAAGGAAAACAAAACGAGTTAAATAAATGGCCCACAATACAAAATTGAATGGAGGCGATTACTTGCACTCCTACACTAAAGTTTTTTGTTTAAAAACCTATGTGGCGCTAGGCCGATAATACAGGGGCTAATCCCAAGCTAGAGAGGTGACCCGTATGAGAAAACTTTAATACATTAAGGAAGAGAAGAAACGGTTACGGAAACGTGGTCACCTTAATTTCAAAAATGAAGGGGAGATCGAGAGGGTGAAGCACTCTCTATCCCCGCTTTACAGTAAAATATATTTGTAGATTTTACATAGACAGAAAAGGAATTTACGTTTTAAAGAGATGGGTTACATATTAAAGGATTCG
Organism: Anabrus simplex; assembly: GCF_040414725.1. Lineage (NCBI taxonomy): Eukaryota > Metazoa > Arthropoda > Insecta > Orthoptera > Tettigoniidae > Anabrus > Anabrus simplex. The sequence goes on along the minus strand of NC_090274.1, from coordinate 10,748,231 downwards.
AACCCTCCCCGAGAGTTAAACTGCTGAGCTAGCAAGAAATAAAGATGTTAACAGGCCATTACCTTGTTGAAGAACTGCTGCTTGGAGAAAGAGGCGCGTCCCGTCCCCTGCTACATATTCACACACTGAATTAGATGTTATACTAGTGGCACCGAGACAAGAAAATCAGCAGTTTTTATACCCTCGTGGAAAATTCGAGACCTTTCAGGAATGAGTAGACACACCCTTTCGCTTTTATTGGATAGCTTAGAGCAACAGTTCTATGTCGAAGAAGACATACATGATTGGTTGGAAATAAATTAATGAAATTTGGGATTGGCTAAATTCAAAACAGGCGGATAGAAAGAATTAATGTTGCCAACCCAAAGATAACAGAACAAAATATAGTAAAAACAAAACTTATGAATACTAAATGTCTTCAGGAAAGTTCATTCCATTACACCAGAGTGTATTACCATAGTTTTTTGTAGAGACATCTGTTAGAGAACGTCCACACTTCTTGATCAATTACGAACCAAAACACATCAAAATTCACACAGAGCCATCTTCGGAGAAACTGTTGAGTTACTACAGTATTTTAAAGTTCAGGCTTTCTCCAGTAGAGGAGTTTCAATTGGCGCAACATTAGAATTGGCGGCGTGGAGGTGTACCGCCCGGTACAATTATTATTATTATTATTATTATTATTATTATTATTATTATTATTATTATTATTATTATTATTATTATTATTATTATTATTCCGTCGGAGGGTGACTCATTAGCTGAGTGGTCAGCGTCGAGGCTTTCGGTTCAGAGGGTGCCGGGTTCGATACCCGGCCGGGTAGAGGATTTTAATCGCGTCTGATTAATTATTTTGGCGCGGGGACTGTGTGTTTGTGTTTGTCCCAACACTTTCCTCTTGTTATTCAGACAACACACTACACTACCAACCACCACAGAAACACGCAATAGTAATTACATCCCTCCATATAGGGTTGGCGTCAGGAAGAGCATCCGACCGTAAAACAAAGCCGAATCAAGATATGCGACACAGTTAGTACCCGCGACCCCACAGGTGTGGGAAAAGCGGTGGAAGAAGAAGAAGATTGAGTCTTGAGCAGGCATCCCGGTGTTATTTGACAGAAGTAGGCTGCAAACCGAATCTGAAAAAAATATAATAATATTTTAAATGAACACAACTCTGAAAGGACACAAACTAGTGACATATAACGGTGAAGTTTTCCAGTCTCTCGAAGCAAATGAAATATTAAGAAATACTGATCCTCTATAGCTCCGCCATCAACTGTCGTAGATGATCTGGGCGTTTCTGAAGAGGCATTCTAGGGAAATGAGGAGTGAGGCAGTTTCCCGTTATCTTCCTGGTCGAACCAGACGTTGCTACCACATATCAGTCTGCCAAGCCCACTGAAATTCACGTACCAACCGACCTTACGAGCGACATTTTCCACACTATTCATAACAGGGACTGGCTGAATAAGGATTGGTATTACTGGCATCGCTCATGCTTCAGTCAGTTTCACATTGTCAAAGCCAAGGATGAGACTGCGACAGGTCAGTGTTCTAGTCCATATCGGAAGACACTGCAAACACAAGATCTCGCCAGGAGAGGCACTAATCATAATCAGTATTTAGTAATTATTATAACTAGTGTTTTCTAGTATTATAATCAATTAATTGTTTTCTCCTTCAGGTATTGACATGAATATGCCCTATGGCAAGGAACATCCGAAAATGTGTGTGACGTGACAAAATGTAGGCTTTGCTTGCCAAAGATGTTGTGGCGGTGGATTTGTATAAATCAACGACCTATATTAAACTACATAGACTGGCGGATGACTTATGATATTTGAAGAAGGTTGAAAGTTGCTCCGCCATGTTTCGTGGAGGCAGAAAAAAAAAAGAAGTTGGCGTTGCAACGTAATGTTAATTTGGCTAGTCATTGCCTGCATCCTGTTAATCTACTTTTATCCCCTCTATCTATCTCCTAGAAGGTTGTACAGGGAATTAAGAGAAAAGTGGCTACAGGCTATGTATAGCCAAGTTCCTAATAAAGGAAGTCGTTTGATATCCTCAGATTACTCTCGCATCTGTAGCCTTTACACCTTATTTCAGAAGGTGCTTAAAGCGTTGGAGGATACTGGATCCTTGTGATAAGAATTGTGATGGACAGTCACAAAACAAACGTCTTCATGTTTAGACATTTTGGATAACCTTAAATATAAAACTAGTATAATAATATTCCAATCAATCTGGAAACAGAAAATCAAATCCTAGTTTGCGGGTACTTGGTTCGTGTTGTTGAATAGAGGATGGAGTATGACATTTGCGTGAGCAGCATCTCGCTGCCTTGAGCTTCGACGCCACTGAATAGAACTGATTATGGACCAGGACAGAGGAGGGCTTTGATACCCAAAACTTTGTTTTGTCTCTTGGATGACTACTACTACTGTCCGACTCGTTGACTGAACGGTCAGCGTACTGGCCTTCGGTTCAGAGGGCCCCGCGTTCGATTCCCGGTCGGGTCGGGAATTTTAACCTTAATTGGTTAATTTCAATGGCACGGGGGCTGGGTGTATGTGTTGTCTTCATCATCATTTCGTCCTCATCTGGACGCGCAGGTCGCCTACAGGCGTCAAACAGAAAGACCTGAACCTGGCGAGCCGAACCATTACGACATTTCATTTACTAGTAGTAGTACTAAAATGTTTTTATTCCTCCCCTGAAGGGGGAGGCGGGCCTCTTAGACGGTGACGCCGTCTCTCAGGCCGGGAGATTTGTTGCGATGAAGGAGATGCTCACAGAAGGTGTGAGGGGGTTGGCGGCCGTGGCCTATATCAGGAACTGTCCCGGCGTTCGCCTTAGTGCAGGAAAATGGAAAACAACGGAAAACCATTCTCAGGACAGCCACGGTTGCGGCCAGCCGTGAAGTGCAGCCCTGTCCCTTCTCCCGAATGCAGATGTGTAGAGCCGTGGCCACTCCTCTTCTGCTCGGCTGGCCGGTCGGAGTTCAGAGCTGTTGGACCAGAGACCAGCCGTGGCCACTTATGGGCCGAGACCCACTCTGCATCTAACGACCGCGCAGATGAAGCATCTGCAGAAGTTTGTTGAAGCTGCTGTGTCCTACTGTCGGAAGTCCTTCAAACTTACGAGCGTGATAAGATGACTTGCAACTTCTTCCCTTTCAGAATGTGTTCTGTTACAGGGTGAGGTCAAAGAATATCAGCAAACTGTTAGTGATATTATCCTAACGAAGTTTGTAAGACCTCTATTAACTGACATTGCTTTGGCAAGAACACAAAATGTTAGCCTCCCGGTATACCACTCCAATCCTTCGTCCAGGAAAGTCTTTATATTGTGAGATGAAGAGGTCAACTATGGAATCATACAGGTAATTTTACCGACATTTAATATAACTGATCTCATTTAAGAGCTTCAGTGAACATATGACTATAATGCATAGTGCTTTGTAAGGTGTCGTCATATTAAGAATGCGTTAAGAACTATGTGTCTATGCCTGCCATACAGCGGAGAAATTTTGTCGCAGTCTGTTTGCAAAAACCGTCGCATAGTGCAGACAGTATAGGCAGGGGCGGCCGTACCTTATGTGCTGAAGTGCTGCAGCACATTGCCTATTGGGAAAATAAATTAGTTTAAAATATTATCTACAATCAAATACAGTGCATTGGAAAAGACGTCAGCCAAAGAATAGGAAATTATTCAACTCCCCTCACAACCAGGTAACTACTGGTGCGCTCCACGCCGGGTGCTGTACGACCACAGCTCAGCGAGCTTTTGGCCAGAAACTAGGAACTCTGCCTTTTGCGCATGCGTGCCCAACGTTTCCGATACAAAGAGAATGTGTTCCGACAGGCTGTGGAAACAACAGCTAAGACATCACTTCACAGCGATTCTTCGTTCGAGCACAGAGAGGCAGCACTAGCACTAGTCACACTTGCATTACGACCGATATGAGCTGGCACCCTCTTGACTCAGCGGCAGTATTTAAGAGGGGATCGCTCAAAGCAAACGGGAAAACAAAATACTGTACAGCTGTTCGCGCCAGGTCTTTTAATACCAAAGAGGATAGAATACTACCAACTTGCCTATTCCATAGCCACATTTGTAAATCGATGAACTATAAAAATTGTACGTTTTATGTTGTCCAAATAAGGACATTACATTCTGATTTTCTTTAATTAAAAATGTCTAGTTTATAAATGACACTATAAAAACATAACACATATAATTTCGCATTACGGCGATGCTGGTTTTATTTCAATGATGTTGGTAACATTGGGAAGTTCTGTTTTTGCTCGCTCACACCAAGTGTTTGAGATCGTGAATATTTTGCCATTGCAGGTGTTATTGTGTGTTTAATTATATAGTTTTATAGTTCTTTATGAGGAATGTGTATATGTGTTGGGGTTGTTTGCGTGTTTCTTCCGTGTGGAAAACTCGGTGGAGAGCCTCTTAAAAACCACATACCGGTATGTTCTTAATATTTTTATTTTTTGGAGTGGTGATGGGTTACAGCACACAACTGATTTTCTGCACCAGCCGCCACTGCGTATAGGAGGATGGACACGGCGGTGCCTGTAATGATGGTCTATTGTGAATATTTGTAGCGTTCCTCTTGGATTATGTGTGAAGTTTTCGCGAGTTCTGTGACATTCTTCGTGAATGTAACAGTGGTATACATCGCGAGGAATATTTCCCCTCGTTTGTCGTTGCTGTACGTACGCTCAGTAAACGAGTGAAACATTTTGCTCACTCATGTGCCACGTAAATAACTTCTCATGATTTCAGTTTTCCTTCATTCTCTTGGTTACAGTTTCTTTCTTTTCAGCCGTCCAATGCTGTTTCTGGCTCTAGGAAACCCTCAGGTGTGTGTATCTTGTTCCTGAATGTCTTGATTCATGACGTTCATTTCTTGCAGATGCTTCTTGGTGTTCACGAACCATTTTTGTCATAAGAGTTGCCTTTCCTATTGGGTTTGTTGAAATGGTTACAAACATTCTTAATGAGTCTGTCGTAGGTATGTCCAAATAATTTAACCCTTCGTTTGCGTATTATATCTGAAATCCTGCTGCATGTTTTATATACTTCTTTGTTGCTGCGTAATCGGTATGTATCAGCTCATTACTTGCCCGATGGATGATGATGATGATGATGATTATTATTATTATTATTATTATTATTATTATTATTATTATTATTATTATTATTATTATTATTATTATTATTATTGATTTAAGCCCACGAGGGAGCGCTTTTGACTAGTTCGTTTTGGATGCTCCCTTTTGTTCCCAATAGTTCTTGAGCCCTGCTATTAGTTTTTCCTTTCTTTCTTGGGAAAGAGGTTTGCGAGATTTAACAACTTTTAGTTGAGGGGACCATGAGTTTACCAATTTACAAAATTTGGGGTGGTCTGAGGTATCAGAAATCCCAGCGGAAGCTAAGTCTGTGTTTACATCATTGAGCCACATGCTTCCAGTCTTGTAGGTTCTGATGAGTGAGAAGATCTTCTTCGTAAGCCATTATTATTATTATTATTATTACTAATATTATTATGTTCACCTCAGTAGCGCAACGGTTAGCACTATTAGCTGTCGTCCTTGGAGGCCTGGGTTCGATTCGTCGTACTGCTAGAAATGTAAGAATAGAAGGAAGGCTGGTATGTGGTTGAACTGGTACATGCAGCTCACCTCCATTGGGAGTGTATCTAAAAAGAGCTGCACCACCTCGGGGTGAGAACACGAGTTAACTTATTATTATTATTATTATTATTATTATTATTATTATTATTATTATTATTATTATTATTATTATTATTATTATTATTATTTGCTATTGGCTTTACGTCGCACCGACACAGATAGGTCTTATGGCGACGATGGGAGAGGAAAGGCCTCGGAGTTGGAAGGAAGCGACCGTGGCCTTAATTGATCGATTATTGCAGAAACCAGTCAAGCGCCAAGTCTGTCATTTTTGGAAAAATGAAAGAAAACTGTCTAGCATCAGACAATATGTTATAATAGAGTTGTAATATTTTAGCTTGAAAGTATTCTATCTGTTAATACTTTCTATCTAAGGAAAATTATTTTGTGCTTATTAACTTTGCTGTAAAAAAATCCACGTAACTGGTTTCTGAAATAAACGAGTGTTGCAAACATATTTTTATGGGATAATTCTTGAATTTTGAAAGGATTTTGTCATAAAACCCATATCTGAAGAAATAGAAAATATTTTAATAGGTTTAGACTACAAATAGAAAGGATGAAATCCGCAATGCCTGCTCATCATGACAGGAAATAACCAATCCTCATAAATAAACTCCACAGCACATTCTGTCTCTGTAGTAGGCCGTTGTAAAATGCTGTCATAAAAGTGTTCATATCCCATCATATCTTCTAAAACAAACAGTAACAAAGAATAATGTAGGGCTCAGACCAGGAACTTCCTTGTCTGAGTAAGAAATATAAACTTCTCCTTTTACCCTTGCATTCCGAATAAAATTACGCACGTGAGTTTTCTTGTCTACCACTACTCGTTTCCTTTTAGATACAAGTTCGTCTTCTGAACTTTCAGACATATCACTACGATTATAAAAACACTGCACTAAACAAAAGAAACACTTATTCAATCAGTTGTTCACAAAACTATGAACATGAGATTCCAGAAACGCTACAATAACAATAAAAGCAGCTGAACAGCTGGCTATTCTGGATTCAGAGCAGCAGCGCCAACTGGCAAGATGAGGCACATCACAAAATGTACCAGCGGTGTCACTTAACTGGTTTCTGAACTAAATACGAAATTCAGCGTAAAGCCTGACCATTATAGGAGAACGTTTCTCGACTGGTTTAAGCACCAAAATGTGCGTATACCCTCTTAGTAACATATTTTGCCATTAACTCATTTTTTTCATTTTTTGGCACTTGACTGCTTTCTGAAATAATCGATTCAATTATGGTACAGCCCCCGCATTTGCCTGGTGTGAAAATGGGAAACCAAGGAAACCATCTTCAGGGCTACCGATAGTGGGATTCGAACCTACTATTTCCCGGATGCAAGCTCACAGCCGCTCGCCCCTGACCGCACGGCCAACTCGCCCGGTATTATTTATTATTATTATTATTATTATTATTATTATTATTATTATTATTATTATTATTATTATTATTATTATTATTTCTTCGTTTCGGCCTGCTGTGGACCACGTTATTTCAACCGTTTGCATCCTTGAGCTTTAATTCTTCCCCAGTACTCACGCATTCTCGTTCTGTGAGCCTCCTTTCTTTCATCAGTCCACTTCTTGCCTGTTTTCAACTTTGGCTTTTCTAGGTACCTCTTGTATCCCTGGAGCTTTTTCTGGAGAGGAGCACGTTTCTGGATGTCTTCGAGTGTGATTCCTATTTCTTGAAGGTCTTTTTCAACTTCGATAAACCAGGGTCCCTTGGTTTTCTTGAGAAAGTAGGAAAAGATCCTATTGGTCTGTCTATTATTATTATTATTATTATTATTATTATTATTATTATTATTATTATTATTATTATTATTATTATTATTCATCCTGTGATGTAGTGGTAGCGTGCCTGTCGCTTATTCCAAGGCTCTGGGTTCGTTTTCCGGCCAGTTCAAGGATTTTAATTCTGGACTGGGGAGTAGAAGTTTTCGCTACTGACCTAGTACAGGTTGCCATGGTTGCAATGTTGTCGGGAAATTTATTGATGACGCTATCCATGTTAAGGGGACCAATGACTGAAATTTTGAACGTCTACAATTTAACACTTATCACAACCAAATTTAAAACGCAGGCATATGTTAATAAGATATAGCCACACACAAAATTTGAAGTTGATTAGTTAATTTGTTGCAAAGTTATTTTTTGTCATCTCCGTACAGGCCATGAAGGCCTTTGGACGGTGGAAGGGAAAGGCTTCCACTATCCGTAACCTCGGCACTTGATGGGGTAGAGTGGTTAGCTCTACGTCCGGCCGCCTTTGTCCCCAGGAAATAAACTGGTACTCATTTTTTGTGTAGGCTGAGTGAGCCTCAGGGCCATGTGCACATCCGGAAGTGAAAATCTCTCTTAAATTTTACGACTTCCTGACGGGGATTCGAACCCACGTCCTTCTGAGTGAACCGAGCACGCCTCGGCCAGGCAGCCCCATGCAAAGTTATTAACACATAATATTTATGTTGATATGTTGCATTGAAAAAGCTCCTTGCTGTACAGTTTTCATTTCTATAGTTGGGCAGACTTGTTACAAATACTCATATAATTACTAATAACTCGGGTTTTGCACACAGGTATAAAATATTGGAGATATGTCCGGCTCCATGGCTAAATGGTTAGCGTGCTGGCCTTTGGTCACAGGAGTCCCGGGTTCGATTCCCGGCAGGGTCGGGAAATTTAACCACCATTGGTTAATTTGTCTGGCACGGGGACTGGGTGTATGTGTCGTCTTCGTCATCATTTCGTCCTCATCATGACGCGCAGGTCGCCTACGAGCGTCAAATCGAAAGACCCGCACCTGGCGAGCCGAACATGTCCTCGGACACTCCCGGCACTAAAAGCCACACGCCATTTCATTTTTATTGGAGATATACGTATTTCAGTTGTTTATTATTCATACAATAGCCAAAAATCTAGCTTCGTGCTAGACCTATTTTAGGTGCGAATTGAACGGATAATAAAGTGCAGAACTACTTTTAATTCCTGTACATACAGAATCAGGTGAATGTGATAAGAACTCTCCCACAAGGAGCATTCTATACCTGACAATGAGTTGATAATATGTAAGGGGATATGGGACCGCCTATCTCGCCAATGTTAAATTTGTTAAGTCCATGTTCCTTTTCCTTAGGATCTAATAAAGTTATGATAATGAAATTTCTGCCAAATATTCTTCATAGCTAACTTAACAACCGTTATTTGATTGATGCTTCTTGTTTATAGGGGCCTAACATCCACGGTCATCGGCACCGTTATTTGATTGCGCTTCAGGTGAGTCAGAAAATAACTTTTTTAAAGTGCCAAATTTTAATTACTTTTTATTGAAATAAATAGCCAAATCTCAAAGAGTATTGCTTAAATAAAGAACTAACTCCGTTAAAATGTGAATCAGTATAAAACAGTTTGATGGTGGAAATTACACAGCTCTGTGATAAATAGTCACATTAAAAAAATAAGAAATTGAGCAAACTGCAGTTACAATTTTTCTCACACGTCTGCATGCCTGTCCCATACGAAGGAGAATCTGGATCTTCGTGTGATTCATACAAGTCTTCTAGGTTTCGTCTGGCCTTGTCTTTCGATTCCCTAGCAATTTTTTGCACTGCCTGAGCTAGTGTTTCAGCTTCTCGTAGTCTCTCTCGGTCCAACTCTTTCATGGCATTGGCACAATTCCTTCCTACTTCTAGTCCTAACTCCTGTAATACATGATATATGGCAATGTTACCTTTATTAAAATTGAACACTGTATCCAGAACTCCAAATCTTCGTGTCTTTATGCCCACAAAAGTGCCTTTAGGACTGCGAGATCATATAACATTGTTTAGAAATTCATTGAGGTTTTGACTTTTGCCATGAAGACACTTCTCCAACTGCTGGGGGCTGGACAGATCTCTAAAAATGGACTTTATTTCCTCCATACAGGCAAGAGGAAGATGTGTGTGTGTTTGGAAAGAACATAGAGAATTCTTTCTTCTTTAACTTTTAAATATTTGCACCAGTTACGGCAATCTATTTCATCTCGTTTTCGCTGGAATTACTGGCAATTTTCTTATTGCTGGTGAAGGTTTAAATTAAATTTATGGAAATTTCTAATGGTTGAACTATCGTGTATTATACAGCATTTTAAAGGGAGTCATAAAATACAAAAAAATATGCCGTTAGCTAGAAAATTGTAATTGAAAGTTTTAAGAAACTTACTTGCATTAAAACAGCTGTAAGTTATTCCCTCAGACTTGTTTCTATTCTTACGCGCACAGCCTACAAGGTAAATACAGTATATTCCAGCGGGATTATTGAAATGGTAGGCCGAGAGAACTTTGGAGTCAATATCATCTGACAACGTGAGCGTGAGCTTTGTTCTTTATACACCGTGCCGCTCAGGATCGGCCGTTGGGGGAGGTTTATAGTTACAAAATGATGATAGAACACAACGAAGGTGCATATATACTTGTCATAACAAGGACGCCGATACAAGTGAATTACAGATCTGTTGGTTTGGTTCTACAGTTATGTCTCTGAACGTTTATTTACTTTCTTGTCAGTTTCTGTAACCCCTCCTCCTCTGGCTATGCCCCTGGTGCCGCTACATTTTAATTTTGGCATTTAGAGCTTTCGAAATGGCGTTAGAACGAAACTGATCATGAGATTTGAAAGAGAAATAATTGGGCGATATTTAACTTTAAAAATGAAAATTCAATATGTTGGTTCAAAATCCGCAAAATTTCAGTCATCACTCCCCTTAATAATCAGTTAGTCGGTGTTATTTATGGCATTTTATTTATTTAAAATACAAAATGAAGTAAAAATGGATCAGTTACTGAAAGATATAAGGTGTAGTAAGCAATTTGGCCTATGCGGATGACTTCATGGCAGACTGGTCAAAGCGAGCAATTTTCATGTCTTGGAACTTGGGCAATGAGTATGATATGAAAATCAGCCTTTCAAAGACTAGAGGGATGACAGCAGGGAAGAATCTTAAGAAAATTGAATATCAGGTTGGGAGTACAAAGCTAGAACAGGTAGATAATTTCCAGAATTTAGTATGTGAGTTCTCCTACGATGGTAGTACATTAAGTGAGGCTGAATAATAATAATAATAGTAATTCATTTAGGAAGAAGGTTGCGGGATTGAGGGATGCGTCTGAAGAGCAACATGCGAAGCCACGGAACATCTCGGTGGAAGAACGAGCAAGAAGAAGTCAAAGACTCAAGAATCTTTGGCGAGAGTGTAAAGAGAAGGGTATCAGTCTGCGTGACAGAAGGAAGATTGTGTAAACGTGGCCCACAGGTGGCCGTATCGATTAATAATAATAATAATAATAATAATAATAGTAATAATAATAATAATAATAATAATAATAATAATAATAATAATAATAATAATAATACACGGTGCCCCTTGGACAGAGGAGCGTAAGCAGGCCCACTCACAAAGAATGAGGGAAATTTGGGCCCTAAAGAAGGCCAAGTTCAGTGTCAAATGCAACAAGACTTAACGTGGTCCTTGATGGCCCCAGCGAATTATATATATATGTATAATAATAATAATAATGTTATTTGCTTTACGTGCCACCAACTACTTTTACGGTTTTCGGAGACGCCGAGGTGTCGGAATTTAGTCCCGCAGGAGTTCTTTTACGTGCCAGTAAATCTACCGACACGAGACTGACGTATTTAAGCACCTTCAAATACCACCGGACTGAGTCAACCCGGCTCAGACTGACTCAAGGTGCACTAAAGCTAATGCAGTGTGCTCGCAGTTGCGATCAACAGTGTTCTGTAAGAAGGAAGTCAGCTCCCAGACGAAACTATCTTTATATCGGTCTGATTTCAGATCAACTTTGCTTTATGGGAGTGATAGCTGGGTGGACTCAGGATATCTTATTCATAACTGAGAAGTAATACATGGAAGTAGCGAGAATGATTGCTGGTACAAACAGGCGGGGACAATGGCAGGAGGGTACGCGTAATGAGGAGATAAGGCTAACTTAGAAGTGAACTCGGTGGATGAAGCTGTACGCATAAATCGGCTTGGAAGGTGGGGTCATACGGGGCCAGTGGAGGAGGATAGGTTACTTAGGAGAATAACTGAATCGATCATGGAGGATAAGAAAAGTAGAGGAAGAGCAAGATGACTCAGTTTCTAACGATTCAAAGATGAGAAATATGGAACTAAACGAGAGCACAGAGGTAGTTACGAATAGAGGATTGTGGCGGCGTGAAGGTTGCAGACTGAAAGTTGAAAACCATTATAGTCCAATAATGAAGATGTGTGTACGTTTGTTTATTTATTTCTTGACATGACAATTGGACACTACGATGGCAGCCACCTCTCAATATAGTTACCATACCACTACTACCACACAGTATGTTTTCATTCGTTCCCTGAAGGGTGAGGCGGGCCTCGTAGACGGTGACGCCGTCTCTCAGGCCAGGAGATTTGTGACAGTGAAGGAGATGCTCGAAGAAGGTGACAGGATGGCCGTGGCCTGTACTAGGTACTGCCCCGGTGTTCGTCTTAGTGCAGGAGAATGGGAAAGTACGGAAAACTATTCTGAGGACAGCCGACAGTGGGGACCAGCCCCTCTCCGTCTCCCGAATGCAGAGGCGTAGGGCCACCCCTCCTCTGCTCGCTTGGTTGCCCGAAATGCAGAGCCGTCGGACCACGCACCAGCCGTGGCCAATTACAGCCGCCGACCAGTTATCATAGGCCATATTTCAGGCGGAAGTTACGCAAGAAATAAACGCTAGCAGCACAGTCCCTCTCCTCTCTCCATCTTACTTTGTTGTTCTTATTGTTTTCAATTTTTTTCGCCCTTAACTAGAGTACCTACTCCACCAACTTCGCACCTGAAGTGGATACACACCAATACTGACAATCCGCACATCATCTGAAGTTGGTCTGTTAGCAGCGGAACCTGTACTCACTCACGGGGACCATACTTCTGACCTCTAGTGGCGCTAGCTAGAACTATTACAAGCGTCGTGAGCACAGGCGGAATAGAAGGGAACAGAATGTATTCACTATGTTATACTGTACATACAATAGATATTGTCAATGAAAATAATCAGTAACCAGGGTGGCGCCGCTCGCCCACTTTGTGGAGAAAACATTACATTTTCATTCCAGTTTAGCCGCCTGAAACTAGGAATTATTATAAAAAGCAATTTGTACAAACCCTGTTGTCGTATCAGCTAATTCTTTCCTTTATTTTCTTTAATCATCAACAAAATTATTAGCGGAAATAGGAGCGTTCGTCGCGACTAACCAGTTCCTATAACGCCACAGGAAGTAGTGGAAACTTGTGATGAAGGGCAGCCGGGGTATGATTCACCCGCTTTCCGCGCGCATTCGTCAGTCTGGTAGTCGCTTTAGTGGCTGATAGTTTCTTAGATGTAATCAAATACTAAATGATTTTTAATCGTATAATCACGTCAGTTGTAACACATGTGTAATATTTTTCCTTTGGTGAAAGTTTTATCGTATAGTATTGAATCAAAATCTCAAACAACTATTATTACCGCAGTTAAGTTGTCAACCTTTACCTCTCTGTTGAAATTCACTCAGAGAGCATTTAAAAAAATTACCATTTTGTAGGTTTTCGTTTCAGTTCTGTGTTTATACACCCCCGCCCCCCCCCCCCCCCCCCGCCTGATATATCCCACAAACCCGGCTACTTCTTTTTGTCTGTATAATTTTAGCCCCCACCCCGCCGACTTCTAATTCCCAATCGCCGCTACTGAAAATATTATTTATTTATTTATTTATTTATTTATTTATTTATTTATTTATTTATTTATTTATTTATTTATTTATTTATTTATTTATTTATTTATTTATTTATTTATAAAGGGAACAGAGTAGAGCACTATTCTTGAGGGATAATGGATAAAGCTCAGTTTATTCTCTCGTGCTTATTATATTTTATGTATCGGTATCCTGCCAGCTCCGTGGTCGGTCGGCGGTTGTAGAGTAAGCTCAGGTCTACAATTGTACGGCCACCAACCCCCTCTCCTTCTCCGAGCATCTCCCGGCCTGAGAGACGGCGACACCGTCTAAGAGGTCGCCTCCCCCTTCAGGGGAGGAATGAAAACATTTTAGTAGCTCTCTGGTCTACGAGTAGTACGGCTGCCTCTCACCCAGAGGCTCTGAGTTCGATTCTCGGCCAGGACAGGGTTTTTACTTGGATCTGAGGGCTGGTTCGAGGTCCACTCAGCTTACGAGATTACAATTGAGGAACTGTCTCACATGGAGATATTGGCTCCGGTGTAAAAAGCCAAGAATAACGGCCGAGAGGATTCGTCGAGCTGACCACGCGTCACCTCGCTGCGATCGCTTGGTAGGCTGGAGGCCCCTCAGGGCAAGCAGTATCAGAGGATTTATTTGTTTATTTTAATCTATCATATGCCAAAATCTGTAATGTGTTTTGTAACTCTGTTAAATGAGGTTATTTTAAATCCTGCATTAAATCTTGCATTCTAAAATTATAAAAGACTACAAAAATAAGAAAGAGAAAAATGTTTTTCAACTTATCTCAGTTATTTCTGGGCTCGCTGAAACTACCAAGCTTCATTTTGGTCTTTGGGCGGGATTTTTAAGAACGGATGCCCTTTCTGAGGCCACGTGAATTTTGAAATAAAACTCTCAACACAGGATCGACCGGGACCAATGGTCAACGATTATACGAACATTTAATCACTCCATACTATAAATAGTCAACGATTATACGAACATCTAATCACTCCATACTATAAATGGTCAACGAGATTATACGAACATCTAATCACTCCATACTATAAATGGTCAACGATTATACGAACATCTAATCACTACATATTATAATAACATTTTAAGTCATTCATTCCAGTTTACATTTTAAGCAATTTTAATGATCAATTTGTTTTAATAGACATAATATAATCTTATTGATTATTTTTAAATTTGTTAAAATTCATATTTTATTAATGTATCTTAGACATTCTTTCGTTATATATACCAGGATCAGGGCCCTGACCCACCATGGTTTATGTTATCTATAGCTGATGATGCTCACTAAGATTGAGCGAAACATGTCCTACTTGTAATGAAATGGTTTTATCCTAAATATAAAGGACATTCTGTATTGGAAAGGTGGTTTTCTATTAATGTAATAATTTCTTATTCTGAAATCCAATACGGTTGTAAAATGAGATTTATAACTTGTAAAATCGACCGGGATTTGAACTAGGGCGGTTGATATAATTCGAGCATCTCATTCGAAACCTCTAAGTCTCCGAAGCGTAAAAGTTTCGCTGATGCTTCGGACATATTCCCACTTGGATGATGCGAAACTTGGAAGTTTGGCATTAAATATGGTTCTAAGTAAACTAAAATTTCAGATACCGTTATTAATAAACGCTTTACGTTGCACCGACACAGGTAAGTCTTATGGCAACGATGGGATAGGAAAGAGCTAGCAATGGGAAAGAAGCGGCCCTGGTCTTAATTAAGGTACATTCCCAGCTTTTGCCTGCTGTAGAAATGGGAAACCACGGAAAACCACCCTCAGGGATGCCGACAGTGGGGTTTGAATCCACTAATAAACGCTTTAAAAAGGGTCACATGCCCTACACTAAAACGGTAATTTACCCATGAAGTAAATAAATTCCAATTTTTCTGTAATTACGTTTTTAAAACGTTGGAAATTGCTACGAAAGCCACTTCCTCAAGAGCGAACCATACGGATAACTCGTTAGGTGCCAGGACCATATCCTCTGTGGGTAGGGGTGGTAGAATAACACCCACGGTATCCCCTGCCTGTCGTAAGAGGTGAGTAAAATGGGCCCCAGGGGCTCTGTACTTTGGAGCGTGGGTTGGCGACCACGGGGCCCTTAGCTGAGTCCTCGCCTTTCTTCCACTTCCTTGTGCCAAGTTCCTCACGTTCATCTATTCTATCCGACTTCCCTTGGTCAACGCTTGTTCTTTTCCGACCCGGACGGTATTGGAGCACCCAAGGTCTAGGGAGTCTTTCATTTCTACGCCCTTCGTGGCCCTTATCTTCCTTTGGCCGATACCTTCATTTTTCGAAATGTTGGATCCCTTCCATATTACCTCTCTGATTAGTGTTATATAGAGGATGGTTGCCCAGATGTACTTCCTCTTAAAACAATAATCACCACCACCCCACTACCAGGACCATATGGTATTTAAGTCTCGGAAAGACACAGAATATATCGTTGTTGAAAAACAACGCGTGTCATTGGACTCCCCTCACTGCTCAGAAGACCCTGGAGAAATAACCGACTTCAACGACATCCTACTGTCAGTAAGAAGTTCTCCCAACAGCAGAACCATCTGTACTCTTCTCTAGTGAAGTCAAATACCCCACTATCAACCTAACGCTGTTCAGACTGTAGTATGAAGTTATAACTACGGCTGGGAAGTTGAGAAAAAATACCTTCTTTTTTTTCGAGTGTCCGAAAACGAGGCCCAACATAATATATGTTCATTCCGGGTCATTATAGGCCAGAAAATGGTGGGGGGTTGTCCTTTTTGGCTTTTCAGCGTTTTCGGTTAATTGGTATTTTTTAGCCTTTCTTTTTAGGTCTTAACGGCTTTTTCTTTTTTGCAATTTTACCTTCTTTCAGTTCGAATCATCATTAGTTCAATAATCATCTCTGAAACACCTCTTCTGTGTTAGGAGAGAAAATGAATTGAAAATGAAATACAGTAAAAACTGAAGTAATGCTTGAAAACATCCAGTGTGTAAGATAAGTGAAATACTGATAGCAGAAGAGTGTTTTTTAAAAGGAAGATCCCGCTTGCTTCAAGTATTAACCCTTAATATCCGTTGGTGAGGAGAGAAGTTTCTCGATGATTCGCAACGTGTTGCCTGAAAACCGACGATCCTTTTCACCTAAGAACCTGGAGATGACTATTGTGATATACAGCAAAGCCAACTGACGTAAGGTTCCCGAACTCCAATATCTGTAACCCTCGTGTGGTTAAGCCAGATATGCTTCCAGTTATACTAATTTCCATGTCTATCTCCGGGATGTCCATTGCGGGTTAGCTGAATTCATTATAGCTGGGAAGAAACAACTCATTCTAAATTCTTCAAGTACTTTTTCTTAACAAGCACGGAATTCCTTGTTTTTAAATTGAATACTTTTGCACTCTATGTTGTTTATCATCAGAATTTTACATTTTTAAACATTAAATTCATTAAATATGTAATTAAGCTTATAATTAAGAATGAATTTGCATCGCTTTTTAATGAACGTTTTGCCAGTGTTAGGTGCTGCTTTGATATTTTATAGGTCTTCAGCTTCCGAGCCCTAGTTACAGCTCGTTTTCAACCATGAAGATCTATTACTGTATGCATGGTCCTCCGAAGCCGAACGCCATTAGTCGGGGGGAAAAAAGAAATACAAGGCGTGTTTGAATAAACTGAGCGAGATCGTTTTACACAAGCGCAGATAGGCTAAGAAAGATAAAGTACCATACTCTCAACCACTTTTTCATAGACTGTGCCTTTCTCTGCGCGATTGAAGTGATTGATAAGTGGGAGAATGAAACAATGCTCCTAAAATACCTGAACCTTTTTTATATATAAAACGCGGTGTATGCTAGCATACCGGCGGTAATTTATTCCCAGCTGGACCAATGCCTGTTGAAAAGCTACATCGATCTTACATGTTGGCTTTAAGGACGACCAAAGAACTTTACAATAAAGATATCCGTTCATTTCTCCACCAATCCTTTTCGATGACATTGTCATTCATTGGATTTTGATGTTGTTAATTTAATTTCATGTGCTGTGCACGCATGACAAGGACAATAAAGAACTTGAAGTATTACAACGTCAGTGAAGCTTGCACGGGCTCGCTCGAGATAACGATGAGGTGTTCTTGTTGCTCTCATCAGTCCATAGATGGTTTGATGCAGTTCTCCATGCCAGCCTATCCTCTGCTAATATTTTCATTTCTACGTAACTACAACATCCAATTTCTGTTCTAATCTGTTTGTCATATTCAAACCTTGATCTACCCCTGCCGTTCTTACCGCCTACACTTCCCTCAAAAACCAACTGAACAAAACTGGATGTCTTAAGATATGCCCTATCATTCTGTCTCTTCTTCTCGTCAAATTTCACCAAATCGTTCTCTTCTCACCAATTCGATTCAGTATCTCTTTATTCGTGACTCGATCTATGCATCTGACCGTCAGCATTCTTCTGCAACACCACATTTCAAAATCTTCTTTTTTCTGAGGTAGTATTCGTCCACGTTTCCCTTCCATACAATGCCACGCTCCAGAAGAAGTCTTCAAAAACGTCTTTGTAACACCTATATCAATATTCGAAGTGAGAACATTTATTTTCTTAAGAAAGCTCTTCTTTGCTTGTGCTAGTCTGCATTTTATGTCCTCCGTACTTCTTCCACCGTTAGTTATTCTACTACCCAAGTAACAACATGCTTCTACTTTCTTTAAGACTTCATTTCCTATTTCGATCTATTTGGAGGCTGAACGGTAAGTCGTATCACAAAATAGATAGCACAACCGGGCGAGTTGGCCGTGCGCGTAGAGGCGCGCGGCTGTGAGCTTGCATCCGGGAGATAGTACGTTCGAATCCCACTATCGGCAGCCCTGAAGATGGTTTTCCGTGGTTTCCCATTTTCACACCAGGCAAATGCTGGGGCTGTGCCTTAATTAAGGCCACGGCCCCTTCCTTCCAACTCCTAGGCCTTTCCTATCCCATCGTCGCCATAAGACCTATCTGTGTCGGTGCGACGTAAGGCCCCTAGCAAAAATACAAAACAAAACAGATAGCACAATTGCATTCACCATGAACAGATCTACAACTTTGGTCCTGTCACATTTAGTCGTATGCCAGTCCTCTGTATAGATCAGATGTAAGGCTTTTCAGGAGTTTGCTCTATTAACCAGCGTTTCGTCTTAGGTCTGATACTAGACTCATCAGAGTGGGATGTGTCAGACCCTATTCACTGACGCTGGGGTGTATGCAGCTGAACGCAAACCCAAACGCAAAGTAAGTTAGTTCATTCCCTCTCCTCACGCGAGGAGGGGCGGGCCATCATCTCAACGAGGAGCTCTTCGGCCGTATATAAAGGAAAAGAATCAGAGAAGAAGTGTAAGGTATAGGGGGTATGTGTCGTACATACCAGAGGGGGAAGACAGTTACTGAATCGGCGCGAGGACACCGTGACAACAAGCCGGGACCCAGGGAGGACCCGCAAAGCACTCCACGCAAGCAAACCCCCATAAACACCAGGGATAAGTGAGGAGAATTTTATTTACATATCTACGTATATCGGGCGCGCAAATCGGAAAAGACAGATTATTACAGAGAGTTACAGAAGTAGTTACATATACTGAGCGGGTACAATGGGAGGGTTCGGGGTGAAGTTGGCGTAAGGAGTAGGATAGTATTGTGACATGAGATAATAGGGGGTCGTGGTAATGTTGGTCAGTGGGTAGGATCTGACACATCCCACTCTGATGAGTCTAGTGTCAGACCTAAGACGAAACGCTGGCTAATAGAGCAAACGCCTGAAAAGCCTTACATCTGATCTATTTTTGACATGCTCTATTGGTGAAAAATATCTAATTCCCTCCATGGGAAACTAATTAAATAAATGTTAATACTATTATTTTGTCAATTTTGAATTACCCCAGAATATTGAACAGATTGATTATAAATTATCTGACCACCCCAATCCGCACTTCAACCTTGATCCATAGATGTTAGATTTTTCGATTCGAGGTAAGTTTTGTACTTTTTATTTATTTATTTATTTATTTATTTATTTATTTATTTATTTATTTATTTATTTATTTATTTATTTTATTTATTTATTGATGCCTTTATTTGTGGCAAAGTTAGGGCTCTTGGCCCTCTCTTACACTTAACCACATTATGCGGCTTGATAATGATACAAATTTAATATTCAAACTTAATACACTGTATATAATATAATAATATAACTTAATATGGACTAAACTAAAATATCTACATCCTAAGTATAAAATGAACAAAATAAATTCAATATTAACTACTCTTCGTGGAATTCATATAATACAACAGTAATTTATGTAAACTTTTGGGAACTATTTACTCAAGACATTCACTCACACATTCATACATAACTACATAATATAGCCTACGTATTCAAGAGGAAATCTTTAGACTGTCCTTTGAAGGTAATTAATGAGGAACAATTTCTAATTTTAGCGGGTAAAGCATTCCATATTCTATCGCCCGACACAAGGAAAGAATTACTGAAGGCAGATGTATGATGTGGAGGTATTGCAATCGTTGACCCAGAACGCGTGTCACGGTCATGAAAGGAAGATAGAAAACGGAAATTATTGAATAGATATTCAGGTATATTTTCAGTCCAGAGTTGATAGATAAGGGTTGATACATGCTGATTTCCCTGCTGCTCTACTTTTAACCAAGAAAGTTGTGCATAAAAAGGGGATACATGCGAGGCAAAATTCAATGAAAAAATAAATCTAATGCCAGAGTTTCTAATTTTGTTCACTGGTAGCATCCAGCAACACAACATCACAATAGTTAAAGATTGGAAGTATCAGTGTTTGAACAAGTCTTATTTTTAAGTTGAAAGGTAATACGCGTATAATTTATAGTCTGACATGCGTATAGGAAAGATAGAATCATTAAATTCGACACGCACATTGGCACGGCCTGTTGTTATATGTTACACAAATTGTATAATTCCAGCTACCACATAAATATCCGAAAAATAAAACAATGTGTGAAAACTGTACCCAAATTTCGCCCTATTGAATGTTCCTATCTAACCCATAAATATAGGAGATAAGAGAAAATGTTATAGGACCAACTCTATGGAAAACGGTTGTTTTCAAGACACCTCACTATGGTGTGGAAAAGAAGTCACACTCTTTAGTGTCAGGTCATACTGGTTTGTACGATGAGTGCTTCTGCAACAATATACATCACCACTTTATATACACTGCCTCAGACCTCAAAACGGTCTATGTAGGATGCTCATTCCTTGTGTATAATGATAATTGAGATTTTTTAATAAGGGATAGAGGTTAGCACCTTCTACCACCATTTTTTCAAGCGGAACTTTTGCTATTAAAGAAAGCAGTAAGTTGGTGCTTACAAAATAATTATAGTGCTCAAATATCCAGTGATTCTCAGTCTTCCACCACCGCCATAAGAGACAAATATAATTGGCCTCAAACATTAGGAATTGAATCTTATCCAGCAGCTTACATGTCTGCTTTAGTTGGGTGAAAGGTCACGCTAGAACTGTTGGAAATGAGAGGGCGGACGTGTTAGTAAGGTCTTCAGCTCGGTGGGATGAAGATTATTTCAGCTTCTCCACGTGTCCCGTATCTCATGCGTAATATTAGAAGTGAAGTGGAGAGATTTGGAACTCTATGGACCGAGCTCGATAGCTGCAGTAGCTTAAGTGCGGCCAGTATCCAGTATTCGGGAGATAGTAGGTTCGAACCCCACTGTCGGCAGCCCTGAAAATGGTTTTCCGTGGTTTCCCATTTTCACACCAGGCAAATGCTGGGGCTGTACCTTAATTAAGGCCACGGCCGCTTCCTTTCCACTCCTAGCCCTTTCCAGTCCTATCGTCGTCATAAGACCTATCTGTGTCGGTGCGACGTAAAGCAACTAGCAAAAAAAGGAACTCTATGGACAAATAGCATGAAGGGAAATGTCGCGCGGGAGTTGTTCTTTCAAACCGTTCATCAACGATTTACTTGAAAATTCTTCAAACCCACTTACACAGTTCGTTACTGGCCATGGTAAATTTAGAAGTTTCTTCCAACGGTTTAAAATATAATCACCAGAGGGTACCTTTTGTCAGTGCCAATCAGAACAAAGAGTATCTCATTTAATTTCCAATTGTCCACTACACGCTGTAAAGGAACAATTTGTTAGAACACCTGAGTTTCTGCAATGCAAACTTTTCCCCGACAGTTCCTGATATATTCTTAGATAATGTTTTTAACTCATTGTAATATTCTTTGCAGTATTTTGTTCTACCAGGTAATGCATTAATAACATTTAATATTGTTTTCTTTCTTAATCTGTCAACCCTTCAAGGTTGATTTTTCCCTCGGACTCAGCGAGGAATTCCGACCTCTACCGCATCAAGGACGGTGTACTGGAGCGTGAGACTTTGGGTCCGGGAAATACAACTGGGTAGTAGGACTCACCTGCTATGCTGAACAGGGACCTTGTCGGGGGATGGGAAGATTGGAAGGGATAGACAGGGAAGAGGGAAGTAAGCGGCCGCGGACTGAAGTTAGGTACCATCCCGGCATTTGCTTGGAGGAGAAATGGGAAACCACGTGAAAAACACTTCAATGATAGCTGAGGTCTGAATCGAAACTCTCTCTACTCAGTTGACCTCCCGAGGCTGAGTGGACCCCATTCCAGCCCTCGTACTACTTTTCAAATTTCGTGGCAACCGAGCTCGATAGCTGCAGTCGCTTAAGTGCGGCCAGTATCCAGTAATCGGGAGATAGGGGTTCGAACCCCACTGTCGGCAGCCCTGAAGATGGTTTTCCGTGGTTTCCCATTTTCACACCAGGCAAATGCTGGGGCTGTACCTTAATTAAGGCCACGGCCGCTTCTTTCCCATTTCTAGGCCTTTCCTATCCCAACGTCGCCATAAGACATATCTGTGTCGGTGCGACGTAAAGCAAATAGAAAAAAATTCGTGGCAGAGCCGGGAATCGAACCCGGGCTGTCAACTACTCACACTAACCACTACACCACAGAGGTGGAACCCTCTGTGGTTAGGGGGCGCAGATGAAGTATGCACCCACGGTATCCCCTGCAGGTCGTAAGAGGCGACTAAAAGGGACCCCAGGGGCTCTCAACTTGGGAGCGTGGTTTGGCGACCGCGGGATCCTTCGCTGAGTCCTGGGATTGCCTCCACTTACTTGCACCAGGCTCCTCACGTTCATCTATTCTATCAGACCTCCCTTGGTCAACTCTTGTATTTTCCGACCCCGACGGTATTAGAGCATTCGAGGCCTATGGAGTCTTTCATTTTCACGCCCTTCCTGGCCCTTGCCTTTCTTCACCCGTTACTTCATTTTTCTAAGTGAAGGATCCCTTCTTTTTCTTTTTTCGCTCCTCGCTGTGGGTGGGGTACGCAGACTAAGAATACACCCACGGTATCCCCTGCCTGTCGTAAGAGGCGACTAAAAGGGGTGACCAAGGGATGATTGAATTAGAACCATGAAACTACTTGTGATTAGTACCATCACGTGGAGAAAGCCAAGGGTCGCCTTTACTTGCGAGTAGAACCAGTATGTTAGGTACACTGTGAGATTCCAGTTCCTGTTATTAGTACCACTATATGCGGAACATCACGGGCTTACGTTGCCTGTGATTTGTACCATTAAGTGAGAAACACCATGGGTCTAGGCGTTGCCTGTGATTAGTACACCTATATGAGGTGCGCCATGGGTTTGCGTTGCCTATGAGTGGCGCCATTATGTGAGAAACACCATAGGTCTGCGTTACCTTTACGACGTACAATGCTTGTGACTAGTACCATAATTTTCAGAACACCGTGAGTTCACGCTACTTTTGATGAGTACCGCAACATGAGAAATACCATGGTTCTACTTTACTAGCGATAAATGCCATTATGGGGAACCGTTGACATGCATATTGAACCCCTTTAGACATCAAGCATCATCGATTCAGGATTGTGCTTTGGAAGCAGTTCGTTGGTCAGTCATATAGTTTCTGGGAAGGTGAGGCATTGCGGGTCGGATCCACTGATTGTTTTGAATTCATATTCATCCATTCATTCTTCATCATCACGTTTTGAATTCTGGTCAGTGAATGAATTTGGTACTCTTAAATTGTCATTGCATTTCGTCTCATTTCGTACCATTAGGGACCGATGACCCAGATGTTAGGCCCCTTTAAACAACAAGCATCATCATCATCATCATCATCAAGCGAGGCGGAAACATTTAATATTGTATTCTTATAAAATATAGCCCTAACATACTTTTCGGTAAAATAGGGCTGCCTTCCTTGGAGAATTAATAATAATAATAATAATAATAATAATAATAATAATAATAATAATAATAATAATAATAATAATAATAATAATAAAAGTTACATTGGTGTCTTTGCTGGTGGCACCTAGTGTTTACTGTGCAGTATGTCTTCTGGTATGGGCTAGAGCATTTTTTTTGACTTTCATTGATCTGTCTCTGTCTTATCGTTGGCTTTGACAATATGAAAGTGGCTGAGGTATGAGCGATGCTAGTAATGCCATTCCTTCTGCAACCAGTCCCTGCTATGATTGGTGTGAAAATGTTGCTCGTAGGGCCGATTGGTGCATGCATTTCAGGGGGTTTGGCAGACTGATACGTAATAGCAACTTCTGGCTCAGTGAGGAAAGCAACGGGTAACTACATCACTCCTCATTTCCCTAGTACGTCTCTTCAGTGATACCTAGGTCATCTATGACAGCTCATAGGTGGATCTGTCGAGGATCCAACCAGCCCTCGGGCTGATGACTAAACATACATACAAGTTACATTGAAGGCGACTTATAGCGGTCTAGAAGGTGGGTGGGAGGGATGCCATTATAAATAAAACTCGTCCCATCGTCGCCATAAGACCTATCTGTGTAGGTGCGACGTAAAGCAACTTGTAAAAAAAGAAAAGTAATCACCACTACCACTACTTAGCAAGCGGTCTTCCAACTAAAGGACGAGCAGATCCACTGCCTTCCTGGTAATGGGAGTAGAGTACTCGTCAAATCAACATCATCACGAACAATCGAACAAATGGTGAAGTGGATTTATGGATCCTACCGCCTGTTTCGAAATGTCAAGTACCTAACCGGTGGAGGTCGCTAAGCAGATTTACGAACCTGCCATACCGTACTTTTGGTCAGTTTCATAGTGACCGGCCGTTTGTTTGTTTGTTTGTTTGTTTGTTGTTTTTTTCACGTGGCCCAATTCCAGAATTCCTTGTTGATTTAAGAGAAACCTTTTAAATGTGAGGTTACAAAGAAATTTTGTAATCAGCGTTATCTGTCACTGATCGTGAGAAGCGATAGTAAAAAGTGTTTGAGACAGTTGCATTGGAAACCTGATTCATATCAGCCGGCACCATATTTATTCATGTCATTCTGTGTCCTTAAGCAGGCCTGTTTAGGTCAAGATTATTGAATTTATTTAAATGAAGTGAAATCAGTAGCAAGATCGATATTTCGATTAGTTTTTGTATCGCAGCAACAGTTGCTGCAACAATTTCTTGTTTGTAAATGGCTAATAAACATTAATATAGAGATCGTCGAATTCGTGAACAATGTTAAAAATTAATTTGATAAGGGGATGGAAGTTCCAACGGGCGTAATGTATGAAGCAGAAGAAGCTGTCTATCTCATTGCCAGAAAAAATGACTTAAAAACTGTATTCCTTCAGGAATTGCAGTATTTTTTATTCCATTGGGGATCAATTTGCAACGAAAAGCTAGCGATTAGCATTAAATTTTACAATGCATAAGGCAATAAATTCATAAATATATATACTCAGAATTATATGTAACTTCATTATATAAAATAACTCATAATTTCGATGTACTCCTGTCCTAAGAAAGAAACGGCTGCATTATAAATCACCTTTTAAGCTTACGTCTGAATTTGTTGAATAGTATTTCTTTTTCATCTGATGGCAGTATCTTAAACATGTTAACTCCACAGTGAAATGCCTTGGACGAGTGTAAATTATAACGATCTTTTTAAGAAGCAAACCGTATTTTCACTGTCGAACACACAGTTATAACATACCTGTAAAAAGCACATTATTAAGCAGTGTATAAAAATATTTCCAAATATTGAATGTGACTTGGTAGAGTTAACCCGCGGTGGTTCGCGTGATGGGTCGCGCGCGGTCGATTTGACCGGGGAATATAAAAACAAGTTTTTGTAGCAAATCACATTGTACTGTGTAAGAAAATTATATCCGTTTAACAAAATACTAGATTTTATAGCAAAACAAGCTGTATTATTAAAGGAAAATTGATCCATGAAATTACAAATTTTCTTGCAAAACGCATTGTATTGTTAAGTAAAAATATATCCATGAAACAAAATACAGTTTATCATGCTCTTATCTAAATTCGAGGGATCCATTCTGGTGAACTCTGGCGCCCATACTACGGACATTTCGGTTAATTATGCTTATTTAATGCAAAATACATTGTATTACCAAAGAAAAGCATATCTATGAAACTAAATGCACGTTTTTGTAGCAAATCACATTGTATTATTTAAAAAAAATATCCGCGAAACTAAACACCAGTTCTTATAGCACAACACAATGTATTACCCACGGAATTCACAAAATATTTCTATACCTACAAGAAAGACCGCGGACGGCGAACGTCAGGAGTCGCACACGGCATAAAGGACCAGGCTTACAGAAAAAGCTTTCTACTGACTGACTCGTGACGAAAGTGGGGAACAGCGAACGCAAGCATGTGTAGTGGACTAGTCCACTGAAAGGTGCAGGAAGGGATGAAGCTTTATACTGTGGAACTATTTCGAAAGAACAAAAAATAACCGTGACGTGACCCTTCGCGAGTTTTAAGAACGAAATATGTCATTTTTGTTTTAATAGTGTGCATTTTGATTCCTTATTTAATAATGGTTTGCTTTTTGTTCTTTTAACTGGTATGTTGTAGTGTAATATTTACAGAACGAAGTATCAAATATTGAGAAAGAAGGGTTATCTACAATCTGCACAAAAATCAGTCTGAGGAGATCAGAATGGATGGTTATGAAGAAGAAACAGCTATCCAGAAAGGAGTGAAGCAGGGTTTCAGTTTGTTCCGATTCGTTTTCAGTGTTTACATAGAGCAAGCGGTAAAATGAATCGAAAAGAAATTTGGAAAAGAAATCACAGTTCAAGGGGAAGAAATCAAAACTCTGAGTTTTTCTGATAATATTGTATCTGGGTCTGCAGAAGATCTGTAGAAATTGCTGAACTGTATGGACACATTCTTGGAGAAGGTCCACAAGATTAAAGGAATGTATTCGAATAGAAATTCCTCTAGATGATGACCATCCATTCAACCCAGCCACCCTAACCACTTTTATCCAGCACGGAATGATATTCTCAGGCGATCAATCTATTTGCACCCCCTTTCCCCGACCAGCGACCATGAATTTAGTCATAAATCAACAATATAACCTCTTTTAAGTGACCGCAAAGCAGTTTAAAACTGTATTTACAGTGCGGTAGTGTACAGTCGCTCAAAAAAAAAAAAAAAAAGAATGAGCGCTAGGTATTGTATAAGCTCCTCGCAGGTACACTTCTCGGAAACACTGAACCTATAGATATAATGTTTGTTGTGAGTATCCGTAGTGTGAATATTATATTTATATAATTGTTGTTTGAGTCATCAGTCCATAGACTGGTTTGATGCAGCTCTTCACGCCACCCTAGCATATGCTAATCTTTTCATTTCCACGTAAGTACAACACCCTACATCTGCTCTAATCTGTTTGTCGTATTCATACCTTGCCGTTCTTACCGCCTACATTTCCCTCAACACTAAATGAACAAACAAGACCCGGGTGTCTTTGTCTGTTCTTCTGGTCAAATTTCGCCAAATCGATCTCCTCTCACCAATTTGATTCAGTATCTCTTCATTCGTGATTCGATCATTCTTCTGTAACACCACATTTCAAAAGCTTCTTTTTTCCTTTCTAAGCTAGTTATCGTCCATGTTTCACTTCTATACAACGCAACGCTCCAGACGAAAGTCTTCAAAAACATCTTCCTATTTCCTATACCAATGTTCAAAGTAAGCACATTTCTTTTCTTAAGAAAGGCCTCCCTTGCTTGTGCTAGTCTGAATTTTATGTCCTCCTTACTTCTGCCATCGTTAGTTATTTTACTATCTAAGTAACAATATTCATCTACTTCCTTTAAGACTTAATTTCCTAATCTAATATTTCCTGCTTCACCGGACTTCGTTCGACTGCACTCCATTACTTTTGTTTTGGACTTATTTATTTTCATCTTGTACTCCTTCTCCAAGATTCTGTCCATACCATTCAGCAATTTCTCCAGATCTTCTGCAGACTCAGCTAAAATAAGAATATTATCGGCAAATCTCAGGGTTTTGATTTCCTCTCCTTGGATTGTGATTCCCTTTTCATTTTCCTCTTTGATTTCCTTTGCCGCTTGTTTTATATAAACACTGAAAAGGAGAGGGGAGAGTCTGCAGCCTTGGCTCACTCGTTTCTGGATTGTTGCTTCCTTTTCACAGCCTTGAATTCTTATCACTGCAGACTGATAGTAATTAAGTCGGATAAAATATGAAATGCTCATTGTTTCTGCAGCTACTGTACTGCATGCACTATTCTCATCGATACTAGAGAGAAGTGAGTGTGTGGAAGAGAAACATGAAATATGTTCTTTCTTTGGGAGAAATCATTTCGTAATAAAGGAGAGTGTTATATGAGATCTCAGTGTGATATAGCAAACGAGTTCAAGTGCGGAAGATGTCAACTATAAAACTGTATTCTGAATGGTAACCGTTACCTGAAGAAATACGAGGAAAATGTTGTGGCAGCCGTACACTGCTGTTTTCGTGCAGTACGATCGATCCTGTAAGACCAGGTTTATTTAACCTCAGTTAACATTTAATTGCATGTTAAAATAATTTAACAGTGAACTTAACCATTGGTTAAAACTAACAATGTGTTAAACTCTCGGTTACCTTAACTGCTCAGTTTCAAGCAGTTAAATTCTCTGTTAGCTCGAAATACGGGAGGTGCATTCGATGCAGAACTTCTGTAATTGGAATACGATAGGCCTCTTCCAGAAAGAGAAACAGATTATTTTCATACAGTTCCCTTTCATTTTCTTCTTCTTTTTACTGTGCGCACCACGTCGAATCACTGTATGATTTAAATATTACTAACCAAAAACTAATAAACGTAAGTACGAACAATTTAGTGGGAGTTGTTTATTTATTATATAATTAGGAATATTATATCCTTCTACGGTTAGTAACAAGTTACATTTATTTTACACAGTGTGATCTATCACGTCGTCTTACTACAACATACAAACATGACCAGATCACAAATAAGGGATTCGGCATCTTTCATATTGCAGTATATCGTGATATTACAGTTTGTTTCACTTGCGTTATCATACGTTGGCTAACGTCAGTGTGCACGTTGAATTCACCACAAATATTCTACCAAGCCTCACTTTTAGCTTTGAGCACGGATTCATTAGTTTGCTTACTTTCTATAACAGGTACATACTTGGAAATAATTCCCAAAAGAAGAGAAATTTCAACCACCCATTCTCTTCTCGGCTTTTTTCATATTTGTCTATAGAGCAACAGGAAATTCACAGTCAACTCGAAAAATTCTAAGGCCGTTATTACATTACATCAGGTATATTGGACAAACATCGCAGTCTTCTTTCCGACAAGGCTGTGTGAACAAAAATCGATTCTGAATAGGCTCCCGCTCTAATTGCAAGTGCATGTTAACTATTGTTGAGAAAAGTCTGAAATTTTGGGTGAGGTCATGGGTTGCGAGGAAACGCTCAATGGGAATTGTGAATACAATAATGAATGAATTTGAAAAATGAGGACCCGGAATCATACCGGAGATACGTAAGAATGGATACAGACACATTTCAGAAGTTAGTTGAGAAAGTTGCTCCATTAGTGGTGAAGCAAAATACCCATTTGAGTATAGAATTGCGGCTGACAGTAACTCTTCGTGTTCTTAACACCAGAGTAGTCCAAATATATATATATATAGAATATATTACACGTAATCCGGAAATCACTGTTGAGGATGTGAGAAAAATAAAGGTTCTCAGGACCAAATACTTGGCTGAAAATATAAAGGTAATTGTTGATATTATTTCATGTTTGTATTGTAACACTAAGATTCACTAGGCCTTGATAATAAATTTAAAAAAAAAAATAGTATCAGCAATTACCTTAATCTTTTCAGCTAAGTATTTGGTCCTGAGAACGTTTACTTTTTTTATTTTTTTCGCATCTTCAACCGTACCGTAATGACTTACATTCATTTGCCATATCGTTGTACTTCTTTAATCGCAATTCTTTGTTCTATAACGTGTGGACGTCGTGTTATACAGCAAATCATTCCCCTCATAGAATGCAATAAGCATCTTCGTTGTAGTGACGCTCAACTTTAATTATTGACCATTTTTACCAGGTTATCTTACAACTTTATCATGAAATCTTTGATTAAATATAACAACATAAAGAAACTCATGAAAGATTGATCCCAGATGCTTATCATCCAAGTTATTTGATAGTTTAATACCGGCGTAATAAATTTTGACCTCGCGCGCCTTGGTTTACAGCTGTTTTTTTAAACAAAAGCGCATCGGAACGCGCTCAAAAACTGCATGGTTCTGCCATTGTCTTCTAAATTCTCACTGATCGCGACTCTTGTGAGAGTTAACACGGTGTTAGCTAACAGTTCCCAGGAAATGTTTGGATAAACGCAAGAATCTTAACATGCTGCCAAATTTTTAACGCTATGATAACAAACAGGGCGTTAGTGTTATTTTAACTGAGATTGAATAAACTAGGCTTAAGTGGACCAATGTTGCAGGACAAATGCCCTAAATCTTGCTTCTGATCTAAGTGCAGTCTCTTCGGATGGTTGGATCGATTTTATCTCTGACACAACATCTTCTTGGAAGCAGTTGCCGGTTATATAAGGTAGTAGTAACAGTGCTAGTAGTTAAGATAGCTGGTTATTTATCACCTGGTCGGCTAAAAGGTTTCACTGTATTAAAGGAGTTAGTAGAATAACAAGTATCGAGAGCATAACATGCGCACTAGTATTACATTTACTGCACAAGCTGTTTTTTACGTCGCACCGACACAGATAGGTCTTACGGCGATGAAGTGATAGGAGAGGTCTAGGAGTGGGAAGGAAGCGTCCGTGCTATTAATGAAGATACAGCCCCAGTATTTGCTTGGTGTGGAAATGGGAAACTACGGAAAACCATGTTCAGGTCTGCGGACAGTGGGGTTCCAATCCACTATCTCCCGAATGTAAGCTCACAGCTACGCGCCCTTAACCGCACGGCCAACTCGCTCGGTATGTACACTAGCACAAACAAGGAAGGTCCCATTTCGTCAAAAGGAAATAGATGTGCCTCTTTCAAAGATACACTAGATATGAACCGGGTTTTAAGAGAAGCAAGTTTGGATATATTCTTTACGTAGTCACATAAACAAATTCTGTATCCATAGTTTAATGCTTATCAAACCCTTAACAATCTGAAATTTGATTTGCTTTATTGTCGATCAAAGTACAGTATCATTCAATTATTATTATTATTATTATTATTATTATTATTATTATTATTATTATTATTATTATCCTTCTTCTGATCTTTCCCTGCTCATCGGAAATAATCAATTTGGACTACATTTTGGTGGTTTCTCTTCGAATGCCTTGATGTTATCAGTTCGGTTTCTGAACTCCTTTCTGTTGTTGATCACATCTGCTGTGAAGTCCAGCAACCCTCTTGACCTCTTCCACCCACTTAGTTGCAGTCTCTTCTCGTCCATGCTCACCAGATGTCCATAGAATTAATTTCAACCTTCGCTCCGCACTGAGACAGTAAGACTGTAAAGGTCCTCGTTCTTTCTTTACTTACCTACTAATAATGTTACTGTCTTTACGTTCCACTAACTACTTTTACGGTTTTCGGAGGCGCCGAGGTGCCGGAATTTAGTCCCGCTGGAGTTCTTTAACGTGCTAGTAAATCTACCGACACGAGGCTGACGTATTTGGACACCTTCAAATATCACAGGACTGAGCCAGGCTCGTACCTGCCACGTTGGGGGTCAGAAGACCAGCGCCTCAACCGTCTGAGCCACTCAGCCTGGTCTTTCTTTTCTTCCATATCCCGTCAATATCTCTCAGTGGTCACAGGATTTTTCTCAATATTTTCTTTCCATTTTTGCGATTTCCTGCAGTTCCCCTTTCTTATTCCTTCTTCTTTTTATTATTTTGTTTTCTTGATCTGTTTACCCTCCAGGGTTGGTTTTACCCTAGAACTCAACGAGGGATCCCACCTTTACCCCCTCAAGGGCAGTGTCCTGGAGTGTGAGACTTTTGGTCGGGGGATACAGTTGAGGAGAATGGCCAGTACTTCACCTCCTATGCTGAGCAGGGGCCTTGTGGGGGGACGGGGAAGATTGGAAGTGATAGACAAGGAAGAGAGAAGGAAGCGGCCATAGCATTAATTAGGTACCATCCTGGCATTTGGCTGGAGGAGAAGTGGGAAACCACGGAAAACCACTTCGAGAATGGCTGAGGTGGGAATCGAACCCCCCTCTACTCACTTGACCTCCCGAGGCTGAGTGGACCCCGGTCCAGCCCTCGTACCACTTTTCAAATTTCGTGGCAGAGCCGGGAATCGAACCTGGCCGCCGGTGCGGTGGTGGGAGCTAATCACACTAACCACTATACCACAGAGACGGACATTATTATTACCACCAGGTGGCGGGAGAGAGGGAAGAAACAGCCGTGGCCTTAATTAAGGTACAGTCCCAGCATTTGCCTGGTGTGAAAAAGGGCTGCCGACAGTGGGGTTCGAACCCACTATCTCCCGGATGCAAGCTCACAGCAGCGCAAGAGCTACTTTCTCAGCGATGTAGATTTAGTTCAAACTGTCTAATACATACTGATGAGTAGACAGGTCACAACGATAATTTTGTAGCTTCTGAAGGGATCATTGTGAGTCAGAAAGTATTAGAATCTTACGGAAGTGACCAATTCCACACCTAATGGTTGAGTGGATAGCTAAAATACACGTCTCTTGAGGGAAGGAGTACTTTCTTGACACCTGAGATGCAACACAGAAGAATGCATAATCAACAAAATTGGGCCATATGGTATTGAGAAAAGCTGATAAACTTTCATTGTTGGAAACACTGTTAGTAATGAAGCACGGTAAGAAGAATGTGCAAGGTGAAAAAATAAGAGTTCCGTACGTTTGTTGAAATACAGGAAGTCCTTCAGACTGAAGTGGGAGGAGGGGGAAATCAGGTCGACATTTTGATGGTGAAAGTTTCGTCCACTAACGGGACTCGAACCGGATAACCTCGGTTTGAGATAATATAGACTAGGCGCCTTAACAATTGTGACCACAAAGAAAGCTTGCTATATAGGATACTTGCACTCCTTGAGAAATGGGAAAAACCGACCCCATTTGCTGAGAGATCTCACATTTCTGTATATAGGAGCTAAACCGAAATAAGTCATATTTTATGAGACTTGAGTCATATAAAAGTAAGTCCACTGTAATTTTATTTTTATGGCAATAAAATAATAATTAACCATTTTAAGTGCTAATTATATTAATGAATGTGTTCAATAATCAAAATTACACAAAATGCATCAAGAAAAATGATGAACATGCACAACGCAGCAAAAAATGCTCTACATATGACGTTTAACCTATCTCCCGTAAAATGAAAATGTGGCTTACGTTAGTTTAGCTCGCAGATTTGCTGACAGTGGGTTTCGAGCACACTATCTCCCGAATGCAAGCCGTCAGCTACGCGACCCAAACATCATAACCATTATTATTATTATTATTATTATTATTATTATTATTATTATTATTATTATTATTATTATTATTATTATTATTATTATTGTTACCGTGTTTTTGTGGTAGTTATGCGTGAAAGAAGGTGCGGGGTGGTGAATAGGTCTCAGGCTACGAAATTAAAGTGAATTTAAAATTTAACAAGGTTATATTTTCTTTTCAAAATCAAGAAATAACAAACATGGCAGGTACAGAGTAGCAAGGCAACAAAAGTACAATTACAGTATTTACAGGATTTGGGCTTCGAGCCCCGCGATCACAATCCTTGAGCAATTAGCTCAGTTTTACCCCAAACACAAGTGTCAACAGAGGGGCAGAGAACCCCATTCATGCCTAGGAGCACTTGCTCCAAAATACACAGTAAGGCCTCCTTGAGGCGCGCAGAAAACAAAATTTTCAGAAAAAGAGCAACTTGCTCTCAAAATTCAGGCCTGTCAAAGGCCCCACCTAATTCCACTTTCAAGCTGTCCTTTCAGGACATATACACAGGGGTAAAATACCCAACCTACTGAGGTCTGTTAAATGACAAGAAGGTTAATTACATGACCTCTAAAATAACAATTTGAGAGGAGGCGATCTGCACTCCTAATACACTTGTTTTTAAAACCTAATCTGGCTCTAGGCCACTAATGCAAGGGCTAATCCCATACTACAGAGGTGACTTTAGAAAAGAACAATTTGCTTTACGTTAACGAAGAATAGGTTGAGAAAAATAAGTTCACCTCAAAACAATATGATTGGGAGCTCGAGAGGGTTAAGCACTCTCTATCCCGATATGCAGTTTAAAAGATGGAATAGATACAAGTTTCTTTACATTTTAAGGAAGGTTACATAATGGAAAAACTTCGGACCCGCCCCGAGAGTTAAACTGCTGAGCAAGCAAGAAAAGAAGTAATTAATCGGCCATTACCTGGTTGTTGACTGCTGCCGAAGAAAGAGGCGCTTCCCGCCCCCTGCTATGTACTTTACACACGAAAAGATGGAACAGAAGTGGCCCGGAGACCCTAAAATCAGCAGTTTATATACTCTCGCGGAAAGTTCGAGGCGTTAGGGGAATGAGAACACCCTCCCACAAACTCTTTATTGGGTAGGATACAGCAACATATTCAAGTTGGGGGAAGATACATCCGATTGGTCAGAAATTAATGAAAGAAATTCGGGATTGGCTAAATTTAAAACAAGGGGAAAGAAAGGGTTAATATTGCCAACTTAAACAATGACAGAAGGAAATTTAACAAAGAACAAACTTTCGAAATTAAATTTTCTCCAGAAGAACAGTTCTTTTTCTTCGCACTAGGGTGCACTATTGTAGTACTTCAGTAGTGTCCTCTAGAAGAGAAAGTTCACACTTCTTACTACCGGTAAAACAAAAATACATCAAAAGTGGCACAGTTCAAAAACTCCAAACTTTCCAAGTAGTGACATCTTCCGAGAAACTTGAAAATTAATACCGTCGATAAAGTTCAGACTTCCTCCAGCAGAGGAGTTTCAATTGGCGCACATTTTAAATTAGCGGCGTGGAGGTGTACCGCCCGGTACAATTATTATTATTATTATTATTATTATTATTATTATTATTATTATTATTATTATTATTATTATTATTATTATTATTATTATTATTATTATTATTATTATTATGTGCGTATGGACCCATTGGATCACGCAAAACTCTAACAATTCTGTTTTCTGAGTTGCCAAACAGCTCTCATCCTTTCTCCATGGGTCCTTTTTCGTTCATCTGTCCACTTTGCTCCAGTCTTCTTTTTCACTTCGTTCTCTGAATGCACTTTCCATCCATTAATTTTTTTTCCTATAGAGGTTTCTGTCCGCGGTGTCAGTTGAGTTCATCTGGGCTTTTTCCAGATCCTCCTTCACTTCCAATACCCATGGAATATTTTTTAGATGTTCTATGTAGGTGAGAATCTTGTGTGTCAGTCTACTTGCGGGCAGTCTGCGGACGTGCCCATAAGATTTCAGTCGTCTTTTGCGGATGTCTGCTGCAGTGTTGGAGATGTCTTCTGTCACTTTGCGTGACCTCAGTCTATATCCATCTTCTATTTTTCAAGGGCGAAATGTGACCGTAAGAAGAAGCAGATTGATTGGACACATTCTGAGGCACCTATAACTTGATCAGTTCGTCTTTGGGGGAATTATAAGCGGTAAGAACAGTAGGGTAGTGGTTGGTGTGATAAGCTGTCACCCCCGGAGGGCCGGGTTCGATTCACGGCTCTGCCACGAAATTTGAAACGTGGTACGAGGACTGGAACTGGGCCCATTCAGCCTCAGGAGGTTAACTGAATTATTATTTTAATTTTATTACTATTATTAATCTTAAAGAAGAAAGAAACCAAATACATGTACATGAGAGATAAAATTTATGAAGCAAGCATGCGTTGCTGAAATTCAGTGCAAGACAAGTAAAGATTTCAAAACCACTCTTCACAACCAAATGTTCTATGCAAGCTCTCAGCCTTCCTCCAATTTGAAGAATGCACCTCACAGAAGACCAGGTGAAACCTTTAAAATACCAGCACTTGAGGAAACAAGTGTGAACAGAATGATGTTGATGGGAAAGTGGTGAGATGTTCATTTGTTTCCAATATGAAAAAAAAAAAGATGTTTTGCCTAAGGGGGCCTGAGGGATGTGGAATGGTGGGTGATTGCTGGAGGGAATTTGGAGAAAAATAAAGAAGGGGGTTTAGAGTACGTAATGTCTTTTTATTGTAAATAAGAATTAATAGATCAAATAAAGGGTTTGTTTTTTCAGATATCTCATTAAGGTTGAAATTTGAATTAAAGAATTGATCCGTGTGGATGAAA
This sequence comes from Anabrus simplex, assembly GCF_040414725.1. Lineage (NCBI taxonomy): Eukaryota > Metazoa > Arthropoda > Insecta > Orthoptera > Tettigoniidae > Anabrus > Anabrus simplex. The sequence continues at coordinate 10,711,956 of NC_090274.1, read as the reverse complement.
CAATTCTCCAAGATATTGATCAGAGGGTCCTCATTAACCATTCTTAAGATTTTTAGATTTTGATCAATATTCGTGAAGTTATGGTTTCAGTCCATCATATGTTTTCCCATAGCTGAAAATCTATTATATGCACGAATTTATATGTTCTAAGTACGTCGTGTCAAAGTCTCTACCTGGTAGTCCGATATAGGTGGACGGGCGGTCAGCTACTACATTTAAGCATATAAACACCTGATCGATAGAATTTATTATTATTATTATTATTATTATTATTATTATTATTATTATTATTATTATTATTATTATTATTATTATTATTATTATTATTATTATTATATAATTCGCTGGGGCCATCAAGGACCACGTTAAGTCTTGTTGCATTTGACACTGAACTTGGCATTCTTTAGAGCCCATATTTCCCTCATTCTTTGTGAGTGGGCCTGCTTACGCTCCTCTGTCCAAGGGGCACCGTTGTCTTCTCTTCGGTTGCTCGTCGCGGTTTAGCCCGTTCGTCAATATTTTCTTGCGGAAGAGATCTCTGTTAAGGGCGTCTTCAGCTGAGATATGTAGCATTTGCTGGTCTTCTTTGGTATTTCTAAACCAGGGAATTGTGGTTTTGGGGTTTGAATAAAAAAAGTGAAAGATTTCTTTAGTTAACTTTCTTCCGTCCATTCTTTTCAGATGACCGTAAAATCGTGCCCGTCTTTTTCTGATTGTGTCGGTAATTGTCTCTATTTTGCTGTAGACTTCCTCGTTGGATCTCTTTTTATGGATTCCATTTCTGTACTTTGATCCCAAGATTCCTCTCGCAATTTTGCGTTATTTTTTCTCCAGTTCTTCAAGGAGACCTTTGTTGGCATTTAGAGACAGGGTTTCGGCTGCATATAGAACTACTGGCTTCAGAACTGTTTCATAGTGACGTATTTTGGTGTTTTGGGAAAGACATTTTTTGTTGTAGATTGTGCGGGATGTTTGGTAGGCTTTTTCCAGTTTGCGTACTCGCTCCTGAAGTGCTTCTTTGTCCAGTCCATTTTTCATGATGATCTCACCCAGGTATTTGAATTTGTCTACTCGGGTGATGTCCCCGTATTTTGTATGGAGTTTTGGTGGAGCCTCTTTGATGTTAGTCATTACTTCTGTTTTCTCAAACGATATCTGCAAACCAGTTTGTTCGGCAATTTTCTTTAAAATTTCAACTTGAGCTCTAGCGGTTTCTATGTCGTTTGAGAGAACAGCAATATCATTATTATCGTTGTTGTTGTACCGGGAGGTACACCCCAAGTCCACTCATTTAAAAGAAGCGCTTTAAGGAACTCTATGAAATCTATCAAATAAAACGTGAAACAGGTACGGCATGAAGTTGGCACATTGACCAGAATACGTCACCATTGAATTATTGAGTAATGTGGTATTTTGAAGTTGCCTAAACTGACTGGATTTTGTTTTATTTTTGTTTACGTCAAGAAGTTTGAACTTTTCTCCACAGATGTCATCACAAAAAACTGAGGTAATGCATTCTGGTGCAAGGTAGAAGAAGTAGTGATTTAAAGAAATTTTCTGTTTGTAGGTTTTCACAACTAAACTAACTTTCATTTATTTCTATATTTCAAGGTTTGCAACACTTCCTTCTCATTCCGCGAGCTTTTGAATCTGGCCAATCACAAATTTTCTGGAATTATTTTTCAACCAATAATAGACTTCTTGTACCTTTTGAATTTGCCAATAAAAATGAGAGAGTGTGTCCGGATTTAATCCAGAACCCTCTCGAACCATCCTCTCGGGTATATAAGCTGCGGCTTTTCCTGGCTACCTTGTCTAATTGATCGTCGTCTTACTGAGTGTGTGTGTTAAGACAGGAGGCGGGGCGCCTCATTCTACGCCAGGTATTTCAACACCCAAGGTAATGGCCACCAGTCTTATTTTTCTGCAGCTACCTCCGCAGTCTTACACGAGGGGAAGGTTCTAATTTGTAACTATGCACGGTAACCTCCTGTTTTCTAAAATATAAAACTTCTTTCGGCTAATGTAAAATTTCATAAAGACTTAAATTGTAAATCGGGGATAGAGAGTGCATTACCCTCTTGAGTTCCCCTTCCATTTATCTTTAGGTGACTGTGGTTTTGTAACTGTTTCTCTTTTCTGTCAAGCTTTAAGGTAACTTTCATTCGTGTCACCTCAGTAGCTTGCGATTAGCCTCTGCATCATCGGGCCGCGAGCCCAATTAGGGTTTTATACTTAATTTTCTAGGAGCGCAAGTTGACGCCTCCATACATTTTGTGTTCGGGCCAGTAATTTAACCTGTTCTTCTTTTCCACGAAGGCCCAGTAGGTTGGGTAATAGATACCCCTGTGTACGATTGTAAATTGTAAATTGGACCTAGAGAGGCCAGGAATGTGTAAGATTTTTGGTGTAATGTTGCCTTGAGTGGGCTGTAAGAAACTGGGAGCACAGTCTCCTTGGTTAAAGTTGGGGATCATGTGATTACTGTAATATTGAGGGGTGCCTTTGGAGCAAAGTGCTCTTGAATTGGGAGACTCTTCCCTCGTCCAACTAAACGCAACATTTGCGATGTGGTAAACTTGTAAATTTGAAGCTAGAAGCTCAGTACTTGTACCTGTAACCTTGTTATTTCACCTAGTGAAAAGTTTTAAGTAGATGCTAGATAGACTCGTTCAGCTGTCACCTCTGTGATCCATAAAAACACGGTAACTATTATTATTATTATTATTATTATTATTATTATTATTATTATTATTATTATTATTATTATTATTATTATTATTATTATTCCTTCAATGAAATGTTTATTATATACGTTGGCCTAGGCTATGTTTCTGATGGTGTTGCATTCACGTATAAGATCTTTTTTTTTTGACATTGGGATATTGAATGCACGATGACCCATGCTGTAGTATGACTGATGATGGTCTCTAGTAAGACCGAAAGTAGTTAAAGCAAATAAATGCAACCTCTTTAAGGTGATAACAAATAGTATTGAACAGATGGAAACCTTTAGCTTTTGTTTTATATTATATTGCTCTTCAATATGGAATAATATGAAATTGTCCGGCTCCATCCCTAAATGGTTAGCGTCCTGGCCTTTGGTCACAGGGGTCCCGGGTTCGATTCCCGGCAGGGTCGGGAATTTTAACCATCATTGGTTAATTTCCCTGGCACGGGGGCCGGGTGTATGTTTTGTATTCATCCTCATCACGACGCGCAGGTCGCCTACGGGAGTCAAATCAAAAGACCTGCACCTGGCGAGCCGACCCGTCCTGGGATCTCCCGGCACTAGAAGCCATACACCATTACAATATGAAATTTATTAACCTATGAACCTGGTATATCTCAGAAAACGACCTCTGGTGGGAATGCAAAGAAAAGAGTGTATGATAGGCCGGCAGCTTTATAAAAATACACTATAACAATAATAACGGCCGCGTGAGGTCTCCTTACAGCCGACTGCAGCTGATGCAACCTGACTGCTCCATGCAGCTCGGCGTTCACGTAATGAATACTGATTAGTTGCTACATGCATTGGACAGCTTTGAAGATTTATCAAATCGCAAACGTGCTTGGTAGGTTTAACATTAACGACATTAATAAACAAAAAATGTATAAGAAGATGTACAATATTATAGGGAAGGATCCACCTTTCAATACTCCGTAGTAAGTTGAACTAAAAAGTAGTTACAACCTGTTTATTGGGACCGGTTTCAACACATTTCAAGTGTCATCATCAGCCAATTAGCGAAGATCTTAAAACAACTAATATATTGAACACAGGCAAAATATTAACATTGTATCATATCGTAGCAATTCAGTTAATGTTCAAAACACAATAATCACAGTCAAGAGAGTAAACAGAACATCACTATCTTGCGCCGAAAACAAATATAGTTGAAGTCCATAAGCAGATCAAGTATGCACTTATGTAAAGTCGTTGCTAGGCAGGTCTTGTAGGCATTTGTTTCTCCGGCCGAAGAGTAAAAGGTGACGTGAATGAAGTCTTAGGAAAACAGTGTAGGATTTAATTTCGTCAAATTCAAAGTGGATATATAGGTTTTAAAATAATTTAAAACGTTAAAAAAGAATAAAGCCAAATAAAAATATATTAAAAAATAGGAAGAAATAATGAAAGAAATACGAGGTTCAACTCTAAACAACTTGCCGTAGTAATTGATAAAGAAATGATAAATAGAGAAAGGGGGTGGGGAACGTTTATTAGAGGGTGGTGATGGTGGTTATTGTTATTAGAGGAAATACAATTGGGCAACAATCCTTTATATAACACTAATTCGAGGAAAAAAGAGGAAGAGAACCGACACTTCGAAAAATGAAGATATCGGTTAAAGGAAGACAAGGGCCACGAAGGGCGTGAAAATGAAAGACTCCCTAGCCCTCGCAAACCTAATAGCATCGGGGTCGAAAAAGAACAAGAGTTGACCAAGGGAGGTCGGACAGGATAGATGAAAGTGAGGAGCCTGGCACAAGTAAGTGGAAGCAATGCCAGGACTCAGCTAAGGGCCCCGTGGTCGCCAACCCACGCTCCGAAGTTCAGAGCCCCTGGGGGATGGAGGGTGGGAAGGAAAGAAAAATGGAAGGGGGTAACACTACAGTAATAATGGATAAAGTTGATTATATCGGAAAAACCAAAAATTTCTTCAGTAATAATTCCTTTTCTATAACAAAGAAAGATCCTACCCAACAAATTCAACGTCTCCTAAAACAAACCCTTAAGAACTCTTCTTTCTTATTTACTGAACATGAAAAAACAAAATTATTAAGCATGAATCCAGGCCTACCAACCGCTAAATCTCTCCCTAAAATTCATAAGACTGACGTCCCTATTCGACCAATTATTAATTACAGACCCAGCCCACTTTACAAATTAGCACAATTCATTCATAAATTTCTTAAGAATAATTACAAATTTTTATCGAATAAGTCTGTAAAAAACACCATAGAACTAGTTGAGAAATTAAATAATTTTAAAATCCAACCACACCATTCTCTACACTCTTTCGATATTGTCAATATGTATCCCAGTATTAACATCAAAAAATTATTTCCTATTATTGAAAATAACTTAAATACATATTGTTGCTTAAGCAAACTTGAAATTAATGATTTTATGACCCTCTTAAAATTAGTAGTTACTAACAACTTCTTCATCTTCGACAATATAATTTATCAACAAGATGGTTTGGCTATGGGTTCTCCAGCCTCGGGGATCCTTGCAGAAATATACCTAGACTTTTTAGAACACAGTTTCATTGATAACAATGACGACTTTAAACATGTATTATTTTGGGCTAGATATGTGGATGACACATTTGTTATACTGGATGATAGAGTTTTCAATGCAGCTTCTACTCTTAATAGCCTTAATAAAATTGATCCACATATTAAATTCACTCTTGAAACAGAATCAAACAAATCAATTAATTTTCTAGACATAACAATAAACATATTACCTTCCTCATTATCCTATATGATTTATAGAAAACCCACACATACAGCTAATACCATAAAACAAGACTCTTTTCACCCACAGTCACATAAACGTGCTTCATACAACAGTATGGTTAACCGCGCGTTCAAAATTCCGCTATCAAAGGAAAACTTTAATAAAGAACTAAATATCATCCGCTCTATTGCCAAATTTAACGGTTATAACTCTTATTTTATTGAACAAATCATTAACAAATTTAGACACCGCCCTAACACAACACTCTTAAAAGATATTCCCAAACCAGCTGCTTACACCACATTCACATTCAATACAAATACCTATAGTATAGCTAATATCTTCAAAAAACACAATACCATGATTTCTTTTCGAACTAATAATAGAAACCTTGAATTATTACATAACTCCCACTCTTTAAATAGAACAAGTGTCTTTTCTAAATCAGGCGTATACCGTTTTAAGTGCCACAACTGTAATTCTTCTTACATAGGTCAAACTGGTCGCAACTTCAAAATTAGGTACTTTGAACACGTTAATGCAATAAAGCACAACAGATTTTCGGCAGTGGGACAACACATACATGACACAAAACATGCTTTCACTACAATAAACCAGGATATTGAAATTCTCAGCACTCTAAATAAAGGCCCTCTCCTAGACATCACCGAAAACTGTTTTATACACCTTGACCAGTTTTTCAATCCAAATCTTAATCTGAATGATATTTCTGAGAAACCCAATGCCCTTTTCGATTTTCTCATCTCCTTTTTAAATAACCTGAAGTCAACAAATAAGGAATCAATCTTTCACAATTTACACAATACCCTCTCATGCCACTTCCCCCTTCCGCAACACCCCCTTGATCCTCCTTAGTTCCCCCCTCCCCACCCAAGGGGCTCTGAACTTCGGAGCGTGGGTTGGCGACCACGGGGCCCTTAGCTGAGTCCTGACATTGCTTCCACTTACTTGTGCCAGGCACCTCACTTTCATCTATCCTGTCCGACCTCCCTTGGTCAACTCTTATTCCTTTCCGACCCCGCTTTTAGGTTTCCGAGAGCTAGGGAGTCTTTCATTTTCACGCCCTTCATGGCCCTTGTCTTCCTTTGGCTGATATCTTCATTTTTCGAAGTATCGGATCCCTTCCATTTTTCTTTCCTTCCCACCCTCCATCCCCCAGGGGCTCTGAACTTCGGAGCGTGGGTTGGCGACCGCGGGGCCCTTAGCCGAGTCCTGGCATTGCTTCCACTTACTTGTGCCAGGCTCCTCACTTTCATCTATCCTGTCCGACCTCCCTTGGTCAACTCTTGTTCCTTTCCGACCCCGACGCTATTAGGTTTCCGAGGGCTAGGGAGTCTTTCATTTTCATGCCCTTCGTGGCCCTTGTCTTCCTTTGGCTGATATCTTCATTTTTCGAAGTATCGGATCCCTTCCATTTTTCTTTCCTTCCCACCCTCCATCCCCCAGGGGCTCTGAACTTCGGAGCGTGGGTTGGCGACCACGGGGCCCTTAGCTGAGTCCTGGCATTGCTTCCACTTACTTGTGCCAGGCTCCTCACTTTCATCTATCCTGTCCGACCTTCCTTGGTCAACTCTTGTTCTTTTTCGACCCCGATGCTATTAGGTTTGCGAGGGCTAGGGAGTCTTTCATTTTCACGCCCTTCGTGGCCCTTGTCTTCCTTTAACCGATATCTTCATTTTTCGAAGTGTCGGTTCTCTTCCTCTTTTTTCCTCGAATTAGTGTTATATAAAGGATTGTTGCCCAATTGTATTTCCTCTAATAACAATAACCACCATCACCACCCTCTAATAAACGTTCCCCACCCCCTTTCTCTATTTATCATTTCTTTATCAATTACTACGGCAAGTTGTTTAGAGTTGAACCTCGTATTTCTTTCATTATTTCTTCCTATTTTTTAATATATTTTTTTGGCTTTATTCTTTTTTAACGTTTTAAATTATTTTAAAACCTATATATCCACTTTGAATTTGACGAAATTAAATCCTACACTGTTTTCCCAAGACTTCATTCACGTCACCTTTTACTCTTCGGCCGGAGAAACAAATGCCTACAAGACCTGCCTAGCAACGACTTTACATAAGTGCATACTTGATGTGCTTATGAACTTCAACTATATTTGTTTTCGGCGCAAGATAGTGATGTTCTGTTTACTCTCTTGACTGTGATTATTGTGTTTTGAACATTAACTGAATTGCTACGATATGATACAATGTTAATATTTTGCCTGTGTTCAATATATTAGTTGTTTTAAGATCTTCGCTAATTGGCTGATGATGACACTTGAAATGTGTTGAAACCGGTCCCAATAAACAGGTTGCAACTACTTTTTAGTTCAAATTACTACGGAGTATTGAAAGGTGGATCCTTCCCTATAATATTGTACATCTTCTTATTTCTCTATTCAATACGGAACAATCATGAAGTTTTTAACTTTAAAAAATGTATATTATAAATAATAATAATAATGAGATAATGCGCTTACAGGGTTTTTTCCGTGTCATGCAAAAGGTGAAATGTCCAGCCTCTATGAACAACCGTTTTCTTGTCCTGTTCAATGCCTTCACAGCGGGGAATAGTAGTATTTTTGCTTTCTGTCGTGTGAAAACACAAAGATCTTTTTATAATAAAATAGGAGTTGACGTAAAAGACGCAACAATGTAGAAAATGTATATTAAGAATCCCTTCAGGAGAGTGCTTTCCAATCGCATTCAAGGTAATATTTCAATTGTGCTTAGCGCCTACATTAATCTACGAGTGGTAATATTAGCTTGACAGGGTCGAACCATGAACCTGAAATATTGACACAGATTACGTATTTCGTTTCGTTCGTGCACTGTTCCCGCCTGGTGACACTGTGGTTCACCGGTTTGAATGCCGCTGGTGGAAAGAATGTTGGCCGGCCGGATAGGGGAGGTGGTGGTTTAGAGTTTGGTGTGCCATAAGTCTCGATTCACTTCTAAACCTCTCTGCATTGCTCATATGAAGAGACGGCGTATGATCCCTTGTCGGCACCGAGTTTTACCCTCTCCCTTCCTACTATCATACAACCTGTGATAATAAAGTTCGGTGGATGAAGTCAGAACGGTCGATGCGGCAACACTGGCGATATGGAACGCTGCACCTGTGTAGCAGCAGGTTTTTACCACCTGCTTCCAACATTGTTCAGTTGAGCATCGTGTGTGTGCCGTGTAAGACCTGTCTGACACAGTGCGTGTTTAGAGCGTTGGTTCTGACCTGCGAACAGGAACATGAACGACCAAAAGATCAATGTGCAGTTTTGTTTGAAGCTTGGCAAGACACCGAAGAAACGCATGCGTTGCTGCTACGTGTTTATGAAGATCAAGCACTGTCCTTGAAGTGTGTGTACGAGTGGTTCGCCCGTTTTCGAGGAGGCCGGGAAAGTGTTTCTGACAACCCCCGTAGCGGAAGATCGGCGACCGCCGTCAGTGACGAAAACATCGAGAAAGTGAGGACATTAATCACGAACGATCAGCGATTAACTGTGTGCATGATAGCGGATGAACTGCAGATTAACTGTGAATCTGTGCGACAAATCGTTACCCAGAAGTTAGGGAAGAGGAAAACGTGTTCTCGTCTTGTGCCACATCACTTGACTATCAGAAGCAGGCACGTTTACAGGCTTCACAGGATTTTGTCGAAACGGCGGATGCGACACCAAATTTCTTGAACTGTATCGTCACTAAGGGTGAAACCTGGTGCCTCAGGTACGACCCTGAAACGAAACGGCAAAGCATGGAATGGCGTTCTCCGGTATCCCCTGGTCGGGAAATGGTTAGAGCCGAAAATTCACGCATCAAAACGATGCTCATCACCTTTTTCGATAGTCAAGGCATTATCCACAAGGAATTTCTACCCGAGGGAATGACGTTGAATACTGCACGGCACATTGGAATTTCGACCCGTTTCATGAAACGTCTACGCAGGGTACGACCCCAGCACGTACAACAAGGTTCATGGTTTTATGTCCATGACAACGCTCGCCCACACATAGCCAATATAGTCAAAGAGTTCATGGCGAAAAAGGGGGGGGGGGGGTGCAACTTGAACATTCTCCATACTCGCCGTATCTCAATCCTCCAGACTTCTTCCTACTCCCACGAATCAAACTCGCTTTGAAAGGAAAGAGATTTGACAATATTCTTGAGATCCAACGAAACGTGACGAGGCTTTTGAACACCATCCCAAAGGAAGCCTTCTTGCAAAGTTTCCAGGACATGTATCGCCGATCTCAGCAGTGCACAGTTATGGGAGGGGACTATTTCCAAGACGGTAAGGTCACTGTCGTGCATTGTTCATCCATGTTGGTAATACAGGACTATTCACCGAACTTTATTGTCACAGGTTGTATATCATGTCATTCATTTCATCTCCTTAATTCGGCTCATGAAGTTGACGTCAGGAAGGGCATCTGGTCGTAAAATCTTGCCACGAAGATTCATTCTACTTATACCCGAACACGCAGAGAAACAGGACGAGGGTTTGGAGACACACTGTGCCCTGCATTATTATTATTATTATTATTATTATTATTATTATTATTATTATTATTATTATTATTATTATTATTATTATTATTATTGTACCGGGCGGTACACCTCCACGCCGCTAATTTAAAATTTGCGCCAGTTGAAACTCCTCTGCTGGAGGAAGTCTGAACTTTATTGACGGTATTAATTTTTAAGTTTCTCAGAAGATGTCACTACGTGGAAATTTTGGAGTTTTTGAACTGTGTCATTTTCGACGTATTTTTGTTTTGCTTGTAGTAAGAAGTGTGAACCTTCTCTTCTAGAGGACACTACTGAAGATCAACAATAGTGCACCCTAGTGCGGAGTGAAAGAACTGTTTTTTTTTTTTTTTTTTTGAGAAAATTTAATTTCAAAAGTTTGTTCTTTGCTAAATTTCTTTCAGTCATTGTTTAAGTTAGCAATATTAACCCTTTCTTTCCCCTTGTTTTGAATTTAGCCAATCCCGAATTTCTTAAATTAATTTTCCACCAATGATGTGTTTCTTCTTCATCTTGTGTAGGGGTTTTCTTTAACCACCAATAAAAAGATTGTGGGCGGGTGTTTTCCTTCCTAAAACGCCTCGAACTTTCCGCGAGAGTATATAAACTGCTGATTTTAGGGTCTCTGCGCCACTTCTGTACCATCTCTCAGTGTGTAAAGTACATAGCAGGGGGCGGGTAGCGCCTCTTTCTTCGGCAGCGGTCAACAACAAGGTAATGGCCGATTAATAACTTCTTTCTTTGCTAGCTCAGCAGTTTAACTCTCGGGGCGGGTCCGAAGTTTTTCCATAATGTAACCTTCCTTAAAATGTAAAGACCTTTGGTATCTATTCTATCTTTAAACTACATATCGGGATAGAGAGTGCTTAACCCTCTCGAGCTCCCACTCATATTGTTTTGAGGTGAACTTATTTTTCTCAACCTATTCTTCTTTAACGTAATGTAAATTGTTTCTTTCTTAAGTCACCTCTTTAGTATGGGATTAGCCCTTGTATTAACGGCCTAGTGCCAAGTAGGTTTTAAACAAAGAGTATTTGGAGCGCAAGTTCGCCTCCTCTCAAATTGTTATTTTAGAGGTCATGTAATTAATCTTTTCTCACTTAATAGACCTCAGTAGGTTGGGTATTTTACCCCTGTGTCTATGTCCTGAGAGGACAACTTGAAGGTGGAGTTTGGTGTGCCCTTTCAGAGGCTTAAAGTTTGAGAGCGAGTAGCTCTTTCTTGAAAATTGAGTGTTGTATGCCTCGAGGAGGCTTTTCTGTGTAATTTGGAGCAAGTGCTCCTGAGCATGAATGGGGTTTTCTGCCCCTCTGTTAAAACTTATTTTGAAGTAAGGTTGGGCTGATTGCCCAAGCATTGTGAAGTCGGGGCGCGAAGCCCAAATCCAGTAAATTGTGTAACTACATTTTGTTGACTTGCTACTCTGTACCTGCCATGCTTGTTATTTTCTTATTTTGAAAAGAAAATATAACCTTGTTAATTTTACATGAACTCTAATTTCGTAGCTTGAGACCCGTTCACACCCGCACCTTCTTTCACCTCTAACTACCGCAAAAACTCGGTAACAACTATTATTATTATTAATGAAAAGTGAAAACTTACAACCTGTTTTCCAGTCATTGACCGGGTCAGGGATGTAATGAATGAATCATATAATAGGCTATTAGTACGATGGGGTCGCCACTCGCAAAGTGATTTAGTAATGACTGATAGATGCTATGAAATGAGAATGGAGAGTGTTGCTGGAATGAAAGATGACAGGGAAAACCGGAGTACCCGCAGAAAAACCTGTCCCGCCTCCGCTTTGTCCAGCACAAATCTCGCATGGAGTGACCGGGATTTGAACCACGGTACCCAGCGGTGAGAGACCGACGCGCTGCCGTCTGAGCTCTCATTATTATTATTATTATTATTATTATTATTATTATTATTATTATTATTATTATTATTATTAACTACAATTTTATTCTTTACAGAAATATAGAAGATCTAGTGAAAACGTCGTATGTGCTCCCTGGACCTATAGTAATTTAGGTTTCATAACTTTGCAACTATAAATCATATCTTCTTTCTTTTTTAATACGTTGTCCGGCTCCATGGCTAAATGGTTAGCGTGCTTGCCTTTGGTCACAGGGGTCCCGGGTTCGATTCCCGGCAGGGTCGGGAATTTTAACCACAATTGGTTAATTTCACTGGCAGGGGGGCTGGGTGTATGTGTTGTCTTCATCATCATTTCATCCTCATCAAGACGCGCAGGTCGCCTACGGGAGTCAAATCAAAAGACCTGCATCTGGCGAGCCGAACTTGTCCTCGGACACTCCCGGCACTAAAAGCCACACGCCATTTCATTTTTTTTTTTTTTTTGTTAATTCTTTTACCCTTCAGGGTTGGTTTTCCCTCGGACTCAGCGAGGGATTCCAACTCCACCGCCTCAAGGGCAGGGTCCTGAAGCGTGAGACTTTGGGTCGAGGATACAAGTGGGAAGGAAGATCACTAACTCGCCTAGGTGGCCTCACCTGCTATGCTGAACAGGGACCTTGTGAGGGGATCGGAGGATTGTAAGGGGTAGACAAGGAAGAGGGAAGGAAGTGACCGTGGCCTTAAGTTAGGTATCATCCCAGCATTTGCCTGGAGGAGAAGTCGGAAAACCACTTCGAGGATGGCTGAGGTGGGAATTGAACCCACCTCTACTCAGTAGACCTCCCGAGGGTGAGTGGACCCCGTTGCAGCCCTGGTACAACTTTTCAAATTTCGTGTCAGAGCCGGGAATCGAACGTGAGCCTCCGGCGGTGGCAGCTAATGACACTAACCACTACACCACAGAGGCGGCTATAAATTATATCTAAATAGTTACTATACGGTTATAGGACTGGAGGATAAGAATATCCTCTGAATTTAGTTTCAGCAATCAGTGACATCATCACGAGTGGTGGAGGCGACCGCCACATTCTGTTGAAACTGAAATTGTCACGATGCAGTGAAATGAGTATAGCTCGTGACTCCGTGGTGCTAGAGTGTTGTAAGTGGTGTCGGTGGAACCTGTCATGGTCACCATGATTTCGATAACTTCGTAACTAATCAGTTGAAGATTTGAAAATTGTATTAAATTTGCAAAATGTCTAAATATCTTCGGTCTAAATGGACCGAAAACTAGCGCAAGCGAAATCTGAAAAATTGTGTAAGCTCAAGAAGTCTGTAGGAGAGCGCGCCAGAGAGTGCCAGTAGTTCAAGAAAGTGCAGGTGTCCTCCCAACACTTCTATCGCGCCTGTCTGTCATTTACAAGACCACTCTCCAAAGTTTCTCTTCATCGACTGCTGCACTATCACCTACTCATTAACACATCATATTTATTCAATATTGTTGTTGCATCTAATTCATTCTGTCAGAAAACTTGTGGCCACGCCTCCCACACAGCCCGTCCAGTCAGCTTTGGCACGTACTCACCTGAACATGGGAGTGATCAGCAGTCTTATCTGACATCTTCCTAATCCAATCATTTTCAGTGGCACGGACTTGGATATGATCGTAAATAATGCTTTTCCTTGTAAACGACTTTTTGAGTTGATCATTTTGAAACAGGAGTTCATAAATAAATACTGAAACTGTGACAGTTATCTACTTTAATGTCGTAAGTGGGGCTGGTGGTGGTGATTATTGTTTACAGAGAAATTACAACTAGGCAACCATCCTCTATGTAACACTAATCAGAGAGAAACCATGCAAGGGATACAACACTTCGAAACATGAAGATATCGGCCAAAGGCAGACAAGGGCCACGAAGGGCGTGAAAATGAAAGACTCCCTAGGCCTCGAATGCTCTAATACCGTCGGGGTCGGAAAAGAATAAGAGTTGACCGAGGGAAGTCGGATGAGATACATGAAAGTGAGGAGCCTGGCACAAGTAAGAGGAAGCAATGCTAAGACTCAGCTAAGGGTCCAGTGGTTGCCAATCCACGCTCCCAAGTTGAGAGAACCTGGGCCCCTTTTAGTCGCCTCTTACGACAGGCAGGGGATACAGCCTCCATCCACAGACTCTAAGAGACGAAACATGTCCACATTTGTTAAATAAAGAATCTTATTAGATTATATTGTGTATTGATTATGTGGTTAATCTATTTTTGTTTTTCCTGATGTAAAATTGTGTTAAGAACATGCTATAAACAGGCAAGTAAATTAAGGGGTAACAAGGATAAATACCTTCAAACTCTCTCCTGAAAATTTAGTAAATGTGACATACTACGTAATGTCCTTTACTTCCCAGGTACAGTCGTAAATATTGTCGACAAGAACGTGTTGTAAGAGGGACACATACTTGTGGTTCACCTTAATTTAACCAATTTATTCCTCGCTCATAAATCCGTACGAAGAACGAGTGCTTGAGCATATAAATATTATAATTGTGCTGACAACTTAATAGCAAGACTCGCGAACACAGTCGTTACTCACGTGATACACCCTAATTTCATGTAAATAAAAAATGTTATTCAGTTTACCGCGTCGGGAAAATCAAACGATCATAATCATATCTTTCAAAACATCCATATTCATTCGGATAGAGAAACGTAATTATAAGAAGCGATTGGAAGAAATAGATGTAGATTTTAAAAAGAACAATCTAGAGAATTCTAGAAAGTATTTCGAGAGGTGACGCAACCTTCACTTCAAGGCTTCAAGAGGGAGACTGGTCACTAACAATAAAGACAACCGTGAGTTACTTGAAAAATGCGTCGAGAACTCCTTAATTGTGAAGAACAACAGGAGAACCATCCGTCAGCACAGCAGATAGAGGACCATCTTTAAAATAATCATAATTACGTTTCTCTATCCGAAAGATATTGAATGTTTTGAAAGACATATATATTTATGACAAATATCAAAACTGCGCCTCGTGAACTTAACATAGACATGAATAAAATTGCAAGACTAGAGGAATTTGAGTACTTAGGTGAATGGATCACTAATGAAAATAAATCAGTAGCTTCAACAATTCAGAAAATGGAAATCGCTTTTCAGCACACTAAGAATGTTTATAACTAAAAAAATGTTTGTCCTGCAAGAGTAAAATTCGTCATTACTTAACGGTGATCAAACCTGAAGTTGTTTATGCTTCAGAAACGCTCAATTTATATCATAAAAATTTAAAGGAATAATTAGAGATTAAATAAAGGAAAAACATGAGAAAAATCTTAACGCCAAGAATTAAAAATGGAGTACATCACCCAAACCCAACATCACAGAAATATATTTAAAAATATGTAAACTTAGTGATACAATGAAACTGCGACTAATTCAATGTATAAGCCATTTGGAAAAAATGAGTAACAGCAGACTTACTTATCAAATACACATTTTTTTGCAAATCAAACGTACGAGATCAAAGTGGTACAAGCAAATAAAAGCCTCACTGAATTAGGATCACCAAATCTGCAAGATAGAAATTATCATGAAAATTCTTCACACAAGGGGATTTGAGGAAGACGAGAAGAAACCAGCACGACGTACTTGGTCGGAGGAGCAGAAATCACAACAATCGATGAAAAATATTGGACAGAAGGAAACCTCAACAAATGTTGAATCCGCGTCGTCCTAAGTGCCCCATTCGCGCAGCAGAAGAAGAAAAAGAATAGCCACTTGGTGAAGATGTGATACTAACGTAAATATTGAAACTCGGTGGTAAATTAGCAGCTGGAGCTGGGAAAGAGGAACAGTACCACATGGCTGGAAAGGAGACATAATCCACACTTTGCACAAGAAAGGGGATAGGACAGACCCCAACAGTTATAGAGGTATTTCCTTACAACCAATAGCTTACAAAATTATTTCTAAAGCGTTGTTATATAGAAGAACAAGCAGAGCGCACTATCGGCAAGTAGCAAGCTGGATTTCGATAAGGTCGATCTTGTCCAGGGTAGATTTTCAATCTCAATCAGAACATTACCTAACCTCAACACAGTCGCCTCTTTCTTTGATTTCAAAAAGACTAATAATTAACTATAGGCAGTCCGTATTCCTAATACTAGAATAATTAGGGGTAGGTCTATATAACAATTGTAGAAAGCTGCTTGAACGAATATTCACAGATACAACTTCAAGAGTTAATTTTCTAAATGAACTTTCAGACCCCTTTACAATCAACACTGGAATTCGACAAGGTGATGGATGGACTTCCACCAATCCTCTTTAATTTGGTATTGAACAGAATCATGAGGGGAATGGGAAATTAGATTACACGAAAAAAATCATTCAAACATTTGGGACAAGTAAAAGCAGCATTTGAGGTGAAATGTCTTGCCTTTGCTGATGGCATAGCAGTAATTTCAGAAAACAAATTACCAGCACAAATAATGGTGGAAACTCTACATGCCATAGCCGTTAAACTGGTCTTCAAATTTCATATGAAAAAAATAATACGTTGAACATAGACATAACGGATAAAAGTACCTAACAACACAACATGGACATATTCAAAGAACTGATACATTTAAATATTTGGGAGAAGGGGTCCAGTCAACACAACCTGCAAAGAGAGATTGATAAAGATGGACATGGCTTATAAATTCTCTCAAACTGCATAACTGTAATTAAACCAAAGGTATTGTATGGGTCAGAATGTTTAACGTTGAACAAAAGAGAACGGGAGGAATTGGAAAAGAAAGAAAGAAAGGAAAATACTTCGAATCCCACTGTCGGCAGCCCTGAAGATGGTTTTCCGTGGTTTCCCATTTTCATATCAGGCAAGTGCTGAGGCTGTACATTAATTAAGGCCACGGCCGCTTCCTTCCCATTCCTAGGCCTTTCCTGTCCCATCGTCGCGATAAGACCTATCTGATGCATGGAAGAAAGCACGCTCCGAAAGGTTGAAAACCTGGTGGGCCCACAAGAAGACAAACAGTTGAGATCTCGCGGTGCTTAATGGCCCTAACGATGAATAATAATAATAATAATAATAATAATAATAATAATAATAATAATAATAATAATAATAATATTAATAATAATAATCTGTACCAGCATATGGAGAGGATAACGGACACGATTCGGAAGAGGAGGATTAATTTTTATGGCCATATAGCACACAGAGACAGACCAATGGGATTTTTTCCTACTTTCTTAACAAGAAAACCAAGGGACTTGAAAAAGACCTTCAAGAAATAGGAATCATACTCGAAGACATCCAGAAACGTGCTCCTCTTCGGAAAAAGCTCCAGGGATACAAGAGGTTCCAAGAAAGGCTAAAGTTGAAAACAGGCAAGAAGTGGACTGATGAAAGAAAGGAGGCTCACAGAACGAGAATGCGTGAGTACTGGGGAAGAATTAAAGCTCAAGGATGCAAACGGTTGAAATAACGTGGTCCACAGCAGGCCGAAACGAAGAAAAGAATAATAATAATAATAATAAAAATAATAATAATAAAACCATTATTATTATTGTTATTATTAATAAGTTAAGAGCTTCCGTGGCTCAGGCGGCAGCTCGTCGGCCTCTCACCGCTGGGTTCCGTGGTTCAAATCCCGGTCACTCCATGTGAGATTTGTGCTGGACAAAGCGGAGGCGGGACAGGTTTTTCTCCGGGTACTCCGGTTTTCCCTGTCATCTTTCATTCCAGCAACACTCTCCATTCTCATTTCATAGCATCTATCACTCATTAATATAAATCGCTTTGGGAGTGGCGACCCCATCGTAATAACAGCCTATATCTGATTCATTCATTACATCCCTGACCCGGTCAAAGACTGGAAAACAGGTTGTAGGTTTTCATCAATAACTTAATATTTTTATTCTTTAACTTTTATTTATAGAAAATAATATTTGACTGAAATGAAATGGCGTATGGCTTTTTTTAGTGCAGGGAGTGTCCGAGGACAAGTTCGGCTCGCCAGACACAGGTCTTTTGATTTGACTCCCATAGGCGACCTGCACGTCATGATTAGGATGAAATGATGATGAAGACGACACATACACCCAGCCCCCGTGTCAACGAAATTAACCAATTATGGTTAAAATTCCCGACCCTGCCGGGAATCGAACCGGGAACCCCTGTGACCAAAGGCCAGCACGCTAACCATTTAGCCATGGAGCCGGACATATTTGACTGAATTACTTACCGAGTCATCACTTGTGTCGTTACTCTAGATTCGATATGATTAACCCGTTCCCAATTATGGATGATAAATTGTCGTTGAGCAGGAAATGCCCGCCGCACGTTATGGACGTAGATTTATCGCAGATTATTTTGACAAACGTGCATTGTATTTTACTGAATGTTTTGAAAAATAATTTTCTTGAAATACCGTACTAATGAAATGTTATTTGGATGAAAAGGAAAATTATGACCTCTAGCGGAATACCGAGAAAATTACAGACACAATTAAAAGACAAAGACTATAATTTTATTTTCTCCTTCGCGGAAAGAACAACGACAGGTTAACTAAGAAGATTTGTGATTACATCTCCAAATTAAAACACATCACCGGTTGGCTGGAAGAGGTACGAAGGGATCTACAAAGACTGAAGATCGCAGGTGAGATAATAACCAACAGGGTGTCCTTCCGGCAACAGATCACTTGTGCGGATTGTTCGCTTTTCAAAATTCGATGTGAAATGAAAACCTACAACCTGTGTTCCAGTCATTCGACCGGGTCAGGGATGGAATGAAGGAAGCCCCCAACTTGCGGCGAGGATAGGAATTGTGCCGGCTGCCGAAGCCTGTCGCACTCCTCTGGGGCAATGATTAATGACTGACAGATGAAATGAAATGATATTGGAGAGTGTTGCTAATATAAAAGAAGACAGGGAAAACCGGAGAACCCGAAGAAAAACCTGTCCCGCCTCCGGTTTGTCCAGCATAAATCTCACATGGAGTGACCGGGATTTGAACAAAGGAACCCAGCGGTGAGAGGCCGATGCGCTGGAGGCTACATCAAAATTCGATGTCAACCTCGGAAAGTGTTTAAGAGGAACAGAGGTAGACCATCAGCTGACGTATGAAGAATTTCTGGGGAGAAAATGAAATAAAAAATAACTGTACCACATTCTTTAGGATCTAAGCGGTCTACAATTAGCCAAATTATTTAATTAACAACATCAATAAAATGTGTGACGCTCTGTTACTTAGCAACCGTGCAGGCTGTGATGTGAAGCATTAATGGATGGTCATGACATACAGATCCTCGCTCTGTGCACCTTTCAAGGTGCTTTTGCTGGGTAATAATAATAATCTTATGGCCTCAGCTACCGTACGCAGACATTTTAATTTGACGTCATCTGGCTGGTTGCTTGTCAATTTCGACATTCCGTTTTACTTCAGGCCCACTAGATGGCAGAGTAAAGCGAATCTCTCTTGGGCGTCTATGATTGAGATTTAATGAATTTTGTCGGATAAACACCAAGTGTCTCACCGGAGAGTTGCCCGTGCGGTAAGGGGCGTGGAGCTGTGAGCTTGCATCCGGGAGGTAGAGGGTTCGAACCCCACTGTCGGCAGCCCTGAAGATGGTTGTCCGTGGTTTCCCATTTTCAAACCAGGCAAATGCTGGGGCTGTACCTTAATTAAAGCCACGGTCGCTTCCTTCGCACTCCTAGTCCTTTCCTACCCCATCGTCGCCGTAAGACCTATCTGTCCCGGGCTGAGTAGCTCAAACGGTTGAGACGCTAGCCTTCTGACCCCAAATTAGCAGGTTCGATCCTAGCTCAGTCCGATGGTATTTGAAGGTGCTCAAATACGTCAGCCTCGTGTCCATAGATTTACTGGCACATCAAAGTACCACAATAACACGCAGTTACCTACACATGGCAGATGTCACCCACCCTCATCGCAGGGTCTGCCTTACAATGGCTGCACTCGGCTAGAAATAGCCACACGAAATTATAAAGGGGTATTTGGATTTGTAACAGGGGATTGTGGTTTTTCTAGTTTTATGGGTCTGCAAAATGGACCTTACCACATGCATGTTTCACGTCGAGTGATTTGAATTAAGAGGGGAGTAATTATTAACCCAGTGGGCTTCCTTCTAAAACTACACCCTAATTACACCAAGCAAAGCGGTCAGTTGTGGTATTTCCCAGGACAAAATAAAGCAATGACTATAACTGCGTGTGTAAATGTGTTAGGGAAGATCCAGATGGGGCAATAAAGATAAAGCTCACTCTTTTCATGAGCCGCACGGTTCATTGCAGGTGTTAATATAGGACTAGTATGATCCGGTCATCTCAGATTCAGCGATAACTTCCTGCTGTCTTAATTGGACCGACGATTTATGATCAATCGGGAGCTACTTGCCGAGGAGTTGCCGCCATCGTACAAAACGTATAAAATAAATGTTGCATAGCAGGAACGTACACTTCACATTTTATACACCTACCAGAAGGTAACCACGGATTCGTCCGCATTCGTTAATTCAATCGCTAGATATCTTTCTTTCTTTCTTTCTTTCTTTCTTAATCTGTTTACACCCCAAGATTGGTTTTTCCCTCAGACTCAGCGAGGGATCCCATTTCTACCCCCTCAAGATCAGCGACCTGGAGCGTGAGACTGTGAGTTGGGGATACAACTGGGAAGGAGAACCAGTACCTCACCTAGACGGCCTCACCTGCTATGCTGAACAGGGGCATTGTGGGGGATGTGAAGGTTGGAAAGGAAAAGGAAAGGAAGCGGCCGTGGCCTGAAGTTGCCTGTAGGAGAAGTGGAAAACCACTTCGTAGATGACTGAAGTGGGAATCGAACCCCCTCTACTCAGTTGACCTCCCGAGGCAGAGATAAACCCGTTCCAGCCCTCGTACCACTTTTCAAATTTCGTGGCAGAACCAGGAATCGAATCCGGGCATCCGGTGGTGGCAGCTAATCACACTAACCTCTATACCACAGAGGCGGCGCTAGATACTTTTAAATCATTTATTTGAGAGGAATATAAAAACACATTTATTAACACACATCGTTTTTACATAAAATGCATGAATTACATTATTTTTAATTATAAAGTTACGTCCAATGTTTAGGCTACAGGGTTCGTGGATGGTACAATTCATTTGAAAACAATATGAGGGACCATATTGAATAAAAACAAACTAACTTGTGCTTATAGAGCTTCCGGATAAACTATATTAATTGCCCTTTCATTTGGAACTGAGGCGTATAGAGTGCTTGCCTTTCCTGCTCTTGAACAGCCCACGTACAGCTGACCATGGGAGAAACACCATTTCCGAAGATCGAGTCCTACAACTTTACGCGATTGTGCACAGAACGAAACTCAACTGCAGGCGTCTAAATTGGAGCGGTATGTCTGAAGCGGCAAATGTGATTACGGGCCCGCCTGATTCGGGCCCCCTCAAATAAAATGTAAAAACCTACAAATAACTAACTTACAGCGGGTAGATAATATGTAGTACATTGTCAAATTCTATAAACAAAGGAATAATTCACTTCTTCTATCACGGCCGTATGTGTGCCAAGTATCACTCAGGGTCGGCTCTTCTGATCCTCCCTGCGCTTGGATGTTTCCGTCGCTGGAATGCCGTTTCTATTCAAGGCGTTTTCGGCTGTACGCCACCATGTTGCTCCCCTCTCCTCGGTTCCTCGATTGCAAGATGATCTTCATCTCGACGTTGTACGTGACCGTACAGCCGCTACTAAATGATCCTCGTATATGCTCACAGCGCACTCGGTGCAAGAGGGTGACACCCGCTGACCATCGCAGCATCCGCATTTCCGTTACATGCATTTTCTGATCATGTTTCTTCTACCTTGTCGAACACTCGGAGCCGTAAGTGAGGGCAGGCCTAACAACAGTCTTGAATATCTTGCCTTTGAGCTTTATAGGCATCCTCCTGTCACATAAGACGCCTGTCAGCAGGCGCCATCTGTTCTATCCAACGTTAATGCGATGCTTCACGTCATCATCAGTCGTCGTACCGGTGGTAATAATTAGCCCAGGTATTTGAATTTATTGACCATTGCTAGTGGTTCACCCGCTAAGAAAATTGTATTGCATGGACCTTGAACTTCCAACTTGGCGAAGTTACAGAACATAATATACTCCGTCTTCTTCGTCCCCAAAGCTTTAAGGCTGCCTCGACCTCTTCACGTGTTTCACCAACTAGGACGATGTCGTCTGCGTCCGTGGTTGTTGTGTCATCAGTTGTTCTGTGAGATAGTTAATAACTCTATTGAATAAGATTGGGCTCGAAGCTGACCCTTGATGAACACCAATGTCAACAGGGAAACTCCCAGTTACCAGAACTAGACTTCACCTTTGTAGAGGGACGAACGTACATGTCCTGCATAAGCCTCACATATATAATTTACCATTGTACGATTATTAAAATATAATTGTAATATGTTTTATTTGGCTGCCTCCGTGGTTTAACGGCCAAGCTACTGAACCATACACCATTTAGTTGTTCATACTTCAAATTGGTTTCAGTAACTACTGAACTATTCTCTGTAACCGATACCAAAGTTCCCGTTATAATAATTTATTCGATCACGACACGGGAAAATATACGAACAAAATTCAATCAAAAACTGTTCAAATAAAGCTTGAGAAACATCAAACAGCATAACTGACAGCATTTGCGCAACGAGAACTCGTTCGAAACTAAATTGACCGAGTGTTACTACATCTACTTTTTATTGGCGTTATAAGTGTATGATAAACGTTGAGAGCCTCCGTGGCTCAGGCCTCTCACCGCTGGGTTCCGTGGTTCAAATCCCGGTCACTCCACGTGAGATTTGTGCTCGACAAAGCGGAGGCGGGACAGGTTTTTCTCCGGGCACTCCGGTTTTCCTTGTCATCTTTCATTCCAGCAACACTCTCCACTATCATCTGTCAGTCATTAATCATTTCCCTAGAGGATTGAGACAGGCTTCGGCAGCCGGCGCAATTCCTATCCTCGCCGCAAGTTGGGGGCTTCATTTATCCCACCCCCGACCCGGTCATTGACTGGAAAACAGGTTGTAGGTTTTCAGAAGTTAAATGTTGAGCAAAAATTGTGCATAAAAAATCTCAGATGCACTAGACATCAAGAAAGTATCATTTTTTAACTAAAATATGAAAATTTGGTATCAGTTTTCCTTGCTGTAATTATTTTTAAATAATTTCGTGCAGGACTTTCATGAGATGCGTGAGAGGCGGCAAGAGCAAGCTTTGTTAACAAGTGCTACTAGACGCAACCAAACGACAATTCCTCTAGGAACAAATTGTAAAACAAACTATTTCAACTGATTCTACAAAACTGCCCGGACCATTTCCGTGCAGACTAGAGGTGTCTGCGGGTCCCTTATAGGCCCTGACGTTACGCCTCTGACTCCGAGGAATGAACACTACTTTGCCCACGGCATGTCCAGTCAGTAATACTCGGCATTAGTTTCTTGACTGACAGTCATATTCCACATCAGACGGAGGGAGGATTCACATTCCTGAGAAGGATAATCGGTGCCACAATCCTCAGCTATAAGATGTTCGAGGGTACTCCAGGTGTCTCCTAAGCTCTGTCGTGTGGCTGACAGCCTCATCTGTCTTGCATGTCGTGTCGATAGACTTGTCGTTTTGTGACGGCGGGAGTGTGCTGCATTCTAAAATTATTTCTGAACTATAATTTATTTAATTGTATTTAATCTTTCATCTTTTGGCTTTGATATAAACTTCTTAAGTAACCTGTGGTGTACACGCCGTTTCCAAATAACGTTGCATCCGGTTCTCATCAAACTGGACTTTTCGAGATAATTTTAAATTAATTTGTGTCAGCAAGAAACAAGACTGATGCGATTGGCCATAAAAAGACTAATTGGTATTAGTTAATAGTCCTCCGCGAGGCCAATCCCGCACGCTTCTTGGGTAGAAAATTTTGATGTGTTAATTTCCTGTTGCTCGGCCCGCTCGTCGGCCCGCTGACCACGCGCGTTAGCGAGTAGTCTTTCCGGTTTGATTTCTCGAGGGACGGACGTGGTCCGGGACCGTTCCCTCTCACGTCGAGAGTTACAGCGTTCCTTGGGTAAGCAATTGCTTCTTTTCGGTCTTTTGTCTTTAAATTATGGTAATGTAAGTTAACTTCACCGAGGTCTATTGACCAAGTCTTCAGATTAAAATGTCACGGGATTAATTTGTCAATTACTGCCATTCCATCATTGCGGTTAGGCAAGTCTTTTAAAACAGTTTAATGGCAACAAATGCAATGTTTCCTTTGTAATTTCCTCTGTAATTTCTCTTTAAACTTTATGTACATAACTGCGAAGTTATTTTCCTTCGCCTTTCCACCTTGTTCATTTCGTGGTTCTTTAAGACGTAAACGTTAATAATTATTTTGCAATTTAAATCTAGCTAATGGACCAGTTCACTGTAAAATAGAAATCATCTATGTAGGGTTTCTGTGAAGAGCACACGATTTTACCTCCTCAAATGTGACTTGTAATCAACCTATTTACATTTCTTTCTTTCTTTCTTTCTTTCTTTCTTTCTTTCTTTCTTTCTTTCTTTCTTTCTTTCTTAATCCGTTTATCCTCCAGGGTTGGGTTTCCCCTTGAACTCAGCCAGTGATCTCACCTCTACCCCCTCAAGGGCAGTGTCCTGGAGCTTGAGATATTTCGTCGTGGAAACTGGGGAAGAAGAACCAGTACCTCGCCCAGGCGGACTCATCTGCTATCCTGAACAGGGCCCTTGTGTGTGGGGGGGTGGGGGAGGCATTGGAAGGGGCAGACAAGGAAGTGACCGTGGCCTTATGTTAGGTACCTGGAGGAGAAGTGGGAAACCCCGTAAACCACTTCGAGGATGGATGAGGTAAGAATCGAATCCCCTCTACTCAGCTGACCTCCCGAGACTGAGTGGAGCCCGTTCCAGCCCTCGTACCACTTTCCAAATTTCGTGGCAGAGCCGGGAATTGCAGACGCACCTCCGGGGGTGACAGCTAATCACATTAACCACTACATCACCGAGATGGGCTTCACCTTTGTTATTTGGCGAAATTTTGTAAGTGGGTTAAGTGAGACACACATAGAGTTTGTTCTAGGAAAGTGTAGATTTTATTTTATATTCGTTTTGGTCCTTTTAGTTGCGTTATTAATTTTGTTGTACATGGTCTTTATTTTGAAATGCAGTATTTTATAGAAATAAATTTATTATTCTCTTAGATAATTTCTTTTCTTGAAGTTCAGTTCACAAAAAGTCCTTCGATTTATGCCCCTTAGGGTCCATTCCATCTACCACATCCTGGCTATTAGTTGTCGTTGGTTTTAATTGAGTTGATCTCGTTTAATAATTTGTTTTAACTGAAAATCGATTAATACATTTTACGTGTTCTAATTTATTTTAAATGTTATTTTAATGTTGCTGTTAACCGCTCAAGGTTACACGTTTGTACAACACCGGATAATTCTTGTTAGTGACGTTGCCAGCTTCATTTCTTGGAGCAAGAATCGCTCTTTCACACAGCCACGCGTGATCGGTGAAATGTTTTGGTCATCTTTGTTAAAATTCCAAATCTCTGCATGAGCGTCATCGCACACATACACACAAATACGTTCCGCATAAAGGCTCCTTGAACGGAGGAAGGATTCAAGATGGGTGCTAATGTATCAGCTGTACGAAGTATAACATGGGGATAAAACATGACGAGCTCAGTTCCTGAAGTCAATCACACCCTGCACTCTGCTGAGTTCACGAGTTCTAAGTGATGCTTGTTTGGTGTGAAGAGGTTGCCAAACCACTCACTTCAGTCTTTAACCTTTATTCGTGTCGGGTGCAGTGGACGATTTGACAACCCCGGCTACAGTAGACGAAGTAAATCCTTAATAGACACCGGGCTGCCGCCGGAGAGTAGTGATGTGAGGCGAGGTCATCATGTTTTGTCTCAGGACAGCAGCCTCAGAGAGTTCGGAACTCTTACTCTTGTCCTAATGGTGAACTCCTGCGTAGCTCGCGTCATCATGCTGCCAGATCGGCCAACACGGATGCTCTGAAGAACAGTACCAACAAGTTCACGGTCTCTCCTGTGATGCTCATTCAGTCAATCAATCACTACTGATCTGCATTTAGGGCAGTCGTCCAGGTGGCAGATTCCCTATCTGTTGTTTTCCTTAGCCTTTTCTTAAATGATCGCAAAGAAATTGGAAAATGATTGAACATTTCCCTTGGTAAGTTATTCCAATCCCTCACTCCCCTTCCTATAAACGAATATTTGCCCCAATTTGTCCTCTTGAATTCCAACTTTATCTTCATATTGTGATCTTTCCTACTTATAAAGACACCACTCAAACTTATTCGTCTACTGATGTCATTCCACGCCATCCCTCCGCTGACAGCTCGGAACATACCACTTAATCGAGCAGCTTGTCTCCTTTCTCCGAAGTCTCCCCAGCCCAGACTTTGCAACATTTTTGTAACGCTACTCTTTTGTCGGAAATCACCAAGAACAAATCGAGCTGCTTTTCTTTCGATTTTTTCCAGTTCCTGAATCAAGTAATCCTGGTGAGGGTCCCATACACTGGAACCATACTCTAGTCGGGGTCTTACCAGAGACTTATATGCCCTCTCCTTTACATCCTTACTATAACCTCTAAATACCCTCATAACCATCTGCAGAGATCTGTACCCATTATTAACAATCATATTTATGTGATTACCCCAATGAAGATATTTTCTTATATTGACACCTAGGTACTTACAATGATCCCCAAAAGGAACTTTCACCTCATCAACACAGTAATTAAAACTGAGAGGACTTTTCCTATTTGTGAAACTCACAACCTGACTTTTAACCCCGTGTATCATCATACCATTGCCAACCGTCCATCTCACAACACTATCGAGGTCACCCTGCAGCCGCTCACAATCTTGTAACTTATTTATTACTCTGAATAGAGTAACATCATCTGCAAACAGCCTTATCTCTGATTCCACTTCTTTACACATATCATTGATATATACAAGAAAACATAAAGGTCCAATAATACTGCCTTGAGGAATTCCCCTCTTAATTATTACAGGGTCAGATATAGCTTCGCCTACTCTAATTCTCCGAGTTCTATTTTCTAGAAATATAGCCACCCATTCAGTCACTCTTTTTCTAGTCCAATAGCACTCATTTTTACCAGTAGTCTCCCATGATCTGCCCTATCAAATACCTTAGATAGGTCAATCGCAATACGGTCCATTTAGCCTCCTGAATCCAGGGTATCTGCTATATCTTGCTGAAATCCTACAAGCTGAGCTTCAGTGGAATAACTTTTCCTAAACCCAAACTGCCTTCTGTCAAACCAGTTATTAATTTCGCAAACATGTCATATAATCAGAAAGAATGCTTTCCCAAAGCTTACATGCAATGCATGTCAAACTGACTGGCCTGTAATTTTCAGCTTTATGTCTATCACCCTTGCCTTTATCTGCAGGGGCTACTATAGCAACTCTCCATTCATCTGGTATAGCTCCTT
Source organism: Anabrus simplex (assembly GCF_040414725.1). Lineage (NCBI taxonomy): Eukaryota > Metazoa > Arthropoda > Insecta > Orthoptera > Tettigoniidae > Anabrus > Anabrus simplex. Next base: position 10,684,522 of record NC_090274.1, on the reverse strand, counting down.
CAACCAAACAATAATCAAATAAGTATTTCAGATATGGTACTATATCCCAACTCATTGCCTTTAGTATATCCCCAGAAATCTTATCAATTCCAGCTGCTGTTCTAGTTTTCAACATTTGTATCTTACTGTAAATGGCATTATTATCATAGGTAAATTTTAATACGTCTTTAGTATTACTCACATCCCGTTTCTGGACATTATCCTTGTAACCAACAATCTTTACATACTGCTGACTGAACACTTCTGCCTTTTGGCAGCATCCCGAAGCTTTTTGTAGACTTCTGTAAGCAGTTCAGATCTCCCAAAACCTTCATCAGTACCATAGCAAATAGTATATTGAAAGGTTCTGTCTCCATTTTTAAGAACCACGTCTATGGACCTTAAAAAATGTTTCTTGTTTTTTTCTCTGATGATTCATTTTCTATAAAGTATGGGTTCAATTATAAGGTACTCTTTGTCTCTGCGGCAATCTGCAGATGCTATTGGAATAATCTATACTAATATTTAAAGAGGTAAAGTTTGTTTGTATGTAATGGCTAATCGCAGGAACTACTGGACCGATTCTAAAAATTATTTCACTAATAGAAAGATACATTATCCTTGAGTCTTATAGGCTATATTTTATTTTCAAAACAATTCGAGGGGGGGGGGTGTCGACTTGGGGAAGTGTAAAAATACTAGGCTAATATAGACGAAATATCTAATTTGTCGTGCAAGGACGAGATAAAGCTCATTTTAAGCCCCTTGACGCAAAAAACGAAACTCGGTAAGCCCAACAAGCCAGAAAACCATGTTTTAAGGCCCTAAAACCAACCGTTCTTGAGATATTGGCGCCACCCTACTCCTGCTCTAGGAATCGGATAAAGAAATGAACTGCCGTAACCATGGCAACATCAGCTCCAGTATGCTTACAGCAGTGAGATTATCTACAATACATCACAAAAACCTAACATGTTACAGACATAAAAATTGGCATTTGGAATCTCCTTTAAAAATAAAAAAACACAAATTTTTGTTTTCAGAAAATCCAATTAAGGGTTTAGGGCAGAGGGGGAGGGGGGCTGAAAAGATGTTAGGAAGGAGTTGAATCCTTTATATGAGGATACATATACCTCAGAAACTTAAGATGTTACAAACGTTAAAACTGGTACTTGGAATCTCTTTTAAAAACAAATGAACACAGTTTTTTTGGAAACCCCACTTAAGGGGTGAAATAATTAAAACAGCGGGTGAATTGATAAAATGAGTATCCTCTTCTTCTACCGTTATTCCACACATGTGGGGTCGCGGGTACGAACTATGTCACACATACGTGAATTTGACCCTGTTTTACGGCAGGATGCCCTTCCTGACGCCAAACCCGTGTTAGGGATGTAATTATTATCGCGTGTTCCTGTTGTGGTTGATAATGTGGTGTGTTGAGTGAATATGAAGAGGAGAGTGCTGGGATAAACACAAACAACCTGTCCCCGCGCCAGATGAATTAATTGCATGCGATTAAAATCCCCGATCCAGCCCGAAATCGAACCCGGAACCCTGTGAACCGAAAGCCTCAACGCTGACCACTCAGCCAAGGAGTGAGACAGATTTTAAAAGAAGTCTATCGACAGTAGGCTATATCTCATAAATTTAACATGTTACAGACGTAAAAGCTGGTATTTGTAATCTCTTTTAAAAATAAAGAAACAAGTACTTTTTGTTTTCGGAAAATCAACTTACGCTGGACATCGAAAATAAGTGAAGAAGGAGTTGACTTCTCTTTATGAGGATACTAATATCTCAAAAACTAAGATGTTACAGACGTAAAAATTGGTAATTGGGATCTCCTTTAGAAATCAGGAAACCCCTTTATTTTAATTTTTTTCGACTTAAAAGAAGACTGTTTCTCACATGTAGAGTTCCATGTCGCATGTTCCAGTAGCTTGGTCATCTTAGCCCCAAAAGGCAATGCCACAAACGTGGTTTACAAAGAGGTTCAGGCGTAAATGAAATGCAATTTTTCGGTGAGTTTTTATATTTGAGGGATTTTCAGATAATATCATAGTACAGTACCGAGGAACAATTAATTTTAATCAACCTACCAAATCTTGGCGAGCGAAGCCGTGGGTAATATGAACGTTGTCTAGTGACAGTGGATCTCTGTACGTTTCTCCCGGTGAGAGCAAGTTGGATTGTCATATCCCAACACGTTTCGTTCATAACTCCCCAACGAACGCTTCGAAGTGCATTTGGACCCCTTTAGTTAAAAATTTCTTACCTCTGTGTGCCGTAGATTTGACTGGACATCTCTCTCTCTCTCTCTCACTCACTCACACACACACACACACACACAATCATTATCAGAAGAAAATCGTATGACCAATTATTCAAAAATATAAAATACAGGGGAATATGCGTGTCGGCAAAACGTGAAACATAAAAGAAATGATTACAACGAAACGCTACAGCGAGAGAATGAGCACACACAACGCATGGCTACACCACCACAAAACCAAATAAATTACATTCACTTCTACAAAGAACAGATATTAAATCTGTCCCAAGTTATAGAAGTTGTCGACTTCAATTTTTCTCCCATCTCGGACGGCTGGAATGTATGACCTTTACGGATGAGCTGCTTCACATTTTAGGGCTGTCGGTCGACATCGGTTCCACTTCTTAGGCGATCATGTTGAAGGTGTAGTTCCAGACGACGAAGAATTCCATCTTAAATCCAGTTAATCCCACATTGAAAGGCACGATGAAAACCAGCATGAACACTGAACTAGTTATAGTAATTGCCACGTAAGGAAATACCCCAGAAAGTAAATATCGCCGCCCGATGCTCTTCTTTTCTCTTTTTTGTAATGGCTGATCACTGCTGCCAACCTGCCTGGTTACATATTAAAATCATCAGACATAACCATAACAAACTAACCTCAATGTAAACACCGATAATGAATGTTTCCCTACCCTAGTAAATGATATGAGATAAGATGAAATAAATCAAGATAATTATGAATATCTCCTCAATGAGGAATTAAGGAAATAAACACACTTTCTCACTTAAATTATCTGTCTTTATTTTGATATACAGTAGGCGTACTATAACCATATTCTTGAAAAGAGGGGCGTGTTAAACGATGCAATTTATTTAATAAGTCCTTGCAGTGTGATTTTCGAAAGTTTCAGACATCCAATGACTTCCCTTTCTTTTGCGCGAATATTTCCTTCTCTCTTCAATACCGGTAACCAGTAAGGAGAGAGATTATTGGGCATATTTTCAGCCTGCAGGCTGGTTATATCTTCAAGCTTATCAGGAAACATATAGGAATACTAATGTGCCAAGCTCCGTGAACGGAATTTAGGTCAGCTTTCAAGTTCACTGCGGATTTGAAAATAATAATGTTATAAGTTCTACTGCCAAAATTTCGTCCCGCAAGAGTTATTTCATGTACCGGTAGATCTAGACATGAGACTGACGTATTTGAGCACTTTCATCATTTCACACAAACTATGTTATTAAATGCATTATCCGAACATGCCACAATCCTACTTACCTGGTATTAGCCAAATAGATTTACAATCCCACAGAAAAAGAAAATATGCTTTAAATATTCTCGCAAATGTATCACTAGTGACTTTAACGGCGATGCGGTGGCAACACGCACTTCACGCTAGAGCAGTGATTGAACGTTGCCAACGTGCCAGATTAACGGTAAATGTAAGACGTCGTATCGGCAAGTAGGGTCCCTAAACTGTATGGTTACCGACACTGAAAAAGACCCAACAGCAAGAAAAGTAACCATAAATCAATATCTTACTATTACAGGGGAGAAAGGGTAAGGTTGCACCCTTAGGGTACGTCGTTACACGGAGAGGACTTATAGAAAAGTGCGTTCCAAGGAGAGCTGAAACTTGTACAGAAAGAATGAGTAGAAAAGTGCGTTCCAAGGAGAGCTGAAACTTGTACAGAAAGAATGAGTAGAAGTTCTCAATGTTGCTCGCTGTTCTTCTATTACTGTCCGACTCGTTGGCTGAACGGTCCCGGGTTCGATTCCCGTCCGGGTCGGGGACTTTAACCTTAATTGGTTAATTCCTACGGCACGGAGGCTGGGTGTATGTGTTGTCTTCATCATCATTTCATCCTCATCACTACGCGCAGGACGCCTGCGGGAGTCAAATAGAAAGACCTACACCTGGTGAGCCGAACCCGTCCTGGGATATCCCGGTACTAAAAAGCCATACGACATTTCATTTCATTCTGCTATAATAAGTTACGTACTTTGTGGAGAGATTCTTGGTGTATCAGAATGTCTGTCAACGAGGATCGAAGCATCTTGCACGAACTGTTGCTAACCAGATAGCGAGTAGATCAGAACGTCTCTTACGTCATAAGGAAGTTGGTTGTTCAACTGACATCCTTATTAATTTCACCACTTGATAACATCACATACGATTCACACACTCCAGTAGGAGGGGACAAGGCGTTTTCTGCCCCTCCCCCGGAAAATGATCTTCGGGGGCAGTGTGCCATTTTGGCCCGCAAAAATTCTCCTCCTAAATGTTAGGTCCCTTAAAAGGTGGAGTTTGGTAGTCTTCTGAGGCTGCTAAGGCGTTAAATGTGGAGACGGTGGTAGATGGTTTTATATCAAGAAATGAAATTAGAAAGTGGCACTCTTTCAGAGATCTACATTTCCCAATGGAGAGTGTTCAGGCGGTACATCAGCTTTTCACATTTCGTATCATGAAATGCATAATATACAGCACGGTAATAAGATATTTATTAAGAAAATGTGTTTATGAATCATGTTCTATTTATCTGTTTACTTGTGAACATTATTGAAAACTCTGTACGTAAGCCTCGTTCAAAAATGTATTTTAGAAACAAGCTCTATTATTGTTCTGCTTTTTTTCTGCTTGTGAATATTGTTATTATATTATATGGAATGTTTGCATTAATAGTTGTTCCTCATTTCACATTCACGTGTTCATGCTAATTATGCCCCTCCCACCAATAATTACCCGAAGTCGGCCACTGTTATCTGATGTAAAAATGTATTTTAAGAATTTTCATTGTCAAATGTTCGATAACTTGCGTAATTAAACATGATACACGTTCACAATGCAGTCATTAATTACACGGCGAGGGTTAATGATAACGGCGTGTGTAAGATGAAATATAATCCTGAAAACTTCACAAACACCCAGCCCACGAGCCATAGAAATTAACTAATGGAAGTTAAAATCCCCGACCCGACCGGAAATGCTAACCATTTAACCATGGAGCCGGACACGGTGAGGGTGCTGCACTCAAGCTCTATTCAATTCTAGATCAATCGTATTCCATTACGAAGTATACCTCTTGAGAAGTCAGCTGTTAAATATACCGTGACATATTGATTGATTTTAACTTAGCAAGTTTATCACCAGCCTGTCCACACACAGAGAGAAAAAACGTTGCTAAAAAACCGCTTGACAAGAGTCTGGCGCGATCTCCGCCCAAACACATGATAAGCCGCACACAACAGTTCTTTACGTCAAAGATAGCACTTGTCACCAAACTAAAACTGTCACATTATATATACATATAAAGTAGTAAGAAAGCCTTATCTTCGACAGTCGAAATTGCTATTTGAACATGTTATTTTACTTTATCTTATAAATAAAAGTTGCACTTAAGCAAGTAGAGAAAGTCGTCACTGAATTAGGATCACCAAATCGGCAGCAAAGAAATTTAATCAGAAAAATTGCTCACACAAGGCGATTTGAGGAAGACGAGAAGCAACGGACACGACGTAATTCGTCGTAGAAACAGAAATTACAACAATCATTGAAAATGAAGAACTATTGGCCAAGGAGGAAAGCTCAACAAATGTTGATTCCCCGTGGTCCTAAGTAACCTACTCGCGATGAAGAAGAAGAAGAAGAAGAAGAAGAAGAAGAAGAAAGTGTGCACTTCCTATGTTATATACATTTCAGCTGTATAGAATACTATGTGCTATAACATTCCCTTATGAACCACTTAAAGTATAATCGAGATGTACTTTTCGCTTATGGATCTAGTTTTTCCGAGAGTACGTAGATGAACAGATTTTTGCACGGACAATACTTTTGTGTAGCTTCAGCACAACCAATCTCGTTGCACGACCAGCTTTGGTATTTGAATAGCGAAGAATGATTACTTCATTAACACCATCGCATTCTGCGGAATCAGGACTAATAAACGTTGCTTTCAAAATGTTGGCCAATATACCGAAAATGTTGAATTCTCACTGGGATGCGAAGAAGAACGTAATAAATCTTGTACAATATAAAATCTGATTTTGTGAAATCTCGATAATATAATTTTGCCCTAGCCCTCCATTGCCGAGTTTAGGAGCCGTTTAACTCTTTCATTCTTAAGTTTAAAGATAATTTTTGGCCGAAGGTAGAATATTTGAAACTTGACTGAACCGAGCTCGGGAACAGCTGAGAATCTACTTCTTCTTCTTCTTCTTCTTCTTCTTATTCTTCCTATTCTTCTTCTTCTTCTTGCTCTGAAGTTTGCACTCGTAGAAGTGGTTCGGCTTTCAGCTTCAGTTTCCTATCATTTATATGCGCATTTCTGATTTCGTTTCCTAAGCGCATCCCTTCATTTCTCTTTCGACTCATTTTTACATCTCGGTAAACTTAAACTATAATGTAGAATTCGTGTTTACTTCAAACTTAACACAACTATTCTGCTAATAATAAGAGTTGATGTCTGACATTTCTTAGAGGGAGGTCCGTTTACTGCTTGCCGAGGCGGGATAAAGGGAGTGGCTGTGTGGTTGCCATGGAAACGAGGGTGGGGTGACTACGGCTGCCATGGAGATAAAACTTCAGGGCAGCTCGTCTTGCTGGGAGTTGCCAAACCTGTCACTGTCACTGTTAAGAACCTGATTGTTTGTATAAGAGTGATCGCAAATGGGACGACACCGCCTGGCCAGGTAGTCTACAACAGATCACAGCGGTCAGAATGAAGGAGGGAACAAGTGAGCCGGAAGCGAGGGGTAAGAGTATATAGAAATGAATGCTGGAATGTGGCAATATCGTGAAATGGCACGTGCAGTGCTCCTCCCTCCAACCTTACCTGTCAGATGCCAACTCTTATTATTAGCAGTATATATAGACAGCAATCGGTTTCTGATTTCTAGCCCAAGCAATATGGCGGCCAGGCGCGTTCGTTGGACTCGATACTGGTAGCACAATGACAACACCAACTTCAAAGCAAGCGTCAGGACATAGTACACTCATATGTCAGAACATGATGAGCAACGAAATGACAATTTCACCTCGCTGAGTGAAAGGCATTTTATCGAAATACCTCACCTGAATCAGATATCTAAAATGGAAATACCTGCATCGAAGCATTCAGCATCAGAACTTGTTGGATGTCAGCGGTAAGAACTCCATCTCGTGCTTATAGGTGGAAGTAGTAATGCTTCAGAATGGTGAGGATTATAATTTTACAGAATTAAGGTTTTTCTTTGTTTTGTTTTTTTTTCTTTTTTTTTTTTGCTAGGGGCTTTACGTCGCGCCGACACAGATAGGTCTTATGGCGACGATGGGATAGGAAAGGCCTAGGAGTTGGAAGGAAGCGGCCGTGGCCTTAATTAAGGTACAGCCCCAGCATTTGCCTGGTGTGAAAATGGGAAACCACGGAAAACCATTTTCAGGGCTGCCGATAGTGGGATTCGAACCTACTATCTCCCGGATGCAAGCTCACAGCCGCGCGCCTCTACGCGCACGGCCAACTCGCCCGGTAAAGGTATTTTTCACTAAACAATTGAAATATGCTGGACATCACTGTATTGTCCTCGTAATCTATATCTATTGTCAGTTGCAGCCTTCTCGGTTTCTCAGTATCACTGTGGAAGGCGAAAGAAATCGCATTTGGCGTAGTTCGAAGTCATGTTTACAGATGAAACTGTACGCGTCTACATGACGAATATGGTAAAATCATTTCTCTGAAAGAAACGTAGTTTCCTTTTAAAAGTACAAAAATCTTGGTCCTAAGAGGTTCTTTGTATTTTTTAATGTAAATGGGAGGAAATAATTTATATCTGGTGCCAATTTCAGCTGCCGAAACATTGTCGTTTTTTTCAGTGTTGCCCTGAAACACAGACAGAATATAATTGTAATTTCTAGTTTCTTTCTCTAACACGGCAAAAATCCTCGAAGATTATTTGTAGTAACACCAGTATAGAGAATACTGGACACTTCCGTATTCTCCCGTACTAAACTGAGAGACACGTTGACAGTGGCGATCTGGCGGCAAGATTCAAACTACAGCAGTTGCATGTTCAAATTGATGGGAATAATGAATTTTGCTGTGTTCTACTTCGAAAGTTGAATGTTAATACTGATAGAAATAATGAAACTCGATGATGATTTCGTTTTGTCTGAATGGTCAGCGTTGAGGCCTTCGGTTCAGAAGGTCCCAGATTTAATTCCCGGCCGGATCGCGGATTTTAATAGCATCTAATTAATTCTTCTGACTCGGAGACTGGGTGCCTGTATTTGCTACAACATTTTTCTCCTCATATTCAGACAACACACTACACTTCCATCCACCACAGAAACATGCAATAGTGATTACTAGACCACGGATTTTTAGATTCTACGCGTTAATTTAGCTGCATAAAATAGACTCTCAAATAGGTTCTAAAATATTTTTAGGCAGCTTCAATTTTATGTATTTTAATAGGCATCAATTAAAATACCATGTTATTTTTGTTAAATTGATAATAACTCGTTAGAGGGAAATATAAAACACGTTTCATTCACCTCTTTGCTGCAAACTTCACAGAATATAATTTTATCATCCGATGTGAAATGGGGAAACTCCTGTAACCATTTTTTAATTAAAGACAACTTGGAACTTGACACTTTCGGCTTAATTCATAGTGTATAGTGCACTACCACACTCACTTTCAAGGCCGTCCCGCTAGGTGCGCTGGCAACATTTCGCAAAGTGGCACGTATTCTCTGCAGTGTATTTGGTAACACAACGAGATCTCCAGACTTTATCGATCGATCTAAAAAGATTCTGAAGCTCGAGCTGTATTTGTTTTGACTATTTAGCGAATAACAACAAACTAGAATGAGTAATGTTAATAAAAGTGCCTAAAGCGATACAAAGAATAAAATTTTCAGCAAAAAAATATACTGTTTGATTTTTTAATCTCTCCTGATAGCCTATGTAGGCTTTATAGTAATAACACAGTTACGTCCTGTTGGTTGTGCGGTCTGTATATTATTGAAGAGGTTTCAGTGCGCTCTTCTGATGAATGTGCATAAAAACAAGACCACGAAGATGCGATAAAATGAAGGTGCGGAAACGATAATACTACAGCGACAGGCAGCTATTGCCGGTATTTGCAGTCGTGACTACAATTACACTTTTCTCCGTACACTTCGAATATTATGGAATAAAATAAGCACAGAGAAAAGCGAGACAGTAGTGTTAACTAGAGGAAAAATGTACTGTAAACATTGGGGGACAAGACCATGAAACTTTGGAAAGCTTCAAGTCCTTTGAAAAAGAAGAGATGCAGAGAAACATGGAAATAAGTATAGCCTGCGGAGAGGCCTGGTGCAGGTCTTTCTTGCTTGTTGTTGCTTGTTGTTTTAAGGGGCCTAACATCGAAGGTCATCGGCCCCACGTCTTTCTAGTGACGATGAGACCCTAATGCTGAAGACGGTACGAACACGCAGGCCCCGAGCCGTAGGAACTAACTAATGAAAGTTAAAAACCCCTAGCCCGACCGGTAATCAAACCCGGGTCCCCGTGGATCATGTACCGGACATGGAGAGCAGTTAAAGGGCACAGCAGGAACTTGATCTTGAATTGGTGATGTATTCTGACATATGGACACTTAGGAAAGGACTGGAGAATAACATGCAGTTCAGTGAGATTATTGTTTTTAATGTATAATATTAAAGACAAGAAGGAAATCAGAGTGGGAAAGCTTTCCGACAGAATGGGGACATGTTCTGGACATGTTAAGAGGATGGAAGAGAAAAGGATGATGGAGGCTGAAAGAACCCGACACTCGATTAAGGACAGTACGCCGAGAGGAACCTCGATTGATGGTCGCTACGTAGAGGTGCCATTAACATCCTGACTCGCTTGGAGCTGGAAATTGATGATGAGGAGGAGGAGTTCGTATAAATCTCGCATTAGGTATATAAAAGTTTACGTTCAGTTCAGTTTTTGTCCGCCTCTTTCTTTGTTACATCATAGTAAATCAGCTCAACAGAAAAACTTGGTATTTAAGTACCGAGATATCCAGAGAATGCTCTAGGTCAGGGTTTCCCAAACGTTTTGTCTCTGCATGCATGTCCAAGGACCAGTAAGCAAAAAACAGAATTTTGTAATGATACCATGTATGATTTTATTCCTATAATTGAGCACTAATATTTACTTTCTTTGAAAGTTTAATTTAACTTAATTTACATAAAGATACTTTAGAGAGAATAACCTCCTTCCTGTGCCAGCCATTAGCGGTGAGTGATGTGTTATTTCCTCATTCTCTTTTATTCTTAATAATGTATTCTCTGTTTAGTGTCAGATGTTGTTAGTAAGTGTAGTTTCTGTGAATTTGTTTTCAATCCCGATTCATTAGCTTTTCTGAGTACGATATTACATTTTACCGCGGTCGTATTGAATCAGCTGTTCTCGCTGCAGTCGCGCGCTGGCAACAGAGGTAAGGTGGATACTCATTCGATTTGCAAAACGTCAATTTAGAAGTAAAGCCGTGCGGAGTATAAACATACGTATTAAAAGTTTTGCAAAATATATTTTTCGACCTTTTATGTTTCGTTCTTTTTTTTTTTTTTTTTTTACCGTGCAAGAAATATTAAGGGAGACATTCGCGACTGTTGCCTGTTTCACGTTCAGTTAATCCAGGGAAATATGAGTTATATCTAAAAGCCGTACGTACATGAAAAAGGGATACAAAACCGAATTCCCAATCCTCTATGTCTGATATATTTTTACTCCAATACAGTTGGTCTGTTATTGGACATTATAAATTTCCCAGCTAACTCATTCCTGTTGCCAGCGTTTCGCCCCAGCGTGCCAATTTGTGCTCATCAGTTGGTAACTAGCATTGGCACTGCTGGTGACTCTAAACCAGTAGCCTCCACGGCATGCACTAGCGAAAACAAATTCATTGCTGCCAACCGTCACAAAACGTGGGATGCAAGCCAGAGGCCCAATTTGAATCAAAATTCCTGGTCTTTAATATTACATACAAGTATAATTATTTATTATCTTATCTTAAAATATAAATACTAGGGCAAACAAGGTCATAAACTATTATTTATTTTATTGTATGCGACCATGGAGATTTGGCTGGCGCATGCTCGTATAGGGGTTCGTGAGGACATCTTTACTGCTACACTGCTATGGACTCTGCCCACGTGAAAGCCTCTTCCCGCACCCTTCTACCCCGCGAAACCGTCCACCTGAGCGGTTCCCCCTTACATCTCAACCCCCTCCCCTAACTATATCCTCGGACGGAAGCTCCAGAGTCCGTGCCTTATCTTCAACCTAGAAACATTTACCAGTGAACTGCGCACTGAAAGTCATTCCACCTAAAAAAGTTTGGCATTGCCGAGCAGTCTTCCTTACTGATGAGGATTTACAGTTTTACAATGAAATGCAATTTCCTTAGCATTATTCGAGTCCAATATTTGACTTCAAATGTCGAGAGAAAATAAAAGAATATTTTCGTTCTCTAGGGAGGACACCGTCTGGGCGGCCGCTACTGGCCATGAGCTACTGATCAGGAAGATAAGGAAACATATCCATTGGGGTAATCACATTAACGAGGTTGTAATTCAAGGTTAAAGACTCCTTCATATGAGAGTATTTAGGAGTTGTAGTAAGGATGTAAAGGGGAGGGCGTGTATGTCTCTGGTAAGACCCCAACTAGAGTACGGGATCCACACCAGGAATACTTCATACGAGAACTGGAAAAGTTACAAAGGAAAGCAGCAATTTGTTCTTTATGATTTCCGACCAAAGATTAGTGTTATGAAAATATTGCAAATTTTGGGCTGGGAAGACTTGTGAGTAAGGAGACGAGCTGCTTGACTAAGCAGGTATGTTCCGAACTGTCAGTGGAGAGATGGCGTGGAATGACATTAGGCCTCACGTGCACTGCATACGTCGCGCGATAAAGTCTGACCAATTCAGTCTGGATTTTCAATGCCATATGGCGACGTAGATTGCGAAGAGTTGATTAATCCTGTTCAGGAAAGGCAACGCCATATCTGGCACGTAACGAATAAATTATGGGTGCAGATTGCTGATGAAATAGAACACGCAGCTACGTAATGACTTTTATTGTAATTTTATCGTCATTAACATTCACATTTATTCTTTTATTAATCGAAATATTTTATTTTATTATTTTTTAATTCTTCTCTGTATTGTCATAACAAATTATCATACACTACAGATACTTAGTATACAATTACCAGCTTTGTAAAACGCGGTTTTAAAACATCGTTCATCACACATTATTAGTATTATTTATTTGCCACAATTCTGTTCAGAAATATGGAAGGTCTAGAGAAAAAGGGTGAGCCCCCATGTACATATAAAATGTTCCGTAGACCTATCTTAATATGAGGTATTATTTACATGGTTTACCACATACTTACTGCTCAAGATATGCACATTATATACAATTTCCTACTGCTCGCACAATCTGTCTATCGATAGTTAGCTAATCATTCACTCATTTGGGAGGATATGCGAAGAAATGGTTGGCAGAGTTCTTTACTGACATCGTGCTGACTGGTCAACTTCCATTGGAGTTCAACAAGGCAAAGATAATTTCTATTCTGAAACCTGGCAAACCCAGCAACAAGGTAGAAAGCTATCGACCCATCGCCCTTCTTAGCTGCTGCTACAAACTTTTTGAAAAGTTGATATATAACAGAATAAGTAGCGCAATCCTAGAGCATATTCCAGTTGAACAGGCAGGCTTCAGACCAGGACGTAGCTGCTGTGACCAAGTATTGTCTCTTACATCCTTCATTGAGGCAGGATATCAAATGAAGCTGAAAACATCTGTAGCATTTGTTGATCTTACTGCTGCCTTTGACACTGTATGGAGGGAAGGCCTTATCTACAAATTCTTCGTATCATACCATGCAGAAAGATGGCTCAACTGATTAACAACATGTTAAGTGATCGGAGGTTCCAAATAATCACTGGATGCAAGATAAGCAAGGAGAGGAAGCTGAACAACGGATTGCCCCAAGGATCAGTTCTCTCACCATTATTGTTCAACTTATATCTCTCTGATCTTCCTGACACTTCATGCAGAAAATTCTGCTATGCCGACGACTTGGCTCTAGCTGTACAAGATCAGGTAATGTAGACGACTGAAGAGATTCTGGTCAAAGACCTGTCTTTACTGGAAGATTACTTCAAAATCTGGAGACTTCAACCCAGTGTGAGTAAAACAGAAATGTCTTACTTTCATTTAAATAATCGTTTGGCGTGCGTGAAATTGAATGTTAGTTTCAGAGGGAGAATTCTTCATCATAACTGGAACCCAAAATACCTTGGTGTCATCTTGGACCGTACACTATCCTTCAAACAACACCTCCTGAACTTAGCACAAAAGTTGAAGTCTCGAAATAACATCCTTCATAAACTGTGTGGAACTACCTGGGGATCTTCAGCAACCGCTTTGCGAACTTCAGCCCTGAGTTTGGTGTATTCAAGTGCCGAGTATTGTGCATCTGTTTGGATGAACAGTCATCATACAAGGCTTGTTGACACCCAGCTTAATACCACAATGCGCATCATATCTGGGGCAATCACATCTACTCCAGTTCATTGGCTTCCACTGCTAACAGGTATAATGCCACCTGATCTACGCCGATCCAATGCCCTTATGAAGGAGTTCCACAAGATCTCAAGAAATCCTGGTCTACCCGTGAATAGTGGCCTGCCACTTCTGAATCTTAAGAGACTAAAATCACGCCATCCAACTCTGCGTGATGCCTCTAACATGGATGCTAAGGATTTTAAATCTCTTGATGAGTGGAAGCAGCAACGGATGTGCGCCTCCATACATTTTTCTCAGGTCCCAGACTTCCAAGTGGATCCCACCTGCCACGCAAGACCTGGACTGCCCTGAATAGAATCAGAACAGGACATGGTCGGTGTAGAGCCGCTCTCCATAAGTGGAAAAAGCTACCTAATCCAGACTGTGACTGCGGAGCTCCTCGCCAGACTGTTCGTCATATCGTCAGGGAATGTAGGATTCGAGCCTATCACGGTGATGAGGATGACTTCCTGCTGCTAACTCCGGATGCTACACGCTGGATCGAAGAATTACATTCAATTGTGAAGCACAAGTTGCTTTGTTTCTCAGCTGTAAATATATTCTGATTATGTCTGTATAAGCCATACGCTAAATAAATAATAATTCACTCATTCACCCGCACACTCACAGACACATAAGGCAGTTACATTTTTCTTTATGTACATTTGAAATTTTGGAAGCGGCGAGTTCTTGACATTCCCTGACAGCGAGTCCCATAGCTTTGCGGATCGCCAATAGAAACCCTTCTGAAATGCAGAGGTACGGGCGAAAGGCGGACAAAGGGTAACTCCATCGCCTCTCTGAGCTGAACGATAACCAAGTGATAGACGTTGGAAGGGATCAGTTTCTATAGAGGTTGCTATTGTCTCACTGGAAGGTAAACTTATTGGATGGAAAGATTAGTGACGGTTAATGAGCCTTTCGGCACCGGGTGAGTTGGCCGTGCGGTTAGAAGCGCGCGGCTGTGAGCTTGCATCCGGGAGGTAGTGCGTTCGAATACCGCTGTCGGCAGCCCTGAAGATGGGTTTTCCGTAGTTTCCCATTTTCACACCTAAATTAAGGCCACGGCCGCTTCCTTCCAACTCGTAGCCCTTTCCTATCCCATCGTCGCCATAAGACCTATCTGTATCGGTGCGACGTAAAGCCACTAGCAAAAACAAAAGTACTCTCTGCAGCTTCTCCGCCGTTGTGGGATGCCAAGCAAGAGCTCTATAAAATAACCGAAGAAAAATAAACTGTATGTTGAGTCATCAGCCCGAAGGCTGGTTGGATCCTCAACAGTTCCGCCATGAGCTGTCATAGATGGCCTAGGCATCACTGAAGAGGCGTACTAGGGAAATGAGGAGTGAGGTAGTTTCCCGTTGCTTTCCTCACCGAGCCAGAAGTTGCTATTACACATCAGTCTGCCAAGCCCACTGAAATGCGTGCACCAACCGACCCTATGAGCAATATTTTCACACCATTCATAGCAGGGACTGGCTGCAGAAGGAATGGCATTACTAGCATCGCTCATACCTCAGTCACTTTCATTTTGTCAAAGCCAAGGATTTATTTATTTATTTGGCGTATGATGAATAATGACAACCTATAAACTAGGATAAGACAGAGACAGATCAATGAAAGTAACAAAATTGCTCTAGCCCATACCAGAAGACTTAGTGCACTGTAAACACTAGGTCCCACCAGCAAAACTACGGTAAGAAATTTCTAGCAATGGAAAATAAAGTAGAATTGTACCAGACGACGTCGAAGAATAGGCAGGTGCAAATGAACGTCTTATTGAAAGATGAAGAACAAAATGTTCAACACGCCCTACCCTCAACGTCATCATCTCGTGACTCTTCATATTCTGTATGTAATGGAACTCAGCGGCAGTGGAAGTGGTTCTGCGGCTTTATACTGCCACGATTTCAAAAGTTCTCATTAACGGAAAATACATTATATACTTTTTACATTTATACATTGTATGATTTCGTGTCATATAACTTCATGTTTTTATTGATTGCTCCAATGGTTGCTACATTTATTTTATTAACACGTAATTACACCTACCAATCTCGAAGAAGCCTTACGGGATTCATTTTTTACGTACAGTTTCTCTAAATGTGTTAGGCTTAAATTTTGTTTATTAAACATAAATGCAGAATTTTCATTAACATTTTCATTGCACAAATGTTTTTCATTTAACGTATCTCTTATTCCTTACCTCAGAGTGAGTTCCACATGTCTTTGGGTGATATTATTACCCTCAAGTTACTGAACTTCTACAGGCGACCTCATCATCATCACAAAGGTCTTCATTCCCCACCCTGAAGGGGTGGGGCGGTCCACATAGAGGGTTACACCCTCTCTATGGCCAACAGATGCGGGCGGGTTGGGGAGATGTGATGGAGGAAGGAGGTGAGTAAAAGGATGTGAAGAATGCGGAGATAGGAGAGGTTGGTTCTCTCTGTCTCTTTTTTTTTCTTTTTCTTTTTTTTTTTTTTTTGGCTAATGGTTTTACAAATTCATTGTTATTTAGTGACACATAAGAAGGAAAAGAGTGTAATTGTTTTTAAAATATGTATACACACTTTCTTTTTAAGATATATGGTACATACAGTCTACAGTTTTAACAAATTATATCTTAGAAATTTCCTAATCCACCCTACGCCTAGAAGTACACGTATGCAAGTAGAAAATTGAATTTAAAGACATAAAATACTTTCGTTTTCCTAGCACACTGTAAAACCAACTGGTACCATAATTTGAGTGGTTACATTGATGAGTGTAGAAATTTATGAAAGATGGAATTTATTTGCTGGAGTGAAAGAATGGTGAGTGAGTTTCAAGAGGTGTAAAACTGAAATGTGAGTTTAAGTCCGAGTTGAATGGAGGTTGAATGTTTGGTTTGCGTGGTTAGTAGATGATTGGGGATAAACGATCTGTGGTAGGGATGAATATTCACTAGGGAAATGGTTAAGAAGCGGAGGAGATCTTTAGCTGTAGGTGGTGGGAAAAGAGAACGCTTGAGTGGTATGGGCATGTCGATGGTTCGAAGAGGGGCTATGAGGTGTAGGGTGGCGTGAATATTCTGGATGATTGCTCCACAGGTGTGACACAGGGGAGGTTGGCGGGTGTTGAGGCAACTGGATATAGGGTGCTGTCGGCTTCGGTGACCGCATATTGGATGTTTTGCTGCGCACTGAGTGGTAAGGTGATTATTATGTGTGAGACATCGCTCACACCCGATGGATTGTAGTGGCGGTGTTCGGGATGGCTCCAATTTGTGATGGTGTCTGTAGATGGAGACTCCCCTGGCCAACACTCTGTCCGCATCTTCAGGTGTCGGCAGTAGAATCCGAACCATGTAGGTGGGTCCTGTTGAGCTCTTTATCCTGAATGCCGTTTTTGCTGGGATGCCTTCTGCGTTGAGTTCGGCAAGGATATTATCTTCAGTAATAGAGGGATCTATACTTCGTATTACTCAGCTGAGGAGTCGATAGCGTGTAGGTGGAGGCGGAGTTTTTATGGGTAGGGGTGGGAGGAGTTGAAGGGGGTTGCTTGAACCGAGATTATGGGAACCTATTGTAGTTGTAAGCAGGTTGGCGGCAGCGTCTCCGTTGACCTGGATGATGACTCCGGCAGTGGTTTTCCGGAGGTCTGCGATATACTCCCAGCACATGTCGAAGCGAAGCAGAATGGCAAATATGGCGTGAGGTGATTGGAAAGCAGAAGAGGGGTGGAAAAGTGAAAAAGAATGTGTACCTGACTGACTTGTTTGAAGAAAACGGGAATGACTAATAGGGCGTCTTTTTTCGGATACTGCGAAGAAGGAGAGCTGGGTTGGAGTGGTTGAGGTGGTGGTTCTTATGGTAGCAGGTTGAAGGTCTCTCTGCGTGTTCACTTCCATGGGTAGCGGCGGGTGGTGACTGGTGGAAGCGCCGGTTCCGAGGCTACTTCCAGGTGCCTGTTCTGGATTAGTTCTTGGAGCCAAACTCGTAAATGAAATTGCAGTCTTGAATTATCCAAAGGTGGAAGTGGTGTCGCAGGAATAGGCTATGCCTGGTTTGGTAATCAGGAACAGCGTACCTCTACGTTACAGCCGAGCGGTAGGTAACTGTAGTTGCTTGACAGAAGTCGGTGATGGGGTCGTCCCGAGGTGAAACCTTCTGCAGTCCACCTGATCGGCACACTTTACATTACGGAATGCCCTACGGGCCTGGTGTAAGAGTGTAGAAAACCATTGGACGACGAAGGATGTAGACGGCCTTCCAGCTCGGCGAGTATGTCATACTAAAGTACCGGTATGCAAAATGTTTAGCTTAATTTTCCTGAAGATCTTTGTACAAATGGCGAAACTCTCCTTACTGTCCCCTTTTACACAAGTTCACGCACTCACGTTTTCTTCTTTGGATTCTTTGTTTGGAGAGCTAAGACTAATTCATCACTGGACATCGTATTTATATCCTGTATAAATCACCAATATTGCATGCAACTATGCTACAAAATGTCGTGAAATATGCACTTAAGTATGCACTGTTTTCATGCTATTAAACACTTTTATGAAATGCAATGCTATTCAGCTACACCAATACATAAAACCATGATCATGAATAAATAAATGAAAACAAAATATCACGCTCTGCTTAGAGCTGCGGCTGTTCCACTAGTGCGAGATGTATCTCACCATCAGTGTTACATGCACCCGTCTCCGACACAGTGTGTTAGTCAGTACACATTATAAATCACAATTAGCGAGGTTGTAAAAAGCGTGTTAAAAGCAAACGTGAAGAAAAACACTTAAATATACATTGTTTTTTTCATTTTACTCTGCACACCCTACTTTTCCTATCCATAACTTGCTTTGCAGTCAGTAGCGGTGCTAAGAAGCTCGGGGCCCGCCCGCAAGAAGCTCTGCACTACTATGGGCTAAGTTTGGAATAACCCTCTGCAATACAAATGATACTGTATTGTGTGCTGTACCTTTATCAATATGTAAAATCAGTCTTCAGCTACTGAGTCCGACTCATTGGCTGAATGGTCAGCGTTGAGGCCTTCGGTTCAGAGGGTCCGGTGTTCGATTCCCGGCCGGGACGGGGATTTTAATCGCGTCTGATTAATTCTTCTTGCCCGGGGACTGCGTGTTTGTGTTTGTCCCGACACTTTCCTCTTGATATTCAGACAACACACTACACTACCAACCACCACGGAAACACGCAAGAGTAATTACATCCCTCCATATAGGGTTGGCGTCAGGAAGGGCATCCGGTGACACAGTTCGCACCCGCGACCCCACAGATGTGGGAAAAGCGGAAGAAGAAGAAGAAGAAGAAGAAGAAGAAGAAGAAGAAGAAGAAGAAGAAGAAGAAGAAGAAGAAGACTCTTCGGCTACTGAATTAGGCAAAGAAACAGTTATGGGGCCCTCACAAGCCGTTCCTCCCCGCCCCGCGGGGTCTGCGGGGTCCTTATCGCCGCCACTATTTGCAGTACACTACAACGATCTTTTCCAAGTTTTCTATTATACATTACATCTGTGCCGTGTGTCTGTTAAAATGAGCTTCAGTGCGGAGAATGAATGATCTCTCTACATCTACGGATGTGACAGGACAGTACTTGAATTCAGGAGCGAGTGTAGGTGGTAAACATTCTGGTAGATCCACATTATCAGTACCAGGCAAATTTATTTGTTTATAGCTACCATGATGTCGTAGGCCGGATTTCGTTTGAGGACATCCAGATATTTTGTTTGCGGACGAAGTCCGAGGTTTCCTGGGATACCTTCCTGTGACGCTTCACTTTCCCCATAATCTCCAGCGAATCGATAGATTTTGTTAGTT
The DNA here is from genome assembly GCF_040414725.1 of Anabrus simplex. Classification (NCBI taxonomy): domain Eukaryota; kingdom Metazoa; phylum Arthropoda; class Insecta; order Orthoptera; family Tettigoniidae; genus Anabrus; species Anabrus simplex. The sequence continues at coordinate 10,664,844 of NC_090274.1, read as the reverse complement.
TCTTTATTTTTCATATAAGTCTCGCCACAACGGTAATGTTCATTTAGATCAAGGCCACTCATTCCGAAAGAGTTCAAGGCATTAAATACTTCACAATTTATTGAAGACTGCTTGTGAAACATGTTAAAATATGCACCATAAAAGTCGAAAACATGTACAATAAATCCTAAATTTGAAATGTATGCATTAAGCTCAAATACAGTATATGTAAATATGCATATTATGCACTATTATACTTAATAAATCGTCCGATTTCACCTTCAAACGTACGCCTTTGTTAATAAATTAGCAAAAATAATTGCATTTGCATACAAATCCAATGCCTATTCATCACACAGTGTGACAGCTCAACTGACCGAGAAAACATCAATACAAGACGAAGGCTGGTAAATGCATATTGCCGCTCTCGCACATATTACGCATCTAGTAGACGCGAGGACTTAGTAGACAATAATCTCGAATGGAGTTTTTAAAAATAGGAGGGATCATAGTTTATGAAGATAAAGTTGTAATTCAAGAGACGAATTGGAGTATAAATTCGTTTATAGGGTTGTGACTTGATTGCGAACACAAAATATTTGGGAAGAGTTATTAATATTTCAGTGCCAGCCCCGCGGTGTAGGGATGCCTGCCCCTTACGCGGAGGCACCGGGTTTGATTCCCACCGAAGTCAGAGATTTTTACCTGTATCTTCAGTGTTTGTTCGAAGTCCACTCAGCCTATGTGATACCGATCTCTGCACATGGTTATGAGGGTGTTTAGGGGTTGTAGTAAGGATGTAAAGGAGAGTGCATATAAGTCTCTGGTAAGACCCCAACTAGAATATGGTTCCAGTGTATGGGACCCTCACCAGGATTACCTGATTCAAGAACTGGAAAAAAATCCAAAGAAAAGCAGCTCGGTTTGTTCTGGGTGATTTCCGACAAAAGAGTAGCGTTACAAAAATTATGCAAAGTTTGGGTTGGGAAGAATTGAGAGAAAGAAGAAGCTTGCTTGTTGTTTTAAGGGACCTAACATCGAAGGTCATCGGCCCAGAAAGAAGAAGAGCTGCTCGACTAAGTGGTATGTTCCGAGCTGTCAGCGGAGAGATGGCGTGGAATGACATTAGTAGACGAATAAGTTTGAATGGCGTTTATAAAAGTAGGAAAGATCACAATATGAAGATAAAGTTGGAATTCAAGAGGACAAACTGGGGCAAATATACATTTATAGGAAGGGGAGTTAGGGATTGGAACAACTTACCAAGGGAGATGTTCAATAAATTTCCAATTTCTTTGAAATCATTTAGGAAAAGGCTAGGAAAGCAACAGGTAGGGAATCTGCCACCTGGGCGACTACCCTAAATGCAGATCAGGATTGATTGATTGATTGATTGATTGATTGATTGATTGATTGATTGATTGATTGATTGATTGATTGATTGATTGATTGATTGATTGATTGATTGATTGATTGATTGCACTTGAGAGCTATCTGAAGGTGAGATAGCGACATCGGTTAAGAACAGCGACCGAGAGATGATCACACGTGCGCCATGGGGTTTGGTTTGGTGTTTTCATTGCAGACATTCAAATAAGTCTTCGTCAAATAAAGCATCTATATCGTACTGCTATTGTTAGTACACCGAGCGAGTTAGGGGCGCGCAGCTGTGACCTTCCATTCGGGAGATAATGGGCTCGAACCCACTGTCGGCAGCCTTGAAAATGGTTTCCCATGTTCACAACAGGAAAATGCTGGGGCTGTACCTTAAGGCCACGGACGCTTCCTTCCCACTCCTAGCCCTTTCCTGTCCCATCGTCGCCATAAGACCTATCTGTGTCAGTGCTACGTAAAGCAAATAGTAAAACAATATTACCAGTACAATAATGTCTATACGTCGACTGTTATCGCGAACGGAGACTGCGTGCCCCCTCCTTTATTTCTTCTGCTGAGCATCTCGCTCATTCTCGAGGTAGACCTGCCCTGTGGCTCCGCACAGGAAACTAATTAGCTATTTTCACCTTGTCAGAATAATTGTTTGCACCTTTTGAGAAGTTTGTCGTTTTTAGCACTAATTTATGATTTACATATATTACTGTAGGCTTATTATTATTTCGTATCCATAATAGTCGTCATACTTTTAAATACCTGTGGGTGGGGGCGGTAAAATAACACCTACGGTATCCCCTGCCTGTCGTAAGATTTGGCTAAAAGGGGCTCCAGGGGCTCTTAACTTGGGAGCGTGGGTTGGCGACCACGGGGCCCTTGGCTGAATCTTGGCATTGCTGCCACTTACTTGTGCCAGGCTCCTAACTTTCATCTATCCTATCCGACCTCCCTTGGTCAATTCTTGTTCTTTTCCGACTCCGACGGTGGTAGAGTACTCGAGGCCTAGGGAGTCTTTCATTTTCACGCCCTTCGTGGCCTTTGTGTTCCTTTGGCCGATATCTTAATTTTTCGAAGTGTCGGACCCCATCCATTTTTTCCCTCTGATTAGTGTTATATAGAGGATGGTTGCCTAGTTGTACTTCCTCTTAAAACAATAATCACCACCACCACACATAGTCCCCTACACGTATTTAGAACATGCTTTTTTGACCGAACGACTCTTAGACTTACTCCATTCTGAAGGTAAATTGTATTACATCTAAAAACCTTTCCGTGTTGCGATCATTATTGTACTTCCTCGTTCTTGGAGCAATTCTTTCACCCAGTTTACAGCAGTTTGTGTTTCTTTTAGCTCCTTCCAAATTTGAGTCTATCCGCATAACTGTATGATCTGAATTCTCTCCTTCCAGCTTTAGACAGGTGATGAGATCTCCTATTCTTGAGTGAAGCCTTCCAATTTTACTATTGATTTTCTGATTCCACACTTCACTGGCATTCCTTATTCTGTGATGAACGTTAAAGCAGTTCCAGATCTCCAGAGGGATGGACTCATTCTGCTGCCAATGCTCAACAAAATAGACGAAGAATTTTGTTAGCTTCACATCCGAAGGAACTTGACTGTGAATACGAATCCATCCGCTCTCTATATCTTCAGGCTTCAGGAAAGCAAGTGCGGCGCATTTTCTTATATTTAAGCTAATTTCTTCGTTTTACTTGTAAGGAGACTACATTCCGATTTCCTAAACCTTCCTCCACATACAGTGCGTGAAATGGATAAAAACAACCATGAATCTCAGCTTGAGGAAATTTCTCTCGTATAGCAAAATTAGCACCAAAAGTCTACCGTGAATTTCTCAGGTTTCCATTCTGGAAAAGTGTGCACAATGTTTTCGAATATCCGAATATATGTTTCCTTTTTACTTGTCAAAATTAAATGAGAATACAATTGGAGTGATGTTGGTTTCACTTTCACTACTTTCCAGGTCCGTATGTATCGTGTACAGTTGAGCGAACTGGCTGCTTATACTGTTAAATTTATTGTCAACAGAAAAATAACTTTTGTTCTTATAACACTTCTTTAGCTAAAGAACTGGCGAAAATTAACATTCTGCCATCTTTGCCGTCGTATGAAAGGAGAAAGCTCTTTCCGTCAAACATTTTCAACAGTTCTTCGTTGGGGATTATATTTGCACTCTATGCTCCTTGTTCCTTCCACAGAAATTCCACTGAGGAATGCTTGTTAATGTTCATATTCTTTATTAGGCAGATTTTGAAATTCTTCAGATTAAATCTGAGGTATGGAACCTTATCCGATTAACGTGTCAATTAAGGTCTTGTTTATAACTTTTTACTGAGTAGTGTGCCATCGGTTATTTTCCTTAAAGTCATCATGAAACCGCTCATTTGACTTCATTTAGGTGACATTACATACAAATCAATTGGACTGAAAGTTTTATGGTTTTATTTTGTAATCGTCACTGACAATTACATTTCAAAAACAGGTAAATTTTAAGACTAAAAATTATTTTTGCTTTAAATTAATAAAATTTGTAAAAAAATATAGCCATAGAATGAATTGTGACATACTTCTTTATTTAAGCGTAATGTTAAAATATGCTATGTTGCTAGATGTTCGACCTGTTTTCTTTTATTACATGTTAAAAACATTGAAATATATTGTCTGCCGCGCTACAGAAGTCGACCCTGTACTAACCGGTCTCTTTGCACGGAATATTGCTGCTTTTTTTTCTTCTTTTTTTTTACATCTAGTTGCCTTGTAAGGTGGGCAGTCACGGTTTAGAATTCTTACTACTTCATTACCTGTAATACGTAAATAAATATTTAAATATTAGTTCTTTCTTTCTCTACGGCTTTTCTCACACCTGTGGGGTTGCGGGTGCGAACTGTGTCGCACATGTGGATTTGGCCCTGTTTACGGCCGGATGCTCTTCCTGACGCCAACCCTATAGGGAAGGATGTAATCATTATTGCGTGTTAGTAATAATAAATAGTGATCAATAGTAATCATAAATATTTAATAATAAAAACAATTAATTTGGTTGACAATAAATATAACCAAATTAAGTTAAAAGGTGTTCTACACGCTTCATGGCACATGCAGAGACACTTTTGGTGTATTTGGAAAAATGAAGTTTGGTCACAAATAGTAAATAATTCTACACGTTTCGCAGAGAACAATGGTCCGCGACTTCTGAAGCAAAGTTCTCTGGGGAACGTGAAGAGTTCAGCTTATCTTCTTGTCACGGAATAAGCCGAAAAAGCGTTCATCATATCGTGAAAGCATCAATGGTAACAGTAAATACAATCTATTTCAACACTTTGCACGTAAATGGTTAAATGGATCAGAGTTATAATAAAATAACGGCGTGTGGCCTGGTGCAGGTCTTGCGAGTTGACGCCGTATGGGCGACCTGCGTGTCTGTGAAGATGGGACGCTATCTACGATGAATTCTAATGATGAAGACAACACGCATTCAGCCCCCGACCGATTGGAATTAACCTATGAAGGCTAGAATCTCCGACCCGGCCGGAAATCGAACGCGGGACCCCTTGAAAGAAAGGCCAGCACGCCAACCATTTAGCCATGGAGCCGGACATGAATCAGAGTTGGAACTTAATAAGAGAGGTTTACATTTTAAAATTACTCAAATGTGTTAACATTAGTATTATTGTTACATAAACCAAACCCCATGGCGCAATAGCGCCGAAGGTCCTTGGCCTACCAAGCGACCGGTGCTGAACCCGAAGGCCTGCAGATTGTGAGGTGTCGTGTGGTCAACACGACAAATCCTCTCGGCCCTTATTCTTGGCTTTCTAGACCGAGGCCGCCATCTCACAAGGCCGCACTAGATAGACAGGCCACAAGGCTCGGACCGTGACGTCACGCCAGTGGCTGGCGTTCAGCATGGCAGTGTAGGGCCCGCTCTCACTTTCACCATGATATTGTTCATGTATTCAACCTTAATGATAAAATTGAACATTCCTTCAATTGTGGCTTTACTTAGGCTTGTATACTACACGAGTTTTATGCGGGGAGAAAACTGGCAGGGCAGTATATGTACATTTCTTTGCGTAAAATTATGCTGACATCTGTCACTTGTAACTCAACACGGTATCTTGTAAAAGCTCAGAACGCGTAATACGTATACAAAAAGTTTTAATCTTACTAGGAAAATGCATGATGGCAATTCACAACAATAGTCTGAAACCTTTCTTAGAAATTAAGCTACAATTTAAAACTTACCTAACAATTCCTAAGGTTTCAGTTTATACATTTTTATTTTCCTGAGGATTTCTTCTTCTCAGCCATGAATTTGTCTACGGTAACTTTTCTATTGTTATTCAATAATATATTACAAAAGATTTATATACATTTGTCAACGAAATGTTTAAAATTATTTATTTAATCACTGCATGTTTAAACATGTTTTCGTTTTCCAGAACATTGTTGACAAGCGAAATCAGAATTTTTCTCTGAGAATCCTCATGTAAAAACATTAGTGTACAGGTTTACATTTTGTAGCTCTAAAAGTGTCTGGTACAACACCTTTTGGTCCAGGGCAGCAGCAAGCCAAGGCCGCACTAGACAGACTCAGATAGACATGTTTTTGTCTGACTCAGAGTTGTCAAAGTCAGGATAAGTTGTCAGCTTGATTAAGCCAGTTATTTATTAAGATTTTAAATAAATGACCAGTATCAAACAACTTTTTGTGTGTGTGTTTCGTCAAATGGATTTTGAAAAGTGGTTTGTAAATTGCTTTTGCGCAGCTTTTCAAACATTTTCCTACTAACACTGTTATTATTAGAAATTATGCATGCTACCTTATAAGCTATAGGCCTATCTGTTAATACTTTAAAGACTTGCAAAGTTAGTTCTTCTAAGAAATGTCACGTTAGGTTCTTACATGGAAACAAATCAACAACGTCTTTACTTTTTTTAAACTGGATGACAACATAAAAGTTTGTGCAGTTGTAGCTAATGTAGTGTTATTTTCTCCGCTTTTACTACTAAAAGCAACTATCTCTACCTTTCCTCCTAGCGGGCGATCTGGCCGTGCGGTTAGGGGCGTGCGGCTGTGAACGTGCATCGGGAGATAGTGGGTTCGAATTCCACTGTCGGCAGCCCTGAAGATGGTTTTCCGTAGTTTCCCATTTTCACACCAGACAAATGCTGAGGCTGTACCTTAATTAAGGCCACGGCCGCTTCCTTCCAGCTGTTAGGCCTCTCCTATCCCATCGTCGCCATAAGACATCTGTGTCGGTGCGACGTAAAGCCACTAGCAAAAACAAAAATAAAACCTTTCGTCCTTTATAGTTCAGCTCACGTTTTATGTAGACTCCATCCAACAAGTTACAAAATATTTCATGCTCCTTTAACAATTTTAGTTTCTTTTTCAAGTAATTCCAATGTGAATCATCAATACCCGAATTTCCCGTGCCTAGTTTTGCAGTAAGAGACTGTGAATAACCGGGTGAGGCATTGTAAGAAACGTTGACTGTCTTATCTTCTTTTACGCCCCAGGAAATGCGAAAAATATTGAAGTGAACCATGTTATTAGAATACAGGAGTAAAATACTTTCTTTGCAAAGGCTATATTTAACTGTTCCTTACAAAATTATAATTTATCAGTAATGATACACTCATCAACTTCACTTTCAATTTCATCGATTATTTTGTGTACAGATTCTACTTTGTCGTGGACAGTAACTTTTGAGTTACAAGCAGGTCTAAACAGGAAGTTACAAATACTTTTCTAATTTGACCATTTTAATATCTTGCCCCCGTCACCTAATTCACGTATATCAGGGTTATCACTCATGAAAATATCATGTTTAATGGATTTAAAATCAAGAGCCTCGTTTAATGTTAAGGAAGTACCAATTTTCGGAATATTTTCCTCAGTCATATACATTTTGAAAATACAGACTTCGGCTGTTAAAGTTGACGGAGGGGCCGATGACCTTCGATGTTAGGCCCCTTAAAACAACAAGCATCATCATTATCATCAAAGTTGACGGAAACTTTGTCCAAATCTAATTTGCGTTTAATACTGAAATTACCCTGAACGTCATCGAAGTCCTTGATCCTGTCATATTTTTCCTCAGCTTTCTTTCTTTCCTTCCTCTTCCCGTTTTTCAATTTCTTCTTGTCTTTGAATAGGATTTTTGCTCGGTGTTGGAAGATTTTTAGACAGATAGGCAGGCACATTTTCAAACTTGGGAATATAGCATCGTTTGAGAGTTTTAAATGGTTAGGTTTTACAGTTAAAAGAGACTCATCAGATCTTTTAACAGAATCGTCCCTAATTACGAAACTTCGTCGAAGTGTTTTATGCACACAACTGAGCTTGCTGAAGGGATGAATTCTGTTCGATGGATGGCTATGATCCACTTTTGTTTCCGAAACAAGCCAGTAGGAAATTTAAACACTGAAATATTAGGCTGTTTTGAACTGTAGTTGATTCTACAACCAGGTGTACAATACGACGTGGCCTTAATTCACAATGTTCACACGCGTTTAAATCATTCAACACCATCGATAGCCTCACTGTTACGAGGTTCAGATCAGCCTACAAGTCACTGGCGAGAAGTGAAGCGGCTGGCGGCTCGTGTGACGTAGCGCCCGAAGTGGAGGGGGAGCCTTATGGCCTGTATATCTAGTTGGCCTTGCATCTCACCGTCAGACAGCTCCTCAATTGTAACAAGCCCTCAGATCCAGGTAAAAATCCCTGACCTGGCCTGCAATCGAACCCGAGGCCTTCGGGTAAGAGACTGGCACGCCACCCATACACCGCGCGGCTGGCTCTGTTACATACCGATAGTAAATAATTTTCCTTTGCACTTCGTTTTCTTCAAACAAATTCATGTGGTAACACCAGTTTTACTAATTCTAAGTTGTCTGTAACTATAACCATGCAGTAAAGCACGTGACTCAGGTAGCCTTGTCCGTCTCGATAAATTCCATAATAGCAACAAACAAAAAAAGATTTATGAGCAGAAACCAACGAACTAAAATGTGAGCACTGTGATCGAGCTAACGTTCTGCAGAACTGAATTAGTAAAAAGGGTGGAAAGAAAATCAATCTTGGCACAAGCTGACATTCTTCCCAAATACGAGCGCTGTAAAGTAGCAATATTAATAGAACGTAATATTTAATTATCTTAAAAGTACATTCCTTCAACGTATACACCTGCAAAGTTGTAGGGGTGTTCGCAGATAGTGAAAGCGACGGAGCGCGGGGTACAGAACACTCCCGATGTCAGTCTGATCTTGAGGAATGGACGGCCGCCTTCACCCATCGCGCAGCCGCTCTCTACGCTAATGCATTCTCGCCACAGGCTTCACGTATTCCTCGATAATATTCTGATGCATTTTTGCCACGGGCAACCTCGATTTTACTCCACGAACGCTGAAAACATGTTTTAGAGCGCTGAAACAACGCCGCACAGCAACAACACTCCCAACCGCATGCCCATCAAATGCACATTACACATCTGACCGCTCATGCTCGGGACTGCGTTGCTACTACTTTATCTACGCCCCTCGTATTAGAGAAATAACTCCGGAAATTGCCCTAAAAACCTCCAAATATGACGTAAAAGAAATTAAATATTGTCCAAAAATTGCTTTAAAAACACCGTCCTATTAATCATCTAAAAAGGGAATGGTGAATATCAACAGCGTATTTTTCGCCCTATAAAAGAAAAACAGAATATCGAAATGTCCGACGCCTGGTCATAGCAAGAAGTGTTTGGGAGGGGTGCAGACGGTGAACCAGCTAACTGACCACTTTCCAAACATGTCTTGTCCTTCCTGTTTGGGAAACCTCTTACCTTCCAACTTCAGTTAATAATTAATTTTAAGGGGGGAAAATAATTTGGAAGCAACCTCATGCAAATAAAATCACACAAATATCTGAATAATACTTGGGAAACGACAAAACTAGTAGCTATACTATAATATGACCGAAACATTATTGGTTCTACGCCTTTTATTTCGTAAATTATGACTTACTCATAGAAGTGAGATATGAGTTATATGACCAATTAAAATCCTGTTCAGAATACTTAATTTAAGTTTGTAAAACGTGACCAGGATAAAAATATCCGAGCCTTACTCATAGGCCTAATAAAATTCCCGTCATATTATCGCTAATGAGAGACTTTAAATATCAGGTGTTTACAACGTGATCTCTAAACTGATAAGAAATAAGATACAAAGATGTTTTTAATCTAAAAGGTTAAAATAATTGCTCAATGCCGATAAAATGCGTCGAAATAAACCGGACTCTAAACCGATAAGAAATAAGATACATTTATTTCTTGATCTACAATCTTAAAATTATTGCTCCATGCTTATAAAATACCTTGAAATAAACCCGACCTCCAGTATGTGATGAAGTAAGTTGCCTGCTGTTTTTGGATATCAAATGACAGCTTCTATCTTAAACATCAGGATAAATTATGACGTGAAGTCCAATTAGGTACATGTTCCCACTGATAACCTGCTGCTTATCGTCTTCACATCGTTCTTGGAAACTGTTATCGACATCATTAATCGTAATGGGTGGAGCTCTACAAGGAACTTTTTAACAATTATACAATTACAACACTAGAAATCAAAAGCTGGTTTTATTTACAGTCTACAGCCCTGAAAGCCTTGATGACAATAGTAACATTGTTCATAATTAATTATGGAAGCCGGCCTGATGGCCTTGACCACGTGGTTAGCCAGTTCACCATCAGAGTGTTGGCCGGCAGGGTAGCAGAGGTGGTGGTATTCAATTTCTGATCGCTAGATTGCGTGCCAAAAGCCTCTCCGCAGTGCTCATATGGAGTGAGGGAATCTTTTCATTTTTACTTTTTATTTGTCTTTAGTAGTGGCGAAGTTAGGACTCATGATCCCCTCTTACACTTATCCACATCATTGTACAGAAAAATTACGGAGAATATTAAATATTTTAAAAGAAACTAATTTGTAATATAAATTCAAAATAAATGCAACATAATAATTGTATCAATATGTACATATCATTTGTCAAACTACTAAATTAAATTTAATCTAAAATTAAGTTTAAATTGATTTAATGAAAATGAACAAAATTACATATACACACTCACCATCATTCACTCATCAAGATTCACACCGTTGGTTTATGCATCTAAGAGGTACTTCCTGTAGGAAGACTCGAAAGACTCTAATGAGTAACTGCTGCGGATGTTGTTTGGAACACAGCTCCATAATCTAGTTCCCGTCCCAATAAATGAGCGATTATGGGCAGCTGACCTGCAAGTGTAACAGAGCGTGTATTGTGCGGGTGAAAAGAGAAAAGGTATGTCAAGTTTGATGACAGGTACTCGGGAGTTATCTCAGTTAGAGATCTGAATACCAACACGACTGCATGAAGATTTCCGAGTTCAAATTTCAGGAGGGAAAGTTGCGTGTAATAAGGTGTGACACGTGGGTCATTGTGTACTGTAAGTAAAAGATAAATCTGATGCAGGAATTCGTGGTCCTTTGTATCTTTCTAATTTGTTCTTTTCTTGCATCTATGAATACAGCATCAAAGTAATAGAATATAAGTCTGACCGTCATATTTAACGGTAAAATTTTTTGGTGGTTTTTCAGAGGATGGAGTGAGGGATACATTCTATTATAGATACGAGTGGCATGTTCATTCCAATTTAGGTTTCCATTTATAACAGCACCTGGATTATTTACCGAACTTTCATACGGAATGACGCCTTGAACAGACCGCTTGGAGTTATTCTACAGAAGTAGGCTATTATTAACTTAACCATTGTGGTTTGATTTATAATGCTTCGCACTGATCACTTTCTCTACTCAAACAAAAACACATTTGATATTTTAAATCAGACTTGTCACTACATAGAGTTGTTTATTATCTCCTCATACACCGTACATGTTTCGAGGACTTACTGTCTCTTCCTCGGCGGTTTTTCCTCTCACTGCCAATTATCTCTTGGACCTCTATACTTAATATTACACATCAAACACCAAAGTTCTAAACATCTCTTAATAGAAATCTGATATGTCATAATTAAAATAAATATATCATAAATGTCATAAAAGAACACTAAAACTACACTACACACAAAATAATAATATTAAAATTATCGTCTCTTAAATTTTACGAAAATCTTCCAATTCAGGGATAATGTAGTTAAATGTTGCTGGTATTTCCACCTCTCCTCGAAAATTCCTTTTAATTACATTATTACATTAATTACGTAATTTATTTCGTAGAACTGTTCTTGTCACCGGTCGGTGGGACGGAGAACTGAAACTACTGTGTGTTTGGAAATGTAAATTTTATTTTTTTTATTTGTCTGAAGGATTTAATTTTTTTGCAACTCTGGACTCTACTGGAATTTTGTGTAACTGAAATATGTTTGTAAATTTTTTTTAATTATGGAAACATCAAGAAACATTGAACTGTATGAACATTTCAACATGCAAAAGTGTTTTGAAGTGATTTTTTTAAATGTAGTTTTTATGTAATCTGTTGTAAAATTTGTAAGGTGATTTATTTTGGAGCATCCTGTACCTGTACCACACGTGCGGTTTCCTATGATGAAATTTTGGTAGTTGTAATCGTAATGTTCCAGAACTTGTGTAATTGCTAACGATGTTAAAATTACCATATATGGTAATGTGATTTCCTATTGGCAAAAAGGTCCAGGAATCTAGGGTAAGTTTGATCTTATTGGTTGATTGTAATCGGGCCATTTCCGGTCTTCTTGCCGGCTTGGGAAATATGATGCGTGAGCTCGGCGTCTTTTCCATCCGACCGCCCTAGCGAGCGTTCGCGCTCGAGTGCTTCCCTCGGGAAACTCCTGCCTTTCCGAAGTAAGTGTTATTTCAGTGTTTTTGCAATGTTATTCTCAATGCTTTCTGGTTTCGTTTCATTTAGTTTAATTCCTTTGGTGTTTCATTATTTCTTTGCTTAATGTCATTTTAAAAGTTTAATTTGATGAGTCCGAGTTTACCTTAGGTTCCAATTGCCGTACTTTCAATTCTTTCATCCATTAAATACTTTCGCTTTAAACTATACCTTTAATGTAGCATCACCTTCATTGTTAAATCAAGTTTTATGTTAAGTTACTTAAGTATGTCTTGTTTCCGTGTCGTGGAACTGTATTTTGTAAAACTTTCTTGTCATTTCTAATATAGTTGAGCTAGAGGGTGTTTCTTATAAGTCTTTTCTCCTCCATAACGTCATACGTTTCCATGGACCTCAGTAGGGCTTCCCAGCACGTTCCACATCCTGTCGTAGTTGTCATTTTTAAGCCCTGAAAATGGTTTTCCGTGGTTTCCCATTTTCACACCAGGCAAATGCTGGGGCTGTACCTTAATTAAGGCCACGGCCGCTTCCTTCCAACTCCTAGGCCTTTCCTATCCCATCGTCGCCATAAGACCTATCTGTGTCGGTGCGACGTAAAGCCCATAGCATTTTTAGGCCTGTAAGAGTTCCCTGTATTTGGTTTATATGAATTCTCCGCCACTGCGTCATATTTCTACCTCCTTATTCATATTATTTACTACAAGTATTATTATATTATTTCTATATTGTTATTATTATTATTATGGTAACCGTAATTGTCCCGAAAGAACGTTACATTTGGTAGCAGAGCGTGGTTATGTAAGGAGCGAAGACTTACAATGATCATCCTCGGCTAACTTTTCTAAAATTAATTTTAAATTTTTTAAGTTTGAATATAGGTTGTAAGTGTTCCGTGTGTGTTCTTAATTCTCGCTTTTGTTTTCGTGATTCTTGCGCGAGTTCATCTCACCACGTGTTTTCGTTCCGCGATGTGCAGTCTTGTGTTACTGTGTTTCTCTTGTAATTAACGGTTGGAGGAAATAGTGCGTCACTATTTGTAACAAGTTTTTTGGTCTCGTTAATTTCAATAAATTTTCCTGTGTGGCAAGATTTCACTTGACCACGTGTTTTTTTAGTAAAGTGATATCTTCACATGTCGTGTGCAGTGTTCGCGTTCCGAAAGTCTTCTCTGATAAATTTCAATATGTTTGATTATGTCAAGTTTTTTTTTCTTCGATTCGTGTGTTTTATCGTAACACCTGTGGGATTACTTGTTGCTTTAGGCTATGTGTTTAAATTATGCTAAGTGCTGTACTTCATTGCATGACCTAATGTTATCTCCCAAACAGCTGAGTTGCGTATTGTGTTGAAAACAGATGATTGCTTGACTAACTTCCGAGATTATGAGCGCTCAATTCAATCTTATAAAAGTTTCTCGTGTCGTAATCATCTTCTTTTTCTTCTTCCAGATACGTAAATTGTAGTGTGAATTGTCAGAGTGATCATTGTGTTCTGGTTGAATTTTAGCACGGAGTTTCCTTAGTTTTTCTGTAATTTCTCTTTTGGTAAATTTTCGGCAACAATTTTAAGGTTATGTTGTGAATTTTCGTCTATTTCTTCGAGTGTTTTCCTGTTCGTAAATCTCGTGTTTCAGCAATTTATTTTCTAAATTTTGTTTCTTGTCGCCTGGTATGTTATGTTTGGCAGTATTCCACGTGTGTGATCTTTTAAAGGCAATTTTTACGTCATGTTGTAGCTCTGTATGTACTTAAATTTCCAGTCATGTGTTGTTTTTGGTCTTTTGCTGGATCTGGGTTCGTTTCCAAGTAGGTATGGGACTATTTTGGTGACTGTTTCCCAACTAGCTGCTAAATTACGAAAGTTTCCTAGTTTGTCTTGTGCTTTTCCATCGTGTAAGTGTCTGTTTCCTTGTCACGTATATTTATTTACCCGTGTATTCCTATATTTGCTAGGGAGGGTTCTATGAGGACTTGGATAGGCTCATAGGGTGACACGTATTCACCATATCTTTAGACCAGGTAATGTTGAGGCTCATTTTGGGCAAATTTGACGGGTTACGGATCTGCACTTGTGATCGTGACAGGTTGGAAATCTAGTGTATCTGGTATGAGATTCCTCGTAATCTTTTTCTTGGTATTAGGTGCCTAGATGGAAAATGATGTCCCTTGTGATTATAAGAATGATTACTAGGAAGATTTTCTGCAAATGTTCATTTTGGTGTTCTTACGCTGAGCTATAAATTGGTAAATTCATAGTAGGTCTGCAGATGGCCAAGATTTAACGTTCTGTTAGTTTAAATTTGTCACTAGTGAAATTTTGAGGGTATCGTAATTTAGCTAAGCCATTCAGTTAAATTTTCTGCTTGTTTTGTCTTGTTCGAGTTTATCGATAGTAAGAATGTCTTGCATTACGGGTTCGTGTCTTCCAAATTTATGTACTCAATTTGTAGAAGTATGGGATTCTGTAGACTGAGTACGGTTCTAAATTTTGTAGCTGTGCTGTATCTGTCCTACGATTTTGAATATAATTGTGCCTTTGGTAGGCATATGTGTGTGTGTACTGAGACTTAGGGTTAAGGTGCTGAGAGGCCGTTCCTCTTCTAGGAGTACAAAATTGGTCCTAAGAGTCTCATTGTCGTGTGATAAGTTCAAGGGTACTCGAGGTCATGTTCTGATGTTCTGTCCTTTTATTTTGTGGGTACTTCTTGATGTGTCATCGCACGGGTGTTTTTGTGTGTGTGTGTGTGTGTGTGTGTGTGTGTGTGTGTGTGTGTGTGTATGTCTGTCTGTGTACTGTGTTTGTATGTCATGTGATGAAAGTCAGTATTGAGGTCGTCCGTGCCTTTTACCATTCGTCGGTTATGCTGATTCAGTGATCGTCGCACTTGTTTTGGTAGTTTGATGTTGTCTGTGTGTATGTCGAAGGACAGATAAGCTGGGTAGTCTTGTGTGTCGTGCGGTTGTCTGGTAATCTCTGGTATGAAGGTTGTACTTGTACCTTTTTATTTCTTATATCGCTTTTGGTTTTTCATTTTTGAGTTCCTGTTGATAAAGTAATATGATTTTCATTTGGTATTCCTGGCTTTATTGCGCCTTAATTTGACTGGTGTGACACGTAATACGTAATGTGAGTTTATCTATGTAAAAATTTCATGAGTACATGACATGGTAAATAAATAGTGACTTACTATCCTCAATTCATTGAAGGTGGTTGCAAGCTAACGTAATTAATTATTTTTCGGTTTTGAGTTCCCTTGTAACATTCTAAATCTTCCGTTTATTTGTTTTGTTCTGTTCCTTAATGTTGGGTGATTAAGAATGCACACGGTAACTTAATTTGGTAGTTATAAGGAATTAATTGTAAGCAAATTTTAATTGATTGGCGCGCACTATTTTTCGGGTTTTGTAATTAATATAGTTAAGTTACTTTAGTTGTAATGGGAAGGGTTATGTATAATCATATTAGATATAATTTAATGTAATGTCTGTTGGGGTAAGTTTAGAAGTTTATTGATGATTAGTTAGGGATTTTATAATGTTTTGGCACTAGGGTAAACTCTGGCAAATTTTCTTTTAGTTTTTTCAATTTTCCTAAATTTTGAAATTCTGAAATAGCACTTGCCAGGAGGGCTGGGGTTTCCCAGAAACATGAGAGGGCATCTCCCTAAGGAGGCTTGTAATTGTTAATGAAAAAACACAAAAAACCCACCCTCGAAACTCAAGGCTCCTCTTAAGGTCATCAATAGTTCAGGCCAGTGGCCTAAGTTCTTCAGTTCAAAATTTCTGCTGCGTATGTTTACGTTCCAGTTACTGCGATGCCACTGACATTTCAACCTGGGATATCTATTTGGAGTCTGCAACGCACCTATTGGCCACTAATGTCTGATGGTGGAATGGAAAGGTGTTTAATGGTGACAGTAGTCTGTGCTGTGCCATCTGCCTTCGCCAGTTATGGACCTGTTCACTAAGTTGGGTGGGCTGTGCTGAGGCTGTAAGTGAGCAATGGTTGGACTGCAATAAGGATGGAGACGTTGGCAACGGCCGCGGTCAACGACTTCGTTTGACAGCGATACCAACGCTCTACTGGTTTTTGCCTGTATGGACGTTCCTGAAGAGAACGATGATAAGAAATTGTGGTGTGGTGCAATTTGTGGCGTTGTGAAAATATTCTGATCTCCATTAAGCCTCCCATTTTAAGTTCATTTAGATTTTGTTATTTTTGGTAAATTTTTTTTGTCGAGCAAAGCTCGACTTTGGGAGGAGGAGAATGTCACCGGTCGGTGGGACGGAGAACTGAAACTACTGTGTGTTTGGAAATGTAAATTTTAATTTTTTTATTTGTCTGAAGGATTTAATTTTTTTGCAACTCTGGACTCTACTGGAATTTTGTGTAACTGAAATATGTTTGTAAATTTTTTTTAATTATGGAAACATCAAGAAACATTGAACTGTATGAACATTTCAACATGCAAAAGTGTTTTGAAGTGATTTTTTTTAAATGTAGTTTTTATGTAATCTGTTGTAAAATTTGTAAGGTGATTTATTTTGGAGCATCCTGTACCTGTACCACACGTGCGGTTTCCTATGATGAAATTTTGGTGTTGTAATCGTAATGTTCCAGAACTTGTGTAATTGCTAACGATGTTAAAATTACCATATATGGTAATGTGATTTCCTATTGGCGAAAAGGTCCAGGAATCTAGGGTAAGTTTGATCTTATTGGTTGATTGTAATCGGGCCATTTCCGGTCTTCTTGCCGGCTTGGGAAATATGATGCGTGAGCTCGGCGTCTTTTCCATCCGACCGCCCTAGCGAGCGTTCGCGCTCGAGTGCTGCCCTCGGGAACTCCTGCCTTTCCGAAGTAAGTGTTATTTCAGTGTTTTTGCAATGTTATTCTCAATGCTTTCTGGTTTCGTTTCATTTAGTTTAATTCCTTTGGTGTTTCATTATTTCTTTGCTTAATGTTTCCGTGTCGTGGAACTGTATTTTGTAAAACTTTCTTGTCATTTCTAATATAGTTGAGCTAGAGGGTGTTTCTTATAAGTCTTTTCTCCTCCATAACGTCATACGTTTCCATGGACCTCAGTAGGGCTTCCCAGCACGTTCCACATCCTGTCGTAGTTGTCATTTTTAGGCCTGTAAGAGTTCCCTGTATTTGGTTTATATGAATTCTCCGCCACTGCGTCATATTTCTACCTCCTTATTCATATTATTTACTACAAGTATTATTATATTATTTCTATATTGTTATTATTATTATTATGGTAACCGTAATTGTCCCGAAAGAACGTTACAGTTCTGATTCATCACATTACATCTAGCGACTTCATCATCTGATGATGATTCAACATGCACTTGTTTTAATTTATAAGTACCGTATCCCATACGAGTGTGAATTTTAATTCTAGACAGCTGAAGATGGCCTAATGCGGCCGAAACATGTCCTGTAATTTTAATAAGATGCTTTTAAACTTTGAATTGTAAATACATTTAGGCCTATAACTATTGACTAGGTGGAACCAATATACTAGTTTCTCATCCTTCTTATATGGCCAAACCACTTCAGTCTTGCTATCTGGATCCTCTGTAGTAGGGAGTCTCCTGTTCCCACCTCCTCTCGGACTTCTTCATTCGAGGTCTTCGGTAACATGGCGCGTAGGAATTTCTGCAGCTTGGAATTTTCAGTTGTCTTGTCTCGTTAACGTGGTAGTTTCCAAGCTATGCCTGAGGATGAGTGTGTAATATGGTTTATATGTCATGCGATAAATGGATTAATTTATTAATTAATTAATTAATTAATTATCGAAATTCTTGTACTATCAGAATTCAAACAATTTAAGGGGACCTTTTCCCAGCAATGTGGTTAGATACCATACCGGCATTTGCCTGGACGAGAAGTGGGACACCACGGAAAACCACTTCGAGAATGGATGAGGAGGGAATCGAAACCCCCTCTACTGAGTTGACCTCCCGAGAATGAATGGATCCCGTGCTAGCCCATGTATCACTTTTCACATTTCGTGGCAGAGCCGGGAATCCAAGCCGGGCCTCCGGGGGCGGCAGCTAATCACACGAACCATTACCGGTACACCAGAGAGGCGGACAACAATGTACCCAACGTCATAATTCTGAATGTTGAGGCTATTAATTGCGCCGTGGAGAATGGGAAGATATTGCTCCGACAAGAGGTAGTGGCACTGTCACTCCTGTTTGGGTTCATGTATCATTCCCGTGACCGCGCGATTTTGCTGGAATTTCTAAGAGAGAAGAAATATTTCCTTCATGGTCTGCTGATATTCTTTTTTTATTCAAACAGTGATTCACCGTAAATGCGTGTGTAATCTGCAAAAAACAATGTCGTAAGTTAAGTCGGGTACACGATCGAGTCTTCAAAAATACCTAGACCGAGCTCGATAGCTGCAGTCGCTTAAGTGCGGCCAGTATCCAGTATTCGGGAGATAGTAGGTTCGAACCCCACTGTCGGCAGCCCTGAAAATGGTTTTCCGTGGTTTCCCATTTTCACACCAGGCAAATGCTGGGGCTGTACCTTAATTAAGGCCACGGCCGCTTCCTTCCCACTCCCAGCCCTTTCCTCTTCCATTGTCGCCGTAAGACCTATCTGTGTCGGTGCGACGTAAAACAACTAGCAAAAAAAAAAATACCTAGACGAATTCAAATTTCTTAACAAAATAAGCTCACCGCACAAAAAATTAGTCCTGTAGTGCGCACGCACAGATGGATCGTTAAGCCTGTACAGATGGCGCAGTGAACGAATCCCGTTCTCAACCCCACGCGCACTGCCTCTACGTGAGCATAAGGCGGTAGCGATCAGTGAGACACTGATGTTTCAAGCGGAGAGTGTAGGTGTAAGGATGTGACAGAGTGGCCGTGCCCGTGAAGTTGCTGGATTTGTTCGGTGTTTCGCAGCGGACTGTTCAACGTATCTACAAGCAGTGGCCACGAAACACGATGTCAGTATTGTGGTCGGAAACAGATTCTGACTGAGAGAGAGCGAAGACGCGTTTCACGACTTGAGAATCAAAATCGCTTCCAAAACCGACAGGAATTACTGCACTCAGTAAATGAAGGTCCATCCCAACCTGTTAGTGAGAGAACATTTGGAGTCGGTCATCAGGCAAGATCGCACAGGCACATAAACCCGTGCGTTTTCGAACGTGGACAGTGGCTGACTGGCGGAACGTAATGTGGTCTCACGAATCACGTTTTTTGCCTGTATTCCAATGACGCACGTCGTCGAGTAAACCGAAGACCAAATGGAGCATTTCATTCTGGATGTTCAAGCCGGAGGTTCTGGGTGTGTTTTTCGCCCGCTAACTGAGGTGACACGAACATGAACCAGCATGTTTATTTAAACATTCCGGATGATCAGGTGTTGCCTTGCAACAAACACCTGCATGATGAGTACGCTATCGATATCCTGACTTTTCAAGATGACAACAGCAAAATTCACCGCGCTGGGTGTATACGTGACTGGTTTTATGAACAATCCCCCATCCTATTACATCTCGATTGGCCTGCAAAATCACCTGACTTGAACCCTGTGGAACATGTTGGAACAGCGGGTAAAACGCCGACACCAGCATCCCCGCAATTTGGTGGAATTGCGGGATCAAATCCTCAGCGAGTGGTTTAACCTGAATGCGACGTATCTGCACAACCTCGTGGACTCACTTCCTAACCGTATCCAGGCGGTTTCAAATCGACACGGTATTAAATGATGCTTGTAATGATTCCTCCAGGTTTGGCTAATTTTTTGTCCGTGAGCTTACATTAATTTTGATCCTCCAGATGAATGCACATCAATGAAAAACTATCTTCCAAACTGTTACGAAGACACTTTACAAAGAATTCGGACAATAGCGTATGTCATAGAGAAAAACTGTGGGTGACGAAACCACTGATTCAAGGAGCATAAAAGTAGGAAATACTGTAGTTGGTGAGCTGAAGAATTACAAAACTGCTTGTAAATATTCTTATTTCCTAGCTTGTGAAGAAATGCCAGTAGCGAACCATGTCACTGTAGCTAGATCCAAGCACTTACTTTGACTAAAAGGTGTAGAATACGCAAATGTATCGCTTCTACTTGCTACTGTAAAAGAAAAGCTTACATGAAAAAAGCAGCCAAAGGCCTTTCTGTAAGCTTTCCTAAAATATTACACGTATCTATGCTCTACACAGGTTATGTGAAATTGCCTGGGCTCATTATCCTGAAGTGGATAAGTTATTGTCTAATGGCAAAAAAGAAAAAAAGTCTGTGAGAAAGCACTCTGGAAAATGGATTTGTTTAAAGACAAAAGCCCTGGTCTTGCGCTTCCTCTTCTGCCTGTTGTCACGTGGTATACTACGCAGACAAGTTCGAAAGTTCCGCATCCGTTGGGAATGTAGTGGAGAAAAACGACGCGTCGTCAATTGAGATTTTTCAAGATTTACTGAAAGACAAAATGATTGGCCTGTATCTGCCAGTCTAAGCTTCTTGTGTAAAACCATAGACATACTTGAAAAATCCACTAACCTGTTGTCCGAAACAGTGAAGAAGATTCACTCTCAGCTTCGCAGGTGCAGGGACTGCAAAAGTAAAATATCAAAATTTGTTCCAAAAACAGAGGGTTTGAAAAATGTGCGAAGTTGCTAAATTATTGGAGGGTGCTCATGTTCGTGAAATTGATGGCCTTTAGTGTTGGTAACATTCCTCTCTTTAATTTTGCAGGTCTGACGTCCTGGGATGTGGAGCGCTCTTCAGAGACAATCGGCATGCATATGTGATGGGCAACCGACATTTCTGAGACTACTTCTAGCAACTAATATTCCAGCGTGTGATTGGTGAGTACGAACTGGCAATTTTTTTAAAAAGATGATGGTTGCTACTTACACAGACATCCATTTGCCTTAAGGAGCATCTCTAGTAACACCATATTTTAATGCAAAACTTTATACTTATTTATCTCTAGAACGCGAGTGGTTATGTGATATTTAAAGCGGAATATTTTTAACTTTCTGTCGTATATTTTTAGGTTCTTAGCACATAAAAAATAATATTTAGCACTTTTCTAGCACATAAAAACCCGCTTCCTAGTCATGAAATAAAGAAAGTTTCACGTTAAATCTATAGTGGAGTTGGTGGTGGTGATTACTGTTTTAAGATTTAGTACAACTGGGCAACCATCCTGTATTAACACTAATCAGAGGGGAAAAAATGGATGGGGTCCGACACTTCTAAAAATTAAGATATCGACCAAAGAAAGGCAAGGGCCACGAAGGGCGTGAAAAGGAAAGACTCCATATGCCTCGAACAATGCTCTAATACCGTTGGGTGTCGGGCTGAGTGGCTTGGACGGTTGAGGCGCTGGCCTTCTGACCCCAACTTGGCAGGCTCTATCCTGGCTCAGTCCGGTGGTATTTGAACGTGCTCAAATAAGTCAGCCCCGTTTCGGTAAATTGACTGGCACGTGAAAGAGCTCATGTGAGACGAAATTCCGGCACCTCGGCGTCTCCGAAAACAGTAAAAGTAGTTAGTGGGATGTAAAAAGCCAT